>NC_092711.1:199690448-200290448 GCF_047496885.1 Scyliorhinus torazame
GCACCCCCATCTGTATTCCCCCTCTCCCTCTGTACCCCAACCCGCCTGCCCTCTAAATATTATTCCACTGCCCCCCACTCCGAATCCCACTCCACTGCCCCCCCCCCCCCCCCACACACACACATAATCTCCACATTTTGTTCAGTGTCAAATTTAGCTTTATAACGCTCATGAGAAGGAAGTTGGGTATTTTTGTTAAGTTAAAGGTGCTATATAAATGCAAGTTGTTGTTAATTGGGGAAAATGTCCGCTCATCCATGACTGAATGCTTAACAAACAACATGACACATCAGCGGTAGTGGAGGAATCGAGAGTGTAGGTTATGAGGTAAATCTGAATGCTGCCAACATACAAGTGAAAATCGATACTGTATTAAGATCGGTAAATCAGATGAAATAAGAGCAGGTGTAGACCCCTTGTTCGTCGGTGGTGGAGGGTTTGAATGTTTGTGGAAGGGGGAGCAATCAAGTGGGCTGCTTGTCCTGGATGGTGTTGAGCTTCTTGAGTGTTACTGGAGCTGCACTCATCCAGGCAAGTGGAGAGTATTCGGGCCCCTTAAACCTGCTCTACCATTCAATAAGGTCATGGATGATCTAATTGTCATCTCAGACCCATGTTCCTGTCCTTTTTTAAATTAATTCACAGGGTGTGGACGTTGCTGGTGAGGCCAGCATTTATTGTCCATCCCTAGTCGCCCTTCAGAATGTGGTGGTGAGCTGCCTTCTTGAACTGCTGCTGTCCTTGAGGTGTAGGTAACCCACTGTGCTGTTAGGGATTTTGACCCCACGACAGTGAAGGAATGACAATATATTTCCAAGTCAGGGTGGTGAGTGACTTGAAAGGGAACCTTCAGGTGTTGGTGTTCCTATGTATCTGCTGCTCTTGTCCCTCAAGATGGTAGAGGTTGTGGGTTTGGAAGCTGTTGTCCAAGGGAACCTTGGTGAGTTACTGCAGTTCATCTTGAAGATGGTACACATGGCTGCTACTGTTCGTCGGTGGTGGGAGGGTTTGAATGTTTGTGGAAGGGGGAGCAATCAAGTGGGCTGCTTGTCCTGTATGGTGTTGAGCTTCTTGAGTGTTACTGGAGCTACACTCATCCAGGCAAGTGGAGAGTATTCCATTACACTCCTGACTTGTACCTTGTAGATGATGGACAGGCTTTGTTGGGTGGGGAGTGCTGGACAGGCTTTGTGGGAAAGGGGGGGTGAACAGGCTTTGTGGGGTGTGGGGGGGGTGTGGTCAGGAGGCAGTGGCTTTACACAGTAACTTCATTGCAATGTTAATGTAAGCCTACTTGTGACAATAAAGTTTATTGTTATTATTATTATTATTAATGGTATTGTCACTGGACTAGTAATCCAGAGACCCAGTGTCATGATCTGGGGACCAGGGTTCAAACCCCGCCATGGCAGATAGTGAAATTTGAATTCACATCATGAAACCATTGTCGATTGTCATAAAAACCCATGTAGTTCACTGATCTCCTTGAGGGAAGGAAATCTGTCATCCTTACCTGGTCTGGTCTACATGTGACTCCAGACCCACAGTAATGTGGTTGACTCTTAAATGCCCTCGGGGATGGGCAATAAATGCTGGACCAGCCAGCGACGCCCACATCCCATGAACAAGTGGAAAAAAAGTTACTCGCTGTAGGATTCCTATCTTTTGACCTGCTCTGGTAACTGTTGTGTTATATAAGCTGCCACTTGATGTAGGCTCTGCTGAAAGATGCTCCAGACTCAGAGATAAGTTTAACGTATTTATTGAACGATTAACAATGCTCTTAAATGCCTCCAGTAACTCAGTCTATTCTGCTAACTATACAAGCTTGCTCTCAAACATGTGCTAGGGTGTGATGTTGCTGATAATCAACCCTGTCCTGCTCTCTTGGTTTCTGCCGCCGGTGGAAGAGGCAGAGCCTGTGTGCTTTGTCCTTTTTATATGGGTCGTGTAGTGCCCCCTTGTGGTAATGCCACCTTTGGGTGTCCTGATTACTCATTGGTTGCGTCCTGTTCTAATGACGCATTGGTTGCATATCTGCATATCATGACATCTCTGGTGCTACCTCTAGTGGTTACTTAGTTGTAGTGTATTTACATTAACCCCTTGTGTATATACAGTGATGCATATCACTACATCCCCCCTTTTTTGTGTTACATATTTTCTGTACTTGTTAAAGAAAATTGTACAAAACAGGTAGATGAATGATGACATGTACAAGTTGTGATGATATTGTTGATAATGCAGTACCAATTAATATCTATGAGTCCAATCTTATGAATTTGTACAGTTGAGTTGCTTCCTTCTTCTGTTGTTGAAGTGGTGATGTTGTCATTTCTTTGTGAACGTCATCAGTGTTCTTGTGTTTAAGTAACCAAGAAGTCATCATGAGGTGTTCCAATGGTCAAATCACTTCGTTGTCTGATTTAGACTTTTTTTCTATGCTTGTGGTAGCGATTCTGTTCTTGAAAGCTGGTTTGCTTGTTTGTAGTGGAGCAAACGGGAATTGGTGAGATTCGTTGTCATGCCATGGTATGTTTGTACTCTTGCCATTGTTTTGAGCTGTGCTGTTACATTGTCCTTCATGTGCAGATTTGTACCATGTCGTACAAGTTGTTGTTTTATTGTTGTTGTTTTTATTGTTGTTGTTTTTGTCGTGCTTGTCGCGCTCAATGACTGTTCCGTGTGGATAATTTGAGTCATTCTCAAAGTTACTTGTGTCAGTGTCATTTGTGGTATCTGATGCTTCATTGAGTGTTTCTTCTTGAGGATTGTGAGAATGACCAGATGTTACATTGATCTTGGTGACATCACTCCTTTGTGGTTGATGTGATTCCTCTTTGATTCCTTGGTGCTCCTCTTCTGGAGTCATTTCTGGTTCACTTGAATCATCATTGGTTTCTTGATGCTCCTCGTCTGGAGTCAAAATCTTCAAGATTTCATTTTCTTGTGGATAGGCTCGAGTGGATGAGGTTTTAATTGACGTGGTCTCACTGGACTCAAGAATAGTTTCACTTTGATTGTTGAGTGCCTCTGTACATACGAGCTGAGATCTGTCAGTCTCGCTGTGATAAGAACATAAAAACATAAGAACTAGGAGCAGGAGTAGGCCACCTGGTCCCTCGAGCCTGCTCCGCCATTCAATGAGATCATGGCTGATCTTTTGTGGACTCAGCTCCACTTTCCGGCCCGAACACCACCTTTATTCTTCAAAAAACTATCTTTATCTTAAAAACATTTAATGAAGGAGCCACAACTGCTTCACTGGGCAAGGAATTCCATAGATTCACAACCTTTTGGGTGAAGAAGTTCCTCCTAAACACAGTCCTAATTCTACTTCCCCTTATTTTGAGGCTATGCCCCCTAGTTCTGCTTTCACCCGCCAGTGGAAACAACCTGCCCACATCTAGCCTATCTATTCCCTTCATAATTTTATATGTTTCTATAAGATCCCCCCTCATCCTTCTAAATTCCAACAAGTACAGTCCCAGTCTACTCAACTTCTCCTCATAATCCAACCCCTTCAACTCTGGGATTAACCTAGTGAATCTCCACTGCACACCCTCCAGCGGCAGTACATCCTTTCTCAGGTAAAGAGACCAAATCTGAACACAATACTCCAGGTGTGGCCTCACTAACACCTTATACAATTGCAGCATAACCTCCCTAGTCTTAAACTCCATCCCTTTAGCAATGAAGGACAACATTCCATTTGCCTTCTTAATCACCTGTTGCACCTGTAAACTAACTTTTTGCGACTCATGCGCTAGCACACCCAGGTCTCTCTGCACAGCAGCATGTTTGAATATTTTATCATTTAAATAATAATCCCTTTTGCTGTTATTCCTACCAAAATGGATAACCTCACATTTGTCAACATTGTATTCCATCTCCCAGACCCTAGCCCATTCACTTAACCTATCCAAATCCCTCTGCAGACTTCCAGTATCCTCTACAGTTTTTGCTTTACCACTCATCTTAGTGTCGTCCGCAAACTTGGACACATTGCCCTTGGTCCCCAACTCCAAATCATCTATGTAAATTGTGAACAATTGTGGGCCCAACATGATCCCTGAGGGACACCACTAGCTACTGATTGCCAACCAGAGAAACACCCATTAATCCCCACTCTTTGCTTTCTTTTAATTAACCAATCCTCTATCCATGCTACTACTTTACCCTGAATGCCATGCATCTTTATCTTATGTAGCAACCTTTTGTGTGGCACCTTGTCAAAGGCTTTCTGGAAATCCAGATATACCACATCCATTGGCTCCCCATTATCTACCGCACTAGTAATGTCCTCAAAACATTCCACTAAATTAGTTCGGCACGACCTGCCCTTTATGAACCCATGCTGTGTCTGCCCAATGGGACAATTTCCATCCAGATGCCTCGCTATTTCTTCCTTGATGATAGATTCCAGCATCTTCCCTACGACCGAAGTTAAGCTCACTGGCCTACAATTACCCACTTTCTGCCTACCTCCTTTTTTAAATAGCGGTGTCACGTTTGTTAATTTTCAATCCGCCGGGACCACCCCAGAGTCTAGTGAATTTTGGTAAATTATCACTAGTGCATTTGCAATTTCCCTAGCCATCTCTTTTAGCACTCTGGGATGCATTCCATTAGGGCCTGGAGACTTGTCTACCTTTAGCCCCATTAGCTTGCCCACCACTACCTCCTTAGTGATAACAATCATCTCAAGGTCCTCACCTGTCATAGCCTCATTTCTATCAGTCACTGGCATGTTATTTGTGTCTTCTACTGTGAAGACCAACCCCAAAAACCTGTTCAGTTCCTCAGCCATTTCCTCATCTCCCATTATTAAATCTCCCTTCTCATCCTCTAAAGGACCAATATTTACCTTAGCCACCCTTTTTTGTTTTATATATTTGTAGAAACTTTTACTCTCTGTTTTTATATTCTGTGCAAGTTTACTCTCATAATTTATCTTACTCTTCTTTATAGCTTTTTTCATAGATTTCTTTTGCCCACTAAAGATTTCCCAGTCCTCTAGTCTCCCACTAATCTTTGCCACTTTGTATGCTTTTTCCTTCAACTTGATACCCTCCCTTATTTCCTTAGATATCCACGGTTGATTTTCTCTCTGTCTACCGTCCTTCCTTTTTGTTGGTATAAACCTTTGCTGAGCACTGTGAAAAATCGCTTGGAAGGTTCTCCACTGTTCCTCAACTGTTTCACCATAAAGTATTTGCTCCCAGTCTACCTTAGCTAGTTCTTCTCTCATCCCATTGTAATCTCCTTTGTTTAAGCACAAAACACTAGTGTTTGATTTTACCTTCTCACCCTCCATCTGTTTTTAAAATTCCACCCTATTATGATCGCTCCTTCCAAGAGGATCCCTAACTATGAAATCATTAAACAATCCAGTCTCATTACACAGGACCAGATCTAGGACCGCTTGTTCCCTCGTAGGTTCCATTACATACTGTTCTAGGAAACTGTCGCGGATACATTCTATAAACTCCTCCTCAAGGCTGCCTTGACCAACCTGGTTAAACCAATCAACATGTAGATTAAAATCCCCCATGATAACTGCTGTACCATTTCTACATGCATCAGTTAATTCTTTGTTTATTGCCTGCCCCACCATAATGTTACTATTTGATGGCCTAAAGACTACTCCTATCAGTGACTTTTTCGCCTTACTATTCCTGATTTCCACCCAAATGGATTCAACTCCATAGCACCAATGTCATCCCTTACTATTGCCCGGATGTCATCCTTAAATAACAGAGCTACACCACCTCCCTTACCATCCACTCTGTCCTTCCGAATAATTTGATACCCTCAGATATTTAACTCCCAGTCGTGACCATCCTTTAACCATGTTTCAGTAATGGCCACGAAATCATAGTCATTCACGATGATCTTGCACATCTTGTATGGGAATTGTGATTTCTTTGTCACTTGTTTCACATACAGTGGGTGGACATTCAGTGTCTTCTTGTTGGTTAAATGAGCTGGTTAGACTTTCATTGTCTGCTGCTGGTTGCTCAGATAAGGGTGATAGATAATCATGGTCTTGTTCATACATGACTTCGCTATGGAGTCTTGAGTTGCTTCCATTGTGGAGTCTGTCAATGAGCTCTCTGTGGAGGCTTGTATCTCTCTCTCTGTGGAGTCTTTCATCGCTCTCTGTGTGGAGTTGTGCAGTGGTCTTGCTGTGGAGTCTTTCATCGCTCTCTGTGTGGAGTCGGGGACTCTTCGTGCTCCGTCGACCACTGGTTTGGCGTCAAGCCGCAGTAGAATCCTGTACTCGTACGGAAGTGTGCCCATCCCGCTGAAGACATCTGGGTACTGGGTCAGGATGTCGTCGATGCTGGCCTGAGGATCCGGATGAGACGGCGTCATGGTGTAGACACGTCAAATGAGGTTCAGTTGCTTGCAGGCATGCGCACCTAGCAGGGATGCCTTGTTTAGCTGAACAATCTCGAAGTGTAGGCTTGTCTGCCTGTGTCGGTTGGACACTGTCAGGTGGCAGGACCCCAGTGCCTTAATTGCGATGCCAGTGTAGTCCTGGAGTTTGCAGGCAACTGGAAGGAGCTTGGGAGCCTTCTTGATTCTCGTGAAGTCCGACTGTGAGATCAGGTTGGCGAAGGCACCTGTGTGCAGTTTGAACTGGATGGGGCATTGGTTGACATCCATCACTGTATTCTATTCATCCTCGAAATCCACGGTAAGGATTGATGGGACTTGCAATGTGCCCAGTGTGGCGTATTCGCACTTCGTGATGATGCCTACTCGGTATACGTTATCCAGGTAGTCATCGTCAGGATCTGTAACACTGCCTTGATCAGAGTCATGCGTTTGGTGTTGCACACTGCTGATGCCAATGGAATCGTTCAGTACTCACTGTGTGGCATCGTTTTCTTCTTGTTCAATTAACAAATCATCTTCTTTGGTTTTGGATTCGTCATTGTGCCCTTCATTTCGGATGGTGCAAACTGCTTGTTCCAGGGTGCTGCGGAGGTTATTTTCAACATCTGGCCAAAGTTCAGGCATTGTTCTGTCTTTCGAGGTGAAAGAATTGTGTTTTGTGGCTTTAAAACTCTTCTTTTTAATTTTCGGGCATTTCCCCTTTAAGTGGGCGTGGTCCGGGGCCTCTGACGTCATGACGCTCGTGACGTCATGCGTAGGACTCAATTGCGCATGCACACGCCGATGTTCCTTTACTGTGCGCTTTTTTCGCAACTGTGCATGCGCGGCTTCTCGCACATTCTTAAAAAACCGGTTTGCCGGTTTGCGTCTTTTAGGGAAGTGCGGATTGGTCAGACTGCACACGCGCAAGATGGCTGCCATTCAAAACGGCCGTCTTCTTCTGTGTCAACCCTACCTCTGCCTCGTGGTGAGTATTTGTGCCATTTTTACCGATTTTGTTTGTGTCCACCTCGCAGTGGCTATTGAATTTGTCCAGGATGGTCTGGTATTACACTTTGTCCTGCCCTTCTGAGTATTGAAACGAGTTGAAGATCTCTATCGCATGTTCACCCGCAATGGTGAGTAGAAGAGCTATCTTCCGAGCATCGGTTGGGCCATTCAGGTCGGATGCTTCCATGTATAGTTGGAATTTTTGTTTCAATGAATGCCAGCTAGCACTAAGACTACCAGTGGTCCTGAGTTAATGAGGAGCCTGAATCTTGTTCATCGTGCTTGGATTCGGTTGCCGGTTGTCTCTAACCTTGCTGAGTTGAACTAGGGAGATTGAGCAGTCACTCCTGTACCAGTGCTTGCTCTCAACCATGTGCTAGGGTGTGATGTTGCTGATAATCAACCCTGTCCTGCTCTCTTGGTTTCTGCCGGTGGGAGAGGCAGAGCCTGTGTGCCTTGTCCTTTTTATATGGGTCGTGTAGTGCCCCCTTGTAGTAATGCAACCTCTGGGTGTCCTGATTACCCATTGGTTGTGTCCTGTTCTAATGACCCATTGGTTGCGTGTTCTCATACCATGACATCTCTGGTGCTCCCTCTAGTGGTTACTTAGTTGTAGTGTATTTACATTAACCCCTTGTGTATATACAGTGATGCATATCACTACAGTAACCAGAGTATTAATATGGCTAGTCCAATTCAGTTTCTAATCAATGGTATCCCCAGGATGTTGATTCTGATGGATTCAGCGATGGCAATGCCATTGAACGTCAAAGGGCAATGGTTAGATCTTCTCTTGTTGGAGATGGCCATTACCTGGCACTTGTGTGGCGCAAATGTAACTTGTCCCACATAACCCATAGCCCCTTTATAGATTTTTAAAAATCTGCCTTGAATATTGCTGAAGATGCGGCCTCCACTGCTCTATTGGGAAGAGAATTCCAAAGACTAACAACCCTCTTCATCTCCATCTTAAGTGGGAGGCCCCTCATTTTGAAACTGCCTCTTCGTTCTAGATTCCTCCATTTTGTGGTCAGAGGGGTCAAGAATGAGAGTTTAGTGAAAACAATTTATTGTTAAGGCAAACTATTTACAGGTCACAGTTCAGATCCCAACCAGGACTTCTCTGCCTAGGCTCCTATCTGAGCCGACTTTTATGTCCATCATCAATTAACTCGCTGATGGACCCCTGCCCCTCAGCAGGGCAAATTGTTTTGCACAAGGCTTACAGGGAGGCTAGTTGGTCCCTCTCCATAGGTCCAGTGAGGGTTATACTAGTAGAACCCTCAAGAGTATTGACAGTCAGAGAGATCTAGGTGTACAGGTCCACAGGTCACTGAAAGGGAGAAGGTAGTCAAGAAGGCATACGGCATGCTTGCCTTCATTGGCCGGGGCATTGAGTATAAAAATTGGCAAGTCATGTTACAGCTGTATAGAACCTTAGTTAGGCCACACTTGGAGTATAGTGTTCAATTCTGGTCGCCACACTACCAGAAGGATGTGGAGGCTTTAGAGAGGGTGCAGAAGAGATTTACCAGAATGGAGGGCATTAGCTATGAGGAGAGGCTGAATAAACTCGGTTTGTTCTCACTGGAACGAAGGAGGTTGAGGGGCGACCTGATAGTGGTCTCCAAAATTATGAGGGGTATAGACAGAGTGGATAGTCAGAGGCTTTTTCCCAGGGTAGAGTGGTCAATTACTAGGGGGCATAGGTTTAAGGTGCAAGGGGCAAGGTTTAGAGGAGATGTACGAGGCAAGTTTTTTTACACAGAGGGTAGTGGGTGCCTGGAGCTCACTGCCGGAGGAGGTGGTGGAAGCAGGGACGATAGTGACATTTAAGGGGCATCTTGACAGTTACATGAATAGGATGGGAATAGAGGGATACAGACCCCGGAAGTGTAGAAGATTGTAGTTTAGTCGGGCAGCATGGTCGGCATGGGCTTGGAGGGCTGAAGAGCCTGGTCCTGTGCTGTACATTTCTTTGTTCTTTGTTCTTACGGCTAAATCGCTGGCTTTGAAAGCAGACCAAGGCAGGCCGGCAGCACGGTTCAATTCCCGTACCAGCCTCCCCAAACAGGCGCCGGAATGTGGCGACTAGGGGCTTTTCACAGTAACTTCATTTGAAGCCTACTTGTGACAATAAGCGATTTTCATTTCATTTCATTTCATTTGTACTCCACAAGGTGGTACATCTTCTCAGAATCCACCCTGGTGTGCCCCCTCGGAATTGTAAGTTTCAATAAGATCACCTCTCGTTCTTATAAACCCCAATGAGCATCGACCCAACCAGCTCAGCCTTTCTTTATAACCAATCCTTCATCCCAGGGATCAGCCTAGTGAACCATCTCTGTACTGCTCCTCATGTGGGTACAGTACATCACATTCAAAAACCATCCCTGTCCATAAACTAGACATTTTTTTCAGCATTCCAAACAACAACGACATTCCAATGTGTGGAAAAAAACGAACTGGCTTTGCCAGGGAGCTGGTGTACTACTGACTACACGGAAACATAGAAAACAGAAGCAGGAGGAGGCCATTCGGCCCTTCGAGCCTGCTCCACCATTCATTATGATTATGGCTGATCAACAAATTCAATACACTGATCCTGCCTTCCCCCCATATCCCTTGATCCCTTCAGCCCCAAGAGCTATATCTAATTCCTTCTTGAAATTACACAAAGTTTTGGCCTCGACTACTTTCTGTGGTAGCGAGTTGCACAGATTCACCACTCTCTGGGTGAAGAATTGTCTCCTCACCTCAATCCTAAAAGGTTTACCACTTATCCCCAAACTATGACCCCTAATTCTGGACTCCCTCACCATTAGGAACATTCTTTCTGAATCTACCCTGTCTAATCCTGTTAGAATTTTGTAAATTTCCATGAGATCTCTCTCTCTCTTCTAAACTCCAATGAATATAATCCTAACCAATTTAGTCTCTCCTCATATGAATCAGCCTGGTAAACCTTCGCTGCACTCCCTCCATAGCAAGAACATCCTTCCTCAGATAAGGACACCAAAACTGCGCACAATACGCCAGGTGTGGCCTCACCAATGCCCTATATAATTGCAGTAAAACATCCCTATTCCCATACTCAAATCCTCTCGCTATGAAGGCCAACATACTATTTGCCTTCTTCACTGCCTGCTATGTCCGCTTTGGTGTCTGATTTTTCCAGCATTGAAAGTGGTCAGAGTGACCCCTGAACCTGCCCAGCTGATCCGACCCAGTCCCAATTGCCCGCCTGCACAGGGGTGCCCAACCTGACCATGAAGGCTAGTAAAATGGGTAACTCTGTTCAGGAAGAACGGAAGATTATTGCAGAATCCAAAGCATTCTACTTTGCAGCATATCTTCAGTCAAGGGGAGAAAACTACAAGGGGAACTCATCAACCGGCACTAAAAATAAAAAAGGTCGATCTGGAAATAAAACCACAATGTCAGATCCAGCTTTGTTAGCATCAAGAGAAAAGACAGGTGAAGCAGGAAGATATTCTGGAAAGGCAAGAAACTTAGATGAGTAGAAAACACTTTAAAACATAGTGGGCTGGATTCTCCGCAGCCCTGCGCCGAAATCGTGTTCGGCGCGGGGGCGGAGAATCTAATTTCACGCCGTAATCGGGCCCGGCGACAGTCCGGCGATTCTCCGGGACCCAGGAATCGGCATGATTGCTGAGTGCGGCGCGCTGCTTGGGACCCATTGACAGAGGCCAGCTCAGCGATCCTCCGCTCCCGACCGGCCGAGTTCCCGACGGCGGAGAACTAACCTGGTATTGCCGGTCAGGATGCTAGCATGGCGGCTGCGGACTCAGTCCGCGGCCACCCTGGTGGGGGGCGGGGGATCGGACACCAGGGGGGGCCTTATAGGCGGCCGAGGGACAGATCCGCGCGGTCAGGTGCTCGGGCGCGCAGCCGATCGGGGGGGGGGTCTAATTTTTATGTCTGCCTCCACGGTCCGAGTCCGCCATGGCGCTCGGCACGGCCGCTGGAGGCCGCCGCCATGCGCATGTGCGGACTCAAAACCGGAAGTGCGTGGGCCCGTATCCACAGCTAAAGCTGCGTAAATTGCTCCGGGTCCCTCCTAGCCTCTTGCAGGGCATTGAATTAGCTGATCTTTTTTGCAGGAATCTCCAGAGTAAAACTCCAGCGTTTTTATGCCGGCGTGGGGACATAGTCCCATTTTGGGAGAATCAAGTCCATTAGAAATCTTTGATTTTATGTGTCCCGTAGTCACTGAATTAAGGTTCTGAATTTTTCTCTGGAAACCAACAAGATTGTGAATTCAGCATGGATTCAGTCCCAAGGTTTTGTGACAATTTACCTTCATATCCTTCCTTAATGATGAGACCACAAATGTACACAGTATTCCAAGCACGATCTCACCAGTGCCCTGTACAGCTAGCAAGATTTCCCTACTTTTATACTCCACCCCCTGTGCAATAAAGGCCAACAATTGGATTACCTTCCTGTATCTGCAGACTAACCTTTTGTTATACTGACACTATGGTTGATTACCATGTGGGGAAACAGTAGAAGATGGAAAATGGGGGACTGAGGTTAGATCTTAGAGGGGCTCAAGAAATAATGGCGTGGGAAGGCGAAGAAGTCTCCTTAATTTAAAATGTTCCACATTGCTTCCCAGGAGCATCATGAATTAAGATTTGACACCGAAATATTGTGGGTGATTTTTTTTTTTGGCTCGAGCTGGGTTGGATAAAGATGAGAACAGTCGCAGTTGGACAAGGATGGATGGAGGGAAGATGGATGAGGATAGTGTGTTACACTCTATGAAAGACTGCAGAAATGTAGATATAGAAGTGCCTGCATTTATGTGGTGTGATTCACAACCACTCGACACTCCAAATGGTTTACAAACTATGAAATACTTTGGAAGCATAGATGTTGAAAATAGGAAAAGTGGTGGCCAAATTACACTCAGAAACAGCAATGTGATGATCATAGAATTTACAGTGCAGAAGGAGGCCATTCGGCCCATTGAGTCTGCACCGGCCCTTGCAAAGAGCACCCTACTCAAACCCACGTCTCTACCCTATCCCCATAACCCAGTAAGTCCCATTAACCTTTTTTTTTGGAGACTAAGGGCAATTTTTGCATGGTCAATCCACCTAATCCGCACATCTTTGGACTGGGAGGAAACCGGAGCACCCGGAGGAAACCCACGCATACATGGGGAGAACGTGCAGACTCCACACAGATAGTGACCCAAGCCGGGGATTGAACCTGGGACCCTGGCGCTGTGAAGCAACTGTGGTAACCACTATGCTACCGTGCTGCCCAAGGTATGACCAAGTAATGAGTTCTTTGTGATGTGTATGACAGATAAATGTTGGCCAGGACAATTGGGATAACTGCCTAGATCATCGAATTTACAGTGCAGAAGGAGACCATTCGGCTCATCGAGTCTGCTCCGGCCCTTGGAAAGAGCACAATACTTAAGCCCACCCCTCCTCTCCATCCCTGTAAACCAGTAACCCCACCTAACCTTTTGGACACTGAAGGGCAATTTTATCATGGCCAATCTATCTAACCTTCACATCTTTGGACTGTGGGAGGAAACCGGAGCAACCGAAGGAAACCCTCGCAGACACGGGGAGGAAGCGCAAACTCCACACAGACAGTCACCCGAGGCCGGAATTGAACCTGGGACCCTGGAGCTGTGAGGCAGCAGTGCTAACCACTGTGCCACCGTGCCTTCTTAAAAGTAGTACATGGGATCTTTTGCATTCACCTGGAAGAGCAGTTGGGGGCCTCAGTTTAAGTCTAATCTGAAAGGTAGAACCTCTGGAAGTGTAGCACTATCATTGTGTGTCCGGCAGAAAGACGAGGAAAGATAGTTTACCACAGTTAAAGTCTCAGGGGATCACATTTGTGACTTTGATAAGAGTCATGTTGGTACTGTGGTTGTGGTGGGAACCTGATTAAAGGAATTTAGCCCGAGAGTTGAGGGATAGAAGTGTGGATTGAGGAGGTGGAAACATGTTCAAGGGCTTTGAAGAGGAAAGGGAGGTTGGAGGTTGAGTGGTAGTTTGCAAGGAGAGGGGACAAAGGTTTGTTTTATGCAAGGGGTGATGATGGCAGATTTTAAAGAGAGCTGGCAGTACCTGAAGAGAGAGATCCACCTTTGGGCTAGACTGAGGTACCCAGATCAGGACCTGCCCACTGGTTGGAAAACTGGTGGGAAACCTGCATCACTTTGGTGGAGTGGTCCAACTGAATGAAGTGTCTAGCAGCCCATGTCCAAATACAGCTATACCTGGACAATACGCAGGCTTGGTCTGACAAGTGGCAAGTAACAGTCACGCCACACAAGTGCCAGGCAATGAACATCTCCAACAAGAATGAATCTAACCATCTCCCCTTGACATTCACTGTTAATTTCCTCACTATCAACATTCTGGGGATTACCATTTACCAGATACTGAACTGGACTAGCCATATTAACACTGTGGCTGAAATAACAGATCAGGGGTCCAGAATACTGCAGAGAGTATTCAGCTCCTGACTCATCAAAGTTTGTCCACCATCTACAAGGTATTGGAATAATCTCCACTTACCTCGATGAGTGCAGCCCCAACATCACTCAAGACTTCACCCTGGACAAAGCAGCCCACTTGACTGCGACCCCTTCCAGAAACATGCAATCCCTCCACCACGGACACACAGTGGCAGCCATGTGTACCACCTACAAGATGCACCGCAGGAACTCACCAAGGTTCCTTAGACGGCACCTTCCAAACTCACGACCACTAACATCTAGAAGGACAAGAGCAGTAGATACCTGGGAACCCCACCAACTGGAAGTTCTCCTCCAAGTCACACCCCACCCTGACTTGGAAATATATCTCCGTTTCTTCACTGTCACTGGCTCAAAATCCTGGAACTCCCTCCTAATAGCACTGTGGGTGTACCTACACCACATTGACTGCAGTGATTCAAGAAGCTGGGTTACCATTTGACTTCTTAAGGGCAATTGGGAATGGGAAATAAATGCTGGCCTAGACAGCGATGCCCGCGACCCATAAATAAATAAAGAGAAAGCGCTAGCACTGGTAGTTTAGCAGATTAGGACCAGGGGGCAGGAAGTGGGTCTCACTGAGCTCAGAGGGCAGATATCAGATAAATTAGTTCAGGGCTAGGTCAAATGAGAGCTTTGGAGGAAGTTTGGCCTCTTCACATGGGAATGGAGAGAGGTGGCAAAGCTTGGAGGCTTTTAGTTCCAGTGACAAATGTGCCCTTGAGCACCTCACACTTGGGGGTGAGGTTGGAGGAGGTGGCGAAAGGGGGTTTAGGAATACAGTTTACACTAGAGAAAATAAACTGGGGGTTATCGTTGTACTCCAGGATGAACCTGGTATAATGAGCAGCTCTGAATGTCGAGAATGGGACCTGAAAGTACTTTATGTGGTCCAGTCACATCTGGCAGTAAATGACAAAGCAATTGTGTGCCTATACAGTCTGCAGCTCTTGGACTTAAGGGAGTACAGGTGGAGGCTGTAGCAGTGGAGTGTGATGAACGGTTACTGCCTTATCATCCTGTAAGGTGATGTCCCCTTTAAGACCGGGCTTGGAACCCTGGGGACTCTGCCTCTGGCTCCGCCCATCTGGGAGCCATACATAAAGGCCTGCCTCATGGTCTGTGTAACAGTCAGCTCTCGTCTCTAGCTGTAGTATAGTTATTAGTCTAATAAAGCCTTCTTTACTGTTTAATCTCTAAGCATCATTATTGAGGGTACCTCAATTTATTAGACTAAACTAGATTCAGGATGGACGCAGGCCTAAAACCAGAGAAGCTCAATCTGGAAGCATGAACGCCGGAGGCGAAGGAAATTTTAAAATACTGGCTGCGGTGCTTTGAGGCCTACCTGGACTCCGCAGAGATTCCCATCCTAGGGCCACGCAAGCTGCGTCTACTCCACGCCCGGGTGAGTCACAGAATCTCCGCCACGCTCGAAAGGGCGACGACTTATGAGGAAGCGATTGAGTTGCTCCGCAAGCGGTTTGTCAAACCCGTCAATGAGGTGCTCGGCCGGCATCTGCTCTCTACCTGCCGGCAGCGTTCGGGGGAATCGCTCGACGAGTTTGTTGAAAAACTCACCGCGCTTGCCAGGGACTGTGACCATCAGGATTTGACAGGGGAAGTCCATATGAACCTGCATATCAGAGATTCTTTCGTGTCCGGCAACCGCTCGACCAACGTCCGGCAGCGGCTGCTCGAAAACGGGTCAAAAGACCTCCAGGAGACGCTAACGCTCGCCTCCTCGCTGGAGGTGGCCCGACATAACTTGGGTACGTACCCCGCGGACTCTGTCAGCCCCCCCCGGACTTCCTCAGACTCAACCGTATTACAGGCCTGTGCCACGCGGCGACCCGCTCACCATGGGGGCACACCATGCTACTTCTGCGGGCAGGGCCAGCACCCATGCCCACGCTGCCCAGCCCGCTCTGCGATCTGCAGCGACTGCGGGAAGAAAGGGCACTTTGCGAGGGTCTGCCTGGCCAGACCCAGGGGCCAGAAAAACAAAGAACAGCCGGCACGAAAATCAGGCTCTCAGGCCCGCAGGCCTCGCAATGCTGCTGCGCACCGACCCGACACGCCCTCTTCTGACGCGTCATCAGCCTCGTGCGAATCATGGGAGCGGCCATCTGGTTGGTGGCCATCTTCTCGACCCGACACGTGCGACCGACGGCAGCGGCCATTTTACGAGTCCGACTCGGCTGACGACTCCGACTACCCGCGACTGGGTGCGATCACCCTCGATCAAACTCGGCCAAAACACCTGCAGAACTCCATGATGCAGGTCCAGGTCAACGGGCACGACACTGCATGCCTCTTCGACTCCGGGAGCACGGAGAGCTTTATCCACCCTGAAACGGTAAGGCGCTGCTCCCTACTCACCATCCCGCATCCCAAACCATAGCCCTCGCATCTGGTCCCAGTCCACTCGGTACAAATCACGGGATACTGTATTGCGGATCTCTCGATCCAGGGTGCCAAATACACCCGTTTCAAATTTTATGTCCTCCCTCACCTCTGTGCCCCCCTGCTGCTCGGACTGGATTTCCAGTGCAGCCACCGAAGCCTGACACTGAAGTTCGGCGGACCCTTGCCCCCCCTCACGGTGTGCTGCCTTGCGACACTGAAAGTCGCATCCCACTCGCTATTCGCTAACCTCACTCCTGACTGTAAGCCCGTCGCCACCAGGAGCCGGCGCTACAGAGCCCAAGATATGGCTTTTATCAAGTCAGAGGTCCAGCGTTTACTGGGAGGGGGGGTCATCGAGGCTAGCAACAGCCCTTGGAGAGTGCAAGTGGTGGTAGTCCGGTCCGGGGAGAAGAAACGGATGGTCGTGGATTATAGCCAGACCATAAACCGATTCACGCAGCTTGATGCGTACCCCCTTCCTCGCATCGCGGAAATGGTAAATCGGATCGCCCAATACCGAGTCTTTTCCACGGTCGACCTCAAATCTGCCTACCACCAGCTCCCCATCCGACCAAAAGACAGCCCCTATACTGCCTTCGAAGCAGCCGGCCGGCTCTTCCACTTCCTCAGGGTCCCCTTTGGTGTCACAAATGGGATCTCCGTCTTTCAATGGGCGATGGACCGAATGGTGGACCAGTACGGTTTGCGGGCTACATACCCGTACTTGGACAATGTCACCATCTGCGGCCATGATCAGCAGGACCATGACGCTAACCTCAAAAAGTTCCTCCAGACCGCCCAAGCCCTTAACCTGACCTATAACGAGGGCAAATGCATTTTCCACACCACCCGGCTGGCCATCCTCGGCTATGTCGTGGAAGACGGGGTCCTAGGTCCCGACCCCGACCGCATACGCCCCCTTAAGGAACTCCCACTCCCCCGCAGCCTCAAGGCCATCAAACGGTGCTTGGGGCTTTTTTCCTATTACGCCCAGTGGGTCCCCAAGTATGCGGACAAAGCCCGCCCACTCCTAAAGACCCCCACTTTTCCCCTCTCGGCTGAGGCTCAATTGGCCTTCAACCGCATCAAGGCTGACATCATCAAGACCGCCATGCACGCGGTGGACGAAACCATCCCTTTCCAGGTAGAGAGCAATGCATCAGACATCGCCCTGGCTGCTACCCTCAATCAAGGAGGCAGACCAGTAGCGTTCTTCTCCCGAACCCTCACCGCCTCCGAGGTTCGACACTCTGCAGTCGAAAAGGAGGCACAAGCCATTGTGGAGGCTGTGCGGTGCTGGAGACACTACCTCGCCGGTAGGAGGTTTGCCCTCGTCACCGACCAATGGTCGGTCGCCTATATGTTCGATAACACGCAACGGGGCAAAATAAAAAACGATAAAATTTTGAGGTGGAGGATCGAACTCTCCACCTACACGTACGATATCAAGTATCGTCCAGGGGAGCTCAACGAGCCCCCAGATGCCCTGTCCCGTGGCACATGCGCCAACGCGCAGGAGGACCGCCTGCAAGCCATCCACAAAGACCTCTGCCACCCGGGGGTTACCCGGCTCATCCATTTCATCAAGTCCCGCAACCTACCTTACTCAACCAAGGAGGTCAAGGCCATGGTCAGGACCTGCCAAGTCTGTGCGGAGTGCCAACCGCACTTCTATCGGCCAGACAAGGTTCGGCTCGTGAAGGCCTCGGGCCCCTTTGAGCGACTGAGCGTGGACTTCAAGGGGCCCCTCCCATCCACCAACCGTTCTGCCTATTTCCTCACCGTGATCGATGAGTTCTCCCGTTTCCCATTCGCCATTCCCTGCTCCGACATGACCTCAGCCACGGTGATAAGGCACTGCACAGCATCTTCACCCTGTTCGTTTTCCCCGCTTATATCCACAGCGACCAGGGTTCATCGTTCATGAGCGATGAACTGCGTCAGTATCTGCTCAGCAAAGGCATCGCCTCGAGCAGAACGACCAGTTATAACCACGGGGAAACGGGCAGGTGGAGAGGGAGAACGCGACCGTGTGGAAGGCTGTCCTTCTGGCCCTGCGGTCGAGAAATCTCTCAACCACCCGCTGGCAGGAGGTCCTACCCGATGCCCTACACTCCATTAAGTCACTCCTCTGCATGGCCACGAATGAGACCCCTCACGACCGATTGTTTCTCTTCCCCAGGAAGTCTACCTCCGGGGTCTCGCTTCCACCTTGGCTGATGGCTCCGGGACCTGTTCTTCTCCGGAGGCACACGAGGAGCCATAAAATGGACCCCTAGTTGAAAAGGTCCGACTGCTCCACGCCAACCCCAGTTATGCCTACGTGGAGTACTCCGACGGCAGGCAAGATACGGTTTCCCTCCGGGATCTGGCACCCGCTGGATCCTCCACCACAGACGCCCCTTCCCACGCCCCTGCAGGACCCGTCGCCCCCTACAACACACCCCCTTCTGGCCCTACCACCCATTGGTGAGCTCCTACCATGCCCCCCCCCCCCTTGCGCCGGCGCCGGCTCCGCTACCCCCGGCCCTGCCTAGTTCCTCTGCCCCGACCTGGACCGAAGCTCCGACCGCTGTGCTCCCGGATGTGCCCTCAACCAGGACGTCCGTGCCCGCCGCACCATCGCCCGAATTGAGGAGGTCGAGGAGGATGATCCGGCCACCGAGACGGATGGACCTATGATGGCACTTCATCCCCGCCGGACTCCTTATTAAACAGGGGGTGAATGTGATGAACGGTTAATGCCTTATCATCATGTAAAGTGATGTCCCCTTTAAGACCGGGCTTGGAACCCTGGGGACTCCGCCTCTGGCTCCGCCCATCTGGGAGCCATACATAAAGGCCTGCCTCATGGTCTGTGTAACAGTCAGCTCTCGTCTCTAGCTATAGTATAGTTATTAGTCTAATAAAGCCTTCTTTACTGTTTAATCTCTAAGCATCATTATTGAGGGTACCTCATGGAGCAACCCAAATGAGAGAGAGTAATGTTTTTAATAAAAATGAAGGTATCAGTGGCAGAGGTGAGGGTGTTAGTAAGCAGAGTGGTAGCTGCAGAAATGTTATTGTGAAAGGATGGCCAAAGGCCCAGCTAGTGTTTCGAAAGAGCATTTATAAATGAATTGAGAGGGAGATTTTTTTTCAGGGGTTTCCAGAGGAATTAGACTTTGGTGTGGGAGGGGTGTGGGTGGTGAGTGATACAAGGAAGGAGAGAGTGAGATATTGTTCTGAACAGTAATGCCATGGTTAAGCTAAACACAGGGGTTCATTACACCAAGAGACCATGCTTCCTCGAGATCTGATGCAAAAGGCACTTCTTTTGCTTCAAGGCTCATTCTTCCTCTTAATTTGTAATGTCGCCATGGTGACCTACTTTATAGGCCTCTTCACAGCAGACTCTCAAGGACTGGACGAAAGTTACAGACAACAAAAGTGCCCCCCAGGTTACACTGAACTAGCTGCCATGGAAACGGTCACTAAACAGTCCGAGCACAAACTCAAGACAGCACATTTCCATCTCATCAGACTATTAACTCTTCACTGCCGACATCTTTCTTCATTCCCTGACAGCCTTATATAACCTGGCTGCAGAGCTCAACTGCAAAACCTCTAATCATTAAACTCAGAGCTGTAGGGATTCAGAGCAAATTCTAGGAAGGGATAGGAAATGTTCTGTAGGATAGGAAGCAGCAAACATTCCTGTGGAGCAATTGCTTCAGAGTCAGGATGATACTGAGGGATTGGGCAGAGTCGAAACAATAATTTCTGTGTATTTCTTACAACCTAGTATACCGTATTTGCTGCTCACAACTTGGTGTCCTCTACGTTGGGTAGCCACTTGGCGGATCTGCACCTCCGTCCAGTCCACAAGTATGATCCCGAGCTTCGTTCTCGTCTGTCATTTTAATTCTCCCCTCTATTCTCACTCTGGCCTCTCTGGACTTGACGTCCTGAAGAATTCCAACGTGTTGTGTTATGTAATTTTGAATAACACAAGCTGCCACTTGATGCAGTTTTGAGTAAAGGATGCTTCAGACTTTGAAGTGAGTTCACTGTGTTTTATTGAACTATTAGCACAGTTCTCAATGAGTTTGACTCTCTGCTAATCTAAATGTAGTAACTCAGTCGAACTGAACCAGCCTTGCTCTAAGCCACGTGCTGGGGTGTGATGCTAAGGATACACCCTGTCTCACTCTGTGGATGTTGGCCTGTGGAAAGAGGCAGGGTGTGAGTGCCTCATCCCTTTTATAGTGAGATACCACCCCTGAGTGTCCTGACTGCTCATTGGTCGTGTCCTATTCTATGTGTTCATTAGATGCATGTTTGCACATCACAACATCTCCCCTTTTTAAAAATGTTTTGTTGGTGTATGTGAATGTATTTACATGTGAATGAGTCTGTCTACCGTGACTGATGGAGGACAACGGAACAGAGCAAACAAAACAAACGTTCACAAGTCCAGTCTCTGAGGCTTGCGTCTGATCCTGGTCGACTACAGGAGAGGTGGCGACGGCGCCTTGACAGGCGGGATGGAAGCCTGACTGGTGGCCTCGTGGTGCGAGGTATCAGGAGGTGGCAATTCAACATATGGAAATGGATGAGAAAGTGGTTGCGGGCAGGCAACTTTGCGCAGTGCCCGTCGATTCCTTTGCACGATGGAGCCATCAGCCATACGTACAACATAAGAGCAGGGCGCAGCCTGTCGAACAACGACAGCCGAGGCAGACCACCCACCATCCGGTATCTTGATCCTGACAGTGTCTCCGGGGATAGCACGGCCAGATCGGTGGAATGGGCATCATAGCCCTGCTTTTGACAGTCTCTGAGCTGCTGCACCTTCTGCAGCACCAGGAGGTGATCCAGGTCGGGCAGGTGTATGGCTGGGAGCGTCGTCCACAGGTCCCTGTTCATCAGGAGTTGAGCCGGCGACATGCCAGTGGACAATGGAGTCGCCCTGTACACGAGCAGCGCAAGGTGAATGTCAGAAGCAGAGGCCGCGGCCTTGCAGATCAGCTGTTTCACAATGTGCACCCCTTTCTCGACTTTTCCATTGGACTGCGGATAGTGCGGACTGGAGGTGACATGCTGGAAATTGTATGACCTGGCAAACGTGGACCATTCTCGACTGCTAAAGCACGGCCATTGTCGCTCATGATGGTGATTGGAATGCCATGCCTTGAGAATGTCTCCTTACAGGCTTTGATGACGTCCGAGAGGTGAGGTCCGGGAGCTTCAGCACCTCAGGTTAATTCGAGAAATAGTTGATGATCAATACGTAGACCCGACCATTCCCATGAAAGAGGTCAATGCCAACCTTGGACCATGGAGAGGTCACTATGTCATGCTGTTGGAGCGTCTCCTTGCTCTGCGCTGGCTGGAACCGCTAACAGGTAGCACAGTTCAGGACCATGGTCATGTGGCCTGGCTGATGCCCAGCCAGTAGACAGCTTGCCGGGCTCTGCGTCTGCACTTCTCGACGCCCAGGTGTCCCTCATGAATCTGGTGCAGTAGCATGCTCTGGAGACTGAGCGGAATGACAATCCTGTCCAGCTTGAGGAGGATACCATCAATCACCGTCCTTCACATTGTAAAATTGTGGGCACTGCCCTTTCTGCCAGCCATTGGTGAGGTTGTGGATGACACGCTGCAAGAGGGGGTCTTTGGCTGTCTCATCACGGATGAGAACTACCTTCTCATCTGTTGCCGGGAGAGTGCTAGCACACAGCTGCACCTGCGATTCGATGTGCTCGATGATCTCCAGCGGCTCACTGGGCGAGGTGACGGAGCAGGACAATGTATCAGCAATGATGAGCTCCTTGCCAGGTGTGTACACCAAGTTGACGTCATGCCTCCTAAGTTTAAGCAGGATTCTCTGCAACCGAGGCGTCATGTCATTCAGGCCCTTGTGGATGATGTGGACCAGAGGCCTATGATCCGTCTCGACAGTGAATGTCGGCAGGCCGTAGACATAATCATGAAATTTGAGGATGCCGGTGAGAAGACCCAAGCACTCCTTCTCAATCTGTGCTTATCTGGTTTCAGTGGGCATCATCGCCCTCGATATGTAGGCTACTGGTGCCGAGGATGATGTGTCATCTCGTTGAAGGAACACCGCACTGATGCCATCCTAACTCGCATCTGTGGATATCTTTGTCTCCCGGTCCGGGTCGAAGAACGCCAGGACTGGTGCAGTGGTGAGCTTGGCTTTCAGCTCCAGCCACTCTGTCTGATGTGCCGCCTTCCAGTCAAAGGCAGTTGACTTTTTCATCAGATTTCGTAGGGCCGTGGTGTGTGTGGCCATGTTTGGAATGAACTTTCCCAGAAAATTGACCATACCCAAGAAGCGCAGCACCGCCTTTTTGTCCTCAGGGACCTTCATCACCTCAATGGCCTTGATTTTGTCTGTGTCCGGGCGCACACCATGCTGTGAGATCTGGTGACCTAGGAACTTCAGCGTCAATGTGCCAAAACAACATTTGGACCTATTTAACTTTAGGCCATTGGCATGTACACGGCGGAATACCTTCTGGAGATGGGACACATGTTCTTCAGGGGTCATGGACCATATGATGATGTCGTCCACGTACACACGAACCCCTTCAATGCCTTCCATCATCTGCATCATGATGCGATGAATATCTCTGATGCTGAGATGATGCCAAATGGCATGCGATTGTAGCAGTATCTGCCAAAAGGAGTATTGAAGATGCAGCGCCTTCTGCTGGACTCTTCCAGCTGGATTTACCAAAATCCCTGTGATGCATCCAATTTGGTGAAGAAGTGCACTTGTGGGATCTCACTTGTGAGTTCCTTCCGCTTCGGGATGGGGTAGTGTTCCCGCATGATATTCTTATTGAGATCCATGGGATCAATGCAGATGCGCAGGTCCCCCGAAGGCTTCTTTACGCACACCATCAAGCTGACCCAGTCAGTCGGTTCGGTGACCTTGGATATGATGCCTTTTTGCTGAAGATCCTTGAGCTGTGCCTTCAGGCGCTCTCTCAGTGGAGAAGGGACTCGTCGTGGTGCGTGGACTACTGGCTTGGCATCAGGTCGTAGCAGAATCTTGTATTGATATGGCAGCGTGCTCATCCCGTTGAACACATCTGGATACTGGACGAGGATGTCGTCGATGCCAGCCTGAAGATTTACATGGGAGAATGTCGTGGTGTAAACCCTTTGAATGATGTTCAGCTGCTTGCAGGCGTGCGCACCGAGTAGGGATGCCCTGTCCGGCTTAACAATTTCAAAGCGTAACCGTGCTTGTGTGTGTCGGTTGGATACGTGCAGATGGCAGGATCCCAGTGCCGCGATGGCATTCCCATTGTAATCCAGGAGCTTGCAGGCAATGGAAGGACCGTGGGGGGTTCTTAATGGGTCTGAAGTCTGCCTGTGAGAGGAGGTTGGCAGAGGCACCTGTGTCCAGCTTGAACTGGGTGGGCAGTGGTTGACCTTCATCACTGCTCACCATTCGTCCTCGGAATCCACAGCGAAGATTGACTGGACTTGCGATGAGTCTGGTGTGGCATATTCACACGTTGTAATAATGCCCACACGGTAGGCATTGTCCAGGCATTCATCATCTGGATCCATTGCACTGCCGGTATCAGAATCCTGCAGGTGTTGTTGCACACTCCGGATGCGCCGTCAACGGAATTGGGAGCTCTGGCTCCTGACTGGTGATGCAGATCTGCACAGGGCTGCAAGGTGGCCTGGCTTCCCGCAGTTTAAACAGTGTCTGCCTCTTGCAGGGCAGTGTTTCTTTAAATGGGCGGTGCCACAGTTCGAACACGTCATGACGTCGGCGTCCTGACGCTCCGTGCGTCGTTGCACATGCGCAGTGCGGTTCTCAGACCTCTGCACCTGCGCAGTGCGGGTTTCGGCCGCTTCGTTATCCCGTCCGTATCGCGCATGCGTCGGGCCCCGGGAAGAGCGGCAAAATGGCCACTTTCGTCAATGTTGAGGTGCTGCATCCGGGAGATGGCCTGCACATTCTCCGCCTCGTGGGAAGCTAGTTTATTATGTTCTGCTGTTTTGTACTGGGAATAGCGATTTTCAGCGTGCTCATGAACTGTGCATGTTTCAATCATGTCTGGCAGGGTCATATGCTTGATCTTCAGTAACTGCTCTCTCAGAGGATCAGAGCAAACTCAAAAAACGATTTGGTCTCTGATCATGGAGTCAGTGATATCACCGAAGTTGCAGGACTGCGCTAACAGTCTAAGGTTAGTTAAATATGAGTTGAAGGATTCGTCTTTACCTTACAATCGCTCCTTTAATATGTAGCGCCCGAAGATTTCGTTGGTGTCCACCTCACAGTGGCTGTCACACTTGTCCAGGATGGTCTGAAACTTGGTCTTGTCCTGGTCTTCGGCGAAGTGAAAGGAGTTGAATATTTCCAAGGCGTGATCACCCGCTGTGGTGGGAAAAAGAGCTATCTTCCCTGCATCAGACACACCATTGAGGTCGGATGCTTCGACGTAAAGCTGAAATTTCTGCTTGAATGTCCGCCAGTTGGTACTGAGATTGCCGGAGGTCCGGAGCTGGTGAGGAGCCGGAATCTTTTCCATTGTGCCGGTATACATTCGCTGGTCGTCACGGATCTTGCTGAGTTGAACTAACTAGATTGAACAGACACCTGGTATCATGTTGTGTTCTGTAATTTGGAATAACACAGGCTGCCACTTGATGCAGTTTTGAGTAAAAGATGCTCCAGACTTTGAAGTGAGTTCAATGTGTTTTATTGAACTATTAGCACAGTTCCCAATGAGTTCGACTCTCTGCTAATCTAAATGTAGTAACTCAGTCGAACTGAACCAGCCTTGCTCAAAGCTACGTGCTGGGATGTGATGCTGAGGATACACCCTGTCTCACTCTGTAGATGTTGGTCTGTGGAAAGAGGCGGGGTGTGAGTGCCTCTTCCCTCTTATAGTGAGATTCCACCTCTGAGTGTTCTGACTGCTCATTGGTTGGGTCCTATTCTCTGTGTTCATTAGCTGCATGTTTGCATATCATGTCACAATGCAGCTCAAAGTTAGTGCAAGGAGCAACAATTAGGCAGATTGCTGCCTTCTAAGAATAAAATTGTTGTAAATGCCACTTCTGAGACCTGTTCTATGTAGATTGTGACTGGCGACAGAACAACTGCAGAGATGTACATGTGGTTGAACAAAAATTTGTTTATTGGAAGAACATCATTCTGTACAGATGCCAATGCACAGATGTGCGAGGCAAATTTTTTACACAGAGAGTGGTAAATATATGGAACGCGCTGCCTGGGGAGGTGGTGGGAGTAGATACGATAGCAGCATTTCAGAGGTATCGAGACAAATAAATGGGGAAATGCTTAGGAAATCAAAAGCACAAAGAGTCTTGGGAGTCCTTGTTCACGATTCTGTTAAGGTTAACGTACAGATTCAGTTGGCATTTAGGAAGGCAAATGCAATGTTAGCATTCATGTCAAGAGGGCTAGAATACAAGACCAGGAATGTACTTCTGAGGCTGTATAAGGCTCTGGTCAAACCCCATTTGTAGTATTGTGAGCAGTTTTGGGCCCCATATCTAAGGAACGATGTGCTGGCCTTAGAAAGGGTCCAGAGGAGGTTCACAAGAATAATCCCTGGAATGAACAGCTTGTCGTATGAGGAACGTTTGAGGACTCTGGGTCTGTATTCATTGGAGTTTAGAAGGATGAGGGGGATCTTATTGAAACTTACAGGATACTGCGAGGTCTGGATAGAGTAGTGTGGAGAGAATGTTTCCACTTGTAGGAAAAACTAGAACCATAGGACACAATCACAGACAAAAGGGACAATCCTTTAAAACAGAGATGAGGAGGAATTTCTTCAGTCAGAGGGTGGTGAATCTGTGGTACTCTTTGACGCAGAAGGCTGTGGAGGCCAAATCAGTGAGTGTCTTTAAGACAGAGATAGATAGGTTCTTGATTCATAAGGGGATCAGGGGTTATAGGGAGAAGGCAGGAGAATGAGGATGAGAAAAATATCAGCCATGATTGAATGGCGGAGCAGACTCGATGGGCCGAGTGGCCTAATTCTGTTTCTATGTCTTATGGTCTTATGTTCTAATAAGGTGGGAATGGAAGGATACGGACTCCATAAGTGCATACGGTTTTAGTTTAGGCAGTCAGCACAGGCTTGGAGAGCCGAAGGGCCTGTTCCTGTGCTGTATTGTTCTTTGTTCTTTGTTCTTTGATGAAGGAAAACAGAAAATACTGGACAATCTCAGCAGGTCGGATTGCATCTGTGGAGAGAGAATGGAGCTAACATTTTGGAGTGTGGATGACTCTTTATCAATGTGATGCAGGATCATGGTTCCACTCAGGTGCCTGTTGGCCCAATTGGTTTATTACCTCCTTGGTGAGAGAACGTTTAGCTTCTGTCTCCTGGACTTCTTCCTGGAAAAAGGCTGGACTATTGGTTTCTGTGAAGAGTATCACAAAATCAGCACCGACGTCCCAATCCAGATCGCCAATGGGGTTGAATACTTTGAGGGGCCCTGATTTGGTATCATCCATGACTGGTGGTTGATTGACATCCTCTGCTGTTTTTTGAGGTTGAGATCCACACAGGCACCTCAGCTCAGAACAGAAAGGTAATTATGTTGTGATGAATGTAGGAATTTTGGATACATTGTAGTTCGTGCAGTAAGGGTTAAAAACCTACGTTAGTTTGTGACTACTGCAGTCATGTTTTTCAAAATCCTGGTTTGAAATACAGAAGACACTTTTTGAAGACAGACGTGCAACTAAAGCATCATAAAAGTAAGATCATAATTTATTCCAGCCATGGTTTGCTGAAATTGGGCTAATGGGATTCATACATAAGTGGGTTCCCTGCGGACTAGATAATTAGAGATATTGTGTTAAACTTAGTAAAATTATGTAGATAATGGGAGGCTGAAGCAGTCAGGTGTTGGGTTTTGGGGTTTCAGTTCTGTTAAAGATTTGACTGGAGATAGGACAGTAGCAATTTCACCCGCTGGCAGTTTAAATATTAGTTTTGAGACAGGCAAGCTGAGCCCTGAAGGATATCACTTTCTCAAAGTGGGTTGTCCAAGATATCTCTATAGGCACGTATGCCTGGGTCTGCTAACTTAATGTAAAAGTGGATTTTGACCTGAAATGGGTTTTGTCTGAGCGGAGATAAAGATAACAGTTAAGGCTTATTGTTTTATTGTTTTGTTAAGCATTGCTTAATGGGTAATTGTAAGCTATTTTTCTTTGTGATGCTAAAGTTAGTAATACTGCATGAATAATAAAGTTTGTTTTAATATATCAAATTTGTATTTGTGCATGGAATTACTCCTGAAACGAAGTATCCTTTTCTCACAGTCTTACAAATTCAATAAAATATTGGGGTTTCTGTCCAGAATCCTGTTGGGGTCTGGTCCGGGATTGTAATAATTGTGAATATCAATGTTTACATGATCTGGTTGTTTTTGTATTAGACTGTTGCTTGGAATGCGCCTGTAACTTGTGGTTTGCTCCCTCCGGGACCATAAAATGGGGTTTCAGTTCTCCACAGCTATTGATTTACTAGCCACAGTTCTATGTCAGATAAGACAGTTGCTCCGGTATCCAATTTGAAATTTGTTTTCATAGAATTTACAATGCAGAAGGAGGCAATTCAGCCCATCGAGTCTGCACCGGCCCTTGGAAAGAGCACCCCATTTAAGCCCATTCATCGCCAAACCCCTTTTTGGACACGAAGGACAATTTATCATGACCAATCCACCTAACCTGCACATCTTTCGACTGTGGGAGAAAACCGGAGCACCCGGAGGAAACCCACGCACACATGGGGAGAACGTGCAGACTCCGCACAGACAGTGACCCAAGCCGGGAATCGAACCTGGGACCCTGGAGCTGTGAAGCACCTGTGCTAACCACTGTGCGACTGTGCTGCCCCACCACTGTGCATGGTTTTATGTTCATTTACTCAAATATCTGCGTGCCTTAATGTGTCTCTGGGGCCTTTGACCTCGTGTAGGAAACATTGTTGTTTCTCTTTTGTTGAGATTCCTCAATTTAATTAATGGCCTTGTGTGTGAAAATCCTCCTCTCATTCTCTGTGTATCCAGAGACCTTGGTTCTGCACATCTTTCCAAAGTTTCAAAACTTTTTAGAATGAAAGCATTCTGCAGTTCTGGCAGGATACTGATTGTTACTGTGGGGCTTTTTGGTTCCACAGCTCTGGCGTAGTCGGATGATGTCTTGAACTTTTGTTCTATACAGTGTCTTCTTCTCTGCAGTGTCTTTGACATTCTTTTGTTTTATAACTTGTACTTTCATTGTGGGTTTCCTGATCTGCAAATTGTCTTTTCCTCTGAGTATGGCTCTGTTTTGTTCATGGATCTCCGTTCATCTCACTAACTATTACTATCTCCAAAGATTTTTTTGGAAAATATTTTATTCAAGAATTTATAATTTTAACCATCAGGTATCAACAAGAACAAAACAATATAACCACCACACACCCCTAGTACCAAACCCCTGCCAACATGGCTTACTGTCATGTGAGAGTACATTTAAGAAATGGATGTTTAAGCAATGTACCTTTAAGAAATGGAGCTGATCATATTACTGAAGTGATGTCAGAGGGTGGGGGAAGCTGAGCTCACTTCTGCTTTTTTGAGTTTCAGTTTGAGAAGGCAGCTGGGAGTGTCTGTGTGTTTTGCTGAGAGCTGCAGGAAGAAACACAGAGCTGGTCTGTTGATGTCTGCAATTCAAAAACTATAAATATATTGAATGTAACCTCGGGTGAAATTCTCCAGTATCGGCGCGATGTCTGCCGACTGGCGCCAAAAACGGCGCTAATCAGTCTGGCATCGCGCCGCCCCAAAGGTGCGGAATCCTCCGCATCTTGGGGGGCCGAGCCCTCACCTTGAGGGGCAAGGCCCGCGCCGGACTGATTTCCGCCTCGCCAGCTGGCGGAAAAGGCCTTTGGTGCCTCGCCAGCTCGCACGGAAATGACATTGCTGGGTGGCGCACGCACGGGAGCGTTAGCGGCCACTCATGGCATCCCCGCGCATGCACTGTGGAGGGTCTCTTCCGCCTCTGCCATGGTGGAGACCGTGGCGAAGGCGGAAGGAAAAGAGTGCCCCCATGGCACAGGCCCGCCCACGGATCGGTGGGCCCCGATCGCGGGCCAGGCCACCGTAGGGGCACCCCCCGGGGCCAGATCGCCCCGCGCCCCCCCAAGACCCCGGAGCCCGCCCGTGCCGCCTTGTCCCGCCGGTAAATGAGGTGGTATAATCCACGCCGGCGGGACAGGCATTCTAGCTGCGGGACTTCGGCCCATGCGGGCCGGAGAATTGCGGGAGGGGCCGACAACCGGTGCGGCGCGATTCCCGCCCCTGCCGAATCTCCGGTGCCGGAGAATTCGGCAACCGGCGGGGGCAGGATTCACGCCAGCCCCCGGCGATTCTCCGACCCGGCGGGGGGTCGGAGAATCTGGCACCTCATGTCTGTCTTTGAAGGTTTGAAGTCCTTTGGATGTTTAAAGGAACAGTTTGAAGGATTATTTAGTGTTGCAGTCTTTTGGGGTTATCTTTGAAGTAATAGAACAACAAAGAACAAAGAAATGTACTGCACAGGAACAGGCCCTTCGGCCCTCCAAGCCTGTGCCGACCATGCTGCCCGACTAAACTACAATCTTCTACACTTCCTGGGTCCGTATCCCTCTAGTCCCATCCTATTCATGTATTTGTCAAAATGCCCCTTAAATGTCACTATCATCCCTGCTTCCACCACCTCCTCCGGTAGCGAGTTCCAGGCACCCACTACCCTCTGCGTAAAAAACTTGCCTCGTACATCTACTCTAAACCTTGCCCCTCTCACCTTAAACCTATGACCCCTAGTAATTGACCCCTCTACCCCGGGGAAAAACCTCTGACTATCCACTCTGTCTATGCCCCTCATAATTTTGTAGACCTCTATCAGGTCGCCCCTCAACCTCCTTCGTTCCAGTGAGAACAAACCGAGTTTATTCAACCGCTCCTCATAGCTAATGTCCTCCATACCAGGCAACATTCTGGTAAATCTCTTCTGCACCCTCTCTAAAGCCTCCACATCCTTCTGGTAGTGTGGCGACCAGAATTGATCACTATACTCCAAGTGTGGCCTAACTAAGGTTCTATACAGCTGCAACATGACTTGCCAATTCTTATACTCAATGCCCCGACCAATGAAGGCAAGCATGCCGTATGCCTTCTTGACTACCTTCTCCACCTGTGTTGCCCCGTTCAGTGACCTGTGGACCTGTATTCCTAGATCTCTTTGACTTTCAATACTCTTGAGGGTTCTACCATTCACTGTATATTCGCTACCTGCATTAGATCTTCCAAAATGCATTACCTCACATTTGTCCGGATTAAACTCCATCTGCCATCTCTCCGCCCAAGTCTCCAAACAATCTAAATCCTGCTGTATCCTCTGACAGTCCTCATCGCTATCCGCAATTCCACCAACCTTTGTGTCGTCTGCACAAATGGGACTTGTGGGTCGAAACCGGAGGGTGTTAATGGGTGTTAAGATATTCAATGTTTGTTTTTAAAAGGTTAACTTGAGTTCATAGAATAAACATTGTTTTGTTTAAAAAACCATTTGTCCGTCTCTGCTGTATCACACCTGGAGAGTACGCCGTGTGCTTCCCACATCACAATCTATTAAAAATTGTGGGTCGGTTGAACTCCATGAAACACTTTGGGGTTCTGTAAACCCGGACCCGTAACACTTACACAAACAGGACTTCCTTCCCCAGCACCCCCCCTTTCCATTGGTCTTTTTAACCTTACTCAACCCCCATGCCTTCTCCCTCCCGCCCCCTTGCTGAAAGCTTAATTTTTCTCGAAGACGTCGATAAATGGCTACCACCTCCGGGCAAACCCCTGTAGCAATTCCCTCAAGGCGAGTTTAATTTCCTCGAGACTGAGAAACCCCGCCATGTCGCTAACCCACATCCCCGACTTTGGGGGTTCCGAATCCCTCCAACCTAGTAGGATCTGTCTCCGGACTACCGGGGGGGGCAAAGGCCAAGACATCGGCCTCTCTCACCCCCTGGGCTCCCGGATTTTCCAACACGCCAAAGATCGCCACCTCTGGACCTGGCACCACCCTCACCTTTAATACTTCTGACATGTTGTCAGCAATCTCCTGCCAGAAACCCCTCAGTCTCGAACATGCCCAAAACATATGGACATGGTTTGTAGGCAACCCCCCCCCCACCATCTGCACAGCGCCCACACCTGTACTCCACCCCTTCAAAGAACCAGCTCATCCGGGCCACTGTGCACCATGCGCACCATGTACACCATGTGCACCATGTGGACCACCTTGAATTATATCAGGCTAAGCCTGGCACATGACGAGGATGGATTGATGCACCTCAGGGCCTTCTTCCATAACCCGGCCTCCAACTCCGCAACCAGCTTTCTCTCACTTTCTCTCACCTCCCCTATCGGGGCTCCCTTCCGCTCCATCTGTTCCTTATAGATCTCTGAAACTTCCCCTTCCCTACTCCTACTGTGGAAAGCACCTTATCCTGTACCTCCTGGGGGTGGCAGGTGCAGAAAGGTTGAAACCTGCCACCGTACAAAGTCCCTCACTTGCAGATACTGGATGCCATTCCCACCTGGTATCTCAAACTCCTCCTCCAACTCCTCCAAGCTCGGGTTGCCCTCATCAATAAAGAGATCTCCAAAACTCTCGATCCCCGCCCGTTGCCACCCCCGGAATCCCCCATCCAGCCCCCTCGGAGCAAACTGGTGGTTACCACATATCGGTGACCACACTGCCGCCACTGTCTATGTCTGCGTGCGTTTCCTCCGGGTGCTCCGGTTTCGACCCACAAGTCCCGAAGGACGTGCTGGACATTGTGAATTCTCCCTCCGTGTACCTGAACAGGTGCCGGAATGTGGCGACAAGGGGGTTTTCACAGTAACTTCATTGCAGAGTTAATGTAAGCCTACTTGCGACAATAAAAATTATATTAAAAAAAGAATTGGTTCTGATTGTGTTAAAATAAAAGTAAAATCTATAAAACATGAAATCTTGTCAGCAATTTCTTAATTTAGGTGAATTTGTTATTTACGAAACCCCGCTGATGTTATGTGTGAGTTTGTTCCAACCTGAAACACTGGTTTTGCATGGTGTATTTTTTTGGATATTAGTGAGAAAAAGTCTACGAAAACAGTGAGAACTCAAATCCCTCTTTCATTGAGACAACAATAAAAATATTTATTAAAGTGGAAGAAAGGTAATAAATCACAACAAAGAACAATTTTATACTTCGGCACGTTAACAGAAAGTACTTAGTTTCCCAAAGACTGGAAACCCAAAAGCATCTGTTTTCTTTGTAATCCTAAACTCTACTAAGACTCCTCCATTCCCAATCAACAACCTTATATCTATTGATCAAATCTAGCCAATGGCTACCGCACCGTACAGCTTAAGTGACCAGAACATGGAGATGGTCTTCGGTTCAGTGAAGAAAATGATCTTTTGCACAAACTGGCCTTTTGCCTTCAGCACTGCATGTCTGGCTGTCTCTCGCTCTCCCTCTTACTTAGTCTGGGAGACCTTCCCAGCAGTGGCCAATTAAGAAGTCGCCTGTGGGCCCACTGTCCAATTAAGAATGGGGGTTGATTTTGCTGAGGCTGCGGTTCCGATGAGAGAACGTGTGGCTTTGGAAAGTGGGAAGCTCACGGGCAGAGGTGGGTACTGCTGCTGGGAGTGTGGGCTGGTGGCCACAGTTGTGGGCTGCTAATGGCTGTGGCTTTGATTGGAACCCCAAGGCCAAACGCTGGCCAGCAGCCAGGGGGAGCCTTCTGTGGTTTGTCCCTCGTGGGGAGCTGGTCCAAAGTCAGGGAGATCCAGGTAGCAGTCTCAATCAGCCCACTAAAGTACAGTTAACTATTCAGATTCCCTATCCACCTCTGCCAGTGATGATCCACCTCCAGGAAGGTCGCCGGGAGGCAGGAAGGTGTTGGATTTCCGGCCCACCTGCTGGAGATATAAGTTTCTTCCCAGTCTCACCTTCAAGTCATCCTCTGTTTAACTGGGAAAATTCTGTCCAGAAGGCCATTGAATCATTATGGCACAGAACGACGCCACTCATTCCATCAAATCTTCCCTCAATCATCTCTGTAGGATCTGAATCCTGTCCAACTGGACTTCATGAAAAGAAACACAAAACCCATCGGCACCACAAGTAAATTAATAGCCACGGGTGCCGTAACGATACCTTTGCTGCTGCTCTTCATTTATTTACAGTACAAATAGTTCTTTCAATGTCCACCTTACCTACCTCTGAGGAACTATCATAGCTGCCGTCTCTCCAGTTGCTCCGTCTGGACCTGTAGACTTAATGACCTGCAAAGACTCGCATTCAAAGTATCGTATTGCATCTTTGACTTTGTCTATATATATGTTTCTGGAACCCACCTCTCCATTCACCTGATGAAGGAGCAGTGCTCCGAAAGCTAGTGATTCAAAACAAACTTGTTGGACTTTAACCTGGTATTGTAAGACTTCTTACTGTGCTCACCCCAGTCCAACGCCGGCATCTCCACATCATCCTGAAAGTAGGAGATGAACAACCTCCAACTCAAGAAGAAACCTCCTCCAGCCCTCAAATAGCAAACTTTATCTCCTCTGGGTGCAAGATTTCCGCCAGGTGACTCACCCACCCCTTTGTTTTGGGAGACTCTGGAGCCCACCACCCCAGCAAGATCCACATCCGGGATAGCAATGAGGCAAAGGGCTAATCATCAGCCTCTCTCCCCCGACCAGCACCCCCGGATCCTCAGAAACCCAAAATATTGCCACCTCCGGCAGCGGAGCAACCTTCAAAATATATATCATGGTCCCGAGAGGCTCTCCCAAAACTCCACCAACTTCAGGCATGACCAAAACATGTGAGTACGGTTCGCTGGCCCCACTAATCCACCCACATCTGACAAAACATTGAATTCTTTACCCGTCAGTCTGGCCTCAATAAAACTCGAGATGGATTTGTAGGCATAGTATTATTTATTTTTAACCAACTTGCAAGTCTGACTCGCTTCTCAGGGACACAGAACACCGACCCAGTCTCCTGGACCCCTTGCAAACGAATGAGGTCCGTGACAAAGTGATCTCTGCAATTACATTCAAATGGCATCAAGTTTCACATACTGATTCCCATAGGTCATCCTATACCCCTCCTGACCTGGCCATACATCCTAATTGGCTCACTTCTCATTCCTTAACCCTGGGTCTCTTATTACCCAGCATCCTTTTCTCCTCCTCCACCAGACACCCCTCCCCCCTTCGTTGCCATGCTTTCTGAAATCCTTTGTCTGTGAACTCACTAGAATTAGACTGGCCTACATCTACATTACTGTAACTAATATATTTAAACTAACTATTTTATGTCACATTCGTCACACCGATCCTCCGTTTCCAGAAAGAACTGACTCATACGAGACTTTGTCGTATGCACTCTTGTCCAATCTCTGTTGCCGCTGCTTGCTGACACAACTGGTTCGACAATAGCCTGCTGGCTTCCCCCCACACTCCTAAAAGTTCCCCTAACTCGGCATAGCTGCCTCACCGCCTTCCCCGTTGACATAAGATTGAACTCCATGTGCAATTTCTTCAACTCCTTCAACAACCCCTCTCCAGTGGGTTGCCGAGTATCGTTGATTCACCGCCAAAGTGGCGTCCGCCAACGTTTGCCTCTTCAACCTACCTTCCTTATCCCTATGCGCCTTAATCAATATGAGCTTCTGCCTAATGATCACTTTCAAAGCCTCCCACAACACCGATGGAGAGAGTTTCTCACATTAATAAGCTCCCCGTAAGTGAAAATAACCGCCCCCACTCTCTCACAGACCCCCTTATCTGCCAGTAACCTCACGTTCAATCTCCACTGCGGCCGCTGTGGACCCCCCTTCCCCACGCATAAGTCCACAAAAAGCGCGGCATGATCCGACACAACAATCACTGAATACTTCGAACCTACCAACCGTGCCAGCACTGCCTTATCCATAACGTAAAGGTCAATATGGGAGTACACTCGATGTCTGTGGGAAAAGAAAGAAAGTTCCTGTGCCCCCTTGCACCCAAACTACCGCAGGTCCACAGCCTCCATCCTCTCCATGAATCCCGGCAACTCCTTTGCCATCCCGAAACTCACAGGGGCATGACCGATCCATCCTAGGATCCAGGGCACGACCGATCCATCCTAGGATCCAGGGCACGACCGATCCATCCTAGGATCCAGGGCACGACCGATAAATCCTCGGATCCAGAACAGTGTTAAAATCCACACTCTTAATCAACCGGTGCGTGTCCAAGAAGGGCTGGTTTAGCTCAGTGAGCTAGACAGCTGGTTTGTGATGCAGTACAAGGCCAGCAGTGCGGGTACAATTCCCGTACCAGCTTACCCGAACAGGCGCCGGAATGTGGCGACTAGGGGCTTTTCACAGTAACTTCATATTTGTGACAATAAAAGGTTATTATTAAGTCAGGTAACCTCACCAGGATGTTCTTCATGAAGTCCGCATTGTTCCAGTTAGAGGCATATACATTCACCAACACCACAGGCGCACCCTCCAGTAACCATCACATATCCAGCCCCTGAGTCCCTTACTACGTTACTCGCCGAGAAAGCCACCCTGTTACTAATCAGCCCCTCTGCCTCCCTCGCCTTCATATCCAACCCGGAATGAAAAATATGTCCCACCCACCCTTTCCTCAGCCTCGGTGATCTATAACTTTCAGGTCAGTCTCTTGCATAAAAATCTTCACCTTCAAACCTTCTAAAGGGAAGAATACCCGAGATTGCTTAACCATCCCACTCAGTCCCCTTGTATCCATGAGACCAGTCGGTTCGGGGGGGCTCCAAGCCCTTTACCCCACCCCAGTCAGCCATATCCAAATCCGAATAGACTCCACCAGGCCCCCGTCTTGCTCTCCCCCTGGGTCCCCTTAAGATAGCTGCCGCCACTCCCCCTTAACCAACGACTCCATAAAGAAACCTTCCACGTCTTTGAACCTACTTTAACAGATTACCTCACCTGCTTGGGGTGGCACAGTAGTACATTGGTTAGCACTGTTGCCTCACAGCACCAGGGAGCTGTGTTCGATTCCGACCTTGGATGACTGACTGTGTGGAGTTTGCACGTTCTCCCCTTTGTCATGATATTCAGATAAACATATCATGGTGCAAACACACATATACACTGATGGACAGATCAACGGACCAATCAACACACACGCAACATCACAGCCAATCACCAGTGAGAGCACACGCACTATAAAACGGGGAACACCACAGTTCCCGCTCATTCCAGCAGGAGACAGTTCAGGGCACAGAGCTCACAGTGGGCCACTCAGACATACACCAGGTGCTGAGTGCCTCTCTAAGATAGTGTTAGGGCTGGGTCCACAGGTAAATGGGTAAATTACGAACCACAGTCATAAGTTTACAGATGTTGTTATTGATAGTAATAAAACAGAGTTGTACCATCTACAACCGTGTTGGTTCGTCTGTATAGCGGAACACCCAACACGACATAGTACCAGGATTGGAACCCAGCAACTGTGAGACCTACCTGCACAACTTCAGGGATCTGCCATCCTGCGCTATGGACACCATTAGCCCGCCGCAGCCGCTCCAAATCGCTGGAAACCTCGACGTCAACTGGAAGCTGTTTAAACAGCGCTTCCAGTTCTTCCTAGAAGCCACAGACAGGGGGAATGCTTCGGACACCAGGAAAATCGCCCTCCTCCTCTCCACGGCAGGGCAACACGCCATCCACATCTACAACTCCCTGGTGTTCGCGGAAGGTGAGGACAAGACGAAGTACAAGACGGTCCTTCTAAAACTTGAGCAACACTTCAGCGTCGAGGTGAACGAGAGCTTCGAGAGGTATCTCTTCCAGCAGCGCCTGCAGGGTAAGGATGAGCCTTTTCAATCTTTCCTGATACACCTCCGTATCCTCGCGCAGTCCTGCGGCTATGAGGCCACCTCCGATTCCATGATTCGGGACCAGATCGTTTTTGGGGTCACCTCGGGTACCCTACGCCAGCAGCTCCTCAAAATTAAGAGCCTCACCCTAGCCACCGCCATCGATGCCTATGTCCTCCATGAAAACGGGACCAGCCGGTACTCCCAATTCCAGGCGGCCGAATCGGCATGGCAGGGGTCCTCCGCGGCCGAGCGGGTCCAGTCGAACGAGTTCCTCCAGGCTCGCGGCCCGGACGAGGGCGGCCATTTTGCGCGCTTTCCGCGGCCTCCCGCGCTTGTATGTGCCAAAAGAGACGTCAATGCAGAGGGACCTGATGCGCAGGCGCGCTCTACGCAGGACCGAACTGCGCATGCGCGGTGGCGCAATGAACGCCATGACTTCACGACGTGCGGCAACTGTGGATCCGCACATTTAAAGCGGCAATGTCCAGCAAAGAATCGACAATGCCTCCGCTGTGGCAAGATGGGACACTACGCTGCCTGCTGTCGAGCAGCTCAACCTGCCAACGTTCCCCAATTCCGCCAGCCTCGCAGGGACGTGCGGGCCATTCAGCATCCATACACTGAGTCATACCCTGACGATGTACAGACCGGTGATACCGATGACCGCAAAGCCATCCGTGTTGCGGTCATTGACAGGAATCGGATGTCCCCAAGTAGGACCCACCAGCCGATGCCAGTGAACAGCGTTAATCCGGGTGATGAATGGTGTGCCACCCTAACGGTCAACCGATCACCAATCACATTCCGTCTAGACACTGGTGCCTCTACCAACCTTATTGCATGGTCAGCCTTCTACGCCTTGAAGATCAAACCACCGATTCGGCCATCCCGCTGTCAGATGGTCGATTACAACGGGAATGTTAACCCGGCCATGGGATCCTGCCAGCTCGAGGTTACACACAATGCATACACAGCCACACTGTCCTTTGAGATAGTTGGATCATCGAAGGACTCCCTGCTAGGCGCACAGGCATGCAAGGTTCTCCAACTCGTTCAGCGGGTACACACTCTGTCTCCAGAAGGCACGTCCGACTTCCCGGATTCAGAATTTAGGGCACAGCTCCACTCGCTCCTCGCCCACAACCAGGAGGCTTTCGAGGGCATGGGCACACTGCCCTACACTTACAGAATACGGCTCAAATCGGATGCCACCCCGGTCATTCCCGCACCTCGTGGAGTCCCAGCACCACTCAAAGACCGCCTCAAGCAGCAGCTGCAGGATCTCCAGGACCAAGGAGTGCTTTCCCGGGTCACGGAGCCCACGCCATGGGTCAGCTCCATGGTGTGCGTAAAAAAGCTGTCTGGCGAACTCTGGATCTGCATCGACCCAAAAGGCCTGAACAACAACATCATGAGGGAACACTACCCCAGACCCAAACGGGAAGAAATCACGGGCGAAATGGCCCGGGCTCAAATTTTTACAAAGCTTGATGCCTCAAAGGGTTTTTGGCAGATTCAACTGGATCAGTCCAGCAGGAAGCTGTGTACCTTCAACACCCCTTTCGGCAGGTTCTGCTATAACAGAATGCCATTTGGCATCATCTCGGCATCCAAGGTGTTTCACAGAATCATGGAACAGATGATGGAGGGCATCGAAGGGATGCGTGTCTATGTTGACGACATCATCATCTGGTCCACCACACCACAGGAGCACATCAGTCGTCTCCAGCGCGTCTTTGCTCGGATACGAGAACACGGCCTGCGCCTCAACCGAGCCAAGTGTTCTTTTGGCCAAACTGAGCTAAAGTTTCTGGGGGACTACATATCCCGGTCAGGAGTGTGTCCGGATGCAGACAAGGTGAGCGCCATTACAGCCATGCCGCAGCCGGCAGACAAGAAGGCAGTGCTACGCTTTCTCGGGATGGTCAACTTCCTGGGGAAGTTCATTCCCAACCTTGCCTCCCACACAACGGCTCTTCGCCACCTAGTGAAGAAGACCACGGAGTTCCAGTGGCTGCCCGCACACCAGAAGGAATGGGAGGAGCTCAGGATTAAGCTCACCACAGCCCCGGTATTGGCGTTCTTCGACACTTCTCGAGATACGAAGATCTCGACTGATGCCAGCCAGTCCGGCAATGACGCGGTACTCCTGCAACGGGACGACACTGCATCATGGGCCACGCGGGCCATGACCCCCACAGAACAGCGCTATGCGCAGATTGAGAAGGTGTGCCTGGGTTTGTTAACTAGCATAGATAAGTTCCACGACTACGTGTATGGTCTCCCTCAGTTCACCGTGGAAACCGACCATCGCCCCCTGGTCAGCATCATACAAAAGGACCTGAATGAGATGACCCCTCGCCTCCAGCGCATTCTGCTCAAGCTCCGGAGGTACGACTTCCAACTGGTCTGCACCCCGAGAAAGCACCTCATCGTCGCGGATGCCCTGTCCAGAGCAGTGAGCACACCGCCCGAATCGGGGGGGGTTCGTATGGCAGGTCGAAGCACATGTGGCCTTCACATCAGCCAATCTGCCAGCTAATGATGCAAGTCTCGCCCGTATTCACCGGGAGACTGCGGCTGACTCCCTTCTACAACGTGTGATGCGCCACATGACGGAAGGGTGGATCAAAGGTCAGTGCCCACAATTCTACAATGTCCGGGACGACTTGGCTGTCATTTGCGGTATCCTCCTAAAGTTGGACCGGATTGTGATTCCACACAGCATGCACAGGCTGGTCCTCAAACAATTACACGAAGGCCATCTCGGGGTTGAGAAGTGCAGGCGGAGGGCCCGAGAAGCTATATACTGGCCGGGCATCAGCGAAGCCATCGCCAACATGGTGCTCAACTGCCCCACCTGCCAAAGGTTTCAGCCGGCGCAACCCCTTGAGACGCTACAGCCCCATGAGTTGGTAACGTCCCCCTGGGCGAAGGTGGGTGTGGACCTTTTTCATGCGCTCGGCAGGGACTACGTCATCAAAATTGATTATTTTTCAAATTATCCAGAGGTCGTACGCCTGCACGATTTGACGTCGTCAGCTGTCATCAGGGCATGCAAGGAAACCTTCGCTCGCCATGGCATTCCGCTTACCGTCATGTCGGACAATGGGCCCTGTTTTGCGAGCCAAGAATGGTCTTCTTTTGCCGCTTCGTATGGCTTCACACACGTGACGTCCAGCCCTCTGCATCCCCAGTCAAATGACAAGGCGGAAAAGGCGTCCATATCGTCAAGCGGCTCCTCTGCAAGGCTGCTGATGCCGGATCGGATTTCTGTTTAGCCCTGCTAGCCTATCGCTCGGCCCCACTGTCCACTGGCCTCTCACCAGCCCAGCTGTTGATGGGTCGCGCCCTCAGGACCACTGTACCGTCCATTCATGTTCCTAATCCCGGCCATGCTGCAGTACTGCAAAGGATGCGACAGCAGCGTGCTCAGCAGAAGGTGGCACATGACACTCGGGCAACTGATCTTCCTGCCTTGGCGCCTGGAGACAACATCCGCATCCTCCTACCAGAGGGTGGCTGGCCGCATGGCTCCCCGCTCGTTCCTGGTTTGCATGCCTGATGGCTCCATTCGCCGGCATAATCGGCGGGCTCTTCGGCGCTCGCTACGTGATCATGCACCGGTGCCACGCCCTCCTGTTGTCCCTGATGTCGACTTTGTGGAGCTTCCTGCCACCATGCCCATTCCTCTATCGCCTGTGGCCAGGCCCATTCCTCAGCCGGTGGATCCTAACCCACCCTGGAGGCGGTCAACCCGAATTCACCGCCCACCTACTAGGCTGGACTTATGAGCCTGTTTGCACATTGGACTCACTAAAGTGTTATGCCACAATGTTAATGTGTTTCTCTTTTTGTCGTTACAGGAGTTCGCTTTCGATATTTGATGATTGCACTTGTTTTGTTCGTGGTACAACCTCGTTGCTATGTTGCACCTGATACTTTCCTATGTATATAGTTTAGCCTCATGTACATGTTGTAGATATTGCTGCATATTCAGCTGCACTCAGTACACACCAATATTTATTACCACATAGGCACATATTCTTGTAAAAAGGGGATGTCATGATATTCAGATAAACATCATGGTGCAAACACACATACACACTGATGGACAGATCAACAGACCAATCAACACACACGCAACATCACAGCCAATCACAAGCAAGGGCACACGCACTATAAAACGGGGAACACCACGGTTCCCGCTCATTCCAGCAGGAGACAGCTCAGGGCACAGAGCTCACAGCGTGCCACTCAGACATACACCAGGTGCTGAGTGCCTCTCTAAGATAGTGTTCGGGCTAGGTCCACAGGTAAATGGGTAAATTACGAACCACAGTCATAAGTTTACAGATGTTGTTATCAAGAGTAATAAAACAGAGTTGTACCATCTACAACCGTGTTGGTTCGTCTGTATAGCAGAACACCCAACACGACACCCGTGTCTGTGGGGTTTCCTCCGGGTGCTCCGGTTTCCTCCCACAGTCCAAAGATATGCAGGTTAGATGTATTGGCCATGCTAAATTGCCCCTGTGTGTCCAAAGTTTGGGTGGGGATACAGGGCTAGAGAGGGGATTGGGCCTAGGTAGGGTGCTATTTTGAAGGTTGGTGCAGACTCGATGGGCCGAATGGCCTCTTTCTGCACTGTCGGGATTCTACGATTCTGTGATATCATTGCCCTTTGCGGGATCTTGCTGCGTATATTAGAATGCTGTGCTTCCTGAATTACAGAAAGAATACACTTCAAAAGGACTTGATAGGTCATGAAAGGCTTTGGGGTGTCCTGCGGTTGTGTAAGGTGCTACATAAGTCTTTTTTATGTCATGTTGTAGATTCTTTGCTGGTGTTTATTGATCAGTGTGATTATGTGATGAGTTAGATTTTGACTGGACACTGCATGTTTCTAAATATATCTCGAAAGAGATTGCTGTTACACCTGTTGACAAAGAGGTTCCAAACCCTTCATTTGTTTAATATTTGAGAGGTGCGAACACCCCCTGGAGGCTGCCTGTTGAGATGCAAAGTTTGATGGTAAATCATAGAATTTACAATGCAGAAGGAGGCCACTTGGCCCATGGAGTCTGCACCGGCCCTTGGAAAGAACTTCAACTTAAGCCCAGACCTCCACACCATCCCTGTAACCCAGTAACCCCACCTAACCTTTGGACACTAAGGGGCAGTTTATCATGGCCAATCCACTTAACCTGCACATCTTTGGACTTTGGGTGGAAACTGGGGAACCCGGAGGAAACCCACGCAGACACGGGGAGAACGTGCAGACTCCACATAGACAGTTGCCCGAGGCCGGAGTTGAACCCAGGATGCTGGAGTTGTGAGGCAGCAGTGCTAACCGCTGTGCCACCGTGTCGCCCCTTCGCTACCCCATCCTACTCTTCCACACCTTCCTCTCCCCCACCATACGCTCCCCCACCTTCCTCTTCCCCCTACTCTCCCCCACATTTCTCTCCCCCACCCTACTCTCTCCCAGCTCCCTCTCCCCCACGCTATTGTCCCACAGCCGCCCACATCCTTCCTCTGCCTTCCACTCACTGCACCCCCAACTCACTTCCCCATGTCCACACCCAGTACCAATGTAACTCTCTCCCTAACCTCCTCACTTACCCAGCCCAGTTTCCCAGTCCACCTTCCCAACCACCCCCCTCAGTTGTTGAGTACATTTAAGACTGAGAGTGACCCAGAGGGCTGGATTCTCCGATTTTCAGACTGTGCTGACACCGGCATGGGAACGGTGGTGTTTTATGACCGAATAATCTGCGCAAAATGGCCACCGATCCTCCGGTGGGGGGCTAGCAGGCAGGCAGCGGAGAGCACCCGGCCGGAGAATTGCCGGGTCCGTGGCCGCGCATGCGAATGGCGGCGGCCTGCAGCGGCTGAGCCGTACAACACGGTGCCGGCCGCGCGGGGACCCGGCCTGACAAATAGTGTCCCCTCATCGGCCAGGCTCATGACACCCAGGCCCACCCCCCAACAGTGCCCACAGCCCCTGCCAAAGCCCCCCCCCCCACCACCCCGGCCTGGAAATCGGCTCTCCCCCAACTGTTACAGAGTTGGACTAAGTCCGCAGCTGCCACTCCGAGGTCCCGACAAATAATATCATGAGAGATCTACGCCGTCGGGAACTCGGCCGGTCGGGGGCAGAGCATCGGTGGGGGGGGGGGGGGGGGAGGGGGGGCCTCAGGTAACGGCCTGAGGCTGTCGATACGACGGGCGGTGCACACCTAGAGCACGCCGCTTTGGAGGGGCGGAGCATTGCGAAATCGGCGGTGCCCCCCCCCGATTTCGGCGCCAACATTGATTCTCCGGACGATCGCCGAACAAGATTTCGGCAATGGCGACCGGAAAATCCCGCCCTTGGTCGGTTCGAGAATCTAGGGATAGTAGGGATAGGGCGAACAGGCCAGAGAGTGGACTTGAGGCAGAGGATCATCAATGATCATATCGAATGGTGGAGCAGACCCAATAAGCAAAACGCCCACTTGCCCTCATTATTTTCCATTCTGATGCACATTTACTTTAGGATTGGAAGGTCGCTCCCCTTTTCTCCATCTAGCTGTTCAGTCGCCTGTTCTGAGAGAGTCATCACACAGTGAGAAAGATCTAACACTGATGATATTTATGCTTTGGGATCTTGGGGGGGGGGGGGGTTTACCTGATCTGTCAGAGCATTTGGCAAAAATATTGAATTTCTTTACTTTGAAATACTCAGTCGTCCGGCTGATCGGGTTATTTGTCAACGTCTTCACATCAACAGTCCCAATCAGGAATAAAGCTGCAAAAAAGAAAACTGCTTTTTGAGAATACTTTAGAATCTTTAAAACCGCTCCCTTGAAGGTGTTGACTCTGTCGCCCTCGCATGGGGCAACACGGTAGCACAGAGGGTAGCACTGTTGCTTCACAGCTCCAGGGTCCTGGGTTCGATTCCCGTCTTTTAAAAAAAAATTTTAAATAGAATTTACAGTGCAGAAGGAGGCCATTCAGCCCATCGAGTCTGCACCAGCTCTTGGAAAGAACACCCGACCCAACGTCAGCACTTCCACCCTATCCCCATAACCCAGTAACTCCACCCAACACTAAGGGCAATTTTGGACACTAAGGGCAATTTATCATGGCCAATCCACCTAACCTGCACATCTTTGGACTGTGGGAGGAAACCGGAGCACCCGGAGGAAACCCACGCACACACAGGGAGGATGTGCAGACTCCGCACAGACAGTGACCCAAGCCGGAATTGAACCTGGGACCCTGGAGCTGTGAAGCAATTGTGCTATCTACAATGCTACCGTGCTGTCTTGGGTCACTGTCTGTGTGGTGTCTGCACGTTCTCCCTGTGTCTACATGGGTTTCCTCTGATGCTCCAGTTTCCTCCCACAAAATCCCAAAAGACGTACTGTCAGGTAATTTGGACATTCTGAATTCTCCCTCTGTGTCCCCGAACAGGAACTAGAACGTGGTGACTAGGGGCTTTTCACAGCAACTTCATAGCAGTGTTAATGTAAGCCTACTTGAGACAATAAAGATTATTATAATTATTATCATTCAAGGTGCTGACTCTCGCTTTCTCCCTCCCCTGAAGGTGCTGACTCACTCTCTCCCCCTCCGCTGAAGGTGCTGACTCTCTCTTTCCCCCTCCCCTGAAGGTGCTGACACTCTCTTTCCCCCTCCCCTGAAGGTGCTGACTCTCTCTCTCCCCCTCCGCTGAAGGTGCTGACTCTCTCTTTCCCCCTCCTCTGAAGGTGCTGACTCTCACTCTCCCTCCCCTGAAGGTGCTGACTCTCTCTCTCCTCTTCCGCTGAAGGTGCTGACTCTCTCATTCCCCCTCCCCTGAAGGTGCTGACTCTCTCTTTCCCCCTCCCCTGAAGGTGCTGACTCTCTCTCTCCCTCTCCTGAAGGTGCTGACTCTCACTCTCTCTCCCCTGAATGTGCTGACTCTCTCTCCCTCCCCTGAAGGTAATGACTCTCTCTCTCCCCTCCGCTGAAGGTGCTGACTCTCTCTTTCCCCCTCCCCTGAAGGTGCTGACTCGCTCTCTTCCATCAAGGTGCTGACTCTCTCTCCCCCTCCCCTGAAGGTGCTGACTCTCTCTCCCCCTTCCCTGAAGGTGCTGACTCTCTCTCCCCCTTCCCTGAAGGTGCTGACTCTCTCTCTCCCTCCCCTAAAGGTGCTGACTCTCTCTCCCCTGAAGATGCTGACTCTCTCTCTCCCCTGAAGGTGCTAACTCTCTCCCCCTCCCCTGAAGGTGCTGACTCTCTCTCCCCCTCCCTGAAGGTGCTGACTCTCTCTCCCCCTCCCCTGAAGGTGCTGACTCTCTCTGCCCCTCCCCTGAAGGTGCTGACTCTCTCTCTCCCTCTGTGGTAGTCACCACTAACAGTATTATATGTATTACGTAAGACACGTATAGTAGAGGTACATGGTGTTGTGTTGGGTGTTCCGCTATACAGACGAACCAACACGGTTGCAGATGGTACAACTCTGTTTTATTACTATCAATAACAACATCTCTAAACTTATGACTGTGGTTTGTTCTTTACCCTTTAACCTGTGGACCCAGCCTTACACTATCTTGGAGAGGCACTCAGCACATGGTGTATGTCTGAGTGGCTTGCTGTGAGCTCTGTGCCCTGAGCTGTCTCCTGCTGGAATGAACGGGAACTGTGGTGTTCCCCGTTTTATAGTGCGTGTGCCCTTGCTTGTGATTGGCTGTGATGGTGCGTGTGTGTTGATTGGTCCATTAATCTGTCCATCAGTGTGTATGTGTGTTTGCACCATGATGTTTATCTGAATATCATGACATCCCCCCTTTTTTACAAGAATATGTGCCTATGTGGTAATAAATATAGATGTGTACTGAGTGCAGCTGAATGTGTGTGTGCAATATCTACAACATGTACATGAGTCTAAACTATATACATAGGAAGGTTTCAGGTGCAACATAGCAACGAGATTGTACCATAAACAAAACAAGTGTAATCATCAAACATCAAAAACAAACTCCTGTAACGACAAAAAGAGAAACATATTAACATTGTGGCATAACACTTTAGTGAGTCCAACATTCAAACAGGCTCATAAGTCCAGCCTAGTAGGTGGGTGACGAATTTGGGTTGACCACCTCCAGGGTGGGTTAGGATCCACCGGCTGAGGAATGGGCCTGGCCACAGGCGACAGAGGAATAGTCATCGTGGCAGGAAGCTCCACAAAGTCGACATCAGGAACAACAGGAGGGCGTGGCACCGGTGTATGATCACGTAGCAAGCGCGGAAGCAGGCGAAGAGCGATTACGCTGGTGAATGGAGCCATCAGGCATGCAAACCAGTAACTTCAGCAGTTGCCGACCAGCCACCCTCTGGTAGGTGGATGCGGATGTTGTCTCCAGGCGCCAAGGCAGGAAGATCAGTTGCCCGAGTGTCATGTGTCGCCTTCTGCTGAGCACGCTGCTGTCGCATCCTTTGCAGTACTGGAGCATTGTCGGGTGTAGGAACAAGACTGGATGGCACAGTGGTCCTGAGGACGCGACCCATCAACAGCTGGGCAGGTGAGAGGCCAGTGGCTAGTGGGGCCGAGCGATAGGCCAGCAGGGCTAAGCAGAAATCTGATCCTGCATCAGCAGCCTTGCAGAGGAGCCGCTTGGCGATATGGATGCCCTATTCCGCCTTGCCATTTGACTGGGGATGCAGAGGGCTGGACATCACGTGTTTGAAGCCATACGAACAGCAAAAGAAGACTATTCATGGCTTGCAAAACAGGGTCCATTGTTAGACATGACAGTAAGCGGAATGCCATGGCGAGCGAAGGTTTCTTTGCATGCCCTGATGACAGCGGATGATGTCAAATCGTGCAGGCGTATGGCCTCTGGATAATTCGAAAAGTAATCTATAATGATGATGTAGTCCCTGCCGAGCGCATGAAAGAGGTCCACCTTCGCCCAGGGGGACGTAACCAACTCATGGGGCTGAAGCGTCTCAGGGGGTTGCGCTGGCTGAAACCTTTGGCAGGTGGGGCAGTTGAGCACCATGTTGGCAATGTCGTCGCTGATGCCCGGCCAGTATACAGCTTCTCGAGCCCTCCGCCTGCACTTCTCAACCCCGAGATGGCCTTCGTGTAATTGTTCGAGGACCAGCCTGTGCATGCTGTGTGGAATCACAATCCGGTCCAACTTTAGGAGGACACCGTCAATGACGGCCAAGTCGTCCCGGACATTGTAGAATTGTGGACACTGTCCTTTAAGCCACCCTCCCATCATGTGGCGCATCACACGTTGTAGAAGGGGGTCAGCCGCAGTCTCCCGGCGAATACGGGCCAGACTTGAATCATTAGCTGGCAGATTGGCCGATGTGAAGGCCACATGCGCTTCGACCTGACGTACGAACCCCTCCGAATCGGGCGGTGTGCTCACTGCTCTGGACAGGGCATCCGCGATGATGAGGTCCTTTCCCGGGGTGTAGACCACTTGGAAGTCGTACCTCCGGAGCTTGAGCAGAATGCGCTGGAGGCGAGGGGTCATCTCGTTCAGGTCCTTATGTATGATGCTGACCAGGAGGCGATGGTCGGTTTCCACGGTGAACTGGGGGAGACCATACACGTAGTCGTGGAACTTATCTATGCCGGTTAACAAATCCAGGCACTCCTTCTCAATCTGCGCATAGTGCTGTTCTGTGGGGGTCATGACCCACGAGGCATTGGCGACCGGGGCCCATGATGCAGTGTTGTCCCGTTGCAGGAGTACCGCCCCATTGCCGGACTGGCTGGCATTAGTCAAGATCTTCGTATATCGAGAGGTGTTGAAGAACGCCAATACCGGGGCTGTGGTGAGCTTAATCTTGAGCTCCACCCATTCCTTCTGGTGTGCGGGCAGCCACTGGAACTCCGTGGTCTTCTTCACTAGGTGGCGAAGAGCCGTTGTGTGGGAAGCAAGGTTGGGAATGAACTTTCCCAGGAAGTTGACCATCCTGAGAAAGCGTAGCACTGCCTTCTTGTCTGCCGGCTGCGGCATGGCTGTAATGGCGCTGACCTTGTCTGCATCCGGACGCACTCCTGACCGGGATATGTGGTCCCCCAGAAACTTTAGCTCAGTTTGGCCAAAAGAACACTTGGCTCGGTTGAGGCGCTGGCCGTGTTCTCGTATCCGAGCAAAGACGCGCTGGAAACGACTGATGTTCTCCTGTGGTGTGGTGGACCAGATGATGACGTCGTCAACATAGACGCGCACCCCTTCGATGCCCTCCATCATCTGTTCCATGATTCTATGAAATACATCGGATGCCGAGATGATGCCAAACGACATTCTGTTGAAGTAGTACCTGCCAAAGGGAGTGTTGAAAGTGCACAGCTTCCAGCTGGACTGATCCAGTTGAATCTGCCAAAAACCCTTTGAGGCATCAAGCTTTGAAAATTTTTTAGCCAGGGCCATTTCGCTCGTGATCTCTTCCCGTTTGGGTCTGGGGTAGTGTTTCCTCATGATGTTGTTGTTCAGGCCTTTTGGGTCAATGCAGATCCTGAGTTCGCCAGAGGGCTTTTGAGCCAGAGCTGACCCATGGCGTGGGCCACGTGACCCGGGAAAGCACTCCTTGGTCCTGGAGATCCTGCAGCTGCTGCTTGAGGCGGTCTTTGAGTGATGCTGGGACTCTACAAGGTGCGGGAATGACCGGGGTGGCATCCAGTTTGAGCCGTATTCTGTAAGTGTAGGGCAGTGTGCCCATGCCCTCGAAAGCCTCCTGGTTGTGGGCGAGGAGTGAGTGGAGCTGTGCCCTAAATTCTGCATCCGGGAAGTCGAAGTGCCTTCTGGAGACAGAGTGTGTACCCGCTGAACAAGGTGGAGAACCTTGCACGCCTGTGCGCCTAGCAGGGAGTCCTTTGATGATCCAACTATCTCAAAGGACAGTGTGGCTGTGTATGCATTGTGTGTAACCTCGAGCTGGCAGGATCCCATGGCCGGGATAACATTTCTGCTGCAATCGACCATCTGACAGCGGGATGGCCGAATCGGTGGTCTGACCTTCAAGGCGTAGAAGGCTGACCATGCAATAAGGTTGGCGGAGGCACCAGTGTCTAGACGGAATATGATTGGTGATCGGTTGACCATTAGGGTTTCACACCATTCATCACCCGGATTAACGCTGTTCACTGGCATCTGCTGGTGGGTCCTACTTGGGGACATCCGATTCCTGTCAATGACCGCGACGCGGAAGGCTTCCCGGTCGTCGGTATCGTCAGGGTATGACTCAGTGTATGGAGGCCGAATGGCCCGCACTTTCCTGCGAGGCTGGCAGAATTAGGGGTACCGGCTGGTCGCATTTTCATGGAGGACGCAGGCTTCGATGGCGGTGGCTAAGGTGAGGCTCTTAATTTTGAGGAGCTGCTGGCGTAGGGTGCCCGAGGTGACCCCAAAAACGATCTGGTCCCGAATCATGGAATCGGAGGTGGCCTCATAACCGCAGGACTGCGCGAGAATAGGGAGCTGTGTCAGGAAAGATTGAAAAGGCTCATCCTTACCCTGCAGGCGCTGTTGGAAGAGGTACCTCTCGAAGCTTTCGTTCACCTCGACGCTGAAGTGCTGCTCGAGTTTAAGAAGGACCACCTTGTACTTTGTCTTGTCCTCACCTTCCGCGAACACCAGAGAGTTGTAGATGTGGATGGCGTGTTGCCCTGCCATGGAGAGGAGGAGGGCGATTTTTCTGGTGTCCAAAACATTCTCCCTTTCTGTGGTTTCTAGGATGAACTGGAAGCGCTGTTTAAACAGCTTCCAGTTGACGCCGATGTTTCCAGCGATTTGGAGCGGCTGCGGCGGGCTAATGGTGTCCATGGTGCAGGATGGCGGATTACTGAAGATGTGTAGGTCGGTCTCACCGTTGCTGGGTTCCAATCCTGGTACTATGTCGTGTTGGGTGTTCCGCTATACAGACGAATCAACACGGTTGCAGATGGTACAACTCTGTTTTCTTACTCTTGATAACAACATCTGTAAACTTATGACTGTGGTTTGTTCTTTACCCTTTAACCTGTGGACCTAGCCTTTACACTATCTTGGAGAGGCACTCAGCACATGGTGTATGTCTGAGTGGCTTGCTGTGAGCTCTGTGCCCTGAGCTGTCTCCTGCTGGAATGAACGGGAACTGTGGTGTTCTCCGTTTTATAGTGCGTGTGCTCATGCTTGTGATTGGCTGTGATGTTGCGTGTGTGTTGATTGGTCCGTTGATCTGTCCATCAGTGTGTATGTGTGTTTGCACCATGATGTTTATCTGAATATCATGACACATGGGTAAATCCCTGCTTGCTAGCTCCACCCAGTAGGCAGCCTATAAATGTGTGTGCTCGCCGGTGCTGCAGCCATTCTGGTTCCAGCTACAGGAGGCACCACATCTTTGCTCAATAAAGCCTCGATTATTCCACTACTCGCGTCTTTGTGGTAATTGATAGTGCATCACCGTCCCCTGAAGGTGCTGACTCTCCCTCACTCCCTGAAGGTGCTGACACTCTCTCCGTCTCCCCTGAAGGTGCTGACTCTCCCTCACTCCCTGAAGGTGCTGACACTCTCTCCGTCTCCCCTGAAGGTGCTGACTCTCACTCTCTCTCCCCTGAATGTGCTGACTCTCTCTCCCTCTCCCTTGAAGGTGCTGACTCGCTCTCTTCCATTAAGGGGCTGACTCTCCCTCCCCCTCCGCTGAAGGTGCTGACTCTCTCCTCTGACGGTGCTGACTCTCTCCCTCCCCTGAAGGTGCTGACTCTCTCGCTCCCCCTCCCCTGAAGGTGCTGACTCGCTCTCTCTCTCCGCTGAAGGTGCTGACTCACTCTCTCCTCTGAAGGTGCTGACTCTCTCTCTCTCTCTCCCCTGTGTGACGATATGCATCACTGTATATACACAACATAGACATAGACATAGAATTTACAGTGCAGAAGGAGGCCATTCGGCCCATCGAGTCTGCACCGGCTCTTGGAAAGAGCACCCAACCCAAGGTCAACACCTCCACCAGATCCCCATAACCCAGTAACCCCACCCAACACTAAGGGCACAAGGGCTTAATGTAAATACACTACAACTAAATAACCACTAGAGGGAGCACCAGAGATGCCATGACATGCAGACATACAGCCAATGGGTCATTACAGCAGGACACAACCAATGGGTAATCAGGACAACTAGAGGTGGCATTACCACAAGGGGGCACTTCACACCCCATATAAAAGGACAGAGCACACATGCCCTGTCTCGTTCCGCAGACAGACATCTAGAGAGTACATCAGGGTTGATCAACAGCTTCACACCCCAGCACGTGGCTTGGAGCAAGCTGGTAAAGATAGACTGAGTTACTACAGCTAGATTAGCAGAGAGTCAAACTCATTTAAGAACTGTGTTAATAGTTCAATAAACAAGTTGAACTCATTTCATAGTCTGGAGCTTCTTTTGTCAAAGCATTCATCAAGGAAGCAGCTTATGCTCCACGAAGCAGCATAACACAACACCCTGAAGGTGCTGACTCTGTCTCCCCCTCCACTGAAGGTGCTGACTCTCTCTCTCCCTCCCCTGAAGGTGCTGACTCTCTCTCCCCCTCTCCTGAAGGTGCTGACTCTCTCTCACACTCCCATGAAGGTGCTGACACTCTCTCCCCCTCCCCTGAAGGTGCTGACTCTCTCTCTCCCTCCCCTGAAGGCGCTGACTCTCTCTCCCCCTCTCCTGAAGGTGCTGACTCTCTCTCACACTCCCATGAAGGTGCTGACACTCTCTCCCCCTCCCCCGAAGGTGCTGACTCTCTCTCTCCCTCCCCTGAAGTTGCTGACACTCTCTCCCCCTCCCCTGAAGGTGCTGACTCTCTCTCCCCCTCCCCTGAAGGTGCTGACTCTCTCCCTCCCTCCCCTGAAGGCGCTGACTCTCTCTCCCCCTCCCCTGAAGGTGCTGACTCTCACCCCCTCCCCTGAAGGTGCTGACTCTCTCTCTCCCTCCCCTGAAGTTGCTGACACTCTCTCCCCCTCCCCTGAAGGTGCTGACTCTCTCTCCCTCCCCTGAAGGTGCTGACTCTCATTCCCCCTCCCCTGAAGGTGCTGACACTCTCACCCCCTCCCCTGAAGGTGCTGACTCTCTCTCTCCCTCCCCTGAAGTTGCTGACACTCTCTCCCCCTCCCCTGAAAGTGCTGACTCTCTCTCACCCTCCCCTGAAGGTGCTGACTCTCTCTCTCCCTCCCCTGAAGTTGCTGACACTCTCTCCCCCTCCCCTGAAAGTGCTGACTCTCTCTCCCCCTCCCCTGAAGGTGCTGACTCTCTCTCTCTCTCCCCTGAAGGTGCTGACTCTCTCTCCCCTCCCCAGAAGGTGCTGACACACTCTCCCCCTCCCCTGAAGGTGCTGACTCTCTCTCTCCCTCCCCTGAAGATGCTGACTCTCTCTCTCCCTCCACTGAAGGTGCTGACTCTCTCTCCCCTCCCCTGAAGGTGCTGACTCTCTCTCCCCCTCCCCTGAAGGTCTTGACTTTCTCTCTTCCTCCCGTGAAGGTGCTGACTCTCTCTCCCCTCCCCTGAAGGTGCTGACTCTCTCTCTCCCTCCCCTGAAGGTGCTGACTCTCTCTCCCTCCCCTGAAGGTGCTGACTCTCTCTCCCCCTCCCCTGAAGGTGCTGACTCTCTCTCCCCCTCCCCTGAAGGTGCTGACTCTCTCTCACACTCCCATGAAGGTGCTGACACTCTCTCCCCCTCCCCTGAAGGTGCTGACTCTCTCTCTCCCTCCCCTGAAGGCGCTGACTCTCTCTCCCCCTCTCCTGAAGGTGCTGACTCTCTCTCACACTCCCATGAAGGTGCTGACACTCTCTCCCCCTCCCCCGAAGGTGCTGACTCTCTCTCTCCCTCCCCTGAAGTTGCTGACACTCTCTCCCCCTCCCCTGAAGGTGCTGACTCTCTCTCCCCCTCCCCTGAAGGTGCTGACTCTCTCCCTCCCTCCCCTGAAGGCGCTGACTCTCTCTCCCCCTCCCCTGAAGGTGCTGACTCTCACCCCCTCCCCTGAAGGCGCTGACTCTCTCTCTCCCTCCCCTGAAGTTGCTGACACTCTCTCCCCCTCCCCTGAAGGTGCTGACTCTCTCTCCCTCCCCTGAAGGTGCTGACTCTCTTTCCCCCTCCCCTGAAGGTGCTGACACTCTCACCCCCTCCCCTGAAGGTGCTGACTCTCTCTCTCCCTCCCCTGAAGTTGCTGACACTCTCTCCCCCTCCCCTGAAAGTGCTGACTCTCTCTCACCCTCCCCTGAAGGTGCTGACTCTCTCTCTCCCTCCCCTGAAGTTGCTGACACTCTCTCCCCCTCCCCTGAAAGTGCTGACTCTCTCTCCCCTGAAGGTGCTGACTCTCTCTCTCTCTCCCCTGAAGGTGCTGACTCTCTCTCCCCTCCCCAGAAGGTGCTGACACACTCTCCCCCTCCCCTGAAGGTGCTGACTCTCTCTCTCCCTCCCCTGAAGATGCTGACTCTCTCTCTCCCTCCACTGAAGGTGCTGACTCTCTCTCCCCTCCCCTGAAGGTGCTGACTCTTGTCATGATATTCAAACACACACATCATGATAGACACACCAACAGACAAATCAGAACACACAACACCACAACCAATGACAGAAAGATATAAAAGCACAGACACGACCCCTGGTGGTCAGTAAGAGCTGCAGAGGAGAACCAGGACACAGCTATTGCCAAAGACACTCAGGGAGACAGCACGTGCAGAGTATCCAGAACGAACTGTATTATAAGAGTTATAATAAAATAGAGTTGTACCATCTGTGCACCAGAGCACCCAACACCACATGGTACAGGAGTGGATCGATACCTGCCGGCATACCTCAGTGTACAGAGACAACCAGCAGTGCCCAGGCATGATGTACGAGCTCCCGGTTCCGCAGGCGCTCCAGTGCGACGGCGACCTCCACGAAAACTGGCGGCGATTCCGGCAAAATTTCGAATTGTTCCTGGTGGCAGCTCAAATCAAGGACCTGGATGATAAGGAAAAAATTGAATTTCTCCTCACCGTCGCCGGTGCAAGGGCAAGAGCAATGTTCAGAAGGTTCAGGTTCTTCAGGAGGCAGCAAAGGCACGATTACCAGGCAGTCATGGGCAAATTCGCCAAGTACTGTGAAGAATACGCAATCCAATGGGGACTTAAAGGTAAGAAAAGCTGCAGTACTCACCTCGTGGCTGGGATCCCGGAGCCCGAAATCCCGGGCCTGAGAAAAGGCTGGGTCGAGGTCGGCGGCCATCTTGCTAAAGGTATAACGCTAGCACAGTTGCGCGAGAAGTGCGCAGAACCGGAAGTTTCGTTTGCGCATGCGCGAGATGGTGCGCATGCGCAGTCAAGAAAACGGCCATCGGTAAAGGAACAGCGATCTGAGCATGCGCAGTCGCTTCCTACGTGCTACATACCGAGCGTCAGGATGTCAGAGGCCCAAGACTGGATCAATTTAAAAAGGAAATGTCCCAAATCCAATTTAAAAGGGAAACGTCCCAAATCAAAAAAACAAAAATCTGTTAAAGCTGTAAAACAACCTTCAGCACATGAATGACAGCACAGTGCCGCAAATTGACCCAGGAGATGAATTTAACCTCCGAAGAACCCTCCGACAAGCAGTTACCTACGCACAAGCCGATGATTCCGACCTTGAATACTTCGATGACGATTTTTACAGTGTTTCCGGACCTCGCGAGCCCAATGATAGCTCCGTGGTCCTATATGACTATGACTCGGACGAACCTTTCGTGTTGCACATTGGCGGCCCCCACATTGAATCCGACGCAGATGCGGATTCATTTTTCGGATTTGAGGATCTTCAATCCAGCAGATATGACGTTCCAACTTATCAGTACCGGATGATGCTGCAGCCTGACATTAACAGACAGGGAGCGGTGCAAGCACACGGAGAGTGCCCTGCTGCCACACAGAGCGTGGTCCACGTCCCGCTCAACGTTCCCGACTCTATGAAAGAAGACATGCAAGACTCCAGAGTGCAGTCCTCGCATGAACCAGAAGTGACTCCAGTGTCACAAGCTTCCACAGCAAGCTCGTGGACAGACTCCACAATTGCAGAAATGCAAGACTCCAGAGCGCAGTCCTTGCACGAACAAGAAGTGACTCCAGTGTCACAAGCCTCCACAGAGAGCTCGTGGACAGCCTCCACGATAGAAGCAACGCAAGACTCCAGAGCGCAGTCCTTGCACGAACAAGAAGTGACTCCAGTGTCACAAGCCTCCACAGAGAGCTCGTGGACGGACTCCACGATGGAAGGAACGCAAGACTCCAGAGCGCAGTCCTTGAAGGAACAAGACCATGAGGGTCTAGCAACCTCTCCTGACCAACCAGCGGTAGACGATGCAAGTCTGCCATGCTCCCGTGAACAGCAAGAAGGCTATAACAGCCTACCATGCTCCACTACACAGCAGCATGACCATGACGGTCTCTCATGCTACAATAAAGGGCACAGCGCTGAAGACTGTTCAAGCCCAACTGCAGACAAGCCAAAGGAATCGCCTCGTCCAAGCCCGAAGAAAAAAGGTTTATGCGCTGACCTTCACGATCATTGTAGCCGAACAGAGATTAATAATGCTGCACGGCCACAGAAGGATGCTGAGGATTTGCTAACGAAATTAATTGAATGTTTAACTTGCAAGGAGCAGACTGAGAATTGCCAGTGTTTTAGTACGGATCGAAAAAATGGACAAGACATTGATCCTCAGGTAATGGAAATAACACAACCTGAATCATATCTACAGCAGGGACAAATGTCTCCCTTCAACACAATGCCGCAAAATCCCAACTTCGGAGACCAGCAGTTAGTCAGTAATGACTCTTCAAACCTGGAGGGGAACATTAATTGCATTGAACCTATACACACTCCACTGATTATTGAGCAGAACATTGGAGCAAGAATCCTGAGGACACCGACATCGAGTAGCCAGATAACGAATTTAAAACCCACAGCAGTTTCAAGTGAACCAAGTGTGCTTTCCACTAATGGTGAAGATGCAGATAAGGTCGACCCGATTGTCCATTGTACCACACTAACCCCAGTGATTAAGCAGTTATGTATGGGGAGTATAATGTGGGCAATTGAGAACAGTAAAAGAGAGACCGTGACCATGCCAGTCCCAGCAAAATCAGACCCAGAAACCATGAAGGCATGTACATTAAACAAAGTTACATATGAGGTACCTGAGAAGAAAAGTGAAACGGAATGTTCTTTGGAAATGGTACAATGTCGATAGAAACAGTGGATCCTATATTCGAGACCATACATATGGGAGAATTTGGGGGTAATAAACAAGGTTCTGCAATGTCTGGGGGAAGATTTAAAGTTCCAAAGAAGAAAAGCCCAAATGAAGGACAATGGCAAGACAATGACAGTCCACCGACATGGTGTGCACCACCAGATGAAAACTCTGACAATTTACCCAACCCTAGTGAACAGCAAGCTGCTAATGACGATCTATCCACGGGATGTGAGACGAGTGACGACAGCATCCCACTTCCCATGCAAAAGGTGCAAGGTGACAGACCTCGCCTAGTGCGTACCGAGGCACTCAACGATCACAGTGGGACCACTGACGACTGCGGTGGCGGCGCACCGCTTCCACCCTCGATGGCTCGAGCCTCTCCACTGGTTGGTGCATTCCTGCATGTTCCGACTCCAGAAGTGCAGCTTCAGGGAATCTCGGCTGCCTCCAGTGAACCTGTTGGGACTCCGGACGGGGGGCATCGGCGGAAGGCAGACCGGACTCCAGATGGGGAGCAGCCAAGCGCCGACTCTGATTTGCGCACGCCAGACCTTGCTCCGGACGGGCGGTGTCGCGGCCTCGGTGATGGCACGCTCAGGGTGACGGCAGATGCCACGGCGACAGGGAATGGATCGCGTGGCAGTCCCACTGGGTCGGCAGTGGCAACCAGCACCGGCGGTCCAAGATGGACACACCAATTCGCGCCATCGCCAGACGTTGATGCGAGCAATAATTCTCTCTCCAAGGCGACATGCTTCGACGTTTCTCTGCGGAGTCGCCCTTCCGGCACAGCAGAAGGCCGGAACCAGCGTACACGGTCTTGGCCAACTTCCACATCTGGCACAGTCATCGCCTTGCATGATATTAGTGATGGTGCTACTTCGATGGCAACGACCCATCGGCTACAAGATGCCGTCCACCACAAACATAAAAAGAAAACAGACTTCACCTTGTTCCTGGCATGCAGGGCGGATGGATTGGTGCGTAGGCGCAATCAGCGGGCTTTGTGCCGCCTTCCACGCTCGCAACTGCACCGTACGCACACGCCGGATCCTCCACTGGTTCCCAAGGATGACTTCGTGGAGATGCCACGGATCATGCCCCTTCCATCGCCACCAGAACCAAACCACAGCCAGGGCACCACTAACAAAGATGTTGAATGTTATATTTGCAAGAATGAAAAAAACCAAGCACTGCATGAAGTACAACAAATGGTAAAGTAGAGACTTCGGCAACAGCATCACCTCCAACAGTCCAAGGTGAACCAGTGTGACCCCAAATCTCCACAGCTGAACCGGCTTGAGGACCAGCCCATTCTTGAGGCGGTCACCCATTAGACTGGACTTATAACGCTGTTAATACGTTCAAAAAGTCAAACACTTCTGTATTATAACCTGTTGTTGTTTATTGTTCCAGATATCGTCTGACCGGACCAATGTTCAAGTTTTTTTTTTTCTCTCGCATCCAAGTTTTGTTATGGTACAACCTTGTTAGTGTGACGCACCCGACATCGCCCCATGTAAATAGTTACGTCATAAACACACGCTGTACACAACACAAACGCACACTCTTAGATGCACTCACGACACAATTATATTTATAACCACGTAGGCACTTGTCTTTGTAAAAAGGGGGGATGTCATGATATTCAAACACACACATCATGATAGACACACCAACAGACAAATCAGAACACACAACACCACAACCAATGACAGAAAGATATAAAAGCACAGACACGACCCCTGGTGGTCAGTAAGAGCTGCAGAGGAGAACCAGGACACAGCTATTGCCAAAGACACTCAGTGAGACAGCACCTGCAGAGTATCCAGAACGAACTGTATTATAAGAGTTATAATAAAATAGAGTTGTACCACATACAACTGTGTTGGCTCATCTGTGCACCAGAGCACCCAACACCACAACTCTCTCTCCCCCTCCCCTGAAGGTCTTGACTTTCTCTCTTCCTCCCGTGAAGGTGCTGACTCTCTCTCCCCTCCCCTGAAGGTGCTGACTCTCTCTCCCCCTCCCCTGAAGGTGCTGACTCTCTCTCCCTCCCCTGAAGGTGCTGACTCTCTCTCCCCCTCCCCTGAAGGTGCTGACTCTCTCTCCCCCTCCCCTGAAGGTGCTGACTCTCTCTCTCTTCCTCCCGTGAAGGTGCTGACTCTCTCTCCCCCTCCCCTTAAGGTGCTGACTCTCTCTCCCCCTTCCCTGAAGCTGCTGACTCTCTCTCTCTCCCTCCCCTGAAGGTGTTGACTCGTTCTCTCCCTCCCCTGAAGGTGCTGACTCTCCCTCCCCCTCCCCTGAAGGTGTTGACTCGTTCTCCCCCTCCACTGAAGGTGCTGACTCTCTCTCTCCCTCCCCTGAAGGTGCTGACTCTCTCTCCCCCTCTCCTGAAGGTGCTGACTCTCTCTCACACTCCCATGAAGGTGCTGACACTCTCTCCCCCTCCCCTGAAGGTGCTGACTCTCTCTCTCCCTCCCCTGAAGGCGCTGACTCTCTCTCCCCCTCTCCTGAAGGTGCTGACTCTCTCTCACACTCCCATGAAGGTGCTGACACTCTCTCCCCCTCCCCTGAAGGTGCTGACTCTCTCTCTCCCTCCCCTGAAGTTGCTGACACTCTCTCCCCCTCCCCTGAAGGTGCTGACTCTCTCTCCCCCTCCCCTGAAGGTGCTGACTCTCTCCCTCCCTCCCCTGAAGGCGCTGACTCTCTCTCCCCCTCCCCTGAAGGTGCTGACTCTCTCTCCCTCCCCTGAAGGTGCTGACTCTCTCTCCACCTCCTCTGAAGGTGCTGACACTCTCACCCCCTCCCCTGAAGGTGCTGACTCTCTCTCTCCCTCCCCTGAAGTTGCTGACACTCTCTCCCCCTCCCCTGAAGGTGCTGACTCTCTCTCCCTCCCCTGAAGGTGCTGACTCTCTTTCCCCCTCCCCTGAAGGTGCTGACACTCTCACCCCCTCCCCTGAAGATGCTGACACTCTCTCTCCCTCCCCTGAAGTTGCTGACACTCTCTCCCCCTCCCCTGAAAGTGCTGACTCTCTCTCCCCCTCCCCTGAAGGTGCTGACTCTCTCTCTCCCTCCCCTGAAGTTGCTGACACTCTCTCCCCCTCCCCTGAAAGTGCTGACTCTCTCTCCCCCTCCCCTGAAGGTGCTGACTCTCCCTCTCTCTCCCCTGAAGGTGCTGACTCTCTCTCCCCTCCCCAGAAGGTGCTGACACACTCTCCCCCTCCCCTGAAGGTGCTGACTCTCTCTCTCCCTCCCCTGAAGATGCTGACTCTCTCTCTCCCTCCCCTGAAGGTGCTGACTCTCTCTCCCCTCCCCTGAAGGTGCTGACTCTCTCTCCCCCTCCCCTGAAGGTCTTGACTTTCTCTCTTCCTCCCGTGAAGGTGCTGACTCTCTCTCCCCTCCCCTGAAGGTGCTGACTCTCTCTCCCCCTCCCCTGAAGGTGCTGACTCTCTCTCCCTCCCCTGAAGGTGCTGACTCTCTCTCCCCCTCCCCTGAAGGTGCTGACTCTCTCTCCCTCCCCTGAAGGTGCAGACTCTCTCTCCCCCTCCCCTGAAGGTGCTGACTCTCTCTCTCCCTCCCCTGAAGATGCTGACTCTCTCTCTCCCTCCCCTGAAGGTGCTGACTCTCTCTCCCCCTCCCCTGAAGGTGCTGACTCTCTCTCCCCCTCCCCTGAAGGTCCTGACTCTCTCTCTCTTCCTCCCGTGAAGGTGCTGACTCTCTCTCCCCCTCCCCTTAAGGTGCTGACTCTCCCCCTTCCCTGAAGCTGCTGACTCTCTCTCTCTCCCTCCCCTGAAGGTGTTGACTCGTTCTCTCCCTCCCCTGAAGGTGCTGACTCTCCCTCCCCCTCCTCTGAAGATGCTGTATATTTTGGTCCTAACGTTTGTCATGTTTATCCCAGTTTCCAGTGTTTATCTTTGCCGTATCACTTCCCAACAACGCCCAGCAGAGGGACCATTTGTCCAGCTGATGTGTTTCTTGTGGCTTTTCATCAAAACCTGGGTTTTATCTGGATGGGGACATTTGTCCACCATTTGTAGTATCTTGTGTTGCAGAGATGTTATAGCTGGTGGGGCACTGCCCCAGCTTATGAACGTCCCTTTGTGATATCCTAATCACCATGCAGGGGACAAAAATAAAGACAAATGGTGGAATCAAAACAGAAGGTGCTGCTATAACTCCGCAGTTTGGGCAGCATGAGTGGATGGAGAAATGGTTTCAACATTTCAAATTCAATTCATTCCTCCCAATTTCTCTGTCTCCTTCACATTGGATCTGATGGTGCACAACATTGCTTCTGACGTGACAAAAGGAAACAGCCTTTCAGTCCCACCTGCTCAACAAGGTGTGAGATCTTTTGAACTTCAATACTGAGGTCTTGTGATACAATGGGTACCCTCCCTGCCTCTGAGATCGAAGCTCCGGGTTCGAGGCCCACCCCAGGACATGATGGTCAAGTAAGGTGCGTTCACAGCATGGCTAAACAGGATGACTGTCAACCTGCAAAATCCTTCCAAACACTCCAGTGGCTGGTGGTAAGACTATAAGACCATAAGGCATAGGAGCAGAATTAGGCCACTCGGCCCATCGAGTCTGCTCTGCCATTCAATCATGGCTGATATTTTTCTCATCCCCATTCTCCTGCCTTCTCCCCATAACCCTGTCGTGTTGGGTGCTCTGCTACACAGACGAACCAACACAGTTGCGGATGGTACAACTCAGTTTTATTACTAACAATAACAACATCCGTAAACTGGTTACTGTGGTTCGTTCATTACCCTCTAACCTGTGGACCTAGCCCTAACACTGTCTTGGAGAAGCACTCAGCACATGGTGAATGTCTGAGTGGCTTGCTGTGAGCTCTGTGCCCTGAGCTGTCTCCTGCTGGAATGAATGTGAAGTGTCGTATTCCCCGTTTTATAATGTGTATGCTCTTGCCTGTGATTGGCTGTGATGTTGTGGGTATATTGATTGGTCCATTGATCTGTCCATAAGTGTGTATGTATGTTTGCACCATGATGTTTATCTGAATATCATGACATCCCCCCTTTTTTACACGAATATGTGCCTATGTGGTAATAAATATAGTTGTGTACTGAGTGCAGCTAAATGTGTGTGCAATATCTACAACATGTACATGAGGCTAAACTGTATACATAGGAAGGTGGCAGGTGCAACATAGCAACAAGGTTGTACCATAAACAAAACACGTGCAAACATTAAGGATCAAAACGAACTCCTGTAACGACAAAAAGAGAAATATATTAACATTGTGGCATAATACGTCAGTGAGTTCAATGTTCAAACAGGCTCGTAAGTCCAGCCTAGTAGGTGGGCGACAAATTCGGGTTGACCGTTAGGGTGGCACACCATTCATCACCCGGATTGACACTGTTCACTGGCATCGGCTGGTGAGACCTGCTTGGAGACATCCGGTTCCTGTCAATGAGCGCAACACAGAAGGCTTCCCGGTTGTCTGTATCACCGGTTTGTATATCGTCCGGCTATGACTCGGAGTACGGAGGCTGAATGGTCCGCACGTCCCTGCGAGGCTGTCGGAATTGGGGAGCGTTGGCAGGTTGAGCTGCTCGACAGCAGGCAGCGTAGTGGCCCATCTTGCCACAGCGGAGGCATTGTCAGTTCTTTGCCGGACATTGCCGCTTTAAATGTGCGGATCCACAGTTGCTGCACGTCGTGACGTCATGGCGTTCATTGTGCCATCGAGCATGCGCAGTTCGGTCCTGCGTAGAGCATGCCTGCGCGTCACGTCCCTCTGCGTCAACATCTCTTTTGGCGCGTACAAGCGTGGGAGGCCGCGGAATGCGCGCGAAATGGCCGCCCTTGTCCGGGCCGCGGGTCGGGAGGAACTCGATCGCCTGGACCCGCTCGGCCTCGTAGGACCCCTGCCTTGCCGATTCGGCCGCGTAGGACCCCTGCCATGCCGATTCGACCGCCTGGAATTGGGAGTAGCGGCTGGTCGCGTTTTCATGGAGGACGCAGGCTTCGATGGCGGTGGCTAGGGTGAGGCTCTTAATTTTGAGGAGCTGCTGGCGTAGGGCGACGAGGTGACCCCAAAAACAATCTGGTCTCTAATCATGGAGTCGGAGGTGGCCTCGTAACCGCAGGACTGCGCGAGGATACGGAGATGTGTTAGGAAAGATTGAAAGGGCTCATCCTTACCCTGCAGGCGCTGCTGGAAGAGGTACCTCTCAAAACTCTCATTTACCTCGACGCTGAAGTTTTGCTCGAGTTTGAGAAGGACCGTCTTGTACTTCGTCTTGTCCTCACCTTCCGCGAACACCAGAGAGTTGTAGATGTGGATGGCGTGTTGCCCTGCCGTGGAGAGGAGGAGGGCGATTTACGTGGTGTCCGAAGCATTCTCCCTTTCTGTGGCTTCTAGGATGAACTGGAAGCGCTGTTTAAACAGCTTCCAGTTGACGCCGAGGTTTCCAGCGATTTGGAATGGCTGCGGCGGGCTGATGGTGTCCATGGCGCAGGATGGCGGATTCCTTAAGATGCGTAGGTAGGTCCCACCGTTGCTGGGTTCCAATCCTGGTACTATGTTGTGTTGGGTGCTCTGCTGCATAGATGAACCAACACAGTTGCGAATGGTACAACTCAGTTTTACTACTAACAATAACAACATCTGTAAACTGGTTACTATGGTTCGTTCATTACCCTTTAACCTGTGGACCTAGCCCTAACACTATCTTGGAGAAGCACACAGCACATGGTGAATGTCTGAGTGGCTTGCTGTGAGCTCTGTGCCCTGAGCTGTCTCCTGCTGGAATGAGCGGGAAGTGTTGTGTTCCCCGTTTAATAGTGTGTATGCTCTTGCCTGTGATTGGCTGTGATGTTGTGTGTGTATTGATTGGTCCGTTGATCTGTCCATCAGTGTATATGTATGTTTGCACCACGATGTATATCTGAATATCATGACAAACCCCTGATCCCCTAATTAATCATCAACCTACCTATCTCTGTCTTAAAGACACTCAGTGATTTAGCCTCCACAGCCTTCTGCGGCAAAGAGTTCCACAGATTCACCAACCTCTGACTGAAGAAATTCCTCCTCATCTCTGTTTTAAAGGATTGTCCCTTTAGTCTGAGATTGTGTCCTCTGGTTCCAGTTTTTCCTATAAGTGGAAATATCCTTTCTACATCCACTCTATCCAGGCCTCGAATATCTTGTAAGTTTCAATAAGATCTCCCCTCATCCTTCTAAGCTTCATTGAGTACAAACCCAGAGTCTTCAACTGTTCCTCATACGACAAGCTCTTCCTTCTAGGGATCATTCTTGTGAACCTCCTCTGGACCCTTTCCAAGGCCATCACATCCTTCCTTAGATATGGGGCCCAAAACTGCTCACAATACTCCAAATAGGGTCTGACCAGAGCCTTCTATAGCCTCTCAACATGAACGTTAACATTGCATTTGCCCTCCTAACTGCCGACTGAACCTGCACGTTAACCTTAAGAGAATCGGGAACAAGTAGAGATTCCTAGTCAGGAGAGATTCTTGGTCAGCCACACTCGATGTAGAGTGGCACCCCTCAAGCTATAAGCCCGTGGCAACAGACTAGCGACCTATTTCAGGAATCATTAGCTACGGAAACAGATAAAAGCATGCCTTAGTGCACCACTAGGTGCGAGGAGATAATAGAATGGAATGGAATACTTCAATCAAGTCACCCCTCACTCTTCTAAACTCTATTGGTAAAAGTTCAGCCTCTCCAACGTTTCCTAATAAGACAACCACTCATTCCATGTATCAATTTGGTAAACCTCTTCTGAACTGCCTCCAATGCATTTACATCTTACGTAAATAAGTAGACGAAAACTGCACATAGTGGGCGACATTCTCCGGCCCCCCTCCGGGTCGGAGAATCGCCGGGGGCGGGCGTGAATCCCGCCCCCGCCGGTTGCCGAATTCTCCAGCACCGGATAATCGGCGGGGGTAGGAATCGCGCCAGGCCGGTTGATGGGCCCCCCCGCTCGATTCTCCGGCCCGGATGAGCCGAAGTCCCGCCGCTAAAATGCCTGTCCCGCCGGCGTAAATTAAACCACCTACCTTACCGGCGGGACAAGGCGGCTCGGGCGGGTTCCGGGGTCCTGGGGGGGGCGCGGGGTGATTTGGCCCTGGGGGGTGCCCCCACGGTGGCCTGGCCCGCGATCGGGGCCCACCGATCCGTGGGCGGGCCTGTGCCATGGGGGCACTCTTTCCCTTCCGCCTCCGCCACGGTCTCCACCATGGCGGAGGCACAAGAGACTCCCTCCACTGCGCATGCGCGGGAAACTGTCAGCGGCCGCTGACGCTCCCGCGCATGCGCCGCCCCGAGATGTCATTTCCACGCCAGCTGGCGGGGCACCAAAGGCCGTTTCCGCCAGCTGGCGGGGCGGAAATTCCTCCGGCGTCGGCCTAGCCCCTCAATGTTGGGGCTCGGCCCCCAAAGATGCGGAGCATTCCGCACCTTTGGGGCGGCGCGATGCCCATCTGATTGGCGCCATTTTGGGCGCCAGTCGGCGGACATCGCGCCGTTTCCGGAGAATTTCGCCCAGTATTCTAGATGTGGTTTCACCAATGCCTCCCATAACTGAAACATAACATCCTCACCTTTCTGTTCAATTTTCTTGCAATAATGGATAACATTCCATTAGCCTTTTTGATTACTTGCTGCACCTGCATGCCAACGTTTTGTAACTCATGCACGAGAACACCTAGACCCCTCTGCACCTCAGCATTCTGCAGTCATTCTTTAAGACAGAGATAGATAGGTTCTTGATTCATAAGGGGATCAGGGGTTATGGGGAGAAGGCAGGAGAATGGGGATGAGAAAATATCAGCTATGATTGAATGGCGGAGCAGACTCAAGGGGCCGAGTGGCCTAATTCTGCTCCTATGTCTTATGGTGTTATGGTTCTCCGTTTAAGTAACACTCTGCTTCTTTATTCTTCCTGCCAAAGTGAACAACTTCATATTTTCCCACATGATACTCCATCTACCAGATTTTTGCCCACTCACTCAACTTATCCATATCCATCTGAAAACACCTTCTCTTCACAACATACTTTCCTACCGATCTTTGGGTTGTCTGAAAATTTAACTACGATGTTCTCGCTCCGCTCATCTCAGTCATTGATGTAAATAGTAAAACATTGAGGCTCCATCAGTGACCCCTGCGGGTCTCCACTCATCACATCCTGTCAAGCAGACAAAGACCCATTTATATATGCGCTCTGTATTCTGCCAGCCAGTCAATCTTCAATCCAGCCTAAAATGTTACACCCTGCACCATGAGCTTTTATACTTTGATGTGGCAACTTATCAAATACCCCCATGCTCATATTTCTTGCCTTGGCCTGCTACAATGTTCCAGTGAAGCCTAATGGAATCTTAAAGAACAGAATCTCATCTTCCAATTAGACTCCTTACAGCCTTCTGGACTGAACATTGAGTTTAACAGCTTCAGACCATAATCTCTGGCCCTCTGGCTTCCATTTTTACTGTATTCCTCCCAAGTGTCAGTCTGTACCTTGTTCTCATGCTTATCCTTTCAGACAGCACTGACCATTAACAAATTATTCTATTTTGCTTTCAGCCTGTGCTGACCTTTATCCTGCTGTTAAAACGTACGCTTGACTTTTATCTTTATACTATCATTATCACTCCCTTTATTTTGTCTTCCATATATTTGGCATTTAATCCCATCTACCTACCCTCTGACCTTACTCTGACCTATTTTTCTCCACCTGCACCTCTACCCTTTTGCCGCAGCATAAAACCCACCTTATTTATACCTCTCTCCAGTTCTGAAGAAGAGTCATATGGACTCGAAATGTTAACTCTTTGTTTCTCTCTCCATAGATCTGCTGAGGTTTTCCAACATTTTCTGTTTTTATTTTATACTTCCAGCATCTGCAGTATTTTGCTTTTATTTTCCTGAGAAAAAAATTGGATTTGAGTGGCGATTGGCGATTCCACTGTATTGGCATTTCAGAGCCAATAAAAACTGTTGGATGTGGACAAAGTCTTTGTGCGTTTTACTGTACCGCAATTAACATATTTGCGTGAAATTCCTATTTTCAGTTGCTCAGTAAAAAGGACAGTGGAGATTTCCCATGTTGACACAGTTGAGGAGTTGTTTGATGCAAGGCTCCCTCACTCATTGAGCTCTTCTCCTCTTTGTCACTTACTCATATGTCATGTGGTGATTTTAACCAAGTGAGATGCTCAGGTAACCACTGTAGTGATATGCATCACTGTATATACACAAGGGGTTAATGTAAATACACTACAACTAAATAACCACTAGAGGGAGCACCAGAGATGTATTTATACATAGACAAACAGGAAGTCAGGGCACTCTTCACAGGTACAGCAGCTGGTGAGCAGGACACAGACAGGCAGCTCAAATGTAACATAGCATAAGCGCTGGAGAGAGAGTGAACTCATAGAAATAAAGCATCTACTTCAACTGGAAGTCTACGAGCTTTATTCAGACACAAGGCATAATACATGGTACCAGGAGACTTCAGAACGCTTACTAGAAGGTTACACAAAATGCAGACGAAGCTAGATCGAAAACAGAAGAAAACACGTACGTGGGGAGACTTCGCTGAGTCGATGAAACTCGTTGGAACTCCACCGCAGCTGAAAACAACCTAAAATTTAAGTCATAGATTGAAAATGTTTTAACAAACGTTTGAACTATATATCGTAGCTAATGAGTTGAGCACGGCCTGAGAAGAAATGAAAATAGCACTGCTACTAGCAGGGCATGAAGCCAGAGAAATCTATAGCTGCTTTAATTACTTGAAAGGTGAAGACAACACCAAATTAGAAGTAATGCTTAAAAAATTTGAAGGTCACTGTAACACCAGTAACAATGCTGCTTTTAAGACATTCAATGCTCAGAGACCAAATTGCACAGGGATGAGTGATGCGAAACTCAAACAATCATTATCAGAACAGAAAGGTTTAATGCTGGAAATCGCGATTGACAAATGCAGATCGCAAGAAAAAAATAACTTTAAGTTTTTAACAAGAAAAAAACGGCGAAAAGGTTCTTTTCCATGGGTCTGAAGAAGTTAAAATGGTGTCTGAGCACATTTTAAACTACCCGGGGAACAAAAGACGCAAATCTGGGTCTGCGCATGTGCAGGCAACCGCAACCACGCATGCGCAATTGAAAAAAGACGTTTTGGGCGCAGATCGTTCTGCAGATGCGCAAGCCGCGCAGTTGAACAAAAAGAGTTCAAAGATGGATCTGCGCATGCAGATGGACCTTTGCTGGGCGGAGGTGTGGGAGGAGCGGCGGGGTGGGGGGCACTGAGTGGTTTGATGGGCTATTTCAGACAGCATTTAAGAGTCAACCACATTGCTGTGGGTCTGGAGTCATATGTTGGCCAGACCAGGTAAAGATGGCAGATTTCATTCTCTAGAGCGGTATAGTGAGCCAAATGGGTTTTTAATGACAATCGACAATGGTTTTGTGATCGTCATTAGGCTTTTAATTTCAATTTTTTTTTGTGGAATTCAAAATCCTGCCCTGGTGAGATATGAATCCAGGTCCCAGAGCACCACCCTGGGTCTCTGGATTACTAATCCAGTGGCAAAACCACGGCAACGCTGCCTCTCCAAATTACATCTCGGCCCCCTCTGTGGTAGCACAATCTGAATTTTGGCAACATGATCAGGGTCACATGAAAATGCACTGAGGCAGGTTCAAACGCTATGCTGCCACATTAGCTATTCTCACTCAAGATTGGGCAATGAGATAAAAATAGGCTCAGTATCACAGGGAAACCCAAGGGAAGACGAGGGGAAAACAAGTTTGACACAAACCTGAGGAAGGAGCAGTGCTCCGAAAGCTAGTGTTTGAAACAAACCTGTTGGACTTTAACCTGGTGTTGTAAGACTTCTTACTGTACAAACCTGATAGCCATTCCATAATTCTGCTGGAGGGTAAGGGGTGGTTGATGGGATGGTGGTGGTGGGGGTAGAAGGGGTTGGGGGTAGAAGGGGTTGGGGAGTGTGGAAATATGATGGCGAAGGGGATAAACGGCGAGAAAAAAATGAATGAAAAGAAAATTCTCCCTGACAGCTTTGTGGCAGTCATGTTCTGCCTTTTGGGAACTGTACTGAACATTCCACTGACCACAACTATAAACAAAATGAGTCATCTCATCAAAGTGATCTTGAACATTATAATGGAAAGAAATAACAAGGCGTTTGAAGCTGCAATTGGTGAAACGCAGCCGGGATTTAGAACTGGAGAGGATGGAAGGATTATCCAGCCCCTCCCCATCATGTGTGCTTCCCTCTATTCCTGAAATGCTTACTAACACTGGGCTCCAATTTCATGGCCAATTGGTGCCCTCTGGCACCTTTCCCATAAAGCCATCCACCTAGACAGGCCAGTGGCAGGCCAATTGACTGCAGCAGGCATCACACTTACTAAATGACACGCAGCCCACCCGACCCTGTAACTGATCGCTCCAGGATCCTGCCTAATGGAGCCTGCATGGTAGAATTTTCCCTATGGGAGAGTATTCATCTCATTGTCTCAGCCCCTATTTGTCACAGAATACCCCCTTGGACACACCGTGCGGAGCTGACCCAAATTCCTTGCTTGTAAACATCTCGGCCGGGATTCTCCAATCCCGCGGCCAAGTCTGATGCTGGCTTGAAAAGCGGCACGAACCACTCCGGCGTCAATGGTCCCCGATAGTGAGGAATGCTCCCCTTTCTAGGGGGCTAGGCTGTCGCCGGAGTGGTCCCCACAGCTCCAGCTGGCGCGGAACTGCTGGCGCGTGTTCGTGCATGTGTGCTGCGGCCGGCGAGATTCCGCGCATGCGCGAACGGCCGCCGTGATACCACGCATGCGCAGGGGCTCCCTTCTCCGCGTCAGCCCCCGGGCAATATGACGGATCCCTACAGGGGCCCGGCACGGAGGAACATAAGCCCCCACGGAGTCAGCCCGCCCGCCGATCGGTAGGCCCCGATCGCGGGCCAGGCCACTGTGGGGGCACCCCCCCCCGGGTTCGGAACCCCCGCCTCCCCCTCCAGGACGGCCCCTGCAGACACACCATCCAGATCCCGCCGTGTGGGACCTGAGGAACCCACGCCGGCGGGACTCGGCCGAACTCAGCGGGCACTTGGCCTGTCGGGGCCTGGTGAATCGCCAGGGGGGCCTCTTGGAACGGCCCCCGACCGGCGCGGCTGCGATCCCACGGGCGCCCGAGAATCAGCGCCGGAGAATAGGTAAGCCGGCGTCGGGGCATCGGGGCGGAATTTTCGCGTCCCCCCGGGATTCTCTGACCCGGCGCGGGGTCAGAGAATCCTGGCCCTCAGCTTCAGCTGGTGAGAGCCCAACAGTAACCTTGTGAATTCCTGCAGTCCTATATGTTCTCGCACTACCACCTCTGTGGAATTGTGTTAACGAGATGTGGGCCTGGGGAAGAGAATGCGCCCTCCATTTTGGGCTCAGGAATCCCAGGGATGTGGCTTGGACATGGAGGTGGGTTTTGCCACACATCAAACACAAGGGAATCCACATTAAATTCCCCAGAGACTTGAACAACTGGTTCATTGAAGCCACTAATCAATGATCGAATCTTTCCTGGTTCTAGATCCCTCGAGCACTTGGAAGCCCTCAGGAAGGGAATATTTCACAACCGTATCCTGGAGTATATTGGAGCTAAGACCTCACACTACACTTTTATGAAATATATGCATATATATAACTATATGGATTCTTTCTAAAAATTTTAAATTAGACAATGGTTTTTTAGAATGACTGAATCCACATCTGGCTGCCATATTTCAACAGTAGGAATCAATCTAGCAGTATCGAAGATTTGTGTGTCCCAATATTTAATAATAATAATCACTTATTGTCACAAGTAGGCTTCAATGAGGTTACTGTGAAAAGCACCTAGTCGCCACATTCCGGCGCCTGTTCAGGGAGGCCGGTATGGGAATTGAACCCATGCTGCTGGCTTTGTTCTGCATTACAAGCCAGCTATTTAGCCCAATGTGCTAAACCAGCCCCTTCTGAAGAAACGGTAATTACCCTGTGGACTAAATTCAAGGGGAATTGTACAAAGGCCATCTACAGGTCATAAGCTAGGCCTGGGCACCGGAGTGCACTAGTCTGCTCAGACAATGAGTCCTGCAACATTCCTGTGTAGTTCTTAATTGTTGGAACATTTGCAATATCTGGAACCCGCACCCTTTGTCAAAGCCAAAATGGAATGGAAGAAGTCACGTGACAACACCCCACTAACTGGAGAACCAGCAATATTGCCTTGTGGAGTTGCGAAGCTCAATCTACCATCTTCCATCAACCACACAACAAATCAGAAAAGGGGCCTCTGTCCAGGCTTAAATGCCTGGTCCTATCTATACTATTTCTACTGGGACTCCTGAACGTTTGTGTACCATCAGCTGCAAGACTAATTAATATCTGTGAGTCTATTTCATCTTGGAAATTATCCGTACTGGAAAAGTGAATTATCCAGCATCAGTTTTCAACCTTCTCACTTCTGTGAAGGAATACACCATTGGACTTTGATTCTGGATTCTGGACTCTAGTGGCACAATGATATTTTACTCTGTCGTCGTGGTCCTCAAAACGTTTCTTTCTCTATCCTCCTCTTTTATTGTGTGAATGCACAAAGGGCTACATGGTGACACCCTTTCCTGTGCTTTCATTGTGTGCAAATAAACTAACCCTCTGAGGTCATCCTTTCTCTAGTTGGCTGTGGGGATATTAACAGAAATAGGATCACCGCAAAACTGAGGTGTTGGGAAATGCACCACTATTTATAAAGAGGGAAATCAAAATCAAAACACTTTTCTGTTTATGGGTGGGTGGTGAGAGGAAAAATCAGGGCTGTCTTAATTTCATATAATCACTGTACAGTAGGAGGCCATTCGGCCCATTGAGTCTGCACCGGCCCTTGGAAAGAGCACCCTACCTAAGCCCACACCTCCACCCTAGCCCCACACTATCCCCGTAAACCACCTTACCTTTCTTTTTAGACACTAAGGGCAATTTAGCATAGCCAATCCACCTACCCCTGCATATCTTTGGACTGTGGGAGGAAACCGGAGCACCCGGAGGAAACTCGCACAGGCAGGGGCAGAACATGTAGACTCCGCACAGACAGTGACCCAAGCCGGGAATCGAACCTGGGACCCTGGCGCTGTGAAGCCATTGTACTAACCACTATGCTACCGTGCTGCCCTAATTTAAAACCCCTCCTGTCTGTAACGAAACATGAACCAAATATATGGAGTCATTGTCACAAACCAGGCGAATGTGCCAGTGTCATTTTGACAGCAAAGTTAGTTGGGAAACATTTTCCCGTGTCTGGGATACTATTGGCAACTGATAAATGTTTTGCTGAGTTCGGGCCCACACTCCGGTCACAAGTGATTCCGTGCTGATCTCATCTAAGCAGTGAAAGGCCTCACAGTCCCTGTGTAGCGGAAGGAATTCACCAGACTAGTAATCCAGAGACCCAGGGTAATGCTCAGGGGTCCCGGGTTTGAATCCCACCATGGCAGATGGTGAAATTTGAATTCAATAAAATTCTGGAATGAGAAGTATAATGATGACCATGAAAGATTGCCAATGTGGTAAAAACGCATCTGGTTCACTCTGTCCTTCAGGGAAAGAAATTTGCCATCTTTACCCGGTCTGGCTTACATGTCACTCAACATGTAACGCATGTTACACATGACACCCTCTGCCATGGCTGAGCAAGCCACTCAGTTGAAGGGCAATTAGGGATGGGCAACAAAGCTTTGCCTAGCCATCGACACCCACATCCCAAGAACAAACTTTAAAAAAGATATATATTATATTACATGTATCTGGTGCAGTAATGGTTAAAAGCCTGGGTTCCTGTGTGCATGTGAATGCTGCAGTCATTTTTTTTTTTTAAATCCTGGTTTAAATGACGGAATTCTTTGCTGCTGTGATTCTCCGTTATGCGGGCGCCCGGGGCTTTCCCGATGGAGTGGGCCTCCCCACAATGGGAAACCCCATTGACCGGCTGGCGTAACGGAGAATACCGCTGGCCGGTCGGGGCAGAAATGTGGCGCGGCGAGGCGGAGAATCCCACCCAATCTGTCTACAGAATGGATAATTAAAGCATCGTAAAAGTAAATTGATAATTCATTCCAAACATGTGTCTTGTTTACATGAATTACTAGATACATCTTGCGTCATTTAAAATGTATCTAGACAGATACATGAATGGGTAGGGAGCAGAGGGATACAGATCCTTAGAAAAAAGGCAACAGTTTTAGATAGAGGATCTGGATCGGGGCAGGCTTGGTGGGCCAAGGGCCTGTTCCTGTGCTGTAATTTTTCTTTGTTCTTTGTTCTTTGAATAGGGCTAATAGAATTTTGTTTATAGAAAGAAGGTTCCTTGGGGAGTAGATAATTAGAGACATCAGGCATGATTCAACCGGAAAAACTCTATGTCCGGCTCTGGCCACCAACAACCTGCGTTTCCATAGCATCTGTATGTCCCGGGGAAATTCTCAGGAGTGTTATCAAACTCGGACACTGAAAGGGAAAAGAGGTCAGGTGGTCAAGGTTTGGTTGAAGAACGTCATTTCAGCCAGTCCCAAAAAGGAGGAAAGAGTCAGGTTGAGAGGTGAAGTGGTGTAAGGAGAGAATTCCAGAGATTAGGAACCATGCAGTTGAAGGCATGGCCAACAATGGTGGAGCGATTAAAATTGGGGATGTTCAAGAGCCGGAATTGGTGCAAGCTTATAGAGCTGGAAGAAGTTCATAGAATTTGCAGTGTAGAAGGAGGCCATTCGGCCCATCGAGTCTGCACCGGCCCTTGGAAAGCGCATCCTACCCAAGCCCACACCTCCACCCTATTCATGTAACCCAGTAACCCCACCCAACCTTATTTGGGCATGGCCAATCTGATGTGTTGGGTGCTCTGGATCCGTGGAACACATATAGGCCACCAACACTTAAAATAGAACAACACTATTTTATCAAGTTAGGAACTGTTGAACATACTTTCACTGTGGGTTAACACGATGTTAGATTAAACTCAGCACATGCACTCAGCACATGGTGAAGAACTGTGCTGCACACTGTAAGCTCTGTCCTACTGAGAGGCTGCATCCCGAATGAGCGGGAACTCTGCTGCCCTATGTCCATACAGTGAGTGTGCTCTAACTGGTAATTGGCTGCGGTGTTGTGTGTGTTGATTGGTCTTGCTGTGTGTCCATCAGTGTGTGTGTCTGAACCATGATATACTGGTGTATATTATGACATCCCCCTTTTTATAAAAACATGTATGTGTGTGGCAATAAATAATGCGTGGTGAGAATGTTCCTAACTACATGTGGGGTGCGAAGACATATTTACAGGACCAAGTACATGAGAACTAAGCTATTTACATGGGAAGGTGCCTGGTGCACAGAAGCAGTGTGCAACAAGAGTAACGAGATCAACACTATATACAAACCAGGGAGACGACCAAACAAAGCAACGAAACAATTCAGAGAGTCCATGAATTTGAATGGTTCATAAATTTAGTCTCTGAGGTGGGCGACGAATTCTGGTTGACCGCTTCAAGGGTGGGTCGAGAGCCGCCGGTTCAGGAGCGGGCTGGACTGCGTCAGAGACAGGGGGATGCAGAATGACAGGGAGCTCTGCATAGTCCATGGCAGGGTCAGCAGGAGGGCAAGGCGACACTGGAGGATCACGTGGCGAGCGTGGAATGAGACGAAGGGAGCGTCGATTGCGGCACAGAATGGAGCCATCCGGTAGACGAACCAGGAACAAGCGGGGGTCCACCTGCCGAAGGACAACAGATGTTGCAGACCAGCCACCATCTGGAAGATGGACGCGGACGTTGTCATCTGGAGCCAGAGCAGCGAGATCAGCTGCACGGGAGTCATGAGCCGCCTTGTGCTGTGCACGAGACAGCTGCATCCGGCGAAGACTGGAACGTGGTCGAAGTCTGGGACATGGATGGACTGCACCGTTGTCCTCAGGGTGCGACTCATGAGTAACTGGGCTGGCAGAGCGATAGGCCAGCAAGGCAAGGTAGAAATCAGACCCAGCATCGGCAGGCTTGCATAGGACCCGTTTGACGATATGTACTCCCTTATCTGCTTTGCCGTTGGATTGGGGGTACAAGGGACTGGATGTCAGATGCGCAAAATTGTACCACCTGGCACAGTTGGACCATTCTTGGCTGGCGAAGCAGGGGCCATTGTCTGACATAACCGTGAGCGGGATGCCATGTTGAGCAAAGGTTTCTTTACATGCACCAATGACTGCAGACGAGGTGAGGTCGTGTAACCGTATCACCTCCGGGTAATTCGAAAAGTAGTCCACGATCAGGACATAGTCTCTGCCCAGCGCGTGGAACAGGTCGATGCCCACCTTGGTCCATGGTGACGTGACCAACTCATGGGGCAGCAGGGTCTCACCTGGTTGGGCCAGCTGGAAACGGTGACAAGTGGGGCAGTTGAGCACTGTGTTGGCTATGTCCTCATTAATGCCGGGCCAGTACACTGCCTCTTCGGCCCATCAGCGTCACTTTTCCATGCCAAGATGGCCCTCGTGTAGTTGTTCCAGGACAAGCTGGCGCATGCTATGCGGGATGACAATGCGGTCCAGTTTTAGAAGAACTCCGTCTACTACCGCCAGATCATCTCTGACATTATAGAATTGAGGGCATTGGCCCTTGAGCCACACGTCCGTTAGGTGGCACATGACACGCTTAAACAAGGGGTCAGCCGCCATCTCGCGGCGAATTTGGACGAGGCGTTCATCCGAGGCAGGTAGATTGGAGGCCGCGAATGCTACATGGGTGTCAACCTGGCAGACAAATCCCGCTGGGTCACATGGAGTGTTGACTGCCCTGGAGAGAGCGTCAGCAATGATGAGGTCCTTGCCTAGGGTGTATACCAGCTGGAAGTCGTATCGCCGGAGCTTGAGAAGAATACGCTGGAGGCGAGGCGTCATGTTGTTCAAGTCTTTCTGTATTATATTGACCAGCGGGCGATGGTCGGTCTCGACGGTCAATTAAGGAAGTCCGTAGACATAATCGTGAAACTTAACAACAAGGTCAGAAGGCCCAGGCACTCCTTTTCTATCTGTGCGTAGCGCTGCTCCGTGGGGGACATCGCACGTGACGCATATGCAACAGGGGCCCGTGATGAGGCCTCAACACGTTGAAGGAGCACTGCCCCAATGCCGGATTGACTGGCATTTGTCGAAATTTTGGTCTCCTTTGCTGGATCAAAGAAAGCTAAGACCGGGGCCGTGGTCAGTTTTGCCTTGAATTCTCACGATTCGCGCTCGTGGACAGGGAGCCATTGGAAGTCTGTCGTCTTCCTGACCGGGATTCTTGAGAGCCGTGTTATGAGAGGCGAGGTTAGGGATGAATTTCCCTAAAAAATTGACCATGCCCAGAAATCGGAGGACCGTCTTCTTGTCCTCTGATGATTTCATAGATGTGATGGCAGCTACCTTGTCTGCATCCGGTTGCACACCCAATTGGGGGATGTGGTCCCCGACGAACTTAAGTTCTGTCTGACCAAAAGAGCATTTGGCCCTGTTGAGGCGGAGGCCATGCTCATGTATGTGGTGATGTGCATCAATGTAAATGCATGTAGGCTAGCTAGACACTAGAGGGAGCACCAGAAACATCACACACACACACTCAACCAATAGATCAAGTAGATAGGGTACGACCAATAGACATTCACGGTACACAAGGAGGTGACATGACCACAGGGGGGCATTATACCAACCCATATATAAAGGACACCACACACATGATCTACCTCTTTCCAGTGGAGACAGTCAGTGAGTAGAGACACAGGGTTGATTCAACATTACACCCACCACGTGGATTGCAGCAGACTGGTTAGTCAGTCTGGGTAGCTATAGTAGGATTAGCAGTAGTGTCGATCCCGAGTAATAGAAGTGTAAATAGTTTAATAAACGTGTTGAAGTTATCTCCACGTCTGAACCTTCCTTTGTCAAGTGCACCACAAGGAAGCAGCTTATGTTACACCTACAGCATAACAAATCATGGTACCTGCACTGAACTGTTTCAATCCAGATAGCCATACCGCAGCGTACAGTGACAACCAGCAACAATACCCAGGCAAGATGTTCGAGATCCGGATTCCGCAGCAGCTCCAGTGCCACGGTGATCTCCGCGAAAACTGGCGGGCATTCCGGCAAAAGTTTGAAATCCTCCTGGTGGCAGCCGAACTAGAAGAAGTGGCTGATCCTGAATAAACAGAGCTTCTCCTCACCATCGCCGGTGCCAGCGCAGAAGAAATCTTTTAAAAATTCAAGTTCTCCAAGGGGCAAAACAGGAGCGACTTCCAGGCAGTTCCGGACAAATTCGGCAAATACTGTGAGGAAAACACACTCCAACCAACAAGAAAAGGTAAGAGAAGCGCCAGTACTCACCTCGACGCCGAAATCCCGGAGCAGAGAACAATTTTGGTTGGCGGCCATCTTTCTACAGGGACTGCACTTGCGCAGTTGCGCGAGAAGCGCACAGAATGGGAAGGTCCGTTTGCGCATGCGCACGGCGCCGCGCCTGCGCAATCACGAGAATGGCCATCAGTAAAGGAACAGCGATTTGCGCATGCGCAATCGCTTCCTACGTGCTACGTCACATGCGTCATGATGTCAGAGGCCCCAGACCACGCCCATTTAAAGGGGAAACGTCCCAAATCAAAGAAAAAATCTTTTAAAGCTGTAAAACAACCTTCCTTCACCTGGAATGACAGCACAATGCCTCAAATTGATCCAGGAAATGAAATTAACCTCCGAAGAAGCCTGCAACAAGCAGTTACCTACGCCCAAACCGATGATTCCGACCTTGAATACTTCGATACCGACCTTTACATTTTCTCTGGATCTCGCGAGCCCAATGCCAGCTCCGACGCAAGCAGTGATGATATGGTCCTAGAAGACTACGACTCAGATGAACCTTTCATCTTGGGAGGCTACCCCAGTACCAAATCCGAACCGCAACTAGACGTGTTGCACATTGGCGACTCCCGCACTGAATCCGACGCAGACGCGGATTCGTTCTTCGGATTTGAGGATCTTCAGACCAGCAGATATGACATCCCAACTCGTGAGTGCAGGATGATGCTGCAGCCTGAAGCGAAGAGACAGAGAGCGGTACAGGCCCACAGAGAGCGGCCTGCTGCCACACAGAGCGTGGTCCACGGACCGCTCAGGTTTCCGGACTCTACGAAAGAAGACTCCACAATTGCAGAAACGCGAGACTCCAGAACACAGTCCTTGCACGAACAAGAAGCAACTCCTGTGTCACAAACCTCCGCAGCGAGCTCGTGGACAGCCTCCACGATAGAAGCAACGCAAGACTCCGACACGCAGTCCTTGCAGGAACAAGACCATGAGAGTCTAGCAACCTCCTCTGACCAACTAGCGGCAGACGATGCAAGTCTGCCATGCTCAAGTAAACAGCAAGAAGACTATGACAGTCTACCATGCTCCAGTGCACAGCAGGACGACCATGACGGTCTATCATGCTACAGTGAAGAACAAAGCGACGATGACAGTCCAAGCCCAAATGAAGGACAACAGCAAGACAATGACAGTCCACCCACATTGTTTGCGCCATCAGATGAAAACTCTGACAATTTATCCAACCCAAGTGAACAACAAGCAGCTACTGACGATCTACCCACGGAATGTGAGACGAGTGACGACAGCATCCCACTTCCCATGCAAGATGTGCAAAGTGACAGACCTCAGCCAGTGTGTACAGAGGCACTCGACGATCACTGTGAGACCACTGGTAACTCCAGTGACACCAAGATACTTCCACCCTCATTCGCTCGAACCTCTCCACAAGTCAATACATTCCTGCATGTTACAACTCCAGACGTGCAGCTTCAAGAAATCTCAGCTGACTCCAGTGAACCTGCTAAGACTCCGGATGGGGAGCATCAACAAACTAACACTGACTCAGGTGAAACAGACCAGACTCCAGATGGGGAGCAACCAAACGCCGACTCTGATTCACATAAACCAGACTTTACTCCAGACAGGGAGTGCCACAACCTCAGTGATGGCATGCTCAGGGTGACAGCAGATGCCACAACGACAGGAGATGGATCACTTAACAATTACACTGGGTCAGTAATAACAAGCAGCGGCTACAGTCCAAGAGGAATACACCAATATTCACAGTAAGAAGTCTTACAACACCAGGTTAAAGTCCAACAGGTTTGTTTCGATGTCACTAGCTTTCGGAGTGCTGCTCCTTCCTGTGAATGAAGAGGTATGTTCCAGAAACATATATATAGACAAATTCAAAGATGCCAGACAATGCTTGGAATGCAAGCATTAGCAGGTGATTAAATCTTTACAGATCCAGAGATGGGGTAACCCCAGGTTAAAGAGGTGTGAATTGTGTCAAGCCAGGACAGTGCGGCATCAACCGGGACATGGGATTCATGTCGCATTACATTCATCCCTCACCATCTGGCTTGCGAAATCCTACCAACTGGGTTGATTCAATATTACACCCACTACCTGGATTGCAGCAACTGGTTAGTCAGTCTGGGTAGCTATAGTAGGATTAGCAGTAGTGTCGATCCCGAGTAATAGAAGTGTAAATAGTTTAATAAACATGTTGAAGTTATCTCCACGTCTGAACCTTCCTTTGTCAAGTGCACCTCAAGGAAGCCGCTTATGTTACACCTACAACATAACAAATCAATATATACGTCTGTGTACGCACTGGAGGCAACTGACATGCTCCTGCGGGGTGGTGGGCCAAATGATTATGTCATCGACACAGATGCGAACACCTTCAATACCTTCCATCATTTGTTCCATAATCCTATGGAACACCTCTGATGCAGAGATGATCCCAAACGGCATCATGTTGTAACAATATCTTCCAAAGGGAGTGTTAAATGTGCAGAGTTTCCTGCTGGATTTATCGAGCTGGATTTGCCAGAATCCTTTTGCGGCGTTGAGTTTGGTAAAGAGCTTGGTGCGAGCCATCTCACATGTGAGCTCTTCGCGCTTGGGAATTGGATAGTGCTCTCTCATAATATTGCGATTTAGATCCTAGGGATCAATGCAAATTCTCAATTCGCCTGAAGGCCTTTTTACATGTACCATGGAACTGACCCAGTTGGTCGGTTCCGTGACTTTGGAAATCACTCCTTGGTTCTGGAGGTCCTGCAGCTGCTGCTTGAGGTGGTCCTTAAGGGGTGCTGTGACCCTGCGAGGTGCGTGCACCACAGGCGTGGCATTCGATTTTAATAATATCTTGTAGGTGTACGGGAGCGTGCCCATGCCCTCGAAGACGTCGTGGTACTGGTTGATAATGGTGTTGATCTGCGCCCTGAAGTCAGTGGCCTGAAAGGCAGACACGTCAGTAGGAGAGAGAGAGTGACGTCTCTAAACTAGGTTCAACAGCTTGCATGCCTGCACGCGATTTCAAAGGGAAGGATGGCTTTGCGTGACCTGTGCTTCACTTCAAGTTGGCACGAGCCGCTGGCATCAATGGCATTGCCATTATAATCTAATAGCTGGCAGGCTGATGGCGCAATGAGATTGGGAATCGTATTTGGGACCGGTTGACCGTAAGGGTGGCACACCACTCATCGTCCGGATCGATGCTGTATACCGACAGAGGCTGGATTCTTTGCTTTGGGGACACCCTGTGTTTTGTAATGGTACCGACTCGAAAAGGCACCTTCGGGTCCTCGGTATCAATATTGGGTAGCAGGTCCGAATCAGCTCGGTGACCGTGGGTTGAATGGCCCGGACATTCCTGCGAGGCTGGCTGGAGCGACGAGAGTTGGCAGGCTGAGCTGATCTGCATAAAGCAGCATAGTGGCCAAGTTTGCCACATCGCAGGCATTGTTGGGATTTGGCAGGACATTGCCGCTTTAAGTGGGTGGAGCCGCAGTTGCCACACGTTGTAGCGTCAGTACGTTCGCTGCGCGACCGCGCATGTGTGGTGCGGTCATACGTGGTGCGCGCCTGTGCAGTACGTTCTTCGACGTCGCCGTCCCCTCGTTCGGTGCGCACAAGCGCGGGAGTCCGCGAAAACCGCACAAAATGGCTGCCCTCGTCCAGGCTGAGGCCCTGCAGTTGCTCGATTGCTTGGACCCGTTCTGCCTTGTGGGGTCCTTGCCGCTCCGTTTCAGCCGCTTGGATGTGGGAATACCGACTAGTGGCGTGTTCATGTAGCACGCAGGTCTCGATGGCGGGTGCTAGGGTGAGCTGCTTTACCTTGAGGAGCTGCTGGCGTAGGGGGTCCGACTGAACACCGAAAATGATCTGGTCGCGTATCATGGAGTTGGAGGTGGGCCCGTAGCTACAGGACTGGACAAGGATGCGGAGGTGGGTGAGAAAGGACTGGAAAGGTTCATCCTTACCCTGCAAACGCTGTTGGAATACATAGCGTTCGAAACTTTCATTCACCTCGATGTCGCAGTGACTGTCAAACTTAAGGAGGACCGTCGTGAATTTTGATTTATCTTCACCATCAGCAAAGGTGAGAGAATTGAAAATGTGGATGGCACGTTCCCCGGCCGTGGATAGGAAGAGAGCGATCTTCCTGGTGTCCGAGGCATCCTCCCGGTCTGGTGGCTTCAAGGTAGAGCTGGAAGCGTTGTTTGAATATCTTCCAGTTGGCCCCTAGATTACCGGTGATGCGGAGCGGCGGCGGCGGGCGGGCGCTGTCCATTTTGCGGGATGACGATATGCTGGTGGTAGGCAGATCACTTGCAGGTAGGTCTAAGAAGTTCTAACACCCCTCAACTACTGGTACCATGATGCGTTGGGTGCTCTGGATCCGTGGAACACATACAGGCCACCAACACTTAAAGTAGTGCAACACTATTTTATTAAGTTAGAAACTGTTGAACATACTTTCACTGTGGGTTAACACGATGTTAGATTAAACTAAAGACCTATGCCTGTCATAACCAGTCTATGCACTCAGCACATGGTGAAGAACTGTGCTGTACGCTGTAAGCTCTGTCCTACTGAGAGACTGCATCCCGAATGAGCGGGAACTGTGATGCCCTCACATGATGAATAGTGAGTGTGCTCTAACTGGTGATTGGCTGTGGTGTTGAGTGTGTTGATTGGTCCCGCTGTGTGTCCATCAGTGTGTGTGTCTGCACCATGATATACTGGTGTATATTATGACACAATCCACCTAATCTTCACATCTTTGGACTGTGGGAGGAAACCACACAGACATGGGGAGAACGCGCAGACAGTGACCCAAGCTGGGAATCAAACCTGGGACCCTGGAGCTGTGAAGCAACTGTGCTAACCACTGTGCTACTGAGCTGCAGAGGTAGGGAGAGGCAAGGAGTAATAATCGAGGGATTTTAAACTAAACTTCCAAGAACCTGTTTGATTGTCCGGCGTGGATTCGAACGGGTGAATTGTGTGACAGCTCCAAATAGGGCTCTATGTTGGGCGCAAGTCTCATTGCAAGTCACCCTACTTGCTCCACCCGGTGCTATGGCTGAGGTCCAGATCTACATATTTAAATAAACCATTGGGCTCATTTAAATACCGGGGCGCCAGGTCAACGGCTGAGTCTGCAAGACCTTACCAGGGCACCTTTTAGCATTGGTTTCCACAAATGTCGACCAGGCGTAACAGCACCTCAGAGGGTTTTGCAAGCCTTTAGACACCCCCGAGTGTTTGGGGACAGGGCAGTGTGGTGCCCTGGCACTCTCCCTGGCACCTGGGCATCTTGGCACTGCCAGCCTTGCACCCTGACAATCCCACCAGGGCACCCTGAAGTGCCAGCCAGGATGCAAGGCTGGCAGTGCCAAAATGCCCGGGTGCCAATTTGGCATTGCCACCGGTCGGGCGCAGTGTGAGAGGGGGATTCTGAAAGTCAGGGGAGAGTTCTGAATGGTGGGGGGGTCTAGAGATCGGGGCAGTCTTCCAAATGATGCCCTGATCAGTGAGGAACCAGTCCTGCTGGCGAGATCAGTTCGCAAGAGCAAGCCTAAGTGTGGCCCCTGTAGGGAGTAACTCCCTTAGGCAAAACAAATGGCAAAGTACCGATGAATAGCGGGGTGAATCTTGGGGGCGAATCCCACCACCAAACCCGTCCAAAAGTGGCCTTTTGTCCATTGGTTCGCACCCGTCTTTTTTTGTCTCGTGCTATCCTTCCCACACAATCCTTTGCTATTGTTTCAATGGTTTTGTTAAAATAGAGGACATAAAGAGCACTTCTTCACAAGGTTTTTACGGATCTGCCTCATGACATTGCTCACATTAATCTCAATCTTTAAATGGCTTTCAGTATGAAGAATGTCGCTCTCTGTAAATTGTACTCTGAATACAGTTATCCAGAGCGAGGCTGTCGCCCTGTCCTTCATCCTAGAATTTAACATCAACCCTCAGCCTCCCCAAAATGAATGGCTTATATTCTGTGCCAGAGCAGCTGGTATGTGATGACAACACTGATAGGGCGCCAATTATCTTTGGCAGTCATCCACCATTGGTTTCTTTATCCATGCTGGTCCTGCAGTTGGCAACAGTTTTGGGACAGAATTCAGCAGAGAGTCAAATCCAGGCTAGAGTCTGACAGAAGGTCCCTGATTCTGCTTCAGATTTATTGGTTATTGTTTCGGTACACACAGGGCCAACTCTCTGAAGGCAAACGTGAAAGAGATCCTTAGCACAGGCTATGGCTCTGTTATGCAGCACAGATCAGACCAAGAGTATGTGATCTATCAAGTGACATGGCTTGACATGACTGTGCCTGTCACGCCCGGGAGTGGCAGATGGATTGGAGGACGGGGCAGCCAAACAGGTGGAGGACCCACAGGGGACCTGAGGAATAACATCATCCCAAATTGGTCCGCATAAGGCTCAGAACATACAACTGGCGCACTGCAAACCCGGGCTGTTTAATGTATATACGAAAATCACAAGACAGGGAATGGGCAGAATTTTATGGTTATTGACAGGGTGAGTGAGGCAGAGCCGAAATTAAATGTCCCACCCGCTCCAGTCCGCATATCCAGGCAAAGTGATTTAAACATCGGTTGGATAGGGCGGCACGGTGGCACAGTGGTTAGCACTGCTGCCTCACGCCGCCGAGGACTCGGATTCGATCCCGGCCCTGGCTCACTGTCCGTGTGCAGTTTGCACATTCTCCCCGTGTCTGCGTGGGTCTCACCCCCACAACCCAAAGATGTGCAGAGTAGTTTGATTGGTCCCTTAATTGGAAAAAAATTAATTGGGTACTCGGAAATTAACAAAAAAACATGGTTGGACAATTAGCTGCCACCTTGTGGGAAGACAGCAAATTAGCTCATTGCCCAACTGAGTATATGGGTTGGGATGTCATGCGGGAGAAGGGGCCATGTTGCAAACAGGAGGCCAGTCACGGCCACCAGTTTAAAGGCTCGCTGACCTCTCAACCTCTCCTGATTTTTTGCTGCAACGTCAAGGCAGTGAATAAAAAACATCCAAACGCTGCCCCCTTCACCAACAGAATGTGCTGCAGCGTGCAGCCAGGGACCTGGTCCGCATAAGGCTTTTCTTCCACCGCCTCACGCGTAAAGCACTCCTCAACTACTTCCCATCCAACGCCACCCCCCCAGAAAAATGGAATGCACGATGAAAAATTGCAAACAATTGGCTCTTTAACCAGCCCAAGAGATTGCTAATTTGTCATTTAAAAATGGTGGGCATTCTGCTGATTTCCACTCCCTCTCGTCTCCCATAATATCGGAAGTCAGTGTGACAATGTCGGAACACCGACCCAACATCCTTAAGAAAGAACTAAGAACAATACAGCACAGGAAAAGGCCCTTCGACCCTCCAAGCCTGTGCCGAACATGGTATCTGTCTAAACTAAAACCGCTTTAGTTAATTCATTAATTAATTACGCTGCATTTCATGTGAGCACAGAATGGGGTGAAGAAGAACACCCAGTTTGTGGTCGTAAAGTTCAGCCCAATGTTTTCCAAACTCTCTGAGCTCCAGAGTGGTTGAAATTGGACCAGCAGCTGGCAATTCCTGGAGAATTGTCGAATTTGCACAAGTTTAACATTTAGCAGGACTATAGTGCAACGCTACTTCCAAAGGTGATCTGAATGAGAGGCAGCTTTAGTTGTTCTTTTTCAGTTGTTCACCTATATCCTGGTGTGCTTCTAAATTCAACCCTTTCACTCTGCCTGCTCAGACCTACTCCAGAACATCAGTCCACCAACTGAATGGAGATGCACCCATCCTTCTCTGACAATGCACTTCCTCACATCCCAGCTGTCCATCCAACACTGCATTAGGGTGAGTGTCAATGTCACACCTCTCCATCATAGACACCTTCAGCAAACACCGTCCGTCCACCCACCCACCCGTCCGTCCATCCATCCATCCATCCTACTCTTTTTTTTCCCACCTCGCAGAGCATGGAACAATAGCAAAGTCAAAGAGCTGAAGGTGACCCCTCCCCAGTCATCTCGATACCGACAGCTGCAGAGGAGGAGCGACCTGGGCCACAATCTGCTTGACCAGCAGAGATGGAATGATAGGGAACTGAGGCTTCCAGGTGACAGAATTAAACTGAAAAGATTATTACTTTTTAAAAATTAATTTATGAGATGTGGGTGTCACTGGTTAGGCCAGCATTTATTGTCCATCTCTACTTGCCCTTGAGAAGGTGGTGGTGAGCTGTTTCTTGAACCACTGCAGTCCATGTGGAGTCAGTACACCTACCGTACTATCAGGGAGGGAATTCCAGGATTTTGTCCCAGCGGCAGTGAAGGAACGGTGATATATTTCCAAGTCAGGCTGGGGAGTGGCTTGGAGGGGAATCCCCAAGTGGTTGTATTCCCAGGCCCCCCTTGTCCTTCTAGTTAGTCAGGGGTTTGGACGCTGCGGTCTAAAAGACCTTAGTGAGTTCCTGTAGTCCATACATCAGATGGTAAACATGGCATCTGTTGTGGACGGAATGGACATTGAAGGCGATGGGTGGGTTGCAATCAAGCTTGTTGCTTTGTCCTTGAGTGTTGTTGGATCTGCACTCATTTAGACATGTGGAGAGTATTCCATCACACTGCTGACTTGTGACTTGTAGATGGTGGACAGTCTTTGGGGAGCGAGGAGGTGAGTCACTTGCCAATGGATTTCTAGCCTCTGACCTGTTCTTGTAGCCACAGTATTTATATGGCTAGTCCAATTCAGTTTCTGGTCAATGGTAACCCCCAATATGTTTATACTGGGAAATTCAGTGATGGTAATGCCAGTGGTGGGAGTCACTTTCACTTTTATAACCTGGGCCATCACTCAGAAGTTCTGGATTGGATTGGATTTTATTTATTGTCATGTGTACCGAGGTACAGTGAAAAGTATTTTTCTGCGAGCAGCTCAACAGATCATTAAGTACATGAAATGAAAAGGAAATAAAAGGAAATACATAATATGGCAAGACAAGGTACACAATGTAACTGCATACCACCGGCATTGGGTGAAGCATACAGGGGTGTAGTGTTAATGAGGTCAGTCCATAAAAGAGTCATTTAGAAGTCTGGTAAAAGTGGGGAAGAAGCTGTTTTTGAGTCTGTTCGTGCGTGTTCTCAGACTTTTGTATCTCCTGCCCGATGGAAGAAGTTGGAAGAGTGAGTAAGCCGGGTGGGAGAGCTCTTTGATTATGCTGCCCACTTTCCCAAGGCAGCGGGAGGTGTAGATGGAGTCAATGGATGGGAGATAGGTTTGTGTGTTGGACTGGGCTGTTTTCACAACTCTCTGAAGTTTCTTGCGGTCTTACATAGAACATAGAACATACAGTGCAGAAGGAGGCCATTTGGCCCATCGAGTCTGCACCGACCCACCCAAGCCCTCACTTCCACCCTATCCCCGTAACCCAATAACCCCTCCTCAGATTTTTGGTCACTAAGGGCAATTTATCATGGCCAATCCACCTAACCTGCACGCCTTTGGACTCTGGGAGGAAACCGGAGCACCCGGAGGAAACCCACACAGACACGGGGAGAATGTGCAGACTCCGCACAGACAGTGACCCAGCAGGGAATCGAACCTGGTCCCTGGCGCTGTGAAGCCATAGTGCTATCCACTTGTGCTACCGTGCTGCCTCAGTCTTGGGCTGAGCAGTTGCTGTACCAGCCTGTGATGCAGCTAGATAGGATGCTTTCTATGGTGCATCTGTAAAAGTTAGTAAGAGTTAATGTGGACATTGTGCAATTCACATTTGCTTCCAACTCCACAAGAATGTCCCCTAGCTTTATTGAGGAAAAAAAGAGTTCCCCTTATGATATTTTACATAGGGTTCTTTAAACAACTGGCCCTGCCTGCAGCTGTTGCTGGTGTAAACTTCCTTACTATTCAATCTGACTAGAGAGAGAAAGGTCTTTATTTTGAATCTTTAGACAGAGTCCTTCAAGTGAGAGAGAGAGATCAGGGCTGTGACCCTCCAGCTTCTTAATAAAACCGGAAACAGTAAAGGTAAACAGCTCATTGGCCACAGGCAAGCCCATTAAGATGAGTCATGACCGATAGTAGCACATCCTGCTGAATCCGTTTTTTAAATTAAAGATGAAGTCCATCCTAAAGGTGCAGGTCCCAGTAATTGTGTAGGTACAATAATTATAAAAGCCAAACAAAAGAAATTAAAGGGAATAAATAAGGGACAAACAGGTTAACAGGAGGATCCTTACAATTGGTTACTATTTTGCGCTCAACTATTACCAAATAAAGATGGTAGTTTGGCAGCAAAGCACTCTCTTGTTATTGCACTGGGAGTGTCAGCCTGGTTTAAGTTTGTGTGAGTCTCTGGAATGGACCTTGAGCCCATGTCTTTCTGACTCTGAAACACCATGATTAATGCCAATAATTTATCCTCTTTTCATTAGCTCCGGTACCCGTCCTTTTAATTCATGGAGCTTTGTATGGCAGATGCGAACTCCATTCCTTTCGGTAAGCTGTTGGAAGCAGGGCAATAATTCTCACAGTAAACATCAGACGTCACAAATGTTGAGCAGAGCTAAAGGCTTCTCCCTAATGACACTGAATGAAACAGCTTTTGAATCACAAGAGCAGCATGCTCCAAGTGCAATCAAAGCTCATTTGCAAAACTCCGCACCAAACACGATGCTTTCCAGATGGTTTACAGCTTTATAAAATTCCCATTTGCCTGTTGGACTGTAATATAAAATCTACATCCATGATACTCATGTTTATCTCTCCTGCATGCCTCTGACTAAAGATTTGGCATCTCTTGGTTAGAAGAGTGTTGAAAATGGAAGACACAGCATGCATCAACCCCCAGAATGTTTACCCTCCTAAGTCAGTGGTGCATCCATTGGCTGGATCATGTGACCCGAATGGATGACAGTCACATCCTCAAAGACACTCGCTGTGGCGAGCTTGTTACCAGCATAAAACCAAGAGGTCGCCCAAGTCTGCAAAACAAGGATGTCTACAAGCGAGACCTCAGATTGACCAGGATTGGAGGCAATGCATGGACAGTACCCGCTGCTGACCAGAGAGCCTGGAGACAAGCAGTCAGGAAGGGGATGGAAAAAGCAGAGGGCAGACAAAATGGGCAGGTGGCGGGAAAGAGAGCCTGCCAGAAGGAGAAAGAACAGGTAACCTCGAGCCAAAGCTATTCACCTGTGCCAATTGTGGAAGGGATTGCTTGTGGATCAGCCTCTACACCCACAGCAGGCAATGTTCAATACAGAAGTGACATAGACCCGAGGCACAGTCTCCTGAAATGGATGAATGCCTAATTAACTATCTCTCTTATCTCCCAGTGGGAAGTGATTCTTAACCCATTCCAACTGGTCTTCCAACCATGCAGTAAATCACTTGATATTTTGCCACCTCATCCTCACCCATTCCAGTCCTCCCCATCTTAACTGGGTGGCTGGCGACCCTGTCTGACTAGGGCCTTGATTAGACTGCAAAACTCTGGGTCTTGGCTGTCACCCAGGCCACCAAACCATTTTAATGGCTCACTATTGGCTGACAGCCAATGCACTACTCGCAAAGCGCAGCTGCTGTTGTCATGTGGAATAGACTGCACTCAAACTGCACACAGCAAGATCCCACAACGTGCAACGAAATGAACAATAAGATGATCCCTTCACACTTTCCCTCCCAACGTTTTAGTGTTGAGGCGGAACAGCAGCAGAGAAGAAAAGAAAAGGGAAGCAAATCCAGCACTCCTTATCCCATTGCCTCCTGGAACGTCCTGGGCCATCTACCCAAAGATCTGCGGGTTGAGAATCGATTGTTTCAGTGAGGACCCATATCAGATACTTGTGACCCGAAGCAGATATTATTCTTTAACCGAGGGGCTGCCGGTAACTACCATTTCCAATCAGTAATGATGATGGAGGTTAAATCACACTGATAGTATTGTGCAATCTTTTATGTTCATCTGAGATGTGGCCTGAGTTTACAGTCTAGTCTGATCAGAAAAAGGCAGGATGGATTTGTAAAGAGAAAGGGTGGGTGTTTCCGGCTCTTCACGTTGGTGGGATCTCCCGGGAACCTATGTGTTGGGGGACATTTTCTGATACTGGAATATGATATAAATTATAGGTGGCTCAGTAACTACATTTTTGCTCCTATATTACTTTTGAATAGTTCTGTTGAGACAAAAGGTACTCATTGTCTTAGGTGCCTGTTTAGAAGAGGCAATTTATAGAAATAGATAGTGTGTACACAATGCTTGTTAATATCAGAAAGGATACAAAATGGCTGTTAACTAAGATAGCAATACTAAAGACACAAAATGGCTGAACTAGCCACATTCCTGAACAATAAGTTACAAACTGTGTAAACGACCTCATGAGAACCAGGCGTCGGTATTTATAAGAACATAAGAACATAAGAACTAGGAGCAGGAGTAGGCCATCTGGCCCCTCGAGCCTGCTCCGCCATTCAATGAGATCATGGCTGATCTTTTGTGGATTCAGCTCCACTTTCCGGCCCGAACACCATAACCCTTAATCCCTTTATTCTTCAAAAAACTATCTATCTTTATCTTAAAAACATTTAATGAAGGAGCCTCTACTGCTTCACTGGGCAAGGAATTCCATAGATTCACAACCCTTTGGGTGAAGAGGTTCCTCCTAAACTCAGTCCTAAATCTACTTCCCCTTATTTTGAGGCTATGCCCCCTAGTTCTGCTTTCACCCACCAGTGGAAACAACCTGCCCACATCTATCCTATCTATTCCCTTCATAATTTTATATGTTTCTATAAGATCCCCCCTCATCCTTCCAAATTCCAACGAGTACAGTCCCAGTCTACTCAACCTCTCCTCGTAATCCAACCCCTTCAGCTCTGGGATTAACCTAGTGAATCTCCTCTGCACACCCTCCAGTGCCAGTACGTCCTTTCTCAAGTAAGGAGACCAAAACTGAACACAATACTCCAGGTGTGGCCTCACTAACACCTTATACAATTGCAGCATAGCCTCCCTAGTCTTAAACTCCATCCCTCTAGCAATGAAGGACAAAATTCCATTTGCCTTCTTAATCACCTGTTGCACCTGAAAACCAACTTTCTGCGACTCATGCACTAGCACACCCAGATCTCTCTGCACAGCAGCATGTTTTAATTTTTTACCATTTAAATAATAATCCCTTTTGCCGTTATTCTGACCAAAATGGATAACCTCACATTTGTCAACATTGTATTCCATCTGCCAGACCCTAGCCCATTCACTTAGCCTGTCCAAATCCCTCTGCAGACTTCCAGTATCCTCTGCACTTTTTGCTTTACCACTTATCTTGGTGTCGTCTGCAAACTTGGACACATTACCCTTGGTCCCCAACTCCAAATCATCTATGTAAATTGTGAACAGTTGTGGGCCCAACACTGATCCCTGAGGGACACCACTAGCTACTGATTGCCAACCAGAGAAACACCCATTAATCCCCACTCTTTGCTTTCTATTAATTAACCAATCCTCTATCCATGCTCCTACTTTCCCCTTAATGCCATGCATCTTTATCTTATGCAACAACCTTTTGTGTGGCACCTTGTCAAAGGCTTTCTGGAAATCCAGATATACCACATCCATTGGCCCTCCGTTATCTACCGCACTGTTAATGTCCTCAAAAAATTCCACTAAATTAGTTAGGCACGACCTGCCGTTTATGAACCCATGCTGCGTCTGTCTAATGGGACAATTGCCATCCAGATGCCTCGCTATTTCTTCCTTGATGATAGATTCCAGCATCTTCCCTACTACAGAAGTTAAGCTCACTGGCCTATAATTACCCACTTTCTGCCTACCTCCTTTTTTAAACAGTGGTGTCACATTTGCTAATTTCCAATCCGCCGGGACCACCCCAGAGTCTCGTGAATTTTGGTAAATTATCACTAGTGCATTTGCAATTTCCCTAGCCATCTCTTTTAGCACTCTGGGATGCATTCCATCAGGGCCAGGAGACTTGTCTACCTTTAGCCCCATTAGCTTGCCCATCACTACCTCCTTGGTGATATCAATCCTCTCAAGATCCTCACCTGTCATAGCCTCATTTCCATCAGTCACTGGCATGTTATTTGTGTCTTCCACTGTGAAGACCGACCCAAAAAACCTGTTCAGTTCCTCAGCCATTTCCTCATCTCCCATTATTAAATCTCCCTTCTCATCCTCTAAAGGACCAATATTTACCTTAGCCACTCTTTTTTGTTTTATGTATTTGTAGAAACTTTTACTATCTGTTTTTATATTCTGAGCAAGTTTATTCTCATAATCTATCTTACTCTTCTTTATAGCTTTTTTAGTAGCTTTATGTTGCCCCCTAAAGGTTTCCCAGTCCTCTAGTCTCCCACTGATCTTTGCTACTTTGTATGTTTTTTTCCTTCAATTTGATACTCTCCCTTATTTCCTTAGATATCCACGGTCGATTTTCCCTCTTTTTACCGTCCTTCCTTTTTGTTGGTATAAACCTTTGCTGGGCACTGTGAAAAATCACTTGGAAGGTTCTCCACTGTTCCTCAACTGTTTCACCATAAAGTCTTTGCTCCCAGTCTACCTTAGCTAGTTCTTCTCTCATCCCATTGTAATCTCCTTTGTTTAAGCACAAAATACTAGAGCTTGATTTTACCTTCTCACCCTCCATCTGTATTTTAAATTCCACCATATTGTGATCACTCCTTCCGAGAGGATCCCTAACTATGAGATCCTGAATCAATCCTGTCTCATTACACAGGACCAGATCTAGGACCGCTTGTTCCCTCGTAGGTTCCATTACATACTGTTCAAGGAAACTCTCGCGGATACATTCTATAAACTCCTCCTCAAGGCTGCCTTGACTGACCTGGTTAAACCAATCAACATGTAGATTAAAATCCCCCATGATAACTTATAGGGAGTATTTCAACAGCCGCTTATAATAGCTTCACAGAACAAGGAGCACAATGTATCCTTAATAGCTCAAGGTCCCCAGCTGCAGACAGGACATATCCTTATGTTAGTCTTGAGTGACTTTAGGGGCTGGTGAGACAACACCCACTTTAACCATATATGTTTTTAACTGGGATGCTAAGAAAATTGATTGACTGCATGTAATGAATTGTGACGCGAATATAGATGATTGATTGTATGTAAATGAGAATGCAACTAATTCCGCCCCTTGAATCTGTATATGAACCCAATGCGAACCTTAGCTCAAGTGAGAAAGAGTACTGTCTAAAGGCTGCAGAGCCACAGGCCTTTCTCCCAGATCTGATATAATAAACTGCTTCTTTACTCACTCAAAAAGGCCTACAGGTGAATATTTTCACCTCTAACAAAATGCAAGGAGTCAGGGGAGGAAGAGGAACTAAGTGCAAAAACAAAAGCCAGAAAGGGGAATAAGAAAAGTGATAGGCAGAGAAACCAAGGGCCAGAATCAAACAGACCCACAGTGAAAATATTGGGTGTGAGACAAGTAACGTTAAAAAGACAAGTTTCAAGGCTTTGTGCCGTATAGGGTGGAGCATTCACAATAAAATAGGTGGATTAATCGCGCAAATAGATGTAAGTGAGTATGATCTCATTGGGATTACGTAGGGTGACCAGGAATGGGAACTGAACACCCAGAGGTATTCAGTATTTAGGAAGGATAGACAAAAAGGAAAAGGTGGTAGAGTTGCATTGCTGGTTATAGAGGAAATTAACAAAATAATGAGGAAGGATATTAGCACCGACGATATGGATTCTGTGCGGGTAGAGCTGAAAAACACCAAGGGACAAACAATGTTAGTGGGCGTTGTATATAGACCCCCAACCTGTAGTGATGGATGTTGGGAATGGTATTAAACAGGAAATTTGAGATATATGCAATAAAGAAACATCTGTAATTATGGGTGATTTTAATCTGCATATGGGTTGGGCAAATCAAGTTAGTCACCATACCGTAGAGGAGGAATTCCTGGAGTGTAAATGGGATGGTTTTCTGGACTAATATATTGAGGCACCAACTGGAGAACAGGCCATCCTAGACTGGGTACCGTGTGATGAGAATAGAATCATTGCAATCTAGTTGTGCGAGACCCCTTGGGGATGAGCGACCATAATATGATGGAATTTTTCATCATGATGGAGAGTGAAGTAATTGATTCTGAGACTAGAGTCCTGAATATTAACAAAGGAAATGACAATGATATGAGGTGTGAGTTGGCTATGATTGATTGGGAAACATTGGACGGGATTCTCCAAGCATCTGCGTCGAAATTGCTCATGGCGCGGGGGCGGAGAATGGGGCCTCAGACACGTGATCGGGTCCGACGCCCGGACCCGAACCTCTGGCAACCGAAGAAGTGGCCCCAGTCGCGCGCGCGCGGTCAACGCAATGCCAATTGGGGACCGTTGAGGCCCCCGCACCGATTCTCCGCGGTCGACTGGCCGAGTTTCTGTTGGCGTGGTTCGCATATGGTTCCACCCGGCGGGAGCCCGGCACATCGCGGCTGCGGTGGCCGTCCTGGTGGGGGGCGGGGGGGATCAGTCTCCGGGGGGGATCTCCACTACGGCCAGGCCCGCGATCGGGGGCCACCGATCGGCGGGCATGTGCAATCTGGGGGGGGGGCGGGCCTACCTTCTGGCCAGCTGTATGGGTCGGCCATGTTTTGCGGGGCTGGCGCGGAAGCAGCTGCCTCGTGCATGCGTGGACCCACGGCTGGCAGTGGAGGGCCGCGTATCGGCAGCCGGAGATGTGTGGAGCATTCCGCCGCCGTGCTGGCCCCCTGTGGCCCACAGAATCGTTGGGCCAAGAGGCCCATTGACGCCGGCGTGAAACACTCCGGTGTTTCTGCCGGCGTCGACACTTAGCCAGCGTTTTGAAAAATCCCGGCCATTACTTGAGGGGTTGACAGTGGGTAGGCAATGGTAAACATTCAAGGAGCGCTTGGGGAAGTGCATCAGTTGTTTATCCCTGTCTGGAGCAAAAGGGAAAGGGGCCAATCCATGGCTTACAAGGAAAATTAGGGTTAGTATTCGATCCATGGAAGAAGCCAAGAAAAGCAACAGGTCGGAGGATTGGAAGCAGTTTAGAATTCAGCAAAGAAAGACCAAGGGATTGATTTAGAAGAGGACGCGTACGCAAATAAGCTTGCAGGGAACATAAAAACTGACCTACCCATGCCCAAACCTCCACCCTATCCCAATAACCCAGTAACCCCACAGTTTTGGGCAATTTTGGACACTAAGGGCAATTTAGCATGGCCAATCCACCTAACCTGTACAGCTTTGGACTGTGGGAGGAAACCGGAGCACCCGGAGGAAGCCCATGCAGACACGGGGGGAAAGTGCAGACTCCGCACAGGCAGTGACCCAACCCGGAACTCAAACCTGGGACCCTGGAGCTGTGAAGCAATTGTGCTAGCCACTATGCTACTATACTGCCCGCAGTTTCCTCCCACAGTCCAAAGATATGCAGGTTAGGTGGGGTTACGTGGATAAGGTGGGGGAGTGGAGCGAGTGCATGAGGGCGAGGGATTGGGACTGAATGAGTGTGAATATGAGGGTGAGTGAGTGTGTGGGAATGAGTGTGAGAGACTGAGGGCTGAATTCTCCGCCAGCGGGATGCTCCGTTTTGCCGGCAGCGCGGGGCTTTGCCAATGGCGTGGGGCTGCCCCACAATGGGAAACCCCATTGACCAGCCGGCAAAATGGAGCATCCCGACGGTGTGCTGAACCAGAAATCTGGAGCGGCGGGATGGAGAAACCTGCCCTGAGTGGGTATGTCGCGATGTGTGCGAGAGACCGAGTGAGTGTTTGAGTGAGGGAGACTGAGTCAGTGTTTGGGGGTGAGTGTGTGGGATTGAGTGTGAGGCCGAGTGAGTGTGTGCCCGGCTGTGTGTGGGACTCGGTGAATGAATGTGTGTGTTGAGTGTGAGAGTGAGTGAATGTGTGAGGGTGAAGGTGGCTGAGGTGTCAGGGTGAGTTTGTGACTCAGTGGCCATTTGAGGCTGTGTATGGGGTGCATATGTCGGGGAGATATGGAGAGTATGAGCGGGTGCGTGGGGGTGAGTGTGAGAGGCTGAATGAGTGTGTGGGGGTGAGTTTGTGAGAGTGACTGAGTGTGTGGGGGTCAGTGTGAGAGACTGAATGACTGTGAAGGTGAGTGTTGGGTGATATGCATCACTCTAAATACACAAGGGGTTAATGTACATACACTACACCTAGCTAGACACTAGATGGAGCACCAGAGACATCAAGACACCAGACGTGACACTACCACATGGGGGGGCATTACACACACCCATATAAAAGGACACAGCATGCTCAGTCTCTTTCCAGTGGAGACTCTCAGTGAGTACAGACACAGGGTTGATTGAAACACATCACACCCACCACGTGGATTTCAGCAGACAGGTTTGTCAGTCTGAGTAGCTATAGTAGGATTAACAGGAGAGTCGAATCCAAGTAGGAGAATTGTTAATAGTTTAATGAATGTGTTAAAGCTATCTCCAAGCCTGAACCTTCCTTTGTCAGAGTATACATCAAGGAAGCAGCTTGTGCTAAGTCAAGAGCATAACAAAACATGATACCAAGGAGTGACTGTTTAAATCCATATAGTTTCAAATCAGCAAACAATGACAACCAGCAACAGCAGCCAGGCAGGATGATCGAGATTCCGGTTCCACAGCGGCTCAGGTGCACGGCAATCTCAGTGCAAACTGGCGTGCATTCAGGCAAAGGTTTGAGATCGTGTGAGAACATAAGAACAGAAGAACTAGGAACAGGAGTAGGCCATCTGGCCCCTCAAGCCTGCTCCGCCATTTAATGAGATCATGGCTGATCTTTGTGGACTCAGCTCCACTCTCCGGCCCGTACACCATATCCCCGAATCCCTTTATTCTTTAGAAAGGTATCTATCTTTTTCTTAAAAACGTTTAAAGAAGGAGCCTCAACTGCTTCACTGGGCAAGGAATTCCAGAGATTGACAACCCTTTGGGTGAAGAAGTTCCTCCTACACTCCGTCCTAAATCTACCTCCCTTATTTTGAGGCTATGCCCCCTAGTTCTGCTTTCCCCGACCAGAGGAAACAACCTGCCCGCATCTATCCTATCTAATCCCTTCATAATTTTATATGTCTCAATAAGATCCCCCCGCATCCTTCTAAACTCCAATGAGTACAATCCCAGTCTACTCAACCTCTCATCATAATCTAATCCCCTCAACTCTGGGATCAACCTAGTGAATCTCCTCTGTACTCCCTCCAGTGCCAATATGTCCTTTCTCAGGAAAGGAGACCAAAACTGAACACAATACTCCAGATGCGGCCTCACCAACACCCTATACAATTGCAGCATAACCTCACTAGTCTTGAACTCCATCCCTCTAGCAATGAAAGACAACACTCGATTAGCCTTCTTAATCACCTGTTGCACCTGCACACCAACTTTTTGCGACTCGTGCACCAGCACACCCAGGTCCCTCTGCACAGCAGCATGTTTTAACATCTTACCGTTTAAATAATAATCCATTCTCCTGTTATTCCTCCCAAAATGGATAGCCTCACACTTGGCAACATTGAATTCCATCTGCCAGACCCTAGCCCATTCACCTAACCTATCCAAATCCTCCTGCAGACTTCCGGTATCCTCTGCACTTTTTGCTTTACCACTCATCTTAGTGTCGTCTGCAAACTTTGACACATTGCACTTGGTCCCCAACTCCAGATCGTCTATGTAAATTGTGAACAACTGCGGGCCCAACACTGATCCTTGAGGTACCTCACTAGTTACAGGTTGCCAACCAGAGAAACACCCATTTACCCCCACTCTCTGCTTTCTGTTAGTTAACCAATCCTCTACCCATGCTACCACTTTACCCTCAATGCCATGCATCTTTAGTTTATGCAGCAACATTTTGTGTGGCACCTTGTCAAAAGCTTTCTGGAAATCCAGATATACCACATCCATTGGCTCCCCGTTATCTACTGCACTGGTAATGTCCTCAAAAAATTCTACCAAATTAGTCAGACACGACCTACCCTTTGTGAACCCATGCTGCGTCTGCCCAATGGGGCAATTTCCCTCCAGGTGCCCCGCTATTTCCTCCTTAATGATAGATTCCAACACTTTCCCGACAACCGAAGTTAAGCTTACCGGCCTATAATTAGAGTGAGAGTGAGTGAATATTTGAGGGTGAGTGTGGGAAGCTGAGTAAATGTGTGGGGATGAGTGTGAGACTGAGTGAGTGTGTGGGATTTAGTGTGAGACTGAGTGAGTGTGTGGGGGTGAGTGTGTGGGACTGAGTGAATGAGTGAATGTGTGGGGATAAGTGTGTGGGATTGAGTGTGAGACTGAGTGAGTGTGCGGGGGTGAGTGTGTGAGAAGGAGTGTGTGACTGAGTGAGTGTGTGGGGGTGAGTGTGTGGGACTGAGTGACTGAGTGAATGTGTGGGGATGAGTGTGTGGGATTGAGTGTGAGACTGAGTGAGTGTGCGGGGGTGAGTGTGTGGGATTTAGTGTGTGATTGAAGAGTGGGTGGGGGTGAGTGTGTGGGATTGAGTGTGAGACTGAGTGAGTGTGCGGGGGTGGGTGTGTGGGATTTAGTGTGAGATTGAGTGAGTGTGTGGGGGTCAGTGTGTGGGATTGAGTGTGAGACTGAGTGAGTGTGCGGGTGTGAGTGTGTGGGATTCAGTGTGAGATTGAGTGAGTGTGTGGGGGTGAGAGTGTGGGACTGAGTGAATGAGTAAATGTGTGGGGGGTGAGTGTGTGGGATTGAGTGTGAGACTGAGTGAGTGTGCAGGGGTGAGTGTGTGGGATTTAGTGTGTACCTGAGTGAGTGTGTGGGGGTGAGTGTGTGGGATTGAGTGTGAGACTGAGTGAGTGTGTGGGGGTGAGTGTGTGGGACTGAGTGAATGAGTGAATGTGTGGGGGTGAGTGTGTGGGAATGAGTGAATGAGAAAATGTGTGGGGGTTGAGTGTGTGGGATTGAGTGTGAGACTGAGTGAGTGTGCAGGGGTGATTGTGTGGGATTGAGTGTGAGACTGCGTGAGTGAGTGGGGGTGAGTGTGTGGGATTGAGTGTGAGACTGAGTGAGTGTGTGGGGGTGAGTGTGTGGGATTGAGTGTGAGACTGAGTGAGTGTGCGGGGGTGAGTGTGTGGGATTGAGTGTGAGACTGAGTGAGTGTGCGGGGGTGGGTGTGTGGGATTGAGTGAATGAGTAAATGTGTGGGGGGTGAGTGTGTGGGATTTAGTGTGAGATTGAGTGAGTGTGTGGGGGTGAGTGTGTGGGATTGAGTGTGAGACTGAGTGAGTGTGCGGGTGTGAGTGTGTGGGATTCAGTGTGAGATTGAGTGAGTGTGTGGGGGTGAGAGTGTGGGACTGAGTGAATGAGTAAATGTGTGGGGGGTGAGTGTGTGGGATTGAGGGTGAGACTGAGTGAGTGTGCAGGGGTGAGTGTGTGGGATTTAGTGTGTAACTGAGTGAGTGTGTGTGGGTGAGTGTGTGGGATTGAGTGTGAGACTGAGTGAGTGTGTGGGGGTGAGTGTGTGGGACTGAGTGAATGAGTGAATGTGTGGGGGTGAGTGTGTGGGAATGAGTGAATGAGAAAATGTGTGGGGGTTGAGTGTGTGGGATTGAGTGTGAGACTGAGTGAGTGTGCAGGGGTGATTGTGTGGGATTGAGTGTGAGACTGCGTGAGTGTGTGGGGGTGAGTATGTGGGATTGAGTGTGAGACTGAGTGAGTGTGCGTGGGTGAGTGAGTGGGATTGAGTGTGAGACTGAGTGAGTGTGCGGGGGTGGGTGTGTGGGATTGAGTGAATGAGTAAATGTGTGGGGGGTGAGTGTGTGGGATTTAGTGTGAGATTGAGTGAGTGTGTGGGGGTGAGTGTGTGGGATTGAGTGTGAGACTGAGTGAGTGTGCGGGTGTGAGTGTGTGGGATTCAGTGTGAGATTGAGTGAGTGTGTGGGGGTGAGAGTGTGGGACTGAGTGAATGAGTAAATGTGTGGGGCGTGAGTGTGTGGGATTGAGTGTGAGACTGAGTGAGTGTGCAGGGGTGAGTGTGTGGGATTTAGTGTGTAACTGAGTGAGTGTGTGGGGGTGAGTGTGTGGGATTGAGTGTGAGACTGAGTGAGTGTGTGGGGGTGAGTGTGTGGGACTGAGTGAATGAGTGAATGTGTGGGGGTGAGTGTGTGGGAATGAGTGAATGAGAAAATGTGTGGGGGTTGAGTGTGTGGGATTGAGTGTGAGACTGAGTGAGTGTGCAGGGGTGATTGTGTGGGATTGAGTGTGAGACTGCGTGAGTGTGTGGGGGTGAGTGTGTGGGATTGAGTGTGAGACTGAGTGAGTGTGCGTGGGTGAGTGAGTGGGATTGAGTGTGAGACTGAGTGAGTGTGCGGGGGTGGGTGTGTGGGATTGAGTGAATGAGTAAATGTGTGGGGGGTGAGTGTGTGGGCTTCAGTGTGAGACTGTGTGAGTGCGGGGGTGAGTGTGTGGGATTGAGTGAATGAGTAAATGTGTGGGGGTGAGTGTGTGGGAATGAGTGAATGAGAAAATGTGTGGGGGTTGAGTATGTGGAATTGAGTGTGAGACTGAGTGAGTGTGCGGGGGTGAGTATGTGGGACTGAGTGTGAGACTGATGAGTGTGCCAGGGTGAGTGTGTGGGATTGAGTGTGAGACTGAGTGAGAGTGCGGGGGTGGGTGTGTAGGATTGAGTGAATGAGTAAATGTGTGCGGGGTGAGTGTGTGGGCTTGAGTGTGAGACTGCATGAGTGTGTGGGGGTGAGTGTGTGAGATTGAGTGTGAGACTGAGTGAGTGTGTGGGGGTGAGTGTGTGGGATTGAGTGTGAGACTGAGTGAGTGTGTGGGGGTGAGTGTGAGGGATTGAGTGTGAGACTGAGTGAGTGTGTTGGGGTGAGTGTGTGGGATTGAGTGTGAGACTGAGTGAGTGTGTGGGGGTGAGTGTGTGGGACTGAGTGAATGAGTAAATGTGTGGGGCTGAGTGTGTGGGAATGAGTGAATGAGAAAATGTGTGAGGGTTGAGTGTGTGGGATTGAGTGTGAGACTGAGTGAGTATGCAGGGGTGAGTGTGTGGGATTTAGTGTGTACCTGAGTGAGTGTGTGGGGGTGAGTGTGTGGGATTGAGTGTGAGACTGAGTGAGTGTGTGGGGGTGAGTGTGTGGGACTGAGTGAATGAGTGAATGTGTGGGGGTGAGTGTGTGGGAATGAGTGAATGAGAAAATGTGTGGGGGTTGAGTGTGTGGGATTGAGTGTGAGACTGAGTGAGTGTGCAGGGGTGATTGTGTGGGATTGAGTGTGAGACTGCGTGAGTGTGTGGGGGTGAGTGTGTGGGATTGAGTGTGAGACTGAGTGAGTGTGTGGGGGTGAGTGTGTGGGATTGAGTGTGAGACTGAGTGAGTGTGCGGGGGTGAGTGTGTGGGATTGAGTGTGAGACTGAGTGAGTGTGCGGGGGTGGGTGTGTGGGATTGAGTGAATGAGTAAATGTGTGGGGGGTGAGTGTGTGGGATTTAGTGTGAGATTGAGTGAGTGTGTGGGGGTGAGTGTGTGGGATTGAGTGTGAGACTGAGTGAGTGTGCGGGTGTGAGTGTGTGGGATTCAGTGTGAGATTGAGTGAGTGTGTGGGGGTGAGAGTGTGGGACTGAGTGAATGAGTAAATGTGTGGGGCGTGAGTGTGTGGGATTGAGTGTGAGACTGAGTGAGTGTGCAGGGGTGAGTGTGTGGGATTTAGTGTGTAACTGAGTGAGTGTGTGGGGGTGAGTGTGTGGGATTGAGTGTGAGACTGAGTGAGTGTGTGGGGGTGAGTGTGTGGGACTGAGTGAATGAGTGAATGTGTGGGGGTGAGTGTGTGGGAATGAGTGAATGAGAAAATGTGTGGGGGTTGAGTGTGTGGGATTGAGTGTGAGACTGAGTGAGTGTGCAGGGGTGATTGTGTGGGATTGAGTGTGAGACTGCGTGAGTGTGTGGGGGTGAGTGTGTGGGATTGAGTGTGAGACTGAGTGAGTGTGCGTGGGTGAGTGAGTGGGATTGAGTGTGAGACTGAGTGAGTGTGCGGGGGTGGGTGTGTGGGATTGAGTGAATGAGTAAATGTGTGGGGGGTGAGTGTGTGGGCTTCAGTGTGAGACTGAGTGAGTGCGGGGGTGAGTGTGTGGGATTGAGTGAATGAGTAAATGTGTGGGGGTGAGTGTGTGGGAATGAGTGAATGAGAAAATGTGTGGGGGTTGAGTATGTGGAATTGAGTGTGAGACTGAGTGAGTGTGCGGGGGTGAGTATGTGGGACTGAGTGTGAGACTGATGAGTGTGCCAGGGTGAGTGTGTGGGATTGAGTGTGAGACTGAGTGAGAGTGCGGGGGTGGGTGTGTAGGATTGAGTGAATGAGTAAATGTGTGCGGGGTGAGTGTGTGGGCTTGAGTGTGAGACTGCATGAGTGTGTGGGGGTGAGTGTGTGAGATTGAGTGTGAGACTGAGTGAGTGTGTGGGGGTGAGTGTGTGGGATTGAGTGTGAGACTGAGTGAGTGTGTGGCGGTGAGTGTGAGGGATTGAGTGTGAGACTGAGTGAGTGTGTTGGGGTGAGTGTGTGGGATTGAGTGTGAGACTGAGTGAGTGTGTGGGGGTGAGTGTGTGGGACTGAGTGAATGAGTAAATGTGTGGGGCTGAGTGTGTGGGAATGAGTGAATGAGAAAATGTGTGAGGGTTGAGTGTGTGGGATTGAGTGTGAGACTGAGTGAGTGTGCAGGGGTGATTGTGTGGGATTGAGTGTGAGACTGCGTGAGTGTGCAGGGGTGATTGTGTGGGATTGAGTGTGAGACTGCGTGAGTGTGTGGGGGTGAGTGTGTGGGATTGAGTGAATGAGTAAATGTGTGGGGGGTGAGTGTGTGGGATTGAGTGTGAGACCGAGTGAGTGTGTGGGATTGAGTGTGAGACTGAGTGAGTGTGCGGGGGTGTGTGTGTGGGATTTAGTGTGTGACTGAGTGAGTGTGTGGGGTTGAGTGAATGAGTAAATGCTTGGGGGGTGAGTGTGTGGGATTGAGTGTGAGACTGAGTGAGTGTGTGGGGTTGAGTGTATGGGATTGAATGTGAGACTGAGTGAGTGTACAGGGGTGAGTGTGTGGGATTGAGTGTGTGATTGAGTGAATGGGTGGGGGTGAGTGTGTGGGACTGAGTGAATGAGTGAATGTGGGGGGATGAGTATGGAAGTGGGTGAATATGTGAGGGTGAGTATGAGAGGTTGAGGGAGTGTGTGTGGTACTGGGTGAGTGAGTGTGTGGGTTGAGTGTGAGAGTGAGCCTGTGGGGGTAAGTGTGTGGGGTGCCTGTGTTGGGGTGAGATTTAGAGACTGAGTGAGTGTGCAGGGCTGAGTGTGAGTGGCTGAACAACTATGTGGGGGTGTGTGTTGGGGTCTGGGTGAGTGAGTGTGTGAGTTGAGTATGAGAGTGAGTAAATGTGTGAGGGTCTGAGTGTGTGAGGTTGAGACTGAGGGTGGGGTTGAGTGTGAGAGTCTGAGTCTGCCTGTGGGGATGATATGTGTGAGGTTGAGTGAGTGTATGAGTGTGTGAGAGTGATAGAGTGTGTGGGGGTAGGTGAGGGTGAATGTGAGTGAATATGTGAGGGTGGAATGTGAGAGTTTGCGTGAGTGTGTGTGTGCGACTAGGTTAGTGAGAGCGTTGGTTGAGTGTGAAAGTGAGTGAATGTGTAAGGGTGAGTATGAATGAGTGTGCGAGACTGAGTGAGTGTGTGGGGGTCAGTGTGGAATGCATGTTCCAGATTGTGTTTGGGAGACTGAGTGAGTGTCAGGGATGAGAGTGAGAGGCTGAGTGAGTGTCTGGGTTGAGAGTGAGAGACTGAGTGAGTGTCTGGGATGAGAGTGAGAGGCTGAGTGAGTGTCTGGGATGAGAGTGAGAGGCTGAGTGAGTGTCTGGGATGAAAGTGAGAGGCTGAGTGAGTGTCTGGGATGAGAGTGAGAGGCTGAGTGAGTGTCTGGGATGAGAGTGAGAGACTGAGTGAGTGTCTGGGATGAGAGTATGAGACTGAGTGAGTGTCTGGGATGTGAGTGAGAGGCTGAGTGAGTGTCTGGGTTGAGAGTGAGAGACTGAGTGAGTGTCTGGGATGAGAGTGAGAGGCTGAGTGAGTGTCTGGGATGAGAGTGAGAGACTGAGTGAGTGTCTGGGATGAGAGTGAGAGGCTGAGTGAGTATCTGGGATGAGAGTGAGAGGCTGAGTGAGTGTCTGGGATGAGAGTGAGAGACTGAGTGAGTGTCTGGGATGAGAGTGAGAGGCTGAGTGAGTGTCTGGGTTGTGAGTGAGAGGCTGAGTGAGTGTCTGGGATGAGAGTGTGAGACTGAGTGAGTGTCTGGGATGAGAGTGAGAGGCTGAGTGAGTGTCTGGGATGAGGGTGAGAGGCTGAGTGAGTGTCTGGGATGAGAGTGAGAGGCTGAGTGAGTGTCTGGGATGAGAGTGAGAGGCTGAGTGAGTGTCTGGGATGAGAGTGAGAGGCTGAGTGAGTGTCTGGGATGAGAGTGAGAGGCTGAGTGAGTGTCTGGGATTAGAGTGAGAGGCTGAGTGAGTGTCTGGGATGAGAGTGAGAGGCTGAGTGAGTGTCTGGGATGAGAGTGAGAGACTGAGTGAGTGTCTGGGATGAGAGTGAGAGGCTGAGTGAGTGTCTGGGATGAGAGTGAGAGGCTGAGTGAGTGTCTGGGATGAGAGTGAGAGATTGAGTGAGTGTCTGGGATGTGAGTGAGAGGCTGAGTGAGTGTCTGGGATGAGAGTGAGAGGCTGAGTGAGTGTCTGGGATGAGAGTGAGAGGCTGAGTGAGTGTCTGGGATGAGAGTGAGAGGCTGAGTGAGTGTCTGGGATGAGAGTGAGAGGCTGAGTGAGTGTCTGGGATGAGAGTGAGAGGCTGAGTGAGTGTCTGGGATTAGAGTGAGAGGCTGAGTGAGTGTCTGGGATGAGAGTGAGAGGCTGAGTGAGTGTCTGGGATGAGAGTGAGAGGCTGAGTGAGTGTCTGGGATGAGAGTGAGAGGCTGAGTGAGTGTCTGGGATGAGAGTGAGAGGCTGAGTGAGTGTCTGGGATTAGATTGAGAGGCTGAGTGAGTGTCTGGGATGAGAGTGAGAGGCTGAGTGAGTGTCTGGGATGAGAGTGAGAGACTGAGTGAGTGTCTGGGATGAGAGTGAGAGGCTGAGTGAGTGTCTGGGATGAGAGTGAGAGGCTGAGTGAGTGTCTGGGATGAGAGTGAGAGACTGAGTGAGTGTCTGGGATGTGAGTGAGAGGCTGAGTGAGTGACTGGGATGAGAGTGAGAGGCTGAGTGAGTGTCTGGGATGAGAGTGAGAGGCTGAGTGAGTGTCTGGGATGAGAGTGAGAGGCTGAGTGAGTGTCTGGGATGAGAGTGAGAGGCTGAGTGAGTGTCTGGGATGAGAGTGAGAGGCTGAGTGAGTGTCAGGGATGAGAGTGAGAGACTGAGTGAGTGTCTGGGATGAGAGTGATAGACTGAGTGAGTGTCTGGGATGAGAGGGAGAGATTGAGTGAGTGTCTGGGATGAGAGTGAGAGGCTGAGTGAGTGTCTGGGATGAGAGTGAGAGACTGAGAGTGTGTCTGGGATGAGAGTGAGAGACTGAGTGAGTGTCTGGGATGAGAGTGAGAGACTGAGTGAGTGTCTGGGCTGAGAGTGAGAGGCTGAGTGAGTGTCTGGGATGAGAGTGAGAGATTGAGTGAGTGTCTGGGATGAGAGTGAGAGGCTGAGTGAGTGTCTGGGTTTGCGATTGAGAGGCTGAGTGAGTGTCTGGGATGAGAGTGAGAGACTGAGTGAGTGTCTGGGATGAGAGTGAGAGGCTGAGTGAGAGTCTGGGATGTGAGTGAGAGGCTGAGTGAGTGTCTGGGATGAGAGTGAGAGGCTGAGTGAGTGTCTGGGATGAGAGTGAGAGGCTGAGAGTGTGTCTGGGATGAGGGTGAGAGGCTCAGTGAGTGTCAGGGATGAGAGTGAGAGGCTGAGTGAGTGTCAGGGATGAGAATGAGAGGCTGAGTGAGTGTCTGGGATGAGAGTGAGAGATTGAGTGAGTGTCTGGGATGAGAGTGAGAGGCTGAGTGAGTGTCTGGGTTTGCGAGTGAGAGGCTGAGTGAGTGTCTGGGATGTGAGTGAGAGGCTGAGTGAGTGTCTGGGATGAGAGTGAGAGGCTGAGTGAGTGTCTGGGATGAGAGTGAGAGGCTGAGTGAGTGTCTGGGATGAGAGTGAGAGGCTGAGTGAGTGTCTGGGATGAGAGTGAGAGGCTGAGTGAGTGTCTGGGATGAGAGTGAGAGGCTGAGTGAGTGTCTGGGATTAAAGTGAGAGGCTGAGTGAGTGTCTGGGATGAGAGTGAGAGGCTGAGTGAGTGTCTGGGATGAGAGTGAGAGGCTGAGTGAGTGTCTGGGATGAGAGTGAGAGGCTGAGTGAGTGTCTGGGATGAGAGTGAGAGGCTGAGTGAGTGTCTGGGATTAGATTGAGAGGCTGAGTGAGTGTCTGGGATGAGAGTGAGAGGCTGAGTGAGTGTCTGGGATGAGAGTGAGAGACTGAGTGAGTGTCTGGGATGAGAGTGAGAGGCTGAGTGAGTGTCTGGGATGAGAGTGAGAGGCTGAGTGAGTGTCTGGGATGAGAGTGAGAGACTGAGTGAGTGTCTGGGATGTGAGGTAGAGGCTGAGTGAGTGACTGGGATGAGAGTGAGAGGCTGAGTGAGTGTCTGGGATGAGAGTGAGAGGCTGAGTGAGTGTCTGGGATGAGAGTGAGAGGCTGAGTGAGTGTCTGGGATGAGAGTGAGAGGCTGAGTGAGTGTCTGGGATGAGAGTGAGAGGCTGAGTGAGTGTCAGGGATGAGATTGAGAGACTGAGTGAGTGTCTGGGATGAGAGTGATAGACTGAGTGAGTGTCTGGGATGAGAGTGAGAGATTAAGTGAGTGTCTGGGATGAGAGTGAGAGGCTGAGTGAGTGTCTGGGATGAGAGTGAGAGACTGAGAGTGTGTCTGGGATGAGAGTGAGAGACTGAGTGAGTGTCTGGGATGAGAGTGAGAGACTGAGTGAGTGTCTGGGCTGAGAGTGAGAGGCTGAGTGAGTGTCTGGGATGAGAGTGAGAGATTGAGTGAGTGTCTGGGATGAGAGTGAGAGGCTGAGTGAGTGTCTGGGTTTGCGAGTGAGAGGCTGAGTGAGTGTCTGGGATGAGAGTGAGAGACTGAGTGAGTGTCTGGGATGAGAGTGAGAGGCTGAGTGAGAGTCTGGGATGTGAGTGAGAGGCTGAGTGAGTGTCTGGGATGAGAGTGAGAGGCTGAGTGAGTGTCTGGGATGAGAGTGAGAGGCTGAGAGTGTGTCTGGGATGAGGGTGAGAGGCTCAGTGAGTGTCAGGGATGAGAGTGAGAGGCTGAGTGAGTGTCAGGGATGAGAATGAGAGGCTGAGTGAGTGTCTGGGATGAGAGTGAGAGATTGAGTGAGTGTCTGGGATGAGAGTGAGAGGCTGAGTGAGTGTCTGGGTTTGCGAGTGAGAGGCTGAGTGAGTGTCTGGGATGAGAGTGAGAGTCTGAGTGAGTGTCTGGGATGAGAGTGAGAGGCTGAGTGAGAGTCTGGGATGTGAGTGAGAGGCTGAGTGAGTGTCTGGGATGAGAGTGAGAGGCTGAGTGAGTGTCTGGGATGAGAGTGAGAGGCTGAGTGAGTGTCAGGGATGAGAGTGTGAGACTGAGTGAGTGTCTGGGATGAGAATGAGAGGCTGAGTGTGTGTCAGGGATGAGAGTGTGAGACTGAGTGAGTGTCTGGGATGAGAGTGAGAGGCTGCGTGAGTGTCTGGGATGTGAGTGAGAGGCTGAATGAGTGTCTGGGATGAGAATGAGAGGCTGAGTGTGTGTCAGGGATGAGAGTGAGAGACTGAGTGAGTGTCTGGGATGAGAGTGAGAGGCTGAGTGAGTGTCTGGGATGAGAGTGAGAGGCTGCGTGAGTGTCTGGGATGTGAGTGAGAGGCTGAGTGAGTGTCTGGGATGAGAGTGAGAGACTGAGTGAGTGTCTGGGATGAGAGTGAGAGGCTGCGTGAGTGTCTGGGATGAGAGTGAGAGACTGAGTGAGTGTCTGGGATGAGAGTGTGAGACTGAGTGAGTGTGCGGGGGTGAGTGTGTGGGCTTGAGTGTGAGACTGAGTGAGTGTGTGGGGGTGAGTGTCTGGGATGAGAGTGAGAGGCTGAGTGAGTGTCTGGGATGAGAGTGAGAGGCTGAGTGAGTGTCTGGGATGAGAGTGAGAGACTGAGTGAGTGTCTGGGAGAAGAGTGAGAGACTGAGTGTGTGTCTGGGATGAGAGTGAGAGGCTGAGTGAGTGTCTGGGATGGGAGTGTGAGACTGAGTGAGTGTGCGGGGGTGAGTGTGTGGGCTTGAGTGTGAGACTGAGTGAGTGTGTGGGGGTGAGTGTGTGGGACTGAGTGAATGAGTAAATACGTGGGGGGTGAGTGTGTGGGATTGAGTGTGAGACTGCGTGAGTGTGCGGGGGTGGGTGTGTGGGATTGAGTGTGAGACTGAGTGAGTGTGCGGGGGTGAGTGCATGGGATTGAGTGTGAGACTGAGTGAGTGTGCAGGGGTGAGTGTGTGGGAATGAGTGTGTGACTGAGTGAATGGGTGGTGGTGAGTGTGTGGGACTGAGTGAATGAGTGAATGTGGGGGGATGAGTATGGAAGTGGGTGAATATGTGAGGGTGAGTATGAGAGGTTGAGGGAGTGTGTGTGGTACTGGGTGAGTGAGTGTGTGGGTTGAGTGTGAGAGTGAGCCTGTGGGGGTGAGTGTGTGGGGTGCCTGAGTTGGGGTGAGATTTAGAGACTGTGTGAGTGTGCAGGGCTGAGTGTGAGAGGCTGAACAACTATGTGGGGGTGTGTGTTGGGGTCTGGGTGAGTGAGTGTGTGAGTTGAGTATGAGAGTGAGTAAATGTGTGAGGGTCTGAGTGTGTGAGGTTGAGACTGAGGGTGGGGTTGAGTGTGAGAGTCTGAGTCTGCCTGTGGGGATGACATGTGTGAGGTTGAGTGAGTGTATGAGTGTGTGAGAGTGATAGAGTGGGTGGGGGTAGGTGAGGGTGAAAGTGAGTTAATATGTGAGGGTGGAATGTGAGAGTTTGCGTGAGTGTGTGTGTGCGACTAGGTTAGTGAGAGCGTTGGTTGAGTTTGAAAGTGAGTGAATGTGTAAGGGTGAGTATGAATGAGTATGCGAGACTGAGTGAGTGTGTGGGGGTCAGTGTGGAATGCATGTTCCAGATTGTGTTTGGGAGACTGAGTGAGTGTCTGGGATTAGAGTGAGAGGCTTATTGAGTGTCTGGGATGAGAGTGAGAGGCTGAGTGAGTGTCTGGGATTAGAGTGAGAGGCTGAGTGAGTGTCTGGGATGAGAGTGAGAGACTGAGTGAGTGTCTGGGATGAGAGTGAGAGGCTGAGTGAGTGTCAGGGATGAGAGTGAGAGACTGAGTGAGTGTCTGGGTTTGCGAGTGAGAGGCTGAGTGAGTGTCTGGGATGAGAGTGAGAGGCTGAGTGTGTGTCTGGGATGAGAGTGAGATGCTGAGTGAGTGTCTGGGTTGAGACTGAGAGGCTGAGTGAGTGTCTGGGATTGCGAGTGAGAGACTGAGTGTGTGTCTGGGATGAGAGTGAGAGGCTGAGTGAGTGTCTGGGATTAGAGTGAGAGGCTGAGTGAGTGTCTGGGATGAGAGTGAGAGGCTGAGTGAGTGTCTGGGATGAGAGTGAGAGGCTGAGTGAGTGTCTGGGATGAGAGTGAGAGGCTGAGTGAGTGTCTGGGATGAGAGTGAGAGGCTGAGTGAGTGTCTGGGATTAGAGTGAGAGGCTGAGTGAGTGTCTGGGATGAGAGTGAGAGGCTGAGTGAGTGTCTGGGATGAGAGTGAGAGACTGAGTGAGTGTCTGGGATGAGAGTGAGAGGCTGAGTGAGTGTCTGGGATGAGAGTGAGAGGCTGAGTGAGTGTCTGGGATGAGAGTGAGAGACTGAGTGAGTGTCTGGGATGTGAGTGAGAGGCTGAGTGAGTGTCTGGGATGAGAGTGAGAGGCTGAGTGAGTGTCTGGGATGAGAGTGAGAGGCTGAGTGAGTGTCTGGGATGAGAGTGAGAGGCTGAGTGAGTGTCTGGGATGAGAGTGAGAGGCTGAGTGAGTGTCTGGGATGAGAGTGAGAGGCTGAGTGAGTGTCAGGGATGAGAGTGAGAGACTGAGTGAGTGTCTGGGATGAGAGTGATAGACTGAGTGAGTGTCTGGGATGAGAGTGAGAGGCTGAGTTAGTGTCTGGGATGAGAGTGATAGACTGAGTGAGTGTCTGGGATGAGAGTGAGAGATTGAGTGAGTGTCTGGGATGAGAGTGAGAGGCTGAGTGAGTGTCTGGGATGAGAGTGAGAGACTGAGAGTGTGTCTGGGATGAGAGTGAGAGACTGAGTGAGTGTCTGGGATGAGAGTGAGAGACTGAGTGAGTGTCTCGGATGAGAGTGAGAGGCTGAGTGAGTGTCTGGGATGAGAGTGAGAGATTGAGTGAGTGTCTGGGATGAGAGTGAGAGGCTGAGTGAGTGTCTGGGTTTGCGAGTGAGAGGCTGAGTGAGTGTCTGGGATGAGAGTGAGAGACTGAGTGAGTGTCTGGGATGAGAGTGAGAGGCTGAGTGAGAGTCTGGGATGTGAGTGAGAGGCTGAGTGAGTGTCTGGGATGAGAGTGAGAGGCTGAGTGAGTGTCTGGGATGAGAGTGAGAGGCTGAGAGTGTGTCTGGGATGAGGGTGAGAGGCTCAGTGAGTGTCAGGGATGAGAGTGAGAGGCTGAGTGAGTGTCAGGGATGAGAGTGAGAGGCTGAGTGAGTGTCTGGGATGAGAGTGAGAGATTGAGTGAGTGTCTGGGATGAGAGTGAGAGGCTGAGTGAGTGTCTGGGTTTGCGAGTGAGAGGCTGAGTGAGTGTCTGGGATGAGAGTGAGAGACTGAATGAGTGTCTGGGATGAGAGTGAGAGGCTGAGTGAGTGTCTGGGATGAGAGTGAGAGTCTGAGTGAGTGTCTGGGATGAGAGTGAGAGGCTGAGTGAGAGTCTGGGATGTGAGTGAGAGGTTGAGTGAGTGTCTGGGATGAGAGTGAGAGGCTGAGTGAGTGTCTGGGATGAGAGTGAGAGGCTGAGTGAGTGTCTGGGATGAGAATGAGAGGCTGAGTGTGTGTCAGGGATGAGAGTGTGAGACTGAGTGAGTGTCTGGGATGAGAGTGAGAGGCTGCGTGAGTGTCTGGGATGTGAGTGAGAGGCTGAGTGAGTGTCTGGGATGAGAATGAGAGGCTGAGTGTGTGTCAGGGATGAGAGTGAGAGACTGAGTGAGTGTCTGGGATGAGAGTGAGAGGCTGAGTGAGTGTCTGGGATGAGAGTGAGAGGCTGCGTGAGTGTCTGGGATGTGAGTGAGAGGCTGAGTGAGTGTCTGGGATGAGAGTGAGAGACTGAGTGAGTGTCTGGGATGAGAGTGAGAGGCTGCGTGAGTGTCTGGGATGAGAGTGAGAGACTGAGTGAGTGTCTGGGATGAGAGTGAGAGGCTGAGTGAGTGTCTGGGATGGGAGTGTGAGACTGAGTGAGTGTGCGGGGTTGAGTGTGTGGGCTTGAGTGTGAGACTGAGTGAGTGTGTGGGGGTGAGTGTCTGGGATGAGAGTGAGAGGCTGAGTGAGTGTCTGGGATGAGAGTGAGAGGCTGAGTGAGTGTCTGGGATGAGAGTGAGAGACTGAGTGAGTGTCTGGGAGAAGAGTGAGAGACTGAGTGTGTGTCTGGGATGAGAGTGAGAGGCTGAGTGAGTGTCTGGGATAGGAGTGTGAGACTGAGTGAGTGTGCGGGGGTGAGTGTGTGGGCTTGAGTGTGAGACTGAGTGAGTGTGTGGGGGTGAGTGTGTGGGACTGAGTGAATGAGTAAATACGTGGGGGGTGAGTGTGTGGGATTGAGTGTGAGACTGCGTGAGTGTGCGGGGGTGGGTGTGTGGGATTGAGTGTGAGACTGAGTGAGTGTGCGGGGGTGAGTGCATGGGATTGAGTGTGAGACTGAGTGAGTGTGCAGGGGTGAGTGTGTGGGAATGAGTGTGTGACTGAGTGAATGGGTGGTGGTGAGTGTGTGGGACTGAGTGAATGAGTGAATGTGGGGGGATGAGTATGGAAGTGGGTGAATATGTGAGGGTGAGTATGAGAGGTTGAGGGAGTGTGTGTGGTACTGGGTGAGTGAGTGTGTGGGTTGAGTGTGAGAGTGAGCCTGTGGGGGTGAGTGTGTGGGGTGCCTGTGTTGGGGTGAGATTTAGAGACTGTGTGAGTGTGCAGGGCTGAGTGTGAGAGGCTGAACAACTATGTGGGGGTGTGTGTTGGTGTCTGGGTGAGTGAGTGTGTGAGTTGAGTATGAGAGTGAGTAAATGTGTGAGGGTCTGAGTGTGTGAGGTTGAGACTGAGGGTGGGGTTGAGTGTGAGAGTCTGAGTCTGCCTGTGGGGATGACATGTGTGAGGTTGAGTGAGTGTATGAGTGTGTGAGAGTGATAGAGTGTGTGGGGGTAGGTGAGGGTGAAAGTGAGTGAATATGTGAGGGTGGAATGTGAGAGTTTGCGTGAGTGTGTGTGTGCGACTAGGTTAGTGAGAGCGTTGGTTGAGTTTGAAAGTGAGTGAATGTGTAAGGGTGAGTATGAATGAGTGTGCGAGACTGAGTGAGTGTGTGGGGGTCAGTGTGGAATGCATGTTCCAGATTGTGTTTGGGAGACTGAGTGAGTGTCTGGGATTAGAGTGAGAGGCTGAGTGAGTGTCTGGGATGAGAGTGAGAGACTGAGTGAGTGTCTGGGATGAGAGTGAGAGGCTGAGTGAGTGTCTGGGATGAGAGTGAGAGGCTGAGTGAGTGTCTAGGTTGAGAGTGAGAGGCTGAGTGATTGTCTGGGATGTGAGTGAGAGACTGAGTGAGTGTCTGGGATGAGAGTGAGAGGCTGAGTGAGTGTCTGGGATGAGAGTGAGAGGCTGTGTGAGTGTCTGGGATGAGAGTGAGAGGCTGAGTGAGTGTCTGGGATGAGAGTGAGAGGCTGAGTGAGTGTCTGGGATGAGAGTGAGAGGCTGTGTGAGTGTCTGGGATGAGAGTGAGAGGCTGTGTGAGTGTCTGGGATGAGAGTGAGAGGCTGAGTGTGTGTCTGGGGTGAGAGTGAGAGGCTGAGTGAGTGTCTGGGATGAGAGTGAGAGGCTGAGTGAGTGTCTGGGATGAGAGTGATAGGCTGTTTGAGTGTCTGGGATGAGAGTGAGAGGCTGTGTGAGTGTCTGGGATGAGAGTGAGAGGATGAGTGAGTGTCTGGGGTGAGAGTGAGAGGCCGAGTGAGTGTCTGGGATGAGAGTGAGAGGCTGAGTGAGTGTCTGGGTTGAGAGTGAGAGGCCGAGTGAGTGTCTGGGTTTGCGAGTGAGAGACTGAGTGAGTGTCTGGGATGTGATTGAGTGGCTGAGTGAGTGTCTGGGATGTGAGTGAGAGACTGAGTGAGTGTCTGGGATGTGAGTGAGAGGCTGAGTGAGTGTCTGGGGTGAGAGTGAGAGGCTGAGTGAGTGTCTGGGATGAGAGTGAGAGGCTGAGTGAGTGTCTGGGTTTGCGAGTGAGAGACTGAGTGAGTGTCTGGGATGAGAGTGAGAGGCTGTGTGAGTGTCTGGGATGAGAGTGAGAGGCTGAGTGAGTGTCTGGGGTGAGAGTGAGAGGCTGTGTGAGTGTCTGGGATGAGAGTGAGAGGCTGAGTGAGTGTCTGGGTTTGCGAGTGAGAGACTGAGTGAGTGTCTGGGATGAGAGTGAGAGGCTGAGTGAGTGTCAGGGATGAGAGTGAGAGGCTGAGTGAGTGTCTGGGTTTGCGAGTGAGAGGCTGAGTGAGTGTCTGGGATGTGATTGAGAGGCTGAGTGAGTGTCTGGGATGAGAGTGAGAGGCTGAGTGAGTGTCTGGGATGAGAGTGAGAGGCTGAGTGAGTGTCTGGGATGAGAGTGAGAGGCTGAGTGAGTGTCTGGGATGTGAGTGAGAGACTGAGTGAGTGTCTGGGTTGAGAGTGAGAGGCTGAGTGAGTGTCTGGGATGAGAGTGAGAGGCTGAGTGAGTGTCTGGGATGTGAGTGAGAGACTGAGTGAGTGTCTGGGATGCGAGTGAGAGGCTGAGTGAGTGTCTGGGATGAGAGTGAGAGGCTGAGTGAGTGTCTGGGATGAGAGTGAGAGACTGAGTGAGTGTCTGGGAGAAGAGTGAGAGACTGAGTGTGTGTCTGGGATGAGAGTGAGAGGCTGAGTGAGTGTCTGGGATGGGAGTGTGAGACTGAGTGAGTGTGCGGGGGTGAGTGTGTGGGCTTGAGTGTGAGACTGAGTGAGTGTGTGGGGGTGAGTGTGTGGGACTGAGTGAATGAGTAAATACGTGGGGGGTGAGTGTGTGGGATTGAGTGTGAGACTGAGTGAGTGTGTGGGGGTGGGTGTGTGGGATTGAGTGTGAGACTGAGTGAGTGTGCGGAGGTGAGTGCATGGGATTGAGTGTGAGACTGAGTGAGTGTGCAGGGGTGAGTGTGTGGGAATGAGTGTGTGACTGAGTGAATGGGTGGTGGTGAGTGTATGGGACTGAGTGAATGAGTGAATGAGTGAATGTGGGGGGATGAGTATGGAAGTGGGTGAATATGTGAGGGTGAGTATGAGAGGTTGAGGGAGTGTGTGTGGTACTGGGTGAGTGAGTGTGTGGGTTGAGTGTGAGAGTGAGCCTGTGGGGGTGAGTGTGTGGGGTGCCTGTGTTGGGGTGAGATTTAGAGACTGAGTGAGTGTGCAGGGCTGAGTGTGAGTGGCTGAACAACTATGTGGGGGTGTGTGTTGGGGTCTGGGTGAGTGAGTGTGTGAGTTGAGTATGAAAGTGAGTAAATGTGTGAGGGTCTGAGTGTGTGAGGTTGAGACTGAGGGTGGGGTTGAGTGTGAGAGTCTGAGTCTGCCTGTGGGGATGACATGTGTGAGGTTGAGTGAGTGTATGAGTGTGTGAGAGTGATAGAGTGTGTGGGGGTAGGTGAGGGTGAAAGTGAGTGAATATGTGAGGGTGGAATGTGAGAGTTTGCGTGAGTGTGTGTGTGCGACTAGGTTAGTGAGAGCGTTGGTTGAGTTTGAAAGTGAGTGAATGTGTAAGGGTGAGTATGAATGAGTGTGCGAGACTGAGTGAGTGTGTGGGGGTCAGTGTGGAATGCATGTTCCAGATTGTGTTTGGGAGACTGAGTGAGTGTCTGGGATTAGAGTGAGAGGCTGAGTGAGTGTCTGGGTTGAGAGTGAGAGTCTGAGTGAGTGTCTGGGATGAGATTGAGAGGCTGAGTGAGTGTCTGGGTTGAGAGTGAGAGGCTGAGTGAGTGTCTGGGATGAGAGTGAGAGGCTGAGTGAGTGTCTGGGATGAGAGTGAGAGGCTGAGTGAGTGTCTGGGATGTGAGTGAGAGACTGAGTGTGTGTCTGGGATGAAAGTGAGAGGCTGAGTGAGTGTCTGGGTTTGCGAGTGAGATACTGAGTGAGTGTCTGGGATGAGAGTGAGAGGCTGAGTGAGTGTCTGGGATGAGGGTGAGAGGCTGAGTGAGTGTCTGGGATGAGAGTGAGAGGCTGAGTGAGTGTCTGGGATGAGAGTGAGAGGCTGAGTGAGTGTCTGGGATGAGAGTGAGAGGCTGAGTGAGTGTCTGGGATGAGAGTGAGAGGCTGAGTGTGTGTCTGGGATGAATGTGAGAGACTGAGTGAGTGTCTGGGATGCGAGTGACAGACTGATTGAGTGTCTGGGATGAGAGTGAGAGGCTGAGTGAGTGTCTGGGATGAGAGTGAGAGACTGAGTGAGTGTCTGGGATGCGAGTGAGAGGCTGAGTGAGTGTCTGGGATGAGAGTGAGAGGCTGAATGAGTGTCTGGGATGAGGGTGAGAGGCTGAGTGAGTGTCTGGGATGAGGGTGAAAGGCTGAGTGAGTGTCTGGGTTTGCGAGTGAGAGGCTGAGTGAGTGTCTGGGATGAGAGTGAGAGGCTGAGTGAGTGTCTGTAATGAGAGTGAGAGGCTGAGTGAGTGTCTGGGATGAGGGTGAGAGGCTGAGTGAGTGTCTGTAATGAGAGTGAGAGGCTGAATGAGTGTCTGGGATGAGGGTGAGAGGCTGAGTGAGTGTCTGGGTTTGCGAGTGAGAGGCTGAGTGAGTGTCTGGGATGAGAGTGAGAGGCTGAGTGAGTGTCAGGGATGAGAGTGTGAGGCTGAGTGAGTGTCTGGGATGAGAGTGAAAGACTGAGTGAGTGTCAGGGATGAGAGTGAGAGGCTGAGTGAGTGTCTGGGATGCGAGTGACAGACTGAGTGAGTGACTGCGATGAGAGTGAGAGGCTGAGTGAGTGTCTGGGATGAGAGTGAAAGACTGAGTGAGTGTCTGGGATGAGAGTGAGAGGCTGAGTGAGTGTTTGGGATGAGAGTGAGAGGCTGAGTGAGTGTCTGGGATGAGAGTGAGAGTCTGAGTGAGTGTCTGGGATGAGAGTGAGAGGCTGAGTGAGTGTCTGGGATGAGAGTGAGAGTCTGAGTGAATGTCTGGGATGAGAGTGAGAGGCTGAGTGAGTGTCTGGGATGAGAGTGAGAGGCTGAGTGAGTGTCTGGGATGAGAGTGAGAGACTGAGTGAGTGTCTGGGATGTGAGTGAGAGACTGAGTGAGTGTCTGGGATGAGAGTGAGAGGCTGTGTGAGTGTCTGGGATGAGAGTGAGAGGCTGAGTGAGTGTCTGGGATGAGAGTGAGAGGCTGAGTGAGTGTCTGGGTTTGCGAGTGAGAGACTGAGTGAGTGTCTGGGATGAGAGTGAGAGACTGAGTGTGTATCTGGGATGAGAGTGAGAGGCTGAGTGTGTGTCTGGGATGAGAGTGAGAGGCTGAGTGAGTGTCAGGGATGAGAGTGAGAGGCAGAGTGAGTGTCTGGGTTTGCGAGTGAGAGGCTGAGTGAGTGTCTGGGATGAGATTGAGAGGCTATGTGAGTGTCTGGGTTGAGCGTGAGAGGCTGAGTGAGTGTCTGGGATGAGAGTGAGAGACTGAGTGAGTGTCTGGGATGAGAGTGAGAGACTGAGTGTGTGTCTGGGATGAGAGTGAGAGGCTGAGTGAGTGTCAGGGATGAGATTGAGAGGCTATGTGAGTGTCTGGGTTGAGAGTGAGTGTCTGGGATGAGAGTGAGAGGCTGAGTGAGTATCTGGGATGAGAGTGAGAGGCTGAGTGAGTGTCTGGGAAGAGAGTGAGAGACTGAGTGAGTGTCTGGGATGAGAGTGAGAGGCTGAGTGAGTGTCTGGGATGAGAGTGAGAGACTGAGTGAGTGTCTGGGATGAGTGTGAGAGGCTGAGTGAGTGTCTGGGATGAGGGTGAGAGGCTGAATGAGTGTCTGGGATGAGGGTGAGAGGCTGAGTGAGTGTCTGGGATGAGAGTGAGAGACTGAGTGAGTGTCTGGGATGAGAGTGAGAGACTGAGTGAGTGTCTGGGATGAGAGTGAGAGACTGAGTGAGTGTCTGGGATGAGTGTGAGAGGCTGAGTGAGTGTCTGGGATGTGAGTGAGACACTGAGTGAGTGTCTGGGATGAGAGTGAGAGGCTGAGTGAGTGTCTGGGATGAGAGTGAGAGGCTGAGTGAGTGTCTGGGATTAGAGTGAGAGGCTGAGTGAGTGTCTGGGATGAGAGTGAGAGGCTGAGTGAGTGTCTGGGATGACAGTGAGAGGCTGAGTGAGTGTCTGGGATGAGAGTGAGAGGCTGAGTGAGTGTCTGGGATGAGAGTGAGAGACTGAGTGAGTGTCTGGGATGAGAGTGACAGACTGAGTGAGTGTCTGGGATGAGAGTGAGAGGCTGAGTGAGTGTCTGGGATGAGAGTGAGAGACTGAGTGAGTGTCTGGGATGAGAGTGAGAGGCTGAGTGAGTGTCTGGGATGAGAGTGAGAGGCTGAGTGAGTGTCTGGGATGAGAGTGAGAGGCTGAGTGAGTGTCTGGGATGAGAGTGAGAGGCTGAGTTAGTGTCTGGGATGAGAGTGATAGACTGAGTGAGTGTCTGGGATGAGAGTGAGAGGCTGAGTGAGTGTCTGGGATGAGAGTGAGAGGCTGAGTGAGTGTCTGGGATGAGATTGAGAGGCTGAGTGAGTGTCTGGGATGAGAGTGAGAGGCTGAGTGAGTGTCTGGGATGAGAGTGAGAGGCTGAGTGAGTGTCTGGGATGAGAGTGAGAGGCTGAGTGAGTGTCTGGGATGAGAGTGAGAGGCTGAGTGAGTGTCTGGGATGAGAGTGAGAGACGGAGTGAGTGTCTGGGATGAGAGTGAGAGGCTGAGTGAGTGTCTGGGATGAGAGTAAGAGACTGAGTGAGTGTCTGGGATGAGAGTGAGAAGCTGAGTGAGTGTCTGGGATGTGAGTGAGAGGCTGAGTGAGTGTCTGGGATGAGAGTGAGAGACTGAGTGAGTGTCTGGGATGAGAGTGAGAGGCTGAGTGAGTGTCTGGGATGAGAGTGAGAGGCTGTGTGATTGTCTGGGATGAGAGTGAGAGGCTGAGTGAGTGTCTGGGATGCGAGTGAGAGGCTGAGTGAGTGTCTGGGATGAGAGTGATAGACTGAGTGAGTGTCTGGGATGAGAGTGAGAGGCTGAGTGAGTGTCTGGGATGAGAGTAAGAGACTGAGTGAGTGTCAGGGATGAGAGTGAGAGGCTGAGTGAGTGTCTGGGATGTGAGTGAGAGGCTGAGTGAGTGTCTGGGATGAGAGTGAGAGACTGAGTGAGTGTCTGGGATGAGAGTGAGAGGCTGAGTGAGTGTCTGGGATGAGATGGATAGACTGAGTGAGTGTCTGGGATGAGAGTGAGAGGCTGAGTGAGTGTCTGGGATGTGAGTGAGAGGCTGTGTGAGTGTCTGGGATGAGAGTGAGAGGCTGAGTGAGTGTCTGGGATGAGAGTGAGAGGCTGAGTGAGTGTCTGGGATGAGAGTGAGAGGCTGAGTGAGTGTCTGGGATGAGAGTGACAGACTGAGTGTGTGTCTGGGATGAGAGTGAGAGGCTGAGTGAGTGTCTGGGATGAGAGTGATAGGCTGAGTGAGTGTCTGGGATGAGAGTGAGAGGCTGAGTGAGTGTCTGGGATGAGAGTGAGAGGCTGAGTGAGTGTCTGGGATGTGAGTGAGAGGCTGAGTGAGTGTCTGGGATGAGAGTGAGAGGCTGAGTGAGTGTCTGGGATGAGAGTGAGAGACTGAGTGAGTGTCCGGGATGAGAGTGAGAGGCTGAGTGTGTGTCTGGGATGAGAGTGAGAGACTGAGTGAGTGTCTGGGATGAGAGTGAGAAACTGAGTGAGTGTCTGGGATGAGAGTGAGAGGCTGAGTGAGTGTCTGGGATGTGAGTGAGAGGCAGAGTGAGTGTCTGGGATGAGGGTGAGAGGCTGAGTGAGTGTCTGGGATGAGAGTGAGAGGCTGAGTGAGTGTCTGGGATGAGAGTGAGAGGCTGAGTGAGTGTCTGGGATGAGAGTGAGAGGCTGAGTGAGTGTTTGGGATGAGAGTGAGAGGCTGAGTGAGTGTCTGGGATGAGAGTGAGAGACTGAGTGAGTGTCTGGGATGTGAGTGAGAGGCTGAGTGAGTGTCTGGGATGAGAGTGAGAGGCTGAGTGAGTGTCTGGGATGAGGGTGAGAGGCTGAGTGAGTGTCTGGGATGCGAGTGAGAGGCTGAGTGAGTGTCTGGGCTGAGAATGAGAGGCTGAGTGAGTGTCTGGGATGAGGGTGAGAGGCTGAGTGAGTGTCTGGGAAGAGGGTGAGAGGCTGAGTGAGTGTCTGGGATGAGAGTGAGAGGCTGAGTGAGTGTCTGGGATGTGAGTGAGAGGCTGAGTGAGTGTCTGGGATGAGAGTGAGAGGCTGAGTGAGTGTCTGGGATGAGAGTGAGAGGCTGAGTGAGTGTCTGGGATGAGAGTGAGAGGCTGAGTGAGTGTCTGGGATGAGAGTGAGAGGCTGAGTGAGTGTCTGGGATGTGAGTGAGAGGCTGAGTGAGTGTCTGGGATGAGAGTGAGAGGCTGAGTGAGTGTCTGGGATGAGAGTGAGAGGCTGAGTGAGTGTCTGGGATGAGAGTAAGAGGCTGAGTGAGTGTCTGGGATGTGAGTGAGAGGCTGAGTGAGTGTCTGGGATGAGAGTGAGAGGCTGAGTGAGTGTCTGGGATGAGAGTGAGAGGATGAGTGAGTGTCTGGGATGAGAGTGAGAGGCTGAGTGTGTGTCTGGGCTGATATTGTGAGGCTGAGTGAGTGTCTGGGATGAGGGTGAGAGGCTGAGTGAGTGTCTGGGCTGAGAATGAGAGGCTGAGTGAGTGTCTAGGATGAGACTGGGAGACTGAGTGAGTGTCTGGGATGAGAGTGAGAGGCTGAGTGAGTGTCTGGGATGTGAGTGAGAGGCTGAGTGAGTGTCTGGGATGAGAGTGTGAGGCTGAGTGAGTGTCTGGGATGAGAGTGTGAGGCTGAGTGAGTGTCTGGGATGAGAGTGAGAGGCTGAGTGAGTGTCTGGGATGAGAGTGAGAGGCTGAGTGAGTGTCTGGGATGAGGGTGAGAGGCTGAGTGAGTGTCTGGGATGAGAGTGAGAGACTGAGTGAGTGTCTGGGATGAGAGTGAGAGGCTGAGTGAGTGTCTGGGATGAGAGTGAGAGGCTGAGTGAGTGTCTGGGATGAGAGTGAGAGGCTGAGTGAGTGTCTGGGATGTGAGTGAGAGGCTGAGTGAGTGTCTGGGATGAGAGTGAGAGACTGAGTGAGTGTCTGGGATGAGAGTGAGAGGCTGAGTGAGTGTCTGGGATGAGAGTGACAGACTGAGTGAGTGTCTGGGATGAGAGTGAGAGACTGAGTGAGTGTCTGGGATGCGAGTGACAGACTGAGTGAGTGTCTGGGATGAGAGTGAGAGGCTGAGTGATTGTCTGGGATGAGAGTGAGAGGCTGAGTGAGTGTCTGGGATGAGAGTAAGAGGCTGAGTGAGTGTCTGGGATGAGGGTTTGATAGAGGATCTGGGTTGATAGAGTTTTTCGAGGAGGTCACTAAGATGATTGATGCAGGTAGGGCAGTAGATGTTGTCTATATGGACTTCAGTAAGGCCTTTGACAAGGTCCCTCATGGTAGACTAGTACAAAAGGTGAAGTCACACGGGATCAGGGGTGAACTGGCAAGGTGGATACAGAACTGGCTAGGCCATAGAAGGCAGAGGGTAGCAATGGAGGGATGCTTTTCTAATTGGAGGGCTGTGACCAGTGGTGTTCCACAGGGATCAGTGCTGGGACCTTTGCTCTTTGTAGTATATATAAATGATTTGGAGGAAAATGTAACTGGTCTGATTAGTAAGTTTGCAGACGACACAAAGGTTGGTGGAATTGCGAATAGCGATGAGGACTGTCTGAGGATACAGCAGGATTTAGATTGTCTGGAGACTTGGGCGGAGAGATGGCAGATGGAGTTTAACCTGGACAAATGTGAGGTAATGCATTTTGGAAGGGCTAATGCAGGTAGGGAATATACAGTGAATGGTAGAACCCTCAAGAGTATTGAAAGTCAAAGAGATCTAGGAGTACAGGTCCACAGATCACTGAAAGGGGCTACACAGGTGGAGAAGGTAGTCAAGAAGGCATACGGCATGCTTGCCTTCATTGGCCGGGGCATTGAGTATAAGAATTGGCAAGTCATGTTGCAGCTGTATAGAACCTTAGTTAGGCCACACTTGGAGTATAGTGTTCAATTCTGGTCGCCACACTACCAGAAGGATGTGGAGGCTTTAGAGAGGGTGCAGAAGAGATTCACCAGAATGTTGCCTGGTATGGAGGGCATAAGCTATGAGGAGCGATTGAATAAACTCGGTTTGTTCTCACTGGAACGAAGGAGGTTGAGGGGCGACCTGATAGAGGTATACAAAATTATGAGGGGCATAGACAGAGTGGATAGTCAGAGGCTTTTCCCCAGGGTAGAGGGGTCAATTACTAGGGGGCATAGGTTTAAGGTGAGAGGGGCAAAGTTTAGAGTAGATGTACGAGGCAAGTTTTTTACGCAGAGGGTAGTGGGTGCCTGGAACTCACTGCCGGAGGAGGTAGTGGAGGCAGGGACGATAGGGACATTTAAGGGGCATCTTGACAAATATATGAATAGGATGGGAATAGAAGGATACGGACCCAGGAAGTGTAGAAGATTGTAGTTTAGTCGGGCAGTATGGTCGGCACGGGCTTGGAGGGCCGAAGGGCCTGTTCCTGTGCTGTACATTTCTTTGTTCTTTGTTTGTTGTTTTGGTGAGAGGCTGCGTGAGTGTCTGGGATGAGAGTGAGAGGCTGAGTGAGTGTCTGGGATGAGAGTGAGAGGCTGAGTGAGTGTCTGGGATGAGAGTGAGAGGCTGAGTGAGTGTCTGGGATGAGAGTGAGAGGCTGAGTGAGTGTCTGGGATGAGAGTGAGAGGCTGAGTGAGTGTCTGGGATGAGGGTGAGAGACTGAGTGAGTGTCTGGGATGAGAGTGAGAGGCTGAGTGAGTGTCTGGGATGAGAGTGAGATTCTGAGTGAGTGTCTGGGATGAGGTTGAGAGACTGAGTGAGTGTCTGGGATGAGAGTGAGAGGCTGAGTGAGTGTCTGGGATGAGAGTGAGAGGCTGAGTGAGTGTCTGGGATGAGAGTGAGAGGCTGAGTGAGTGTCTGGGATGTGAGTGAGAGGCTGAGTGAGTGCCTGGGATGAGAGTGAGAGGCTGAGTGAGTGTCTGGGATGAGAATGAGAGGCTGAGTGAGTGTCTGGGATGAGGGTGAGAGGCTGAGTGAGTGTCTGGGATGAGAGTAAGAGGCTGAGTGAGTGTCTGGGATGAGGGTGAGAGGCTGCGTGAGTGTCTGGGATGAGAGTGAGAGGCTGAGTGAGTGTCTGGGATGAGAGTGAGAGGCTGAGTGAGTGTCTGGGATGAGAGTGAGAGGCTGAGTGAGTGTCTGGGATGAGAGTGAGAGGCTGAGTGAGTGTCTGGGATGAGAGTGAGAGGCTGAGTGAGTGTCTGGGATGAGGGTGAGAGACTGAGTGAGTGTCTGGGATGAGAGTGAGAGGCTGAGTGAGTGTCTGGGATGAGAGTGAGATTCTGAGTGAGTGTCTGGGATGAGGTTGAGAGACTGAGTGAGTGTCTGGGATGAGAGTGAGAGGCTGAGTGAGTGTCTGGGATGAGAGTGAGAGGCTGAGTGAGTGTCTGGGATGAGAGTGAGAGGCTGAGTGAGTGTCTGGGATGTGAGTGAGAGGCTGAGTGAGTGCCTGGGATGAGAGTGAGAGGCTGAGTGAGTGTCTGGGATGAGAATGAGAGGCTGAGTGAGTGTCTGGGATGAGGGTTAGAGGCTGAGTGAGTGTCTGGGATGAGAGTGAGAGGCTGGGCGAGTGTCTGGGATGAGAGTGAGAGACTGAGTGAGTGTCTGGGATGCGAGTGAGAGGCTGAGTGAGTGTCTGGGATGAGAGTGAGAGACTGAGTGAGTGTCTGGGATGAGAGTGAGAGGCTGAGTGAGTGTCTGGGATGAGAGTGAGAGGCTGAGTGAGTGTCTGGGATGAGAGTGAGAGGCTGAGTGAGTGTCTGGGATGAGAGTGAGAGGCTGAGTGAGTGTCTGGGATGAGAGTGAGAGGCTGAGTGAGTGTCTGGGATGAGGGTGAGAGGCTGAGTGAGTGTCTGGGATGAGAGTCAGAGGCTGAGTGAGTGTCTGGGATGAGAGTGAGAGGCTGAGTGAGTGTCTGGGATGTGAGTGAGAGGCTGAGTGAGTGTCTGGGATGAGATTGAGAGGCTGAGTGAGTGTCTGGGATGAGAGTGAGAGGCTGAGTGAGTGTCTGGGATGAGAGTGAGAGGCTGAGTGAGTGTCTGGGATGAGAGTGAGAGGCTGAGTGAGTGTCTGGGATGAGAGTGAGAGGCTGAGTGAGTGTCTGGGATGAGGGTGAGAGGCTGAGTGAGTGTCAGGGATGAGAGTGAGAGGCTGAGTGTGTCTGGGCTGAGAATGAGAGGCTGAGTGAGTGTCTGGGATGAGAGTGAGAGACTGAGTGAGTGTCTGGGATGAGAGTGAGAGGCTGAGTGAGTGTCTGGGCTGAGAATGAGAGGCTGAGTGAGTGTCTGGGACGAGAGTGAGAGACTGAGTGAGTGTCTGGGATGAGAGTGAGAGGCTGAGTGTGTGTCTGGGATGAGAGTGAGAGGCTGAGTGAGTGTCTGGGATGAGAGTGAGAGGCAGAGTGAGTGTCTGGGATGAGGGTGAGAGGCTGAGTGAGTGTCTGGGATGAGAGTGAGAGGCTGAGTGAGTGTCTGGGATGTGAGTGAGAGGCAGAGTGAGTGTCTGGGATGTGAGTGAGAGACTGAGTGAGTGTCTGGGATGAGGGTGAGAGGCTGAGTGAGTGTCTGGGATGAGAGTGAGAGGCTGAGTGAGTGTCTGGGATGAGAGTGAGAGGCTGAGTGAGTGTCTGGGATGAGAGTGAGAGGCTGAGTGAGTGTCTGGGATGAGAGTGAGAGGCTGAGTGAGTGTCTGGGATGAGAGTGAGAGACTGAGTGAGTGTCTGGGATGAGAGTGAGAGGCTGAGTGAGTGTCTGGGATGAGAGTAAGAGACTGAGTGAGTGTCTGGGATGAGAGTGAGAAGCTGAGTGAGTGTCTGGGATGTGAGTGAGAGGCTGAGTGAGTGTCTGGGATGAGAGTGAGAGGCTGAGTGAGTGTCTGGGATGAGAGTGACAGACTGAGTGAGTGTCTGGGATGAGAGTGAGAGGCTGAGTGAGTGTCTGGGATGAGGGTGAGAGGCTGAGTGAGTGTCTGAGATGAGAGTGAGAGACTGAGTGAGTGTCTGGGATGTGAGTGAGAGGCTGAGTGAGTGTCTGGGATGAGAGTGAGAGACTGAGTGAGTGTCTGGGATGAGAGTGAGAGGCTGAGTGAGTGTCTGGGATGAGAGTGAGAGGCTGAGTGAGTGTCTGGGATGAGAGTGAGAGGCTGAGTGAGTGTCTGGGATGAGAGTGAGAGGCTGAGTGAGTGTCTGGGATTAGAGTGAGAGGCTCAGTGAGTGTCTGGGATGAGAGTGAGAGGCTGAGTGAGTGTCTGGGTTTGCGAGTGAGAGACTGAGTGAGTGTCTGGGATGAGAGTGAGAGGCTGAGTGAGTGTCTGGGATGAGAGTGAGAGGCTGAGTGAGTGTCTGGGTTTGCGAGTGAGAGGCTGAGTGAGTGTCTGGGATGTGAGTGAGACGCTGAGTGAGTGTCTGGGTTTGCGAGTGAGAGACTGAGTGAGTGTCTGGGATGAGAGTGAGAGGCTGAGTGAGGTCTGGGATGAGAGTGACAGACTGAGTGAGTGTCTGGGATGAGAGTGACAGACTGAGTGAGTGTCTGGGATGAGAGTGAGAGGCTGAGTGAGTGTCTGGGATGAGAGTGAGAGGCTGAGTGAGTGTCTGGGATGAGAGTGAGAGGCTGAGTGAGGTCTGGGATGAGAGTGAGAGGCTGAGTGAGTGTCTGGGATGAGAGTGAGAGGCTGAGTGAGGTCTGGGATGAGAGTGACAGACTGAGTGAGAGTCTGGGATGAGAGTGAGAGGCTGAGTGAGGTCTGGGATGAGAGTGACAGACTGAGTGAGTGTCTGGGATGAGAGTGAGAGGCTGAGTGAGTGTCTGGGATGAGAGTGAGAGGCTGAGTGAGTGTCTGGGATGAGAGTGAGAGGCTGAGTGAGTGTCTGGGATGTGAGTGAGAGGCTGAGTGAGTGTCTGGGATGAGAGGGAGATGCTGAGTGAGTGTCTGGGATGAGAGTGAGAGGCTGAGTGAGTGTCTGGGATGAGAGTGAGAGACTGTGTGAGTGTCTGGGATTAGAGTGAGAGACTGAGTGAGTGTCTGGGATGAGAGTGAGAGGCTGAGTGAGTGTCTGGGATGAGAGTGAGAGGCTGAGTGAGTGTCTGGGATGAGAGTGAGAGGCTGAGTGAGTGTCTGGGATGAGAGTGAGAGACTGAGTGAGTGTCTGGGATGAGAGTGAGAGGCTGAGTGAGTGTCTGGGATGTGAGTGAGAGGCTGTGTGAGTGTCTGGGATTAGAGTGAGAGACTGAGTGAGTGTCTGGGATGAGAGTGAGAGGCTGAGTGAGTGTCTGGGATGAGAGTGAGAGACTGAGTGAGTGTCTGGGATGAGAGTGAGAGGCTGAGTGAGTGTCTGGGATGTGAGTGAGAGGCTGAGTTAGTGTCAGGGATGTGAGTGAGAGACTGTGTGAGTGTCTGGGATTAGAGTGAGAGACTGAGTGAGTGTCTGGGATGAGAGTGAGAGGCTGAGTGAGTGTCTGGGATGAGAGTGAGAGACTGAGTGAGTGTCTGGGATGAGAGTGAGAGGCTGAGTGAGTGTCTGGGATGAGAGTGAGAGACTGAGTGAGTGTCTGGGATGAGAGTGAGAGGCTGAGTGAGTGTCTGGGATGTGAGTGAGAGGCTGAGTGAGTGTCTGGGATGAGAGTGACAGACTGAGTGAGTGTCTGGGATGTGAGTGAGAGGCTGAGTGAGTGTCTGGGATGAGAGTGAGAGGCTGAGTGAGTGTCTGGGATTAGAGTGAGAGGCTGAGTGAGTGTCAGGGATGTGAGTGAGAGACTGTGTGAGTGTCTGGGATTAGGGTGAGAGACTGAGTGAGTGTCTGGGATGAGAGTGAGAGACTGTGTGAGTGTCTGGGATTAGAGTGAGAGACTGAGTGAGTGTCTGGGATGTGAGTGAGAGGCTGAGTGAGTATCTTGGATGAGAGTGAGAGGCTGAGTGAGTGTCTGGGATGAGATTGAGAGGCTGAGTGAGTGGCTCGGATGCGAGTGAAAGGCTGAGTGAGTGTCTGGGATGCGAGTGAGAGGCTGAGTGAGTGTCTGGGATGAGAGTGAGAGGCTGTGTGAGTGTCTGGGATTAGAGTGAGAGACTGAGTGAGTGTCTGGGATGAGGGTGAGAGGCTGAGTGAGTGTCTGGAATGAGGGTGGGAGGCTGAGTGAGTGTCTGGGATGAGAGTGAGAGGCTGTGTGAGTGTCTGGGATGAGAGTGAGAGACTGAGTGAGTGTCTGGGATGAGAGTGAGAGGCTGTGTGAGTGTCTGGGATTAGAATGAGAGACTGAGTGAGTGTCTGGGATGAGGGTGAGAGGCTGAGTGAGTGTCTGGGATGAGGGTGAGAGGCTGTGTGAGTGTCTGGGATGAGAGTGAGAGGCTGAGTGAGTGTCTGGGATGAGATTGAGAGGCTGAGTGAGTGGCTCGGATGCGAGTGAAAGGCTGAGTGAGTGTCTGGGATGCGAGTGAGAGGCTGAGTGAGTGTCTGGGATGAGAGTGAGAGGCTGTGTGAGTGTCTGGGATTAGAGTGAGAGACTGAGTGAGTGTCTGGGATGAGGGTGAGAGGCTGAGTGAGTGTCTGGAATGAGGGTGGGAGGCTGAGTGAGTGTCTGGGATGAGAGTGAGAGGCTGTGTGAGTGTCTGGGATGAGAGTGAGAGACTGAGTGAGTGTCTGGGATGAGAGTGAGAGGCTGTGTGAGTGTCTGGGATTAGAATGAGAGACTGAGTGAGTGTCTGGGATGAGGGTGAGAGGCTGAGTGAGTGTCTGGGATGAGGGTGAGAGGCTGTGTGAGTGTCTGGGATGAGAGTGAGAGGCTGAGTGAGTGTCTGGGATGAGAGTGAGAGGCTGAGTGAGTGTCTGGGATGAGAGTGAGAGGCTGAGTGAGTGTCTGGGATGCGAGTGAGAGGCTGAGTGAGTGTCTGGGATGAGGGTGAGAGGCTGAGTGAGTGCCTCGGATTAGAGTGAGAGACTGAGTGAGTGTCTGGGATGAGGGTGAGAGGCTGAGTGAGTGTCTGGGATGAGGGTGAGAGGCTGTGTGAGTGTCTGGGATGAGAGTGAGAGGCTGAGTGAGTGTCTGGGATGAGAGTGAGAGGCTGAGTGAGTGTCTGGGTTGAGAGTGAGAGGCTGAGTGACTGTCTGGGATGAGAGTGAGAGGCTGAGTGAGTGTCTGGGATGCGAGTGACAGACTGAGTGAGTGTCTGGGATGAAAGTGAGAGGCTGAGTGAGTGTCTGGGATGAGAGTGAGAGGCTGAGTGAGTGCCTGGGATGAGAGTGAGAGGCTTAGTGAGTGTCTGGGATGAGAGTGAGAGACTGAGTGAGTGTCTGGGATGAAAGTGAGAGGCTGAGTGAGTGTCTGGGATGAAAGTGAGAGGCTGAGTGAGTGTCTGGGATGAGAGTGAGAGGCTGAGTGAGTGTCTGGGATGAAAGTGAGAGGCTGAGTGAGTGTCTGGGATGAGAGTGAGAGGCTGAGTGAGTGCCTGGGATGAGAGTGAGAGGCTTAGTGAGTGTCTGGGATGAGAGTGAGAGACTGAGTGAGTGTCTGGGATGAGAGTGAGAGGCTGAGTGAGTGTCTGGGATGAGAGTGAGAGACTGAGTGAGTGTCTGGGATGAGAGTGAGAGGCTGAGTGAGTGTCTGGGATGTGAGTGAGAGGCTGAGTGAGTGTCTGGGATGAGAGTGACAGACTGAGTGAGTGTCTGGGATGTGAGTGAGAGGCTGAGTGAGTGTCTGGGATGAGAGTGAGAGGCTGAGTGAGTGTCTGGGATTAGAGTGAGAGGCTGAGTGAGTGTCAGGGATGTGAGTGAGAGACTGTGTGAGTGTCTGGGATTAGGGTGAGAGACTGAGTGAGTGTCTGGGATGAGAGTGAGAGACTGTGTGAGTGTCTGGGATTAGAGTGAGAGACTGAGTGAGTGTCTGGGATGTGAGTGAGAGGCTGAGTGAGTATCTTGGATGAGAGTGAGAGGCTGAGTGAGTGTCTGGGATGAGATTGAGAGGCTGAGTGAGTGTCTGGGATGCGAGTGAAAGGCTGAGTGAGTGTCTGGGATGCGAGTGAGAGGCTGAGTGAGTGTCTGGGATGAGAGTGAGAGGCTGTGTGAGTGTCTGGGATTAGAGTGAGAGACTGAGTGAGTGTCTGGGATGAGGGTGAGAGGCTGAGTGAGTGTCTGGGATGAGGGTGAGAGGCTGAGTGAGTGTCTGGGATGAGAGTGAGAGGCTGTGTGAGTGTCTGGGATGAGAGTGAGAGACTGAGTGAGTGTCTGGGATGAGAGTGAGATGCTGTGTGAGTGTCTGGGATTAGAGTGAGAGACTGAGTGAGTGTCTGGGATGAGGGTGAGAGGCTGAGTGAGTGTCTGGGATGAGGGTGAGAGGCTGTGTGAGTGTCTGGGATGAGAGTGAGAGGCTGAGTGAGTGTCTGGGATGAGAGTGAGAGGCTGAGTGAGTGTCTGGGATGAGAGTGAGAGGCTGAGTGAGTGTCTGGGATGCGAGTGAGAGGCTGAGTGAGTGTCTGGGATGAGGGTGAGAGGCTGAGTGAGTGTCTGGGATTAGAGTGAGAGACTGAGTGAGTGTCTGGGATGAGGGTGAGAGGCTGAGTGAGTGTCTGGGATGAGGGTGAGAGGCTGTGTGAGTGTCTGGGATGAGAGTGAGAGGCTGAGTGAGTGTCTGGGATGAGAGTGAGAGGCTGAGTGAGTGTCTGGGTTGAGAGTGAGAGGCTGAGTGACTGTCTGGGATGAGAGTGAGAGGCTGAGTGAGTGTCTGGGATGCGAGTGACAGACTGAGTGAGTGTCTGGGATGAAAGTGAGAGGCTGAGTGAGTGTCTGGGATGAGAGTGAGAGGCTGAGTGAGTGCCTGGGATGAGAGTGAGAGGCTTAGTGAGTGTCTGGGATGAGAGTGAGAGACTGAGTGAGTGTCTGGGATGAAAGTGAGAGGCTGAGTGAGTGTCTGGGATGAAAGTGAGAGGCTGAGTGAGTGTCTGGGATGAGAGTGAGAGGCTGAGTGAGTGTCTGGGATGAAAGTGAGAGGCTGAGTGAGTGTCTGGGATGAGAGTGAGAGGCTTAGTGAGTGTCTGGGATGAGAGTGAGAGACTGAGTGAGTGTCTGGGATGAGAGTGAGAGGCTGAGTGAGTGTCTGGGATGAGAGTGAGATGCTGAGTGAGTGTCTGGGATGAGAGTGACAGACTGAGTGAGTGTCTGGGATGAGAGTGACAGACTGAGTGAGTGTCTGGGATGAGAGTGAGAGGCTGAGTGAGTGTCTGGGATGAGAGTGACAGACTGAGTGAGTGTCTGGGATGAGAGTGAGAGGCTGAGTGAGTGTCCGGGATGAGGGTGAGAGGCTGAGTGTGTGTCTGGGATGCGAGTGATAGGCTGAGTGAGTGTCTGGGATGAGAGTGAGAGGCTGAGTGAGTGTCTGGGATGAGAGTGAGAGGCTGAGTGAGTGTCTGGGATGAGAGTGAGAGGCTGAGTGAGTGTCTGGAATGAGAGTGAGAGGCTGAGTGAGTGTCTGGGATGCGAGTGACAGACTGAGTGAGTGTCTGGGATGAGAGAGAGAGGCTGGGCGAGTGTCTGGGATGAGAGTGAGAGACAAATGAGTGTCTGAGATGAGAATGAGACGCTGAGTGAATGTCTGGGATGAGAGTGACAGACTGAGTGAGTGTCTGGGATGAGAGTGTGAGGCTGAGTGAGTGTCTGGGATGAGAGTGAGAGACTGAGTGAGTGTCTGGGATGAGAGTGAGAGACTGAGTGACTGTCTGGGATGAGAGTGAGAGGCTGAGTGAGTGTCTGGGATGAGAGTGAGAGGCTGAGTGAGTGTCTGGGATGAGAGTGAGAGGCTGAGTGAGTGTCTGGGATGAGAGTGAGAGGCTGAGTGAGTGTCTGGGATGAGAGTGAGAGGCTGAGTGAGTGTCTGGGATGAGAGTGAGAGACTGAGTGAGTGTCTGGGATGAGAGTGTGAGGCTGAGTGAGTGTCTGGGATGAGAGTGAGAGGCTGAGTGAGTGTCTGGGATGAGAGTGAGAGGCTGAGTGAGTGTCTGGGATGAGAGTGAGAGGCTGAGTGAGTGTCTGGGATGAGAGTGAGAGGCTGAGTGAGTGTCTGGGATGAGAGTGAGAGGCTGAGTGTGTGTCTGGGATGAGAGTGTGAGACTGAGTGAGTGTCTGGGATGAGAGTGAGAGACTGAGTGAGTGTCTGGGATGCGAGTGTGAGACTGAGTGAGTGTCTCGGTTGAGAGTGAGAGGCTGAGTGAGTGTCTGGGATGAGAGTGAGAGGCTGAGTGAGTGTCTGGGATGAGAGTGAGAGACTTAGTGAGTGTCTGGGATGAGAGTGAGAGGCTGAGTGAGTGTCTGGGATGAGAGTGAGAGGCTGAGTGCGTGTCTGGGATGAGAGTGAGAGGCTGAGTGAGTGTCTGGGATGTGATTGAGAGGCAGAGTGAGTGTCTGGGATGAGAGTGAGAGGCTGAGTGAGTGTCTGGGATGAGAGTGAGAGGCTGAGTGAGTGTCTGGGATGAGAGTGAGAGGCTGAGTGAGTGTCTGGGATGCGAGTGACAGACTGAGTGAGTGTCTGGGATGCGAGTGACAGACTGAGTGAGTGTCTGGGATGAGAGAGAGAGGCTGGGCGAGTGTCTGGGATGAGAGTGAGAGGCTGAGTGAGTGTCTGGGATGAGAGTGACAGACTGAGTGAGTGTCTGGGATGAGAGTGAGAGGCTGAGTGAGTGTCTGGGATGAGAGTGAGAGGCTGAGTGAGAGTCTGGGATGAGAGTGAGAGGCTGAGTGTGTGTCTCGGATGTGAGTGAGAGGCTGAGTGAGTGTCTGGGATGAGAGTGAGAGGCTGAGTGAGTGTCTGGGTTGAGAGTGAGAGGCTGAGTGAGTGTCTGGGATGAGAGTGAGAGACTGAGTGAGTGTCTGGGATGAGGGTGAGAGGCTGAGTGAGTGTCTGGGATTAGAGTGAGAGGCTGAGTGAGTGTCTGGGATGAGAGTGAGAGGCTGAGTGAGTGTCTGGGATGAGAGTGATAGGCTGAGTGAGTGTCTGGGATGAGAGTGAGAGGCTGAGTGAGTGTCTGGGATGAGAGTGAGAGGCTGAGTGAGTGTCTGGGATGTGAGTGAGAGGCTGAGTGAGTGTCTGGGATGAGAGTGAGAGGCTGAGTGAGTGTCTGGGATGAGAGTGAGAGGCTGAGTGAGTGTCTGGGATGAGAGTGAGAGGCTGAGTGAGTGTCTGGGATGAGAGTGAGAGGCTGAGTGAGTGTCTGGGATGAGAGTGAGAGACTGAGTGAGTGTCTGGGATGAGAGTGAGAGACTGAGTGAGTGTCTGGGATGAGAGTGAGAGGCTGAGTGAGTGTCTGGGATGAGGGTGAGAGGCTGAGTGAGTGTCTGGGATGAGAGTGAGAGGCTGAGTGAGTGTCTGGGATGAGAGTGAGAGGCTGAGTGAGTGTCTGGGATGAGAATGAGACGCTGAGTGAATGTCTGGGATGAGAGTGAGAGGCTGAGTGAGTGTCTGGGATGAGAGTGAGAGGCTGAGTGAGTGTCTGGGATGCGAGTGAGAGGCTGAGTGAGTGTCTGGGATGAGAGTGAGAGGCTGAGTGAGTGTCTGGGATGTGAGTGAGAGGCTGAGTGAGTGTCTGGGTTGAGAGTGAGAGGCTGAGTGAGTGTCTGGGTTGAGAGTGAGAGGCTGAGTGAGTGTCTGGGATGAGAGTGAGAGGCTGAGTGAGTGTCTGGGTTGAGAGTGAGAGGCTGAGTGAGTGTCTGGGATGAGAGTGAGACGCTGAGTGAATGTCTGGGATGAGAGTGAGAGGCTGAGTGAGTGTCTGGGATGAGAGTGAGAGGCTGAGTGAGTGTCTGGGATGCGAGTGAGAGGCTGAGTGAGTGTCTGGGATGAGGGTGAGAGGCTGAGTGAGTGTCTGGGATGAGAGTGAGAGGCTGAGTGAGTGTCTGGGATGAGGGTGAGAGGCTGAGTGAGTGTCTGGGATGAGAGTGAGAGGCTGAGTGAGTGTCTGGGATGAGAGTGAGAGGCTGAGTGAGTGTCTGGGATGAGAGTGAGAGGCTGTGAGTGTCTGGGATGAGAGTGAGAGACTGAGTGAGTGTCTGGGATGAGAGTGAGAGGCTGAGTGAGTGTCTGGGATGAGAGTGAGAGGCTGAGTGAGTGTCTGGGATGAGAGTGAGAGACTGAGTGAGTGTCTGGGATGAGAGTGAGGGACTGAGTGAGTGTCTGGGATGAGAGTGAGAGGCTGAGTGAGTGTCTGGGATGAGGGTGAGAGGCTGAGTGAGTGTCTGGGATGTGAGTGAGAGGCTGAGTGAGTGTCTGGGATGAGAGTGAGAGGCTGAGTGAGTGTCTGGGATGAGAGTGAGAGGCTGAGTGAGTGTCTGGGATGAGAGTGAGAGGCTGAGTGAGTGTCTGGGATGAGAGTGAGAGGCTGAGTGCGTGTCTGGGATGAGAGTGAGAGGCTGAGTGCGTGTCTGGGATGAGAGTGAGAGGCTGAGTGAGTGTCTGGGATGAGAGTGAGAGACTGAGTGAGTGTCTGGGATGAGAGTGAGAGACTGAGTGAGTGTCTGGGATGAGAGTGAGAGGCTGAGTGAGTGTCTGGGATGAGAGTGAGAGGCTGAGTGAGTGTCTGGGATGAGAGTGACAGACTGAGTGAGTGTCTGGGATGAGAGTGAGAGGCTGAGTGAGTGTCCGGGATGAGGGTGAGAGGCTGAGTGTGTGTCTGGGATGCGAGTGATAGGCTGAGTGAGTGTCTGGGATGAGAGTGAGAGGCTGAGTGAGTGTCTGGGATGAGAGTGAGAGGCTGAGTGAGTGTCTGGGATGAGAGTGAGAGGCTGAGTGAGTGTCTGGAATGAGAGTGAGAGGCTGAGTGAGTGTCTGGGATGCGAGTGACAGACTGAGTGAGTGTATGGGATGAGAGAGAGAGGCTGGGCGAGTGTCTGGGATGAGAGTGAGAGACAAATGAGTGTCTGGGATGAGAATGAGACGCTGAGTGAATGTCTGGGATGAGAGTGACAGACTGAGTGAGTGTCTGGGATGAGAGTGTGAGGCTGAGTGAGTGTCTGGGATGAGAGTGAGAGACTGAGTGAGTGTCTGGGATGAGAGTGAGAGACTGAGTGAGTGTCTGGGATGAGAGTGAGAGGCTGAGTGAGTGTCTGGGATGAGAGTGAGAGGCTGAGTGAGTGTCTGGGATGAGAGTGAGAGGCTGAGTGAGTGTCTGGGATGAGAGTGAGAGGCTGAGTGAGTGTCTGGGATGAGAGTGAGAGGCTGAGTGAGTGTCTGGGATGAGAGTGAGAGACTGAGTGAGTGTCTGGGATGAGAGTGTGAGGCTGAGTGAGTGTCTGGGATGAGAGTGAGAGGCTGAGTGAGTGTCTGGGATGAGAGTGAGAGGCTGAGTGAGTGTCTGGGATGAGAGTGAGAGGCTGAGTGAGTGTCTGGGATGAGAGTGAGAGGTTGAGTGAGTGTCTGGGATGAGAGTGAGAGGCTGAGTGTGTGTCTGGGATGAGAGTGTGAGACTGAGTGAGTGTCTGGGATGAGAGTGAGAGGCTGAGTGAGTGCCTGGGATGCGAGTGAGAGGCTGAGTGAGTGTCTGGGATGAGGGTGAGAGGCTGAGTGAGTGTCTGGGATGAGAGTGAGAGGCTGAGTGAGTGTCTGGGATGAGGGTGAGAGGCTGAGTGAGTGTCTGGGATGAGAGTGAGAGGCTGAGTGAGTGTCTGGGATGAGAGTGAGAGGCTGAGTGAGTGTCTGGGATGAGAGTGAGAGGCTGAGTGAGTGTCTGGGATGAGAGTGAGAGACTGAGTGAGTGTCTGGGATGAGAGTGAGAGGCTGAGTGAGTGTCTGGGATGAGAGTGAGAGGCTGAGTGAGTGTCTGGGATGAGAGTGAGAGACTGAGTGAGTGTCTGGGATGAGAGTGAGAGACTGAGTGAGTGTCTGGGATGAGAGTGAGAGGCTGAGTGAGTGTCTGGGATGAGGGTGAGAGGCTGAGTGAGTGTCTGGGATGTGAGTGAGAGGCTGAGTGAGTGTCTGGGATGAGAGTGAGAGGCTGAGTGAGTGTCTGGGATGAGAGTGAGAGGCTGAGTGAGTGTCTGGGATGAGAGTGAGAGGCTGAGTGAGTGGCTGGGATGAGAGTGAGAGGCTGAGTGCGTGTCTGGGATGAGAGTGAGAGGCTGAGTGAGTGTCTGGGATGAGAGTGCGAGACTGAGTGAGTGTCTGGGATGAGAGTGAGAGACTGAGTGAGTGTCTGGGATGAGAGTGAGAGGCTGAGTGAGTGTCTGGGATGAGGGTGAGAGGCTGAGTGAGTGTCTGGGATGTGAGTGAGAGGCTGAGTGAGTGTCTAGGATGAGGGTGAGAGGCTGAGTGAGTGTCTGGGATGAGAGTGAGAGGCTGTGTGAGTGTCTGGGATGAGAGTGAGAGGCTGAGTGAGTGTCTGGGATGCGAGTGACAGACTGAGTGAGTGTCTGGGATGCGAGTGACAGACGGAGTGAGTGTCTGGGATGAGAGAGAGAGGCTGGGCGAGTGTCTGGGATGAGAGTGAGAGACAAATGAGTGTCTGGGATGAGAGTGAGAGGCTGAGTGAGTGTCTGGGATGAGAGAGAGAGGCTGGGCGAGTGTCTGGGATGAGAGTGAGAGACAAATGAGTGTCTGGGATGAGAGTGAGAGACTGAGTGAGTGTCTGGGATGAGAGTGAGAGGCTGAGTGAGTGTCTGGGATGAGAATGAGAGGCTGTGTGAGTGTCTGGGATGAGAGTGAGAGGCTGAGTGAGTGTCTGGGATGAGAGTGAGAGGCTGAGTGAGTGTCTGGGATGAGAGTGAGAGGCTGAGTGAGTGCCTGGGATGAGAGTGAGAGGCTTAGTGAGTGTCTGGGATGAGAGTGAGAGACAGAGTGAGTGTCTGGGATGAGAGTGAGAGGCTGAGTGAGTGTCTGGATGAGAGTGAGAGGCTGAGTGAGTGTCTGGGATGAGAGTGACAAACTGAGTGAGTGTCTGGGATGAGAGTGTGAGACTTAGTGAGTGTCAGGGATGAGAGTGAGAGGCTGTGTGAGTGTCTGGGATGAGAGTGACAGACTGAGTGAGTGTCTGGGATGAGAGTGAGAGGCTGAGTGAGTGTCTGGGATGAGAGTGACAGACTGAGTGAGTGTCTGGGATGAGAGTGAGAGGCTGAGTGAGTGTCCGGGATGAGGGTGAGAGGCTGAGTGTGTGTCTGGGATGCGAGTAATAGGCTGAGTGAGTGTCTGGGATGAGAGTGAGAGGCTGAGTGAGTGTCTGGGATGAGAGTGAGAGGCTGAGTGAGTGTCTGGGATGAGAGTGAGAGGCTGAGTGAGTGTCTGGAATGAGAGTGAGAGGCTGAGTGAGTGTCTGGGATGCGAGTGACAGACTGAGTGAGTGTCTGGGATGAGAGAGAGAGGCTGGGCGAGTGTCTGGGATGAGAGTGAGAGACAAATGAGTGTCTGGGATGAGAATGTGACGCTGAGTGAATGTCTGGGATGAGAGTGACAGACTGAGTGAGTGTCTGGGATGAAAGTGTGAGGCTGAGTGAGTGTCTGGGATGAGAGTGAGAGACTGAGTGAGTGTCTGGGATGAGAGTGAGAGACTGAGTGAGTGTCTGGGATGAGAGTGAGAGGCTGAGTGAGTGTCTGGGATGAGAGTGAGAGGCTGAGTGAGTGTCTGGGATGAGAGTGAGAGGCTGAGTGAGTGTCTGGGATGAGGGTGAGAGGCTGAGTGAGTGTCTGGGATGAGAGTGAGAGGCTGAGTGAGTGTCTGGGATGAGAGTGAGAGACTGAGTGTGTGTCTGGGATGAGAGTGTGAGGCTGAGTGAGTGTCTGGGATGAGAGTGAGAGGCTGAGTGAGTGTCTGGGATGAGAGTGAGAGGCTGAGTGTGTGTCTGGGATGAGAGTGAGAGGCTGAGTGAGTGTCTGGGATGAGAGTGAGAGGCTGAGTGAGTGTCTGGGATGAGAGTGAGAGGCTGAGTGTGTGTCTGGGATGAGAGTGTGAGACTGAGTGAGTGTCTGGGATGAGAGTGAGAGACTGAGTGAGTGTCTGGGATGCGAGTGTGAGACTGAGTGAGTGTCTGGGATGAGAGTGAGAGACTGAGTGAGTGTCTGGGATGAGAGTGAGAGGCTGAGTGAGTGTCTGGGATGAGAGTGAGAGGCTGAGTGCGTGTCTGGGATGAGAGTGAGAGGCTGAGTGAGTGTCTGGGATGTGAGTGAGAGGCAGAGTGAGTGTCTGGGATGAGAGTGAGAGGCTGAGTGAGTGTCTGGGATGAGAGTGAGAGGCTGAGTGAGTGTCTGGGATGAGAGTGAGAGGCTGAGTGAGTGTCTGGGATGCGAGTGACAGACTGAGTGAGTGTCTGGGATGCGAGTGACAGACTGAGTGAGTGTCTGGGATGAGAGAGAGAGGCTGGGCGAGTGTCTGGGATGAGAGTGAGAGGCTGAGTGAGTGTCTGGGATGAGAGTGACAGACTGAGCGATTGTCTGGGATGAGGGTGAGAGGCTGAGTGAGTGTCTGGGATGAGAGTGAGAGGCAGAGTGAGTGTCTGGGATGAGAGTGAGAGGCTGAGTGTGTGTCTCGGATGTGAGTGAGAGGCTGAGTGAGTGTCTGGGATGAGAGTGAGAGGCTGAGTGAGTGTCTGGGTTGAGAGTGAGAGGCTGAGTGAGTGTCTGGGATGAGAGTGAGAGACTGAGTGAGTGTCTTGGATGAGGGTGAGAGGCTGAGTGAGTGTCTGGGATTAGAGTGAGAGGCTGAGTGAGTGTCTGGGATGAGAGTGAGAGCCTGAGTGAGTGTCTGGGATGAGAGTGAGAGGCTGAGTGAGTGTCTGGGATGAGAGTGAGAGGCTGAGTGAGTGTCTGGGATGAGAGTGAGAGGCTGAGTGAGTGTCTGGGATGTGAGTGAGAGGCTGAGTGAGTGTCTGGGATGAGAGTGAGAGACTGAGTGAGTGTCTGGGATGAGAGTGAGAGACTGAGTGAGTGTCTGGGATGAGAGTGAGAGGCTGAGTGAGTGTCTGGGATGAGGGTGAGAGGCTGAGTGAGTGTCTGGGATGAGAGTGAGAGGCTGAGTGAGTGTCTGGGATGAGAGTGAGACGCTGAGTGAGTGTCTGGGATGAGAGTGAGAGGCTGAGTGAGTGTCTGGGATGAGAGTGAGAGGCTGAGTGAGTGTCTGGGATGCGAGTGAGAGGCTGAGTGAGTGTCTGGGATGAGAGTGAGAGGCTGAGTGAGTGTCTGGGATGAGAGTGAGACGCTGAGTGAATGTCTGGGATGAGAGTGAGAGGCTGAGTGAGTGTCTGGGATGAGAGTGAGAAGCTGAGTGAGTGTCTGGGATGCGAGTGAGAGGCTGAGTGAGTGTCTGGGATGAGGGTGAGAGGCTGAGTGAGTGTCTGGGATGAGAGTGAGAGGCTGTGTGAGTGTCTGGGATGAGGGTGAGAGGCTGAGTGAGTGTCTGCGATGAGAGTGAGAGGCTGAGTGAGTGTCTGGGATGAGAGTGAGAGGCTGAGTGAGTGTCTGGGATGAGAGTGAGAGGCTGAGTGAGTGTCTGGGATGAGAGTGAGAGACTGAGTGAGTGTCTGGGATGAGAGTGAGAGGCTGAGTGAGTGTCTGGGATGAGAGTGAGAGGCTGAGTGAGTGTCTGGGATGAGAGTGAGAGACTGAGTGAGTGTCTGGGATGAGAGTGAGAGACTGAGTGAGTGTCTGGGATGAGAGTGAGAGGCTGAGTGAGTGTCTGGGATGAGGGTGAGAGGCTGAGTGAGTGTCTGGGATGTGAGTGAGAGGCTGAGTGAGTGTCTGGGATGAGAGTGAGAGGCTGAGTGAGTGTCTGGGATGCGAGTGAGAGGCTGAGTGAGTGTCTGGGATGAGAGTGAGAGGCTGAGTGAGTGTCTGGGATGAGAGTGAGAGGCTGAGTGCGTGTCTGGGATGAGAGTGAGAGGCTGAGTGCGTGTCTGGGATGAGAGTGAGAGGCTGAGTGAGTGTCTGGGATGAGAGTGAGAGACTGAGTGAGTGTCTGGGATGAGAGTGAGAGACTGAGTGAGTGTCTGGGATGAGAGTGAGAGGCTGAGTGAGTGTCTGGGATGAGGGTGAGAGGCTGAGTGAGTGTCTGGGATGTGAGTGAGAGGCTGAGTGAGTGTCTGGGATGAGGGTGAGAGGCTGAGTGAGTGTCTGGGATGAGAGTGAGAGGCTGAGTGAGTGTCTGGGATGAGAGTGAGAGGCTGAGTGAGTGTCTGGGATGCGAGTGACAGACTGAGTGAGTGTCTGGGATGCGAGTGACAGACTGAGTGAGTGTCTGGGATGAGAGAGAGAGGCTGGGCGAGTGTCTGGGATGAGAGTGAGAGACAAATGAGTGTCTGGGATGAGAGTGAGAGGCTGAGTGAGTGTCTGGGATGAGAGAGAGAGGCTGGGCGAGTGTCTGGGATGAGAGTGAGAGACAAATGAGTGTCTGGGATGAGAGTGAGAGACTGAGTGAGTGTCTGGGATGAGAGTGAGAGGCTGAGTGAGTGTCTGGGATGAGAATGAGAGGCTGTGTGAGTGTCTGGGATGAGAGTGAGAGGCTGAGTGAGTGTCTGGGATGAGAGTGAGAGGCTGAGTGAGTGTCTGGGATGAGAGTGAGAGGCTGAGTGAGTGTCTGGGATGAGAGTGAGAGGCTGAGTGAGTGTCAGGGATGAGGGTGAGAGGCTGAGTGAGTGTCTGGGATGAGAGTGAGAGACTGAGTAAGTGTCTGGGATGAGAGTGAGAGGCTGAGTGAGTGTCTGGGATGAGAGTGAGAGGCTGAGTGAGTGTCTGGGATGAGAGTGAGAGACTGAGTGAGTGTCTGGGATGAGAGTGAGAGACTGAGTGAGTGTCTGGGATGAGAGTGAGAGGCTGAGTGAGTGTCTGGGATGAGGGTGAGAGGCTGAGTGAGTGTCTGGGATGTGAGTGAGAGGCTGAGTGAGTGTCTGGGATGAGAGTGAGAGGCTGAGTGAGTGTCTGGGATGAGAGTGAGAGGCTGAGTGAGTGTCTGGGATGAGAGTGAGAGGCTGAGTGCGTGTCTGGGATGAGAGTGAGAGGCTGAGTGCGTGTCTGGGATGAGAGTGAGAGGCTGAGTGAGTGTCTGGGATGAGAGTGAGAGACTGAGTGAGTGTCTGGGATGAGAGTGAGAGACTGAGTGAGTGTCTGGGATGAGAGTGAGAGGCTGAGTGAGTGTCTGGGATGAGAGTGAGAGGCTGAGTGAGTGTCTGGGATGAGGGTGAGAGGCTGAGTGAGTGTCTGGGATGTGAGTGAGAGGCTGAGTGAGTGTCTGGGATGAGGGTGTGAGGCTGAGTGAGTGTCTGGGATGAGAGTGAGAGGCTGAGTGAGTGTCTGGGATGAGAGTGAGAGGCTGAGTGAGTGTCTGGGATGCGAGTGACAGACTGAGTGAGTGTCTGGGATGCGAGTGACAGACTGAGTGAGTGTCTGGGATGAGAGAGAGAGGCTGGGCGAGAGTCTGGGATGAGAGTGAGAGACAAATGAGTGTCTGGGATGAGAGTGAGAGGCTGAGTGAGTGTCTGGGATGTGAGAGAGAGGCTGGGCGAGTGTCTGGGATGAGAGTGAGAGACAAATGAGTGTCTGGGATGAGAGTGAGAGACTGAGTGAGTGTCTGGGATGAGAGTGAGAGGCTGAGTGAGTGTCTGGGATGAGAATGAGAGGCTGTGTGAGTGTCTGGGATGAGAGTGAGAGGCTGAGTGAGTGTCTGGGATGAGAGTGAGAGGCTGAGTGAGTGTCTGGGATGAGAGTGAGAGGCTGAGTGAGTGTCTGGGATGAGAGTGAGAGACTGAGTGAGTGTCTGGGATGAGAGTGAGAGACTGAGTGAGTGTCTGGGATGAGAGTGAGAGGCTGAGTGAGTGTCTGGGATGAGGGTGAGAGGCTGAGTGAGTGTCTGGGATGTGAGTGAGAGGCTGAGTGAGTGTCTGGGATGAGAGTGAGAGGCTGAGTGAGTGTCTGGGATGAGAGTGAGAGGCTGAGTGAGTGTCTGGGATGAGAGTGAGAGGCTGAGTGCGTGTCTGGGATGAGAGTGAGAGGCTGAGTGCGTGTCTGGGATGAGAGTGAGAGGCTGAGTGAGTGTCTGGGATTAGAGTGAGAGACTGAGTGAGTGTCTGGGATGAGAGTGAGAGACTGAGTGAGTGTCTGGGATGAGAGTGAGAGGCTGAGTGAGTGTCTGGGATGAGGGTGAGAGGCTGAGTGAGTGTCTGGGATGTGAGTGAGAGGCTGAGTGAGTGTCTGGGATGAGGGTGAGAGGCTGAGTGAGTGTCTGGGATGAGAGTGAGAGGCTGAGTGAGTGTCTGGGATGAGGGTGAGAGGCTGAGTGAGTGTCTGGGATGTGAGTGAGAGGCTGAGTGAGTGTCTGGGATGAGGGTGAGAGGCTGAGTGAGTGTCTGGGATGAGAGTGAGAGGCTGAGTGAGTGTCTGGGATGAGAGTGAGAGGCTGAGTGAGTGTCTGGGATGCGAGTGACAGACTGAGTGAGTGTCTGGGATGCGAGTGACAGACTGAGTGAGTGTCTGGGATGAGAGAGAGAGGCTGGGCGAGTGTCTGGGATGAGAGTGAGAGACAAATGAGTGTCTGGGATGAGAGTGAGAGGCTGAGTGAGTGTCTGGGATGAGAGAGAGAGGCTGGGCGAGTGTCTGGGATGAGAGTGAGAGACAAATGAGTGTCTGGGATGAGAGTGAGAGACTGAGTGAGTGTCTGGGATGAGAGTGAGAGGCTGAGTGGATGTCTGGGATGAGAATGAGAGGCTGTGTGAGTGTATGGGATGAGAGTGAGAGGCTGAGTGAGTGTCTGGGATGAGAGTGAGAGGCTGAGTGAGTGTCTGGGATGAGAGTGAGAGGCTGAGTGAGTGTCTGGGATGAGAGTGAGAGGCTGAGTGAGTGTCAGGGATGAGGGTGAGAGGCTGAGTGAGTGTCTGGGATGAGAGTGAGAGACTGAGTGAGTGTCTGGGATTAGAGTGAGAGGCTGAGTGAGTGTCTGGGATGAGAGTGAGAGACTGAGTGAGTGTCTGGGATGAGAGTGAGAGGCTGAGTGAGTGTCTGGGATGAGAGTGAGAGGCTGAGTGAGTGTCTGGGATGACAGTGAGAGGCTGAGTGAGTGTCTGGGATGAGAGTGAGAGGCTGAGTGAGTGTCTGGGATGAGGGTGAGAGGCTGAGTGAGTGTCTGGGATTAGACTGGGAGACTGAGTGAGTGTCTGGGATGAGGGTGAGAGGCTGAGTGAGTGTCTGGGATGAGAGTGAGAGGCTGAGTGAGTATCTGGGATTAGACTGGGAGACTGAGTGAGTGTCTGGGATGAGAGTGAGAGGCTGAGTGAGTGTCTGGGATGAGAGTGAGAGACTGAGTGAGTGTCTGGGATGAGAGTGAGAGGCTGAGTGAGTGTCTGGGATGAGAGTGAGAGGCTGAGTGAGTGTCTGGGATGAGAGTGAAAGGCTGAGTGAGTGTCTGGGATGAGAGTGAGAGACTGAGTGAGTGTCTGGGATGAGAGTGAGAGGCTGAGTGAGTGTCTGGGATGAGGGTGAGAGGCTGAGTGAGTGTCTGGGATGAGAGTGAGAGGCTGAGTGAGTGTCTGGGATGACAGTGAGAGGCTGAGTGAGTGTCTGGGATGAGAGTGAGAGGCTGAGTGAGTGTCTGGGATGAGAGTGAGAGGCTGAGTGAGTGTCTGAGGTGAGAGTGAGAGGCTGAGTGAGTGTCTGGGATGAGGGTGAGAGGCTGAGTGAGTGTCTGGGATGAGGGTGAGAGGCTGAGTGAGTGTCTGGGATGAGAGTGAGAGGCTGAGTGAGTGTCTGGGATGAGAGTGAGAGGCTGAGTGAGTGTCTGGGATGAGAGTGAGAGACTGAGTGAGTGTCTGGGATGAGAATGAGAGGCTGTGTGAGTGTCTGGGATGAGGGTGAGAGGCTGAGTGAGTGTCTGGGATGAGAGTGAGAGGCTGAGTGAGTGTCTGGGATGAGGGTGAGAGGCTGAGTGAGTGTCTGGGATGAGAGTGAGAGGCTGAGTGAGTGTCTGGGATGAGAGTGAGAGGCTGAGTGAGTGTCTGGGATGAGAGTGAGAGGCTGAGTGAGTGTCTGGGATGAGAGTGAGAGTCTGAGTGAGTGTCTGGGATGAAAGTGAGCGGCTGAGTGAGTGTCTGGGATGAGAATGAGAGGCTGAGTGAGTATCTGGGATGAGGGTGAGAGGCTGAGTGAGTGTCTGGGATTAGAGTGAGAGGCTGAGTGAGTGTCTGGGATGAGAGTGAGAGGCTGAGTGAGTATCTGGGATGTGAGTGAGAGGCTGAGTGAGTGTCTGGGATGAGGGTGAGAGGCTGAGTGAGTGTCTGGGATGTGAGTGAGAGGCTGAGTGAGTGTCTGGGATGAGGGTGAGAGGCTGAGTGAGTGTCTGGGATTAGACTGGGAGACTGAGTGAGTGTCTGGGATGAGGGTGAGAGGCTGAGTGAGTGTCTGGGATGAGAGTGAGAGGCTGAGTGAGTGTCTGGGATTAGACTGGGAGACTGAGTGAGTGTCTGGGATGAGAGTGAGAGGCTGAGTGAGTGTCTGGGATGAGAGTGAGAGACTGAGTGAGTGTCTGGGATGAGAGTGAGAGGCTGAGTGAGTGTCTGGGATGAGAGTGAGAGGCTGAGTGAGTGTCTGGGATGAGAGTGAAAGGCTGAGTGAGTGTCTGGGATGAGAGTGAGAGACTGAGTGAGTGTCTGGGATGAGAGTGAGAGGCTGAGTGAGTGTCTGGGATGAGGGTGAGAGGCTGAGTGAGTGTCTGGGATGAGAGTGAGAGGCTGAGTGAGTGTCTGGGATGACAGTGAGAGGCTGAGTGAGTGTCTGGGATGAGAGTGAGAGGCTGAGTGAGTGTCTGGGATGAGAGTGAGAGGCTGAGTGAGTGTCTGAGGTGAGAGTGAGAGGCTGAGTGAGTGTCTGGGATGAGGGTGAGAGGCTGAGTGAGTGTCTGGGATGAGGGTGAGAGGCTGAGTGAGTGTCTGGGATGAGAGTGAGAGGCTGAGTGAGTGTCTGGGATGAGAGTGAGAGGCTGAGTGAGTGTCTGGGATGAGAGTGAGAGACTGAGTGAGTGTCTGGGATGAGAATGAGAGGCTGTGTGAGTGTCTGGGATGAGGGTGAGAGGCTGAGTGAGTGTCTGGGATGAGAGTGAGAGGCTGAGTGAGTGTCTGGGATGAGGGTGAGAGGCTGAGTGAGTGTCTGGGATGAGAGTGAGAGGCTGAGTGAGTGTCTGGGATGAGAGTGAGAGGCTGAGTGAGTGTCTGGGATGAGAGTGAGAGTCTGAGTGAGTGTCTGGGATGAAAGTGAGCGGCTGAGTGAGTGTCTGGGATGAGAATGAGAGGCTGAGTGAGTGTCTGGGATGAGGGTGAGAGGCTGAGTGAGTGTCTGGGATGAGAGTGAGAGGCTGAGTGAGTGTCTGGGATGAGAGTGAGAGGCTGAGTGAGTATCTGGGATGTGAGTGAGAGGCTGAGTGAGTGTCTGGGATGAGGGTGAGAGGCTGAGTGAGTGTCTGGGATGTGAGTGAGAGGCTGAGTGAGTGTCTGGGATGAGAGTGAGAGGCTGAGTGAGTGTCTGGGATGTGAGTGAGAGGCTGAGTGAGTGTCTGAGATGAGAGTGAGAGGCTGAGTGAATGTCTGGGATGAGAGTGAGAGGCTGAGTGAGTGTCTGGGTTGAGAGTGAGAGGCTGAGTGAGTGTCTGGGATGAGAGTGAGAGGCTGAGTGAGTGTCTGGGATGAGGGTGAGAGGCTGAGTGAGTGTCTGGGATGAGAGTGAGAGGCTGAGTGAGTGTCTGGGATGAGAGTGAGAGGCTGAGTGAGTGTCGGATGAGAGTGAGAGACTGAGTGAGTGTCTGGGATGAGAGTGAGAGGCTGAGTGAGATTCTGGGATGAGAGTGAGAGGCTGAGTGAGTGTCTGGGATGAGAATGAGAGGCTGAGTGAGTGTCTGGGATGAGAGTGAGAGGCTGAGTGAGTGTCTGGGATGAGAGTGAGAGGCTGAGTGAGTGTCTGGGATGAGAGTGAGAGGCTGAGTGAGTGTCTGGGATGAGAGTGAGAGGCTGAGTGAGTGTCTGGGATGTGAGTGAGAGGCTGAGTGAGTGTCTGGGATGTGAGTGAGAGGCTGAGTGAGTGTCTGGGATGTGAGTGAGAGACTGAGTGAGTGTCTGGGATGAGAGTGAGACACTGAGTGAGTGTCTGGGATGAGAGTGAGAGGCTGAGTGAGTGTCTGGGATGAGAGTGAGAGACTGAGTGAGTGTCTGGGATGAGAGTGAGAGGCTGAGTGTTTGTCTGGGATGAGAGTGAGAGGCTGAGTGTGTGTCTGGGATGAGAGTGAGAGGCTGTGTGAGTGTCTGGGATGAGAGTGAGAGGCTGAGTGAGTGTCTGGGATGAGAGTGAGAGGCTGAGTGAGTGTCTGGGATGAGAATGAGAGGCTGAGTGAGTGTCTGGGATGAGAATGAGAGGCTGTGTGAGTGTCTGGGATGAGGGTGAGAGGCTGAGTGAGTGTCTGGGATGAGAGTGAGAGGCTGCGTGAGTATCTGGGATGAGAGTGAGAGGCTGAGTGAGTGTCTGGGATGAGAGTGAGAGGCTGAGTGAGTGTCTGGGATGAGAGTGAGAGGCTGAGTGAGTGTCTGGGATGAGAATGAGAGGCTGAGTGAGTGTCTGGGATGAGAGTGAGAGGCTGAGTGAGTGTCTGGGATGAGAGTGAGAGGCTGAGTGAGTGTCTGGGATGAGGGTGAGAGGCTGAGTGAGTGTCTGGGATGAGAGTGAGAGGCTGAGTGAGTGTCTGGGATGAGAGTGAGAGTCTGAGTGAGTGTCTGGGATGAGAGTGAGAGGCTGAGTGAGTGTCTGGGATGAGAATGAGAGGCTGAGTGAGTGTCTGGGATGAGGGTGAGAGGCTGAGTGAGTGTCTGGGATGAGAGTGAGAGGCTGAGTGAGTGTCTGGGATGAGAGTGAGAGGCTGAGTGAGTGTCTGGGATGTGAGTGAGAGGCTGAGTGAGTGTCTGGGATGAGAATGAGAGGCTGTGTGAGTGTCTGGGATGAGAGTGAGAGGCTGAGTGAGTGTCTGGGATGAGAGTGAGAGGCTGAGTGAGTGTCTGGGATGAGAGTGAGAGGCTGAGTGAGTGTCTGGGATGAGAGTGAGAGACTGAGTGAGTGTCTGGGATGAGAGTGAGAGACTGAGTGAGTGTCTGGGATGAGAGTGAGAGGCTGAGTGAGTGTCTGGGATGAGGGTGAGAGGCTGAGTGAGTGTCTGGGATGTGAGTGAGAGGCTGAGTGAGTGTCTGGGATGAGAGTGAGAGGCTGAGTGAGTGTCTGGGATGAGAGTGAGAGGCTGAGTGAGTGTCTGGGATGAGAGTGAGAGGCTGAGTGCGTGTCTGGGATGAGAGTGAGAGGCTGAGTGCGTGTCTGGGATGAGAGTGAGAGGCTGAGTGAGTGTCTGGGATTAGAGTGAGAGACTGAGTGAGTGTCTGGGATGAGAGTGAGAGACTGAGTGAGTGTCTGGGATGAGAGTGAGAGGCTGAGTGAGTGTCTGGGATGAGGGTGAGAGGCTGAGTGAGTGTCTGGGATGTGAGTGAGAGGCTGAGTGAGTGTCTGGCATGAGGGTGAGAGGCTGAGTGAGTGTCTGGGATGAGAGTGAGAGGCTGAGTGAGTGTCTGGGATGAGGGTGAGAGGCTGAGTGAGTGTCTGGGATGTGAGTGAGAGGCTGAGTGAGTGTCTGGGATGAGGGTGAGAGGCTGAGTGAGTGTCTGGGATGAGAGTGAGAGGCTGAGTGAGTGTCTGGGATGAGAGTGAGAGGCTGAGTGTGTGTCTGGGATGCGAGTGACAGACTGAGTGAATGTCTGGGATGCGAGTGACAGACTGAGTGAGTGTCTGGGATGAGAGAGAGGCTGGGCGAGTGTCTGGGATGAGAGTGAGAGACAAATGAGTGTCTGGGATGAGAGTGAGAGGCTGAGTGAGTGTCTGGGATGAGAGAGAGAGGCTGGGCGAGTGTCTGGGATGAGAGTGAGAGACAAATGAGTGTCTGGGATGAGAGTGAGAGACTGAGTGAGTGTCTGGGATGAGAGTGAGAGGCTGAGTGAGTGTCTGGGATGAGAATGAGAGGCTGTGTGAGTGTCTGGGATGAGAGTGAGAGGCTGAGTGAGTGTCTGGGATGAGAGTGAGAGGCTGAGTGAGTGTCTGGGATGAGAGTGAGAGGCTGAGTGAGTGTCTGGGATGAGAGTGAGAGGCTGAGTGAGTGTCAGGGATGAGGGTGAGAGGCTGAGTGAGTGTCTGGGATGAGAGTGAGAGACTGAGTGAGTGTCTGGGATTAGAGTGAGAGGCTGAGTGAGTGTCTGGGATGAGAGTGAGAGACTGAGTGAGTGTCTGGGATGAGAGTGAGAGGCTGAGTGAGTGTCTGGGATGAGAGTGAGAGGCTGAGTGAGTGTCTGGGATGACAGTGAGAGGCTGAGTGAGTGTCTGGGATGAGAGTGAGAGGCTGAGTGAGTGTCTGGGATGAGGGTGAGAGGCTGAGTGAGTGTCTGGGATTAGACTGGGAGACTGAGTGAGTGTCTGGGATGAGGGTGAGAGGCTGAGTGCGTGTCTGGGATGAGAGTGAGAGGCTGAGTGAGTGTCTGGGATTAGACTGGGAGACTGAGTGAGTGTCTGGGATGAGAGTGAGAGGCTGAGTGAGTGTCTGGGATGAGAGTGAGAGACTGAGTGAGTGTCTGGGATGAGAGTGAGAGGCTGAGTGAGTGTCTGGGATGAGAGTGAGAGGCTGAGTGAGTGTCTGGGATGAGAGTGAAAGGCTGAGTGAGTGTCTGGGATGAGAGTGAGAGACTGAGTGAGTGTCTGGGATGAGAGTGAGAGGCTGAGTGAGTGTCTGGGATGAGGGTGAGAGGCTGAGTGAGTGTCTGGGATGAGAGTGAGAGGCTGAGTGAGTGTCTGGGATGACAGTGAGAGGCTGAGTGAGTGTCTGGGATGAGAGTGAGAGGCTGAGTGAGTGTCTGGGATGAGAGTGAGAGGCTGAGTGAGTGTCTGAGGTGAGAGTGAGAGGCTGAGTGAGTGTCTGGGATGAGGGTGAGAGGCTGAGTGAGTGTCTGGGATGAGGGTGAGAGGCTGAGTGAGTGTCTGGGATGAGAGTGAGAGGCTGAGTGAGTGTCTGGGATGAGAGTGAGAGGCTGAGTGAGTGTCTGGGATGAGAGTGAGAGACTGAGTGAGTGTCTGGGATGAGAATGAGAGGCTGTGTGAGTGTCTGGGATGAGGGTGAGAGGCTGAGTGAGTGTCTGGGATGAGAGTGAGAGGCTGAGTGAGTGTCTGGGATGAGGGTGAGAGGCTGAGTGAGTGTCTGGGATGAGAGTGAGAGGCTGAGTGAGTGTCTGGGATGAGAGTGAGAGGCTGAGTGAGTGTCTGGGATGAGAGTGAGAGGCTGAGTGAGTGTCTGGGATGAGAGTGAGAGTCTGAGTGAGTGTCTGGGATGAAAGTGAGCGGCTGAGTGAGTGTCTGGGATGAGAATGAGAGGCTGAGTGAGTGTCTGGGATGAGGGTGAGAGGCTGAGTGAGTGTCTGGGATGAGAGTGAGAGGCTGAGTGAGTGTCTGGGATGAGAGTGAGAGGCTGAGTGAGTATCTGGGATGTGAGTGAGAGGCTGAGTGAGTGTCTGGGATGAGGGTGAGAGGCTGAGTGAGTGTCTGGGATGTGAGTGAGAGGCTGAGTGAGTGTCTGGGATGAGAGTGAGAGGCTGAGTGAGTGTCTGGGATGTGAGTGCGAGGCTGAGTGAGTGTCTGAGATGAGAGTGAGAGGCTGAGTGAATGTCTGGGATGAGAGTGAGATGCTGAGTGAGTGTCTGGGTTGAGAGTGAGAGGCTGAGTGAGTGTCTGGGATGAGAGTGAGAGGCTGAGTGAGTGTCTGGGATGAGGGTGAGAGGCTGAGTGAGTGTCTGGGATGAGAGTGAGAGGCTGAGTGAGTGTCTGGGATGAGAGTGAGAGGCTGAGTGAGTGTCTGGGATGAGAGTGAGAGACTGAGTGAGTGTCTGGGATGAGAGTGAGAGGCTGAGTGAGTGTCTGGGATGAGAGTGAGAGGCTGAGTGAGTGTCTGGGATGAGAATGAGAGGCTGAGTGAGTGTCTGGGATGAGAGTGAGAGGCTGAGTGAGTGTCTGGGATGAGAGTGAGAGGCTGAGTGAGTGTCTGGGATGAGAGTGAGAGGCTGAGTGAGTGTCTGGGATGAGAGTGAGAGGCTGAGTGAGTGTCTGGGATGTGAGTGAGAGGCTGAGTGAGTGTCTGGGATGTGAGTGAGAGGCTGAGTGAGTGTCTGGGATGTGAGTGAGAGACTGAGTGAGTGTCTGGGATGAGAGTGAGACACTGAGTGAGTGTCTGGGATGAGAGTGAGAGGCTGAGTGAGTGTCTGGGATGAGAGTGAGAGACTGAGTGAGTGTCTGGGATGAGAGTGAGAGGCTGAGTGTGTGTCTGGGATGAGAGTGAGAGGCTGAGTGTGTGTCTGGGATGAGAGTGAGAGGCTGTGTGAGTGTCTGGGATGAGAGTGAGAGGCTGAGTGAGTGTCTGGGATGAGAGTGAGAGGCTGAGTGAGTGTCTGGGATGAGAATGAGAGGCTGAGTGAGTGTCTGGGATGAGAATGAGAGGCTGTGTGAGTGTCTGGGATGAGGGTGAGAGGCTGAGTGAGTGTCTGGGATGAGAGTGAGAGGCTGCGTGAGTATCTGGGATGAGAGTGAGAGGCTGAGTGAGTGTCTGGGATGAGAGTGAGAGGCTGAGTGAGTGTCTGGGATGAGAGTGAGAGGCTGAGTGAGTGTCTGGGATGAGAATGAGAGGCTGAGTGAGTGTCTGGGATGAGAGTGAGAGGCTGAGTGAGTGTCTGGGATGAGAGTGAGAGGCTGAGTGAGTGTCTGGGATGAGGGTGAGAGGCTGAGTGAGTGTCTGGGATGAGAGTGAGAGGCTGAGTGAGTGTCTGGGATGAGAGTGAGAGTCTGAGTGAGTGTCTGGGATGAGAGTGAGAGGCTGAGTGAGTGTCTGGGATGAGAATGAGAGGCTGAGTGAGTGTCTGGGATGAGGGTGAGAGGCTGAGTGAGTGTCTGGGATGAGAGTGAGAGGCTGAGTGAGTGTCTGGGATGAGAGTGAGAGGCTGAGTGAGTGTCTGGGATGTGAGTGAGAGGCTGAGTGAGTGTATGGGATGAGGGTGAGAGGCTGAGTGAGTGTCTGGGATGAGGGTGAGAGGCTGTGTGAGTGTCTGGGATGAGAGTGAGAGGCTGAGTGAGTGTCTGGGATGAGAGTGAGAGGCTGAGTGAGTGTCTGGGATGAGAGTGAGAGGCTGAGTGATTGTCTGGGATGAGAGTGAGAGTCTGAGTGAGTGTCTGGGATGAGAGTGAGAGGCTGAGTGAGTGTCTGGGATGAGAATGAGAGGCTGAGTGAGTGTCTGGGATGAGGGTGAGAGGCTGAGTGAGTGTCTGAGATGAGAGTGAGAGGCTGAGTGAGTGTCTGGGATGAGAGTGAGAGGCTGAGTGAGTGTCTGGGATGTGAGTGAGAGGCTGAGTGAGTGTCTGGGATGAGGGTGAGAGGCTGAGTGAGTGTCTGGGATGAGAGTGAGAGGCTGAGTGAGTGTCTGGGATGAGAGTGAGAGGCTGAGTGAGTGTCTGGGATGAGAGTGAGAGTCTGAGTGAGTGTCTGGGATGAGAGTGAGAGGCTGAGTGAGTGTCTGGGATGAGAGTGAGAGGCTGAGTGAGTGTCTGGGATGAGAGTGAGAGGCTGAGTGAGTGTCTGGGATGAGAGTGAGAGGCTGTGTGAGTGTCTGGGATGAGAGCGAGAGACTGAGTGAGTGTCTGGGATGAGAGTGAGAGGCTGAGTGAGTGTCTGGGATGAGAGTGAGAGGCTGAGTGAGTGTCTGGGATGAGAGTGAGAGGCTGAGTGAGTGTCTGGGATGAGAGTGAGAGGCTGAGTGAGTGTCTGGGATGAGGGTGAGAGGCTGAGTGAGTGTCTGGGATGAGAGTGAGAGGCTGAGTGAGTGTCTGGGATGAGAGTGAGAGGCTGAGTGAGTGTCTGGGATGAGAGTGAGAGGCTGAGTGAGTGTCTGGGATGAGAGTGAGAGGCTGAGTGAGTGTCTGGGATGAGAGTGAGAGGCTGTGTGAGTGTCTGGGATGAGAGCGAGAGACTGAGTGAGTGTCTGGGATGAGAGTGAGAGGCTGAGTGAGTGTCTGGGATGAGAGTGAGAGGCTGAGTGAGTGTCTGGGATGAGAGTGAGAGGCTGAGTGAGTGTCTGGGATGAGAGTGAGAGGCTGAGTGAGTGTCTGGGATGAGAGTGAGAGGCTGAGTGAGTGTCTGGGATGAGAGTGAGAGGCTGAGTGAGTGTCTGGGATGAGAGTGAGAGGCTGAGTGAGTGTCTGGGATGAGAGTGAGAGGCTGTGTGAGTGTCTGGGATGAGAGCGAGAGACTGAGTGAGTGTCTGGGATGAGAGTGAGAGGCTGAGTGAGTGTCTGGGATGAGAGTGAGAGGCTGAGTGAGTGTCTGGGATGAGAGCGAGAGGCTGAGTGAGTGTCTGGGATGAGAGTGAGAGGCTGAGTGAGTGTCTGGGATGAGGGTGAGAGGCTGAGTGAGTGTCTGGGATGAGAGTGAGAGGCTGAGTGAGTGTCTGGGATGAGAGTGAGAGGCTGAGTGAGTGTCTGGGATGAGAGTGAGAGGCTGAGTGAGTGTCTGGGATGAGAGTGAGAGGCTGAGTGAGTGTCTGGGATGAGAGTGAGAGGCTGTGTGAGTGTCTGGGATGAGAGCGAGAGACTGAGTGAGTGTCTGGGATGAGAGTGAGAGGCTGAGTGAGTGTCTGGGATGAGAGTGAGAGGCTGAGTGAGTGTCTGGGATGAGAGTGAGAGGCTGAGTGAGTGTCTGGGATGAGAGTGAGAGGCTGAGTGAGTGTCTGGGATGAGAGTGAGAGGTTGAGTGAGTGTCTGGGATGAGAGTGAAAGACTGAGTGAGTGTCTGGGATGAGAGTGAGAGGCTGAGTGTGTGTCTGGGAAGAGAGTGAGAGGCTGTGTGAGTGTCTGGGTTGAGAGTGAGAGGCTGAGTGAGTGTCTGGGATGAGAGTGAGAGGCTGAGTGAGTGTCTGGGATGTGAGTGAGAGGCTGAGTGAGTGTCTGGGATGAGAGTGAGAGGCTGAGTGAGTGTCTGGGATGTGAGTGAGAGGCTGAGTGAGTGTCTGAGATGAGAGTGAGAGGCTGAGTGAGTGTCTGGGATGTGAGTGAGAGGCTGAGTGAGTGTCTGAGATGAGAGTGAGAGGCTGAGTGAGTGTCTGGGATGTGAGTGAGAGGCTGAGTGAGTGTCTGAGATGAGAGTGAGAGGCTGAGTGAGTGTCTGGGATTAGAGTGAGAGGCTGAGTGAGTGTCTGGGATGAGAGTGAGAGGCTGTGTGAGTGTCTGGGATGAGAGTGAGAGGCTGAGTGAGTGTCTGGGTTGAGAGTGAGAGACTGAGTGAGTGTCTGGGATGAGAGTGAGAGGCTGAGTGAGTGTGTGGGATGAGAGTGAGAGGCTGAGTGAGTGTCTGGGATGTGAGTGAGAGGCTGAGTGAGTGTCTGGGATGAGAGTGAGAGGCTGAGTGAGTGTCTGGGATGTGAGTGAGAGGCTGAGTGAGTGTCTGAGATGAGAGTGAGAGGCTGAGTGAGTGTCTGGGATGAGAGTGAGAGGCTGAGTGAGTGTCTGGGTTGAGAGTGAGAGGCTGAGTGAGTGTCTGGGATGAGAGTGAGAGGCTGAGTGAGTGTCTGGGATGAGGGTGAGAGGCTGTGTGAGTGTCTGGGATGAGAGTGAGAGGCTGAGTGAGTGTCTGGGATGTGAGTGAGAGACTGAGTGTGTGTCAGGGATGAGAGTGAGAGACTGAGTGTGTGTCTGGGTTGAGAGTGAGAGGCTGAGTGAGTGTCTGGGATGACAGTGAGAGGCTGAGTGAGTGTCTGGGATGAGAGTGAGAGGCTGAGTGAGTGTCTGGGATGAGAGTGAGAGGCTGAGTGTGTGTCAGGGATGGGAGTGAGAGACTGAGTGAGTGTCTGGGATGAGAGTGAGAGGCTGAGTGAGAGGCTGAGTGAGTGTCTGGGATGAGAGTGAGAGGCTGAGTGAGTGTCTGGGTTGAGAGTGAGAGGCTGAGTGTGTGTCTGGGATGAGAGTGAGAGGCTGAGTGAGTGTCTGGGTTGAGAGTGAGAGGCTGAGTGAGTTTCTGGGATGAGAGTGACAGACTGAGTGAGTGTCTGGGATGCGAGTGAGAGGCTGAGTGAGTGTCTGGGATGTGAGTGAGAGGCTGTGTGAGTGTCTGGGATGAGGGTGAGAGGCTGAGTGAGTGTCTGGGATGTGAGTGAGAGGCTGAGTGAGTGTCTGGGATGAGGGTGAGAGACTGAGTGAATGTCAGGGATGAGAGTGAGAGACTGAGTGAGTGTCTGGGATGAGAGTGAAAGGCTGAGTGAGTGTCTGGGATGAGAGTGAGAGACTGAGTGAGTGTCTGGGATGAGAGTGAGAGACTGAGTGAGTGTCTGGGATGAGAGTGAGAGGCTGAGTGAGTGTCTGGGATGAGAGTGAGAGACCGAGTGAGTGTCTGGGATGAGAGTGAGAGGCTGAGTGAGTGTCTGGGATGAGAGTGAGAGGCTGAGTGAGTGTCTGGGATGAGAGTGAGAGGCTGAGTGAGTATCTGGGATGTGAGTGAGAGGCTGAGTGAGTGTCTGGGATGTGAGTAAGAGGCTGAGTGAGTGTCTGGGATGAGAGTGAGAGACTGAGTGAGTGTCCGGGATGAGAGTGACAGACTGAGTGAGTGTCTGGGATGAGAGTGAGAGGCTGAGTGAGTGTCTGGGATGAGAGTGAGAGGCTGAGTGAGTGTCTGGGATGAGAGTGAGAGACTGAGTGAGTGTCTGGGATGAGAGTGAGAGACTGAGTGAGTGTCTGGGATGAGAGTGAGAGGCTGAGTGAGTGCCTGGGATGTGAGTGAGAGGCTGAGTGAGTGTCCGGGATGAGAGTGAGAGGCTGAGTGAGTGTCTGGGATGAGGGTGAGAGGCTGAGTGAGTGTCTGGGATGAGAGTGAGAGGCTGAGTGAGTGTCTGGGATGAGAGTGAGAGGCTGAGTGAGTGTCTGGGATGAGAGTGAGAGGCTGAGTGAGTGTCTGGGTTGCGAGTGAGAGGCTGAGTGAGTGTCTGGGATGAGAGTGAGAGGCTGAGTGAGTGTCTGGGATGAGGGTGAGAGGCTGAGTGAGTGTCTGGGATGAGAGTGAGAGGCTGAGTGAGTGTCTGGGATGAGAGTGAGAGACTGAGTGAGTGTCTGGGATGAGAGTGAGAGGCTGAGTGAGTGTCTGGGATGAGAGTGATAGGCTGAGTGAGTGTCTGGGATGAGAGTGAGAGGCTGAGTGAGTGTCTGGGATTAGAGTGAGAGACTGAGTGAGTGTCTGGGATGAGAGTGAGAGGCTGAGTGAGTGTCTGGGATGAGAGTGAGAGGCTGAGTGAGTGTCTGGGATGAGAGTGAGAGGCTGAGTGAGTGTCTGGGATGAGAGTGAGAGACTGAGTGAGTGTCTGGGATGAGAGTGAGAGACTGAGTGAGTGTCTGGGATGAGAGTGAGAGACTGAGTGAGTGTCTGGGATGAGAGTGACAGACTGAGTGTGTGTCTGGGATGTGAGTGAGAGGCTGAGTGAGTGTCTGGGAAGAGAATGAGAGGCTGAGTGAGTGTCTGGGATGTGAGTGAGAGGCTGAGTGAGTGTCTGGGATGAGAGTGAGAGGCTGAGTGAGTGTCAGGGATGAGGGTGAGAGGCTGAGTGAGTGTCAGGGATGAGAGTGAGAGGCTGAGTGAGTGTCTGGGATGAGAGTGAGAGGAAGAGTGAGTGTCTGGGATGCGAGTGAGAGGCTGAGTGTGTGTCTGGGATGAGAGTGAGAGGCAGAGTGAGTGTCTGGGATGAGAGTGAGAGGCAGAGTGAGTGTCTGGGATGAGAGTGAGAGACTGAGTGAGTGTCTGGGATGAGAGTGAGAGGCTGAGTGAGTGTCTGGGATGAGAGTAAGAGGCTGAGTGAGTGTCTGGGATGTGAGTGAGAGGCTGAGTGAGTGTCTGGGAAGAGAATGAGAGGCTGAGTGAGTGTCTGGGATGTGAGTGAGAGGCTGAGTGAGTGTCTGGGATGAGAGTGAGAGGCTGAGTGAGTGTCAGGGATGAGGGTGAGAGGCTGAGTGAGTGTCAGGGATGAGAGTGAGAGGCTGAGTGAGTGTCTGGGATGAGAGTGAGAGGAAGAGTGAGTGTCTGGGATGCGAGTGAGAGGCTGAGTGTGTGTCTGGGATGAGAGTGAGAGGCAGAGTGAGTGTCTGGGATGAGAGTGAGAGGCAGAGTGAGTGTCTGGGATGAGAGTGAGAGGCTGAGTGAGTATCTGGGATGCGAGTGAGAGGCTGGGCGAGTGTCTGGGATGAGAGTGAGAGGCTGAGTGAGTGTCTGGGTTGAGAGTGAGAGGCTGAGTGAGTGTCTGGGATGAGAGTGACAGACTGAGTGAGTGTCTGGGATGAGAGTGAGAGACTGAGTGAGTGTCTGGGATGAGAGTGAGAGACTGAGTGTGTGTCTGGGTTGAGAGTGAGAGGCTGAGTGAGTGTCTGGGATGACAGTGAGAGGCTGAGTGAGTGTCTGGGATGAGAGTGAGAGGCTGAGTGAGTGTCTGGGATGAGAGTGAGAGGCTGAGTGTGTGTCAGGGATGGGAGTGAGAGACTGAGTGAGTGTCTGGGATGAGAGTGAGAGGCTGAGTGAGAGGCTGAGTGAGTGTCTGGGATGAGAGTGAGAGGCTGAGTGAGTGTCTGGGTTGAGAGTGAGAGGCTGAGTGTGTGTCTGGGATGAGAGTGAGAGGCTGAGTGAGTGTCTGGGTTGAGAGTGAGAGGCTGAGTGAGTTTCTGGGATGAGAGTGACAGACTGAGTGAGTGTCTGGGATGCGAGTGAGAGGCTGAGTGAGTGTCTGGGATGTGAGTGAGAGGCTGTGTGAGTGTCTGGGATGAGGGTGAGAGGCTGAGTGAGTGTCTGGGATGTGAGTGAGAGGCTGAGTGAGTGTCTGGGATGAGGGTGAGAGACTGAGTGAGTGTCAGGGATGAGAGTGAGAGACTGAGTGAGTGTCTGGGATGAGAGTGAAAGGCTGAGTGAGTGTCTGGGATGAGAGTGAGAGACTGAGTGAGTGTCTGGGATGAGAGTGAGAGACTGAGTGAGTGTCTGGGATGAGAGTGAGAGGCTGAGTGAGTGTCTGGGATGAGAGTGAGAGACCGAGTGAGTGTCTGGGATGAGAGTGAGAGGCTGAGTGAGTGTCTGGGATGAGAGTGAGAGGCTGAGTGAGTGTCTGGGATGAGAGTGAGAGGCTGAGTGAGTATCTGGGATGTGAGTGAGAGGCTGAGTGAGTGTCTGGGATGTGAGTAAGAGGCTGAGTGAGTGTCTGGGATGAGAGTGAGAGACTGAGTGAGTGTCCGGGATGAGAGTGACAGACTGAGTGAGTGTCTGGGATGAGAGTGAGAGGCTGAGTGAGTGTCTGGGATGAGAGTGAGAGGCTGAGTGAGTGTCTGGGATGAGAGTGAGAGACTGAGTGAGTGTCTGGGATGAGAGTGAGAGACTGAGTGAGTGTCTGGGATGAGAGTGAGAGGCTGAGTGAGTGCCTGGGATGTGAGTGAGAGGCTGAGTGAGTGTCCGGGATGAGAGTGAGAGGCTGAGTGAGTGTCTGGGATGAGGGTGAGAGGCTGAGTGAGTGTCTGGGATGAGAGTGAGAGGCTGAGTGAGTGTCTGGGATGAGAGTGAGAGGCTGAGTGAGTGTCTGGGATGAGAGTGAGAGGCTGAGTGAGTGTCTGGGTTGCGAGTGAGAGGCTGAGTGAGTGTCTGGGATGAGAGTGAGAGGCTGAGTGAGTGTCTGGGATGAGGGTGAGAGGCTGAGTGAGTGTCTGGGATGAGAGTGAGAGGCTGAGTGAGTGTCTGGGATGAGAGTGAGAGACTGAGTGAGTGTCTGGGATGAGAGTGAGAGGCTGAGTGAGTGTCTGGGATGAGAGTGATAGGCTGAGTGAGTGTCTGGGATGAGAGTGAGAGGCTGAGTGAGTGTCTGGGATTAGAGTGAGAGACTGAGTGAGTGTCTGGGATGAGAGTGAGAGGCTGAGTGAGTGTCTGGGATGAGAGTGAGAGGCTGAGTGAGTGTCTGGGATGAGAGTGAGAGGCTGAGTGAGTGTCTGGGATGAGAGTGAGAGACTGAGTGAGTGTCTGGGATGAGAGTGAGAGACTGAGTGAGTGTCTGGGATGAGAGTGAGAGACTGAGTGAGTGTCTGGGATGAGAGTGACAGACTGAGTGTGTGTCTGGGATGAGGGTGAGAGGCTGAGTGAGTGTCAGGGATGCGAGTGAGAGGCTGAGTGAGTGTCTGGGATGAGAGTGAGAGACTGAGTGAGTGTCTGGGATGAGAGTGAGAGGCTGAGTGAGTGTCTGGGATGAGAGTGAGAGGCTGAGTGAGTGTCTGGGATGAGAGTGAGAGGCTGAGTGAGTGTCTGGGATGAGAGTGAGAGGCTGAGTGAGTGTCTGGGATGAGAGTGAGAGGCTGAGTGAGTGTCTGGGATGAGAGTGAGAGACTGAGTGAGTGTCTGGGATGAGAGTGAGAGACTGAGTGAGTGTCTGGGATGAGAGTGAGAGACTGAGTGAGTGTCTGGGATGAGAGTGACAGACTGAGTGTGTGTCTGGGATGAGGGTGAGAGGCTGAGTGAGTGTCAGGGATGCGAGTGAGAGGCTGAGTGAGTGTCTGGGATGAGAGTGAGAGACTGAGTGAGTGTCTGGGATGAGAATGAGAGACTGAGTGAGTGTCTGGGATGAGAGTGAGAGGCTGAGTGAGTGTCTGGGATGTGAGTGAGAGGCTGAGTGAGTGTCTGGGATGAGAGTGAGAGACTGAGTGAGTGTCTGGGATGAGAATGAGAGGCTGAGTGAGTGTCTGGGATGAGAGTGAGAGGCTGAGTGAGTGTCTGGGATGAGAGTGAGAGACTGAGTGAGTGTCTGGGATGAGAGTGAGAGGCTGAGTGAGTGTCTGGGATGAAAGTGAGAGGCTGAGTGAGTGTCTGGGATGAGAGTAAGAGGCTGAGTGAGTGTCTGAGATGAGAGTGAGAGGCTGAGTGAGTGTCTGGGATGTGAGTGAGAGGCTGAGTGAGTGTCTGGGAAGAGAATGAGAGGCTGAGTGAGTGTCTGGGATGAGAGTGAGAGGCTGAGTGAGTGTCTGGGATGAGAGTAAGAGGCTGAGTGAGTGTCTGGGATGTGAGTGAGAGGCTGAGTGAGTGTCTGGGATGAGAATGAGAGGCTGAGTGAGTGTCTGGGATGTGATTGAGAGGCTGAGTGAGTGTCTGGGATGAGAGTAAGAGGCTGAGTGAGTGTCTGGGATGTGAGTGAGAGGCTGAATGAGTGTCTGGGATGAGGGTGAGTGGCTGAGTGAGTGTCTGGGATTAGAGTGAGAGGCTGAGTGAGTGTCTGGGATGTGAGTGAGAGGCTGGGTGAGTGTCTGGGATGTGAGTGAGAGGCTGAGTGAGTGTCTGGGATGAGAGTGAGAGACTGAGTGAGTGTCTGGGATTAGAGTGAGAGGCTGAGTGAGTGTCTGGGATGAGAGTGAGAGGCTGAGTGAGTGTCTGGAATGAGAGTGAGAGGCTGAGTGAGTGTCTGGGATGAGAGTGAGAGGCTGAGTGAGTGTCTGGGATGAGAGTGAGAGGCTGAGTGAGTGTCTGGGATGAGAGTGAGAGACTGAGTGAGTGTCTGGGATGTGAGTGAGAGGCTGAGTGAGTGTCTGGGATGAGAGTGAGAGGCTGAGTGAGTGTCTGGGATGAGAGTGAGAGGCTGAGTGTGTGTCAGGGATGGGAGTGAGAGACTGAGTGAGTGTCTGGGATGAGAGTGAGAGGCTGAGTGAGTGTCTGGGATGAGAGTGAGAGGCTGAGTGAGTGTCTGGGATTAGAGTGAGAGGCTGAGTGAGTGTCTGGGATGAGAGTAAGAGGCTGAGTGAGTGTCTGGGATGTGAGTGAGAGGCTGAGTGAGTGTCTGGGATGAGGGTGAGAGGCTGAGTGAGTTTCTGGGATGAGAGTGACAGACTGAGTGAGTGTCTGGGATGCGAGTGAGAGGCTGAGTGAGTGTCTGGGATGTGAGTGAGAGGCTGTGTGAGTGTCTGGGATGAGGGTGAGAGGCTGAGTGAGTGTCTGGGATGTGAGTGAGATGCTGAGTGAGTGTCTGGGATGTGAGTGAGAGGCTGAGTGAGTGTCTGGGATGAGGGTGAGAGACTGAGTGAGTGTCAGGGATGAGAGTGAGAGACTGAGTGAGTGTCTGGGATGCGAGTGAAAGGCTGAGTGAGTGTCTGGGATGAGAGTGAGAGACTGAGTGAGTGTCTGGGATGAGAGCGAGAGACAGAGTGAGTGTCTGGGATGAGAGTGAGAGGCTGAGTGAGTGTCTGGGATGAGAGTGAGAGACCGAGTGAGTGTCTGGGATGAGAGTGAGAGGCTGAGTGAGTGTCTGGGATGAGAGTGAGAGGCTGAGTGAGTGTCTGGGATGAGAGTGAGAGGCTGAGTGAGTATCTGGGATGTGAGTGAGAGGCTGAGTGAGTGTCTGGGATGTGAGTGAGAGGCTGAGTGAGTGTCTGGGATGAGAGTGAGAGACTGAGTGAGTGTCCGGGATGAGAGTGACAGACTGAGTGAGTGCCTGGGATGCGAGTGAGAGGCTGAGTGAGTGTCTGGGATGAGAGTGAGAGGCTGAGTGAGTGTCTGGGATGAGAGTGAGAGACTGAGTGAGTGTCTGGGATGAGAGTGAGAGACTGAGTGAGTGTCTGGGATGAGAGTGAGAGGCTGAGTGAGTGCCTGGGATGAGAGTGAGAGGCTGAGTGAGTGTCTGGGATGAGAGTGAGAGGCTGAGTGAGTGTCTGGGATGAGGGTGAGAGGCTGAGTGAGTGTCTGGGATGAGAGTGAGAGGCTGAGTGAGTGTCTGGGATGAGAGTGAGAGGCTGAGTGAGTGTCTGGGATGAGAGTGAGAGGCTGAGTGAGTGTCTGGGTTGCGAGTGAGAGGCTGAGTGAGTGTCTGGGATGAGAGTGAGAGGCTGAGTGAGTGTCTGGGATGAGGGTGAGAGGCTGAGTGAGTGTCTGGGATGAGAGTGAGAGGCTGAGTGAGTGTCTGGGATGAGAGTGAGAGACTGAGTGAGTGTCTGGGATGAGAGTGAGAGGCTGAGTGAGTGTCTGGGATGAGAGTGATAGGCTGAGTGAGTGTCTGGGATGAGAGTGAGAGGCTGAGTGAGTGTCAGTGATGAGAGTGAGAGGCTGAGTGAGTGTCTGGGATGAGAGTGAGAGGCTGAGTGAGTGTCTGGGATGAGAGTGAGAGGCTGAGTGAGTGTCTGGGATGAGAGTGAGAGGCTGAGTGAGTGTCTGGGATGAGAGTGAGAGGCTGAGTGAGTGTCTGGGATGTGAGTGAGAGACTGAGTGAGTGTCTGGGATGAGAGTGAGAGACTGAGTGAGTGTCTGGGATGAGAGTGACAGACTGAGTGTGTTTCTGGGATGAGGGTGAGAGGCTGAGTGAGTGTCAGGGATGCGAGTGAGATGCTGAGTGAGTGTCTGGGATGAGAGTGAGAGACTGAGTGAGTGTCTGGGATGAGAGTGAGAGGCTGAGTGAGTGTCTGGGATGAGAGTGAGAGGCTGAGTGAGTGTCTGGGATGAGAGTGAGAGGCTGAGTGAGTGTCTGGGATGAGAGTGAGAGGCTGAGTGAGTGTCTGGGATGAGAGTGAGAGGCTGAGAGAGTGTCTGGGATGAGAGTGAGAGGCTGAGTGAGTGTCTGGGATGAGAGTGAGAGACTGAGTGAGTGTCTGGGATGAGAGTGAGAGACTGAGTGAGTGTCTGGGATGAGAGTGACAGACTGAGTGTGTGTCTGGGATGAGGGTGAGAGGCTGAGTGAGTGTCAGGGATGCGAGTGAGAGGCTGAGTGAGTGTCTGGGATGAGAGTGAGAGACTGAGTGAGTGTCTGGGATGAGAATGAGAGACTGAGTGAGTGTCTGGGTTTAGAGTGAGAGGCTGAGTGAGTGTCTGGGATGTGAGTGAGAGGCTGAGTGAGTGTCTGGGATGAGAGTGAGAGACTGAGTGAGTGTCTGGGATGAGAATGAGAGGCTGAGTGAGTGTCTGGGATGAGAGTGAGAGGCTGAGTGAGTGTCTGGGATGAGAGTGAGAGACTGAGTGAGTGTCTGGGATGAGAGTGAGAGGCTGAGTGAGTGTCTGGGATGAGAGTGAGAGGCTGAGTGAGTGTCTGGGATGAGAGTAAGAGGCTGAGTGAGTGTCTGAGATGAGAGTGAGAGGCTGAGTGAGTGTCTGGGATGGGAGTGACAGACTGAGTGAGTGTCTGGTATGAGAGTGAGAGGCTGAGTGAGTGTCTGGGATGAGAGTGAGAGGCTGAGTGAGTGTCTGGGATGAGAGTGAGAGGCTGAGTGAGTGTCTGGGATGAGAGTGAGAGGCTGAGTGAGTGTCTGGGATGAGAGTGAGAGGCTGAGTGAGTGTCTGGGATGAGAGTGAGAGACTGAGTGAGTGTCTGGGATGAGAGTGAGAGACTGAGTGAGTGTCTGGGATGAGAGTGAGAGACTGAGTGAGTGTCTGGGATGAGAGTGACAGACTGAGTGTGTGTCTGGGATGAGGGTGAGAGGCTGAGTGAGTGTCAGGGATGCGAGTGAGAGGCTGAGTGAGTGTCTGGGATGAGAGTGAGAGACTGAGTGAGTGTCTGGGATGAGAATGAGAGACTGAGTGAGTGTCTGGGATGAGAGTGAGAGGCTGAGTGAGTGTCTGGGATGTGAGTGAGAGGCTGAGTGAGTGTCTGGGATGAGAGTGAGAGACTGAGTGAGTGTCTGGGATGAGAATGAGAGGCTGAGTGAGTGTCTGGGATGAGAGTGAGAGGCTGAGTGAGTGTCTGGGATGAGAGTGAGAGACTGAGTGAGTGTCTGGGATGAGAGTGAGAGGCTGAGTGAGTGTCTGGGATGAAAGTGAGAGGCTGAGTGAGTGTCTGGGATGAGAGTAAGAGGCTGAGTGAGTGTCTGAGATGAGAGTGAGAGGCTGAGTGAGTGTCTGGGATGTGAGTGAGAGGCTGAGTGAGTGTCTGGGAAGAGAATGAGAGGCTGAGTGAGTGTCTGGGATGAGAGTGAGAGGCTGAGTGAGTGTCTGGGATGAGAGTAAGAGGCTGAGTGAGTGTCTGGGATGTGAGTGAGAGGCTGAGTGAGTGTCTGGGATGAGAATGAGAGGCTGAGTGAGTGTCTGGGATGTGATTGAGAGGCTGAGTGAGTGTCTGGGATGAGAGTAAGAGGCTGATTGAGTGTCTGGGATGTGAGTGAGAGGCTGAATGAGTGTCTGGGATGAGGGTGAGTGGCTGAGTGAGTGTCTGGGATTAGAGTGAGAGGCTGAGTGAGTGTCTGGGATGTGAGTGAGAGGCTGAGTGAGTGTCTGGGATGTGAGTGAGAGGCTGAGTGAGTGTCTGGGATGAGAGTGAGAGACTGAGTGAGTGTCTGGGATTAGAGTGAGAGGCTGAGTGAGTGTCTGGGATGAGAGTGAGAGGCTGAGTGAGTGTCTGGAATGAGAGTGAGAGGCTGAGTGAGTGTCTGGGATGAGAGTGAGAGGCTGAGTGAGTGTCTGGGATGAGAGTGAGAGGCTGAGTGAGTGTCTGGGATGAGAGTGAGAGACTGAGTGAGTGTCTGGGATGTGAGTGAGAGGCTGAGTGAGTGTCTGGGATGAGAGTGAGAGGCTGAGTGAGTGTCTGGGATGAGAGTGAGAGGCTGAGTGTGTGTCAGGGATGGGAGTGAGAGACTGAGTGAGTGTCTGGGATGAGAGTGAGAGGCTGAGTGAGTGTCTGGGATGAGAGTGAGAGGCTGAGTGAGTGTCTGGGATGAGAGTGAGAGGCTGAGTGAGTGTCTGGGATGAGAGTGAGAGGCTGAGTGAGTGTCTGGGATGAGAGTGAGAGGCTGAGTGAGTGTCTGGGATGAGAGTGAGAGGCTGAGTGAGTGTCTGGGATGAGAGTGAGAGGCTGAGTGAGTGTCTGGGATGAGAGTGAGAGACTGAGTGAGTGTCTGGGATGAGAGTGAGAGACTGAGTGAGTGTCTGGGATGAGAGTGAGAGACTGAGTGAGTGTCTGGGATGAGAGTGACAGACTGAGTGTGTGTCTGGGATGAGGGTGAGAGGCTGAGTGAGTGTCAGGGATGCGAGTGAGAGGCTGAGTGAGTGTCTGGGATGAGAGTGAGAGACTGAGTGAGTGTCTGGGATGAGAATGAGAGACTGAGTGAGTGTCTGGGATGAGAGTGAGAGGCTGAGTGAGTGTCTGGGATGTGAGTGAGAGGCTGAGTGAGTGTCTGGGATGAGAGTGAGAGACTGAGTGAGTGTCTGGGATGAGAATGAGAGGCTGAGTGAGTGTCTGGGATGAGAGTGAGAGGCTGAGTGAGTGTCTGGGATGAGAGTGAGAGACTGAGTGAGTGTCTGGGATGAGAGTGAGAGGCTGAGTGAGTGTCTGGGATGAGAGTGAGAGGCTGAGTGAGTGTCTGGGATGAGAGTAAGAGGCTGAGTGAGTGTCTGAGGTGAGAGTGAGAGGCTGAGTGAGTGTCTGGGATGGGAGTGACAGACTGAGTGAGTGTCTGGGATGAGAGTGAGAGGCTGAGTGAGTGTCTGGGATGAGAGTGAGAGGCTGAGTGAGTGTCTGGGATGAGAGTGAGAGGCTGAGTGAGTGTCTGGGATGAGAGTGAGAGGCTGAGTGAGTGTCTGGGATGAGAGTGAGAGGCTGAGTGAGTGTCTGTGATGAGAGTGAGAGACTGAGTGAGTGTCTGGGATGAGAGTGAGAGACTGAGTGAGTGTCTGGGATGAGAGTGAGAGACTGAGTGAGTGTCTGGGATGAGAGTGACAGACTGAGTGTGTGTCTGGGATGAGGGTGAGAGGCTGAGTGAGTGTCAGGGATGCGAGTGAGAGGCTGAGTGAGTGTCTGGGATGAGAGTGAGAGACTGAGTGAGTGTCTGGGATGAGAATGAGAGACTGAGTGAGTGTCTGGGATGAGAGTGAGAGGCTGAGTGAGTGTCTGGGATGTGAGTGAGAGGCTGAGTGAGTGTCTGGGATGAGAGTGAGAGACTGAGTGAGTGTCTGGGATGAGAATGAGAGGCTGAGTGAGTGTCTGGGATGAGAGTGAGAGGCTGAGTGAGTGTCTGGGATGAGAGTGAGAGACTGAGTGAGTGTCTGGGATGAGAGTGAGAGGCTGAGTGAGTGTCTGGGATGAAAGTGAGAGGCTGAGTGAGTGTCTGGGATGAGAGTAAGAGGCTGAGTGAGTGTCTGAGATGAGAGTGAGAGGCTGAGTGAGTGTCTGGGATGTGAGTGAGAGGCTGAGTGAGTGTCTGGGAAGAGAATGAGAGGCTGAGTGAGTGTCTGGGATGAGAGTGAGAGGCTGAGTGAGTGTCTGGGATGAGAGTAAGAGGCTGAGTGAGTGTCTGGGATGTGAGTGAGAGGCTGAGTGAGTGTCTGGGATGAGAATGAGAGGCTGAGTGAGTGTCTGGGATGTGATTGAGAGGCTGAGTGAGTGTCTGGGATGAGAGTAAGAGGCTGAGTGAGTGTCTGGGATGTGAGTGAGAGGCTGAATGAGTGTCTGGGATGAGGGTGAGTGGCTGAGTGAGTGTCTGGGATTAGAGTGAGAGGCTGAGTGAGTGTCTGGGATGTGAGTGAGAGGCTGAGTGAGTGTCTGGGATGTGAGTGAGAGGCTGAGTGAGTGTCTGGGATGAGAGTGAGAGACTGAGTGAGTGTCTGGGATTAGAGTGAGAGGCTGAGTGAGTGTCTGGGATGAGAGTGAGAGGCTGAGTGAGTGTCTGGAATGAGAGTGAGAGGCTGAGTGAGTGTCTGGGATGAGAGTGAGAGGCTGAGTGAGTGTCTGGGATGAGAGTGAGAGGCTGAGTGAGTGTCTGGGATGAGAGTGAGAGACTGAGTGAGTGTCTGGGATGTGAGTGAGAGGCTGAGTGAGTGTCTGGGATGAGAGTGAGAGGCTGAGTGAGTGTCTGGGATGAGAGTGAGAGGCTGAGTGTGTGTCAGGGATGGGAGTGAGAGACTGAGTGAGTGTCTGGGATGAGAGTGAGAGGCTGAGTGAGTGTCTGGGATGAGAGTGAGAGGCTGAGTGAGTGTCTGGGATGAGAGTGAGAGGCTGAGTGAGTGTCTGGGATGAGAGTGAGAGGCTGAGTGAGTGTCTGGGATGAGAGTGAGAGGCTGAGTGAGTGTCTGGGATGAGAGTGAGAGGCTGAGTGAGTGTCTGGGATGAGAGTGAGAGGCTGAGTGAGTGTCTGGGATGAGAGTGAGAGACTGAGTGAGTGTCTGGGATGAGAGTGAGAGACTGAGTGAGTGTCTGGGATGAGAGTGAGAGACTGAGTGAGTGTCTGGGATGAGAGTGACAGACTGAGTGTGTGTCTGGGATGAGGGTGAGAGGCTGAGTGAGTGTCAGGGATGCGAGTGAGAGGCTGAGTGAGTGTCTGGGATGAGAGTGAGAGACTGAGTGAGTGTCTGGGATGAGAATGAGAGACTGAGTGAGTGTCTGGGATGAGAGTGAGAGGCTGAGTGAGTGTCTGGGATGTGAGTGAGAGGCTGAGTGAGTGTCTGGGATGAGAGTGAGAGACTGAGTGAGTGTCTGGGATGAGAATGAGAGGCTGAGTGAGTGTCTGGGATGAGAGTGAGAGGCTGAGTGAGTGTCTGGGATGAGAGTGAGAGACTGAGTGAGTGTCTGGGATGAGAGTGAGAGGCTGAGTGAGTGTCTGGGATGAAAGTGAGAGGCTGAGTGAGTGTCTGGGATGAGAGTAAGAGGCTGAGTGAGTGTCTGAGATGAGAGTGAGAGGCTGAGTGAGTGTCTGGGATGTGAGTGAGAGGCTGAGTGAGTGTCTGGGAAGAGAATGAGAGGCTGAGTGAGTGTCTGGGATGAGAGTGAGAGGCTGAGTGAGTGTCTGGGATGAGAGTAAGAGGCTGAGTGAGTGTCTGGGATGTGAGTGAGAGGCTGAGTGAGTGTCTGGGATGAGAATGAGAGGCTGAGTGAGTGTCTGGGATGTGATTGAGAGGCTGAGTGAGTGTCTGGGATGAGAGTAAGAGGCTGAGTGAGTGTCTGGGATGTGAGTGAGAGGCTGAATGAGTGTCTGGGATGAGGGTGAGTGGCTGAGTGAGTGTCTGGGATTAGAGTGAGAGGCTGAGTGAGTGTCTGGGATGTGAGTGAGAGGCTGAGTGAGTGTCTGGGATGTGAGTGAGAGGCTGAGTGAGTGTCTGGGATGAGAGTGAGAGACTGAGTGAGTGTCTGGGATTAGAGTGAGAGGCTGAGTGAGTGTCTGGGATGAGAGTGAGAGGCTGAGTGAGTGTCTGGAATGAGAGTGAGAGGCTGAGTGAGTGTCTGGGATGAGAGTGAGAGGCTGAGTGAGTGTCTGGGATGAGAGTGAGAGGCTGAGTGAGTGTCTGGGATGAGAGTGAGAGACTGAGTGAGTGTCTGGGATGTGAGTGAGAGGCTGAGTGAGTGTCTGGGATGAGAGTGAGAGGCTGAGTGAGTGTCTGGGATGAGAGTGAGAGGCTGAGTGTGTGTCAGGGATGGGAGTGAGAGACTGAGTGAGTGTCTGGGATGAGAGTGAGAGGCTGAGTGAGTGTCTGGGATGAGAGTGAGAGGCTGAGTGAGTGTCTGGGATTAGAGTGAGAGGCTGAGTGAGTGTCTGGGATGAGAGTAAGAGGCTGAGTGAGTGTCTGGGATGTGAGTGAGAGGCTGAGTGAGTGTCTGGGATGAGGGTGAGAGGCTGAGTGAGTTTCTGGGATGAGAGTGACAGACTGAGTGAGTGTCTGGGATGCGAGTGAGAGGCTGAGTGAGTGTCTGGGATGTGAGTGAGAGGCTGTGTGAGTGTCTGGGATGAGGGTGAGAGGCTGAGTGAGTGTCTGGGATGTGAGTGAGAGGCTGAGTGAGTGTCTGGGATGTGAGTGAGAGGCTGAGTGAGTGTCTGGGATGAGGGTGAGAGACTGAGTGAGTGTCAGGGATGAGAGTGAGAGACTGAGTGAGTGTCTGGGATGCGAGTGAAAGGCTGAGTGAGTGTCTGGGATGAGAGTGAGAGACTGAGTGAGTGTCTGGGATGAGAGCGAGAGACAGAGTGAGTGTCTGGGATGAGAGTGAGAGGCTGAGTGAGTGTCTGGGATGAGAGTGAGAGACCGAGTGAGTGTCTGGGATGAGAGTGAGAGGCTGAGTGAGTGTCTGGGATGAGAGTGAGAGGCTGAGTGAGTGTCTGGGATGAGAGTGAGAGGCTGAGTGAGTATCTGGGATGTGAGTGAGAGGCTGAGTGAGTGTCTGGGATGTGAGTGAGAGGCTGAGTGAGTGTCTGGGATGAGAGTGAGAGACTGAGTGAGTGTCCGGGATGAGAGTGACAGACTGAGTGAGTGCCTGGGATGCGAGTGAGAGGCTGAGTGAGTGTCTGGGATGAGAGTGAGAGGCTGAGTGAGTGTCTGGGATGAGAGTGAGAGACTGAGTGAGTGTCTGGGATGAGAGTGAGAGACTGAGTGAGTGTCTGGGATGAGAGTGAGAGGCTGAGTGAGTGCCTGGGATGAGAGTGAGAGGCTGAGTGAGTGTCTGGGATGAGAGTGAGAGGCTGAGTGAGTGTCTGGGATGAGGGTGAGAGGCTGAGTGAGTGTCTGGGATGAGAGTGAGAGGCTGAGTGAGTGTCTGGGATGAGAGTGAGAGGCTGAGTGAGTGTCTGGGATGAGAGTGAGAGGCTGAGTGAGTGTCTGGGTTGCGAGTGAGAGGCTGAGTGAGTGTCTGGGATGAGAGTGAGAGGCTGAGTGAGTGTCTGGGATGAGGGTGAGAGGCTGAGTGAGTGTCTGGGATGAGAGTGAGAGGCTGAGTGAGTGTCTGGGATGAGAGTGAGAGACTGAGTGAGTGTCTGGGATGAGAGTGAGAGGCTGAGTGAGTGTCTGGGATGAGAGTGATAGGCTGAGTGAGTGTCTGGGATGAGAGTGAGAGGCTGAGTGAGTGTCAGTGATGAGAGTGAGAGGCTGAGTGAGTGTCTGGGATGAGAGTGAGAGGCTGAGTGAGTGTCTGGGATGAGAGTGAGAGGCTGAGTGAGTGTCTGGGATGAGAGTGAGAGGCTGAGTGAGTGTCTGGGATGAGAGTGAGAGGCTGAGTGAGTGTCTGGGATGTGAGTGAGAGACTGAGTGAGTGTCTGGGATGAGAGTGAGAGACTGAGTGAGTGTCTGGGATGAGAGTGACAGACTGAGTGTGTTTCTGGGATGAGGGTGAGAGGCTGAGTGAGTGTCAGGGATGCGAGTGAGATGCTGAGTGAGTGTCTGGGATGAGAGTGAGAGACTGAGTGAGTGTCTGGGATGAGAGTGAGAGGCTGAGTGAGTGTCTGGGATGAGAGTGAGAGGCTGAGTGAGTGTCTGGGATGAGAGTGAGAGGCTGAGTGAGTGTCTGGGATGAGAGTGAGAGGCTGAGTGAGTGTCTGGGATGAGAGTGAGAGGCTGAGTGAGTGTCTGGGATGAGAGTGAGAGGCTGAGTGAGTGTCTGGGATGAGAGTGAGAGACTGAGTGAGTGTCTGGGATGAGAGTGAGAGACTGAGTGAGTGTCTGGGATGAGAGTGACAGACTGAGTGTGTGTCTGGGATGAGGGTGAGAGGCTGAGTGAGTGTCAGGGATGCGAGTGAGAGGCTGAGTGAGTGTCTGGGATGAGAGTGAGAGACTGAGTGAGTGTCTGGGATGAGAATGAGAGACTGAGTGAGTGTCTGGGTTTAGAGTGAGAGGCTGAGTGAGTGTCTGGGATGTGAGTGAGAGGCTGAGTGAGTGTCTGGGATGAGAGTGAGAGACTGAGTGAGTGTCTGGGATGAGAATGAGAGGCTGAGTGAGTGTCTGGGATGAGAGTGAGAGGCTGAGTGAGTGTCTGGGATGAGAGTGAGAGACTGAGTGAGTGTCTGGGATGAGAGTGAGAGGCTGAGTGAGTGTCTGGGATGAGAGTGAGAGGCTGAGTGAGTGTCTGGGATGAGAGTAAGAGGCTGAGTGAGTGTCTGAGATGAGAGTGAGAGGCTGAGTGAGTGTCTGGGATGGGAGTGACAGACTGAGTGAGTGTCTGGGATGAGAGTGAGAGGCTGAGTGAGTGTCTGGGATGCGAGTGACAGACTGAGTGAGTGTCTGGGATGAGGGTGAGAGGCTGAGTGAGTATCTGGGATGAGGGTGAGAGGCTGAGTGAGTGTCTGGGATGAGAGTGAGAGACTGAGTGAGTGTCAGTGATGAGAGTGAGAGGCTGAGTGAGTGTCTGGGATGAGAGTGAGAGGCTGAGTGAGTGTCTGGGATGAGAGTGAGAGGCTGAGTGAGTGTCTGGGATGGGAGTGACAGACTGAGTGAGTGTCTGGGATGAGAGTGAGAGGCTGAGTGAGTGTCTGGGATGAGAGTGAGAGGCTGAGTGAGTGTCTGGGATGAGGGTGAGAGGCTGAGTGAGTGTCTGGGATGAGAGTGAGAGGCTGAGTGAGTGTCTGGGATGAGGGTGAGAGGCTGAGTGAGTGTCTGGGATGAGGGTGAGAGGCTGAGTGCGTGTCTGGGATGTGAGTGAGAGGCTGAGTGAGTGTCTGGGATGAGAGTAAGAGGCTGAGTGAGTGTCTGGGATGTGAGTGAGAGGCTGAGTGAGTGTCTGGGATGAGGGTGAGTGGCTGAGTGAGTGTCTGGGATTAGAGTGAGAGGCTGAGTGAGTGTCTGGGATGTGAGTGAGAGGCTGAGTGTGTGTCTGGGATGAGGGTGAGTGGCTGAGTGAGTGTCTGGGATTAGAGTGAGAGGCTGAGTGAGTGTCTGGGATGAGAGTGAGAGACTGAGTGAGTGTCTGGGATGTGAGTGAGAGGCTGAGTGAGTGTCTGGGATGAGAATGAGAGGCTGAGTGAGTGTCTGGGATGAGAGTAAGAGACTGAGTGAGTGTCTGGGATGAGAGTGAGAGGCTGAGTGAGTGTCTGGGATGAGAGTAAGAGGCTGAGTGAGTGTCTGGGATGTGAGTGAGAGGCTGAGTGAGTGTCTGGGATGAGAATGAGAGGCTGAGTGAGTGTCTGGGATGAGAGTGAGAGGCTGAGTGAGTGTCTGGGATGAGAGTAAGAGGCTGAGTGAGTGTCTGGGATGTGAGTGAGAGGCTGAGTGAGTGTCTGGGATGAGGGTGAGTGGCTGAGTGAGTGTCTGGGATTAGAGTGAGAGGCTGAGTGAGTGTCTGGGATGAGAGTAAGAGGCTGAGTGAGTGTCTGGGATGTGAGTGAGAGGCTGAGTGAGTGGCTGGGATGAGGGTGAGAGGCTGAGTGAGTGTCTGGGATGAGAGTGAGAGGCTGAGTGAGTGTCAGTGATGAGAGTGAGAGGCTGAGTGATTGTCTGGGATGAGAGTAAGAGGCTGAGTGAGTGTCTGGGATGTGAGTGAGAGGCTGAGTGAGTGTCTGGGATGAGGGTGAGTGGCTGAGTGAGTGTCTGGGATTAGAGTGAGAGGCTGAGTGAGTGTCTGGGATGAGAGTAAGAGGCTGAGTGAGTGTCTGGGATGTGAGTCAGAGGCTGAGTGAGTGTCTGGGATGAGGGTGAGAGGCTGAGTGAGTGTCTGGGATGAGAGTGAGAGGCTGAGTGAGTGTCAGTGATGAGAGTGAGAGGCTGAGTGAGTGTCTGGGATGAGAGTGAGAGGCTGAGTGAGTGTCTGGGATGAGAGTGAGAGGCTGAGTGAGTGTCTGGGATGGGAGTGACAGACTGAGTGAGTGTCTGGGATGAGAGTGAGAGGCTGAGTGAGTGTCTGGGATGAGAGTGAGAGGCTGAGTGAGTGTCTGGGATGAGGGTGAGAGGCTGAGTGAGTGTCTGGGATGAGAGTGAGAGACCGAGTGAGTGTCTGGGATGAGAGTGAGAGGCTGAGTGAGTGTCTGGGATGAGAGTGTGAGGCTGAGTGAGTGTCTGGGATGAGAGTGAGAGGCTGAGTGAGTGTCTGGGATGAGAGTGAGAGGCTGAGTGAGTGTCTGGGATGAGAGTGAGAGGCTGAGTGAGTGTCTGGGATGAGAGTGAGAGACCGAGTGAGTGTCTGGGATGAGAGTGAGAGGCTGAGTGAGTGTCTGGGATGAGAGTGTGAGGCTGAGTGAGTGTCTGGGATGAGAGTGAGAGGCTGAGTGAGTGTCTGGGATGAGAGTGAGAGGCTGAGTGAGTGTCTGGGATGCGAGTGAGAGGCTGAGTGAGTATCTGGGATGCGAGTGAGAGGCTGAGTGAGTGTCTGGGATGAGAGTGAGAGGCTGAGTGAGTGTCTGGGATGCGAGTGAGAGGCTGAGTGAGTATCTGGGATGCGAGTGAGAGGCTGAGTGAGTGTCTGGGATGCGAGTGAGAGGCTGAGTGAGTATCTGGGATGCGAGTGAGAGGCTGAGTGAGTGTCTGGGATGAGAGTGAGAGACTGAGTGAGTGTCCGGGATGAGAGTGACAGACTGAGTGAGTGTCTGGGATGAGAGTGAGAGGCTACGTGAGTGTCCGGGATGAGAGTGAGAGGCTGAGTGAGTGTCTGGGATGAGGGTGAGAGGCAGAGTGAGTGTCCGGGATGAGAGTGAGAGGCTGAGTGAGTGTCTGGGATGAGAGTGAGAGGCTGAGTGAGTGTCTGGGATGAGAGTGAGAGGCTGAGTGAGTGTCTGGGATGAGAGTGAGAGACTGAGTGAGTGTCTGGGATGAGAGTGAGAGGCTGAGTGAGTGTCTGGGATGAGAGTGAGAGGCTGAGTGAGTGTCTGGGATGAGAGTGAGAGGCTGAGTGAGTGTCTGGGATGAGAGTGAGAGGCTGAGTGAGTGTCTGGGATGAGGGTGACAGACTGAGTGAGTGTCTGGGATGAGAGTGAGAGACTGAGTGAGTGTCTGGGATGAGAGTGACAGACTGAGTGAGTGTCTGGGATGAGAGTGAGAGGCTGAGTGAGTGTCTGGGATGAGAGTGAGAGACTGAGTGAGTGTCTGGGATGTGAGTGAGAGGCTGAGTGAGTGTCTGGGATGAGAGTGAGAGGCTGAGTGAGTGTCTGGGATGAGAGTGAGAGGCTGAGTGAGTGTCTGGGATGAGAGTGAGAGGCTGAGTGAGTGTCTGGGATGAGAGTGAGAGGCTGAGTGAGTGTCTGGGATGAGGGTGAGAGGCTGAGTGAGTGTCTGGGATGAGAGTGAGAGACTGAGTGAGTGTCTGGGATGAGAGTGAGAGGCTGAGTGAGTGTCTGGGATGTGAGTGAGAGGCTGAGTGAGTGTCTGTGATGAGGGTGAGAGGCTGAGTGAGTGTCTGGGATGAGAGTGAGAGACTGAGTGAGTGTCTGGGATGAGAGTGAGAGACTGAGTGAGTGTCTGGGATTAGAGTGAGAGGCTGAGTGAGTGTCTGGGATGAGAGTGAGAGGCTGAGTGAGTGTCTGGGATTAGAGTGAGAGGCTGAGTGAGTGTCTGGGATGTGAGTGAGAGGCTGAGTGAGTGTCAGTGATGAGAGTGAGAGGCTGAGTGAGTGTCTGGGATGAGAGTGAGAGGCTGAGTGAGTGTCTGGGATGAGAGTGAGAGGCTGAGTGAGTGTCTGGGATGAGAGTGAGAGGCTGAGTGAGTGTCTGGGATGAGAGTGTGAGACTGAGTGAGTGTCTGGGATGAGAGTGAGAGACTGAGTGAGTGTCTGGGATGAGAGTGAGAGGCTGAGTGAGTGTCTGGGATGAGAGTGAGAGGCTGAGTGAGTATCTGGGATGAGAGTGAGAGGCTGAGTGAGTGTCTGGGATGAGAGTGAGAGGCTGAGTGAGTGTCTGGGATGAGGGTGAGAGGCTGAGTGAGTGTCTGGGATGAGGGTGAGAGGCTGAGTGAGTGTCTGGGATGAGGGTGAGAGGCTGAGTGAGTGTCTGGGATGAGAGTGAGAGGCTGAGTGAGTGTCTGGGATGAGAGTGAGAGGCTGAGTGAGTGTCTGGGATGAGAGTGAGAGGCTGAGTGAGTGTCTGGGATGAGGGTGAGAGGCTGAGTGAGTGTCTGGGATGAGGGTGAGAGGCTGAGTGAGTGTCTGGGATGAGAGTGAGAGGCTGAGTGAGTGTCTGGGATGAGAGTGAGAGGCTGAGTGAGTGTCTGGGATGAGAGTGAGAGGCTGAGTGAGTGTCTGGGATGAGAGTGAGAGGCTGAGTGAGTGTCTGGGATGAGAGTGAGAGGCTGAGTGAGTGTCTGGGATGAGAGTGAGAGACTGAGTGAGTGTCTGGGATGAGAGTGAGAGGCTGAGTGAGTGTCTGGGATGTGAGTGAGAGGCTGAGTGAGTGTCTGGGATGAGAGTGAGAGGCTGAGTGAGTGTCTGGGATGAGAGTGAGAGACTGAGTGAGTGTCTGGGATGAGGGTGAGAGGCTGAGTGAGTGTCTGGGTTGAGAATCAGAGGCTGAGTGAGTGTCTGAGATGAGGGTGAGAGGCAGAGTGAGTGTCTGGGATGAGAGTGAGAGGCTGAGTGAGTGTCTGGGATGAGAGTGAGAGGCTGAGTGAGTGTCTGGGATGAGAGTGAGAGGCTGAGTGAGTGTCTGGGATGAGAGTGAGAGGCTGAGTGAGTGTCTGGGATGTGAGTGAGAGACTGAGTGAGTGTCTGGGATGAGAGTGAGAGGCTGAGTGAGTGTCTGGGATGAGAATGAGAGGCTGAGTGAGTGTCTGGGATGAGGGTGAGAGGCTGAGTGAGTGTCTGGGATGTGAGTGAGAGACTGAGTGAGTGTCTGGGATGAGAGTGAGAGGCTGAGTGAGTGTCTGGGATGAGAATGAGAGGCTGAGTGAGTGTCTGGGATGAGGGTGAGAGGCTGAGTGAGTGTCTGGGATGAGAGTGACAGACTGAGTGAGTGTCTGGGATGAGGGTGAGAGGCTGAGTGAGTGTCTGGGATGTGAGTGAGAGGCTGAGTGAGTGTCTGGGATGAGAGTGACAGACTGAGTGAGTGTCTGGGATGAGGGTGAGAGGCTGAGTGAGTGTCTGGGATGAGAGTGAGAGGCTGAGTGATTGTCTGGGATGAGAGTGAGAGACTGAGTGAGTGTCTGGGATGAGAGTGAGAGACTGAGTGAGTGTCTGGGATGTGAGTGAGAGGCTGAGTGAGTGTCTGGGATGAGAGTGAGAGACTGAGTGAGTGTCTGGGATGAGGGTGAGAGGCTGAGTGAGTGTCTGGGATGAGAGTGAGAGGCTGAGTGAGTGTCTGGGATGAGGGTGAGAGACTGAGTGAGTGTCTGGGATGAGAGTGAGAGGCTGAGTGAGTGTCTGGGATGAGAGTGAGAGACTGAGTGAGTGTCTGGGATGTGAGTGAGAGGCAGAGTGAGTGTCTGGGATGAGAGTGAGAGGCTGAGTGAGTGTCTGGGATGAGAGTGAGAGGCTGTGTTTGTGTCTGGGATGAGGGTGAGAGGCTGAGTGAGTGTCTGGGATGTGAGTGAGTGGCAGAGTGAGTGTCTGGGATGAGGGTGAGAGGCTGAGTGAGTGTCTGGGATGTGAGTGAGAGGCAGAGTGAGTGTCTGGGATGAGAGTGAGAGGCTGAGTGAGTGTCTGGGATGTGAGTGAGAGGCTGAGTGAGTGTCTGGGATGAGAGTGAGAGACTGAGTGAGTGTCTGGGATGAGAGTGATAGGCTGAGTGAGTGTCTGGGATGTGAGTGAGAGGCTGAGTGAGTGTCTGGGCTGAGAATGAGAGGCTGAGTGAGTGTCTGGGATGAGGGTGAGAGGCTGAGTGAGTGTCTGGGATGAGAGTGAGAGGCTGAGTGAGTGTCTGGGATGAGAGTGAGAGGCTGAGTGAGTGTCTGGGATGTGAGTGAGAGGCTGTGAGTGTCTGGGATGAGGGTGAGAGGCTGAGTGAGTGTCTGGGATGAGGGTGAGAGGCTGAGTGAGTGTCTGGGATGTGAGTGAGAGGCAGAGTGAGTGTCTGGGATGAGAGTGAGAGGCTGAGTGAGTGTCTGGGATGAGAGTGAGAGGCTGAGTGAGTGTCTGGGATGAGAGTGAGAGGCTGAGTGAGTGTCTGGGATGACAGTGATGATGCGACCATCAATTCACTCGAGACGAGTAAAAGTAAACCTTGGCTTTATTCAACTTAGAACAGTGCCTGCCTGCGACTGATCCAATACTGAGAACCGCCTACTAGTCGACTGTTCTTTATACCCCCCTCAAGGGGAGGAGCCATGGGCGGAGCCCATATGTGTCCCAACATGTTCCAGTATGGATGATGCCATGCAATGGCCCATCGGTGGAGCCCACAAGGGCAACAGCATAGCATAGTTGCAAATACAAAGGCAAAGCATGGTACTGATACAATGGTGGATTATTGGTGTGATACATTCACCACATTCACCCCATGTTAAAAGAATTATGTCCAGTGGGGGTGACGGGTTCATAAGTTCAGCCGGTCCGGCGCACGGACTGTGCGCTGTGATCGCCGAAGCTCTGGCGTCGGTGCTGTCCCGGGTGTCGAGCTCATCCGTGCTGGCATCGATAGTTGGGGCTCCGGTGCAGGTACAGATGTGGACTCCGGGAGCATCTCTTCTGGTGCTTCATTCCTCTGGACCGATGAGCCCCGGTCATTCTGGACCTAATTGGGGAAACCAAACAGGGTGAAGACACTATGTAGGGCTTTAATAACTTTGGACGTTGCCATATCGGGGCAAGGAATTGCAAAGGGGAAGCGGGAGAACGCATCAATAATATTGAGGAAATATGTATTGCGGTATTGGAGGGAGGGGCCCTTTGAAATCGATACTGAGGCGCTCAAAGGGCCGGGCTGCCTTTACCAGGTGGGCCTTATCTGGTCGATAGAAGTGCGGTTGGCACTCCGCTCAGATCTGGCAGTCCCTGGTCGTGGCTCTGACCTCCTCGGTGGAGTAGGGCAGGTTGTGGACCTTGATATAGCGGATAAACCGGGTGACCCCCGGGTGGCAGAGGTCATCATGGATAGCCCGTAGTCTGTCATCTTGCGCGCTGGTGCATGTGCTGCGGGACAAGGCATCTGGGGGCTCGTTGAGGTTCCCAGGACGATACACTATATCGTAGTTATAGGTGGAGAGTTCGATCCTCCACCTCAGGATCTTATCGTTCTTGATTTTGCCCCGCTGCGTATTGTCGAACATGAAGGCTACCGATCGTTGGTCGGTGACGAGGGTAAACCTCCTACCAGCGAGGTAGTGCCTCCAGTGCCGCACGGCTTCCACGATGGCTTGGGCTTCTTTTTCGAACGAGGAGTGTTGAATTTCAGAGGTGGTGAGGGTGCGCGAAAGAAACGCCACCGGTCTGCCTGCTTGATTGAAGGTAGCGGCGAGAGCAACCTCTGAGGCGTCGCTCTCCACCTGGAAGGGGACGGACTCGTTCACCGCGCGCATCGCAGCTTTGGCGATGTCCGCCTTGATGCAGCTGAAGGCCTGGCGGGCCTCAGTTGCCAGTGGAAAGATGGTGGCCTTGATTAGTGGGCGGGCTTTGTCCGCATAGTTGGGGACCCACTGGGCATAATACAAAAATAACCCGAGGCACCTCTTGAGGGCCTTGTGGCAGTGAGGGAGAGGGAGTTGCAGGAGGGGGCGCATACGGTCAGGGTCGGGCCCTAGGACCCCGTTCTCCACGAAGTAGCCGAGGATGGCTAGTCTGGTCGTGCGGAAAACGCATTTCTCCTTGTTTTAGGTGAGATTGAGGGGGCGGTTTGGAGAAATCGGTGGAGGTTGGCATCGTGGTCCTGCTGATCATGGCTGCAGATGGTGACATTGTCCAAGTACAGAAATGTGGCCCACAGCCCGTACTGGTCCACCATTCGGTCCATTGCTCTTTGGAACACCGAAACCCCGTTCGTGACGCCAAAGGGGACCCAGAGGAAGTGGACAAGGCATCCATCTGCCTCAAAAGCCACATAGTGGCGGTCCTCCGGGCGGATTGGGAGCTGGTGGTATGCAGACTTCAGATCCACCGTGGAGAACACCCGGTAGTGTGCGATCTGGTTTACCATGTCTGCAATCCGGGGAAGGGGATGCGCATCGAGGTGCGTGTACCGGTTTATGGTTTGGCTGTAATCAACAACCATCCGTAACTTTTCCCCGGTCTTGACGACCACCACCTGAGCTCTCCAGGGGTATTGCTGGCCTCTATGACCCCGTCCCGCAAGAGAGGCTGGACCTCGGACCTAATAAGAGTCCTGTCCTGTATGCTATACTGCCTGCTTCTGGTGGAGACTGGTTTGCAGTCGGCGGTGAGGTTTGCGAAGAGTGAGGGAGGGTCGATTTTAGGGTCGCGAGGCTGCATATGGTGAGTGGGGGCAGGGGCCCCCCGAACTCCAGGGTTAGGCTCCTGAGGTTGCATTGGAAATCGAGTCCCAATAGGAGAGGAGCGCAGAGGTCTGGGAGCACATATAATTTAAAGTTTGTGTACTCGGCACCCTGTATTGCTCGGGTCGCGGTAGTGCACCTTTGGATTTGCACCGAGTGCGACCCAGAGGCAAGGGAGATGGTCTGGTGCACCGGGAAAATTGGGAGCGAGCAGCGTCTTACCATGTCAGGGTGAATGAAGCTCTCTGTGCTCCCGGAGTCGAAGACTCGTCAAGTTGAACAGAGATTCGATGGCTCACCAGTGCGTGGAGGAGGCTCAGCTTCTGTTCGTCAGTGACGGAGGCGTGGAGGCGGCTGCGAGATAAGCCTTGAAGAATCGAAGCCAGTGTGAAAACATTTATTTCACCTCCGTGGCCTGCGGATCGAGTTCCAGTCGGTCAGGTTTGAGGGCCGATTCCATAGTTGCGTTTAAGTTGATTAAATTGATGCGACCGTCAATTCACTCGAGACAAGAGTAAAAGTAAACCGTGGCTTTAATCAACTTAGAACAGTGCCTGCCTGCGACTGATACAATACTGTGCGCCTCCTACAGGTCAACTGCTCTTTATACCCCCCCCCCCTCAAGGGGAGGAGCCATAGGTAGAGCCCATATATGTCCCAAAATGTTCCCCTATGGATGATGCCATACAATGGCCCATAGGTGGAGCCCACAAGGGCAACAGCATAGCATAGATGCAAATACAAAGGCAAAACATGGTACTGATACAATGGTGGATTATTGGTATAATACATTCACCACAAGTGAGAGGCTGAGTGAGTGTGTGAGTTTGAAAGGCAGAATGAGTGTGCAGGGTTGAGTGTGAGAGACTGAGTAAGTGTGTGTGGGTGAGTGCGTGGGACCGAGGCTGTGTAGGAGTGAAAGTTCAGAGTGAGTGAGTGCATGGGACTGGGTGAGTGTATGAGGGTGAGGGTTTGAAATTGAGTGAGTTTGTGAGGGTGAGGGAGTGCGTGGGAGTGAGTGGGAGTGACTTAATTTGTATGTGGGGGTGAGTGTGAGAGACTGAGTGAGTGTGTGGGGGTGAGTGTGGGATGCATGTGTCGGGGTGTATTTGAGAGACTGAGTGAGTGTCTGGGGTGAGGGTGAGCTGCTGAATGAGGATGTGGGGGTGTATGTGAGGGTGAGCGATGTTGTGAGGGTGTTTGTGAAAGACTGAGTGAGTGTTAGTGTGAGAGACTGAGTAAGTGTGTGGGGTGAGTGTGTCGGACTGAGTTAGTCTGTGGGGTGAAAGTGAGAGTGAATGAATGCATGTATGGTAAGTGTGAAAGATGGAGTGAGTGTGTAGGGGTGAGTGGCTGAATGACTGTGCGGAGGTGGGTCTGTGAGACTGAGTGAGTGTGTGGGGTTGAATGGGAGGCAGGGTGAATGATTGTGCAGGGGTGATTGTGAGAGACTGAGTAGGTGTGGAGGGGTGAGTGTGAGTGACTGTGTGAGTATGTGGGGGTGAGTGTGTGAGATTGAGTGAGTGTGTGGCAGTGAGTGTGAGTGACTGCGAATGTGTGGTGGTTAGTATGAGGGCTGAGTAAGTGTGTGGGGGTGAGTGTGCGAGTGAGTGAGTATGGATAGAACATAGAACATACAGTGCAGAAGGAGGCCATTCGGCCCATCGAGTCTGCACCGACCCACTTAAGTGCTCACTTCCATCCTATCCCGTAATCCAATAACTCCTCCTAATCTTTTTGGTCACTATGGGCAATTTATCATGGCCAATCCACTTACCTTCCCCATCTTTGGACTGTGGGAGGAAACCGGAGCCCCCGGAGGAAGCTCATGCAGACATGGGGAGAACGTGAAGACTCCGCACAGACAATGACCCAGCCAGGAATCGAACCTGGGACCCTGGTGCTGTGAAGCCACAGTGTTAATCACTTGTGCTACTGTGCTGCCCTAGATAGAATCGTAGAATCATAGAAGTTTACAGCATGGAAACAGGCCCTTCGGCCCAACCAGTCCATGCCGCCCAGTTTTTACCATTAAGCTAGTCCCAGTTGCCCGCACTTGGCCCATAACCCTCTATACCCATCTTACCCATGTAACTATCTAAATGCTTTTTAAAAGACACAATTGTACCCGCCTCTACCACTACCTCTGGCAGCACATTCCAGACACTCACTACCCTCTGAGTGAAGAAATTGCCCCTCTGGGCCCTTCTGAATCTCTCCCCTCTCACCGTAAACCTATGCCCTCTAGTTTTAGACTCCCCTACCTTTGGGAAAAGATGTTGACTATCTACCTTATCTATGCCCCTCATTATTTTATAGACCTCTATAAGATCACCCCTAAGCCTCCTACGCTCCAGGGAAAAAAGTCCCAGTCTATCCAGCCTCTCCTTATAACTCAAACCATCAAGTCCCGGTAACATCCTAGTAAATCTTTTCTGCACTCTTTCTAGTTTAATAATATCCTTTCTATAATAGGGTGACCAGAACTGCACACAGTATTCCAAGTGTGGCCATACCAATGTCTTGTACAACTTCAACAAGACGTCCCAACTCCTGTATTCAATGTTCTGACCAATGAAAACAAGCTTGCCGAATGCCTTCTTCACCACCCTGTCCACCTGCGACTCCACCTTCAAGGAGCTATGAACCTGTACTCCTAGATCTCTTTGTTCTATAACTCTCCCCAACGCCATACCATTAACTGAGTAGGTCCTGGCCTGATTCGATCTGCCAAAATGCATCACCTCACACCCGTTGCAATCCTAGATAACCTTCTTCACTATCCACTGTGCCACCAATCTTGGTATCATCTGCAAACTTACTAACCATGCCTCCTAAATTCTCATCCAAATCATTAATATAAATCACAAATAACAGTGGACCCAGCACCGATCCCTGAGGCACACCACTGGTCACAGGCCTCCAGTTTGAAAAACAACGCTCTACAACCACCCTCTGTCTTCTGTCGTCCAGCCAATTTTGAATCCAATTGGCAACCTCACCCTGGATCCCGTGAGCTTTAATCTTCTGCAACAACCTACCATGCGGTACCTTGTCAAAGGCTTTGCTAAAGTCCATGTAGACAACGTCTACTGCACTGCCCTCATCTACCTTCAATGTCACCCCCTCAAAAAACTCAATCAAATTTGTGAGACATGATTTTCCACGCACAAAGCCATGCAGACTGCCCCAAATCAGTCCTTGCCTCTCTAAATGCTTGTCGATCCTGTCTCTCAGAATACCTTCTAGCAACTTACCTACTACAGACGTTAGGCTCACCGGTCTGTAGTTCCCAGGCTTTTCCCTGCTGCCCTTCTTAAACAAGGGCACAACATTCGCTACTCTCCAATCTTCAGGCACCTCACCTGTGGCTGCCGATGATTCAAATATCTCTGTTAGGGGACCCGCAATTTCCTCCCTAGCCTCCCACAACATCCTGGGATACATTTCATCAGGTCCCGGGGATTTATCTACCTTGATGCGCTTTAAGACTTCCAGCACCTCCTCCTCTGTAATATGCACACTTCTCAAGACATCACTATTTATTTCCCTTAGTTTCCTAACATCCATGCCTTTCTCCACCGTGAATACCGATGAGAAATATTCATTCAGGATCTCACCCAACTCTTGTGGCTCTGCACATAGCTGTCCTTGTTGATCCTTAAGAGGCCCTACTCTGTCCCTAGTTACTCTTTTTCCCTTTATGTATCTGTAGAAGCTCTTTGGATTCTCCTTTGCATTATTTGCCAAAGCAATTTCATGTCTCCTTTTTGCCCTCCCTCTTAACTCTATTTCGACAATCTCTATACTCTTCAAGGGATCCACTTGATCCCAGTTGTTTATGTACATCATATGCCTCCTTCTTCTTTTTGACCAGAGTCTCAATATCTCGAGTCATCCAGGGTTCCCTGCTTCTACCAGCCTTGCCCTTCACTCTAAAGGGAATGTCCTTACCCTGAACCCTGGTTAACACATTTTTAAAAGCCTCCCATTTACCAGCCGTCCCTTTGCCTGCCAACAGTCTCCCCAATCTACCTCTGAAAGTTCCTGTCTGATACCATCAATATTGGCCTTGCCCCAATTAAGAATTTTAACTCTTGGGCCAGACCTATCATTCTCCATAGCTATCTTAAAACTAATGGAGTTATGGTCACTTGTCCCAAAGTGATCCCTCACTAACACTTCTGTCACTTGCCCTTCCTTATTTCCCAAGACGAGGTCAAGTTTTGCCCCCTCTCTAGTCGGTCCATCCACATACTGAATGAGAAATTCCTCCTGAATACACTCAACAAATTTCCCTCCATCCAAGCCCCTAATGCTATGGCTGTCCCAGTCAATGTTAGGAAAGTTAAAGTCCCCTACTATTACCACCCTATTTTTCTTGCAGCTATCTGTAATCTCCTTACATATTTGCTCCTCAATTTCCCGCTGACTATTTGGGGGCCTGTAGTACAGTCCTATCAAGGTGATCTCTCCCTTCTTATTTTTCAGTTCCACCCATATAGACTCAGTGGGTGAACCCTCGGATATATCCCCTCTAAGTACTGCCGTGATGTTCTCCCTAATCAAAAACGCGACTCCTCCTCCTCTCTTACCTCCTGTTCTATCCTTTCTATAGCATCTGTACCCCGGAACATTGAGCTGCCAGTCCTGCCCCTCCCTTAGCCATGTTTCAGTCACAGCTATAATATCCCAGTCCTATGTGCCCATCCATGCCCTGAGTTCATCCACTTTGCCCGTCAGGCCCCTTGCATTGAAATGAATGCAGTTTAATGTAGACTTTCCTTGCTCTCTGCCCTGCTTTCTCTGGTCATGCTTTACACACTCTCCCTTCCTGCCTTTTGTTTCCGTCCCCACTGACTTCCTACATCGGTTCCCATTCCCCTGCCACATTAGTTTAAACCCTCCCCAACTGCACTAGCAAACACACCAGCAACCCCCCCCCCCCCGAGATGAGTGCAAGAAGCTGAGGAAGTGTTTAAGGATGAGTGTGAGAGGCTTAGTAAGTGTGTGGGGGTGAGTGTGAGAGACTGGGTGTGTGTGTGAGGGTGAGTGTGAGAGACAGAGTGAGTGTGTGGTGGTGACTGTGTGTGACTGAGTCTGTGTATAGGGTGAGGTGAGAGTGGGTGTGTGTGGTTGAATGTTTGAGTTTTGGGGGACAGAGTGAGTATCTCCATCTGAGTGCGTTTGTTGGACTGAGTGAGTATGTGAAGCTGAGTGTGAGTGAATGTTTGAGAGTGAGTGAGTGTGTGTACGAGGGTGAATGTGAGACTGAGTGAGCATGCAGTGGTGAATGTGTGGGATGCGTGTGTGTGGGTGAGTGTGGGACTGAGTGAGTGCTGGCGGTGAGTATGAGAGGCTGGCTGAATATATGGGGGTAGGTTTGTGAGGGTGGTGAATGTGTGAGTGTGAGAGGCTGAATGAGTGTGTGAGAGTGAGATTGAGTGTGGGTTTCCTCCGAGTGCTCCGGCTTCAGGTGTGCACTTTTTAAGAAGGGTGAAAGGGGTAAACAGGCGGGATTCTCTAATCCTGAGGCTAAGTGTTGACGCCATCGTAAATGCCGCCGCAATTCACGACGGCGTCAATAGGCCGCCAGGATCAGCGATCCTGAGCCCTACAGGGGGCCAGCACAGCACTGGAGCCACTCACGCAGCTCCAGCTGCCGAGACCGGCGTCAGGCGGGCGCCGTCTGTCTGCGCATGAGCGCTTCGGCCAGCGCGAACTCGCACATGCGCACTGGCTTCCTTCTCCGCGCCGGCCCCGATGCAACATGGCGTCGGTCTACAGGGTCCGGCGCGGAGTAAAAGAAGCCCCCACCAGGAGTGGCCGGACCACCGATCGGTATGCCCCGATCGTGGGCCAGGCCATGGTGGAGGCCCACCCCCAGGGTTGGAACCCCCCTCCCTCCCCACCATGCCGCCCCCCACAGGATGGACGCTGAGGTCCCGCTGGGTAAGACCATATGTGAACGACGCCGGCGGGACCGGTGTCGGGGGCGGCATCGCACGCATCGCTCCCGGCCTGGTGATTCTCCAACCCGGCCCCAGGGTGAGAGAATCCCGCCCAGGGAATTACAGCTCAGTTAGCATAACATCTGTGGTAGAGAAATTGCTGGAGTAGGGATAATGTGTCATTACTCTAATTGACAGGAGGTGACTCGTGGTGCACCACAGGGATCTGTGTTGGGGTCTCAATTATTCACATTATTCATTAATGTCTTGGATGATGGCACAGAAAGTCATACATCTGAATATGCGGACGATACCAAGTTAAATGACATTGGAGACAGCCTAGATAATAGCATAAAATTACAATCAGATATTGACAAACTAGGTGAATGGACAAAATTATGGCAGATGGAATTTAATGTAAGCAAGTGTGAGGTTATCTTTTTTGGACCAAAAACGAATAGAGCAGAGTATTTTCTACATGGAAAGAGGTTAGATACAGTGGATATCCCAATCGACTTGTGGGTTAACGTGCAAAGGTCCTTAAAAGGCCAGGAACAGTTGCAGAAAACAGTCAAAAGCTTTTATATCTAGAGGATTGGATTACAAAGACACAGGGGTTATGCTGCAGCTATACAAAACCCTGGTTAGACCCACTTGGGGTATTGCGAGCAGTTCTGGGCGCCACACCTCAGGGAGGATATTTTGGTCTTCGAGGGAGTGCAACGTAGGATTACTAAAATGAAAGCTGGAGTACAGGGGGTGAGTTACGAGGAGAGATTACTCAAATTAGATCAGTTTTCGCTAGAATTGAGAAGGTTAAGGAATGATCTGATCAAAGTATTCAAGATATGAAGAGGAAAAGAAGATAGATAAACTATTCCCATCGGCTGCAGATTCTAAAACTAGGGGACGCAGTCCAAATATTCGGACTCGAACATTCAGGAGCAATGTTAGGAAGAATGTCATCACTCAAAGGGTGGTAGAGGTTTGGAACTCTCTCCCACACACAGCAGTTGATGCTAGATCAGTTGTTAATTATAAATCTGAGATAGATTTTTGTTAAGAAAAAATATTAAGCGATATGGGCCAAATGGAGGTATATGGACTTAAGGCACAGATCAGCCATGATCTCATTGAATGGCGGGATAGACTCTTGAGGCAGAATGGCCTACTCCTGTTCCTCTGTTCCTATGATCCCATGTGATGGTTAGATGGATTGGCCAAGATAAATTGCTTCTGAGTGTCCAGGGGTGTGTAGGTTGGTCTGCGGGGTTGTGAAGTGGATCGGTGCAGACACGGTGGATCAAATGACCTCCTTCTATGCTGTAGGGATTCTATGACATTTCTATGAGTGTGAGGGATTGAGTGAGTGTGTGGGGGTGAGTGTGCGGTGCAGAGTGCGAGACCGGTTGCATGAAAGTGATTTTGTGGGAGTGAATGTGAAAAACTGAGTGAGTGTGCGGGGGTGAGTGAGTGAGTGTGCGGGGTGAGTGAGTGTGTGGGGTGAGTGAGTGTGTGGGGTGAGTGAGTGTGTGGGGTGAGTGAGTGTGGGGGGTGAGTAAGAGTGTGGGGGGTAAGTAAGAGTGTGGGGTGAGTTAGTGTGTGGGGTGAGTTAGTCTGTGGGTTGAGTGAATGTGTGGGGTCAGTGAGTGTGTGGGGTGAGTTAGCGTGGGGGTAAGTGAGCGTGTGGGGGTGAGTGAGTGTGTGGGGTGAGTTAGTGTGGGGAGTGAGTGAGTGTGTGGGGTGAGTGAGTGTGTGGGGTGAGTGAGTGTGTGGGGGTGAGTGAGTGTGTGGGGGTGAGTGAGTGTGTGGGGTGAGTGAGTGTGTGGGGTGAGTGAGTGTGTGGGGGTGAGTTAGTGTGGGGAATGAGTGAGTGTGTGGGGTGAGTGAGTGTGTGGGGTGAGTGAGTGTGTGGGGTGAGTGAGTGTGTGGGGGTGAGTTAGTGTGGCGAATGAGTGAGTGTGTGGGGTGAGTTAGTGTGGGGAGTGAGTGAGTGTGTGGGGTGAGTGAGAGTGTGGGGTGAGTTAGTGTGAGGGGTGAGTGAGTGTGTGGGGTGGGTGAGTGTGTGGGGTGAGTGAGTGTGTGGGGTGAGTGAGTGTGTGGGGGTGAGTTAGTGTGGCGAATGAGTGAGTGTGTGGGGTGAGTTAGTGTGGGGAGTGAGTGAGTGTGTGGGGTGAGTGAGTGTGTGGGGTGAGTGAGTGTGTGGGGTGAGTGAGTGTGTGGGGGTGAGTTAGTGTGGCGAATGAGTGAGTGTGTGGGGTGAGTTAGTGTGGGGAGTGAGTGAGTGTGTGGGGTGAGTTAGTGTGGGGAGTGAGTGAGTGTGTGGGTTGAGTGAGTGTGTGGGGTGAGTGAGAGTGTGGGTTGAGTTAGTGTGAGGGGTGAGTGAGTGTGTGGGGTGGGTGAGTGTGTGGGGTGAGTGAGTATGTAGGGTGAGTGAGTGTGTGGGGTGAGTTAGTGTGGGGGGTGAGCGAGTGTGTGGGGTGAGTGAGTGTGTGGGGTGCGTGAGTGTGTGGGGTGAGTGAGTGTGTGGGGTGAGTTAGTGTGGGGGGTGAGTTAGTGTGGGGGGTGAGTTAGTGTGGGGGGTGAGTGAGTGTGTGGGGTGAGTTAGTGTGGGGGTGAGTTAGTGTGGGGGGTGAGTGAGTGTGCGGGGTGAGTGAGTGTGTGGGGCAAGTGAGTGTGGGGAGTGAGTGAGTGTGTGGGGTGAGTGAGTGTGTGGGGTGAGTTAGTGTGGGGAATGAGTGAGTGTGTGGGTTGAGTGAGTGTGTGGGGTGAGTGAGTGTGTGGGGTGAGTTACTGTGGGGGGTGAGTTAGTGTGGGGGTTGAGTAAGAGTGTGGGGTGAGTTAGTGTGGGGGTGAGTTAGTGTGGGGGGTGAGTGAGTCTGCGGGGTGAGTGAGTCTGTGGGGGAAGTGAGTGTGGGGAGTGAGTGAGTGTGTGGGGTGAGTTAGTGTGGGGAGTGAGTGAGTGTGTGGGGTGAGTTACTGTGGGGGGTGAGTGAGTGCGGGGGGTGAGTGAGTGTGTGGGGTGAGTTAGTGTGGGGTGTGAGTAAGTGTGGGGGGTGAATAAGAGTGTGGGGTGAGTTAGTGTGGGGGGTGAGTTAGTGTAGGGGGTGAGTGAGTGTGTGGGGTGAGTGAGTGTGTGGGGCGAGTGAGTGTGGGGAGTGAGTGAGTGTGTGGGGTGAGCTAGTGTGGGGAGTGAGTGAGTGTGTGTGTTGAATGAGTGTGTGGGTTGAATGAGTGTGTGGGGTGAGTGAGTGTGGGGGGTGAGTTAGTGTGGGGGGTGAGTGAGTGTGCGGGGTGAGTGAGTGTGTGGGGCAAGTGAGTGTGGGGAGTGAGTGAGTGTGTGGGGGTGAGTGAGTGTGTGGGGTGAGTGAGTGTGTGGGGTGAGTGAGTGTGTGGGGGTGAGTTAGTGTGGGGAATGAGTGAGTGTGTGGGGTGAGTGAGTGTGTGGGGTGAGTGAGTGTGTGGGGTGAGTGAGTGTGTGGGGGTGAGTTAGTGTGGCGAATGAGTGAGTGTGTGGGGTGAGTTAGTGTGGGGAGTGAGTGAGTGTGTGGGGTGAGTGAGTGTGTGGGGTGAGTTAGTGTGAGGGGTGAGTGAGTGTGTGGAGTGAGTGAGTGTGTGGGGGTGAGTTAGTGTGGCGAATGAGTGAGTGTGTGGGGTGAGTTAGTGTGGGGGGTGAGTGAGTGCGGGGGGTGAGTGAGTGTGTGGGGTGAGTTAGTGTGGGGTGTGAGTAAGTGTGGGGGGTGAATAAGAGTGTGGGGTGAGTTAGTGTGGGGGGTGAGTTAGTGTAGGGGGTGAGTGAGTGTGTGGGGTGAGTGAGTGTGTGGGGCGAGTGAGTGTGGGGAGTGAGTGAGTGTGTGGGGTGAGCTAGTGTGGGGAGTGAGTGAGTGTGTGTGTTGAATGAGTGTGTGGGTTGAATGAGTGTGTGGGGTGAGTGAGTGTGGGGGGTGAGTTAGTGTGGGGGGTGAGTGAGTGTGCGGGGTGAGTGAGTGTGTGGGGCAAGTGAGTGTGGGGAGTGAGTGAGTGTGTGGGGGTGAGTGAGTGTGTGGGGTGAGTGAGTGTGTGGGGTGAGTGAGTGTGTGGGGGTGAGTTAGTGTGGGGAATGAGTGAGTGTGTGGGGTGAGTGAGTGTGTGGGGTGAGTGAGTGTGTGGGGTGAGTGAGTGTGTGGGGGTGAGTTAGTGTGGCGAATGAGTGAGTGTGTGGGGTGAGTTAGTGTGGGGAGTGAGTGAGTGTGTGGGGTGAGTGAGTGTGTGGGGTGAGTTAGTGTGAGGGGTGAGTGAGTGTGTGGAGTGAGTGAGTGTGTGGGGGTGAGTTAGTGTGGCGAATGAGTGAGTGTGTGGGGTGAGTTAGTGTGGGGAGTGAGTGAGTGTGTGGGGTGAGTTAGTGTGGGGAGTGAGTGAGTGTGTGGGTTGAGTGAGTGTGTGGGGTGAGTGAGAGTGTGGGTTGAGTTAGTGTGAGGGGTGAGTGAGTGTGTGGGGTGGGTGAGTGTGTGGGGTGAGTGAGTATGTAGGGTGAGTGAGTGTGTGGGGTGAGTTAGTGTGGGGGGTGAGCGAGTGTGTGGGGTGAGTGAGTGTGTGGGGTGAGTTAGTGTGTGGGGTGAGCTAGTGTGGGGGGTGAGTGAGTGTGGGGGGTGAGTAAGAGCGTGGGGTGAGTTAGTGTGGGGGGTGAGTTAGTGTGGGCGGTGAGAAAGTGTGGGGTGGTGAGTGAGAGTGTGGGTTGAGTGAGTGTGTGGGGGTGAGTTAGTGTGGCGAATGAGTGAGTGTGTGGGGTGAGTTAGTGTGGGGAGTGAGTGAGTGTGTGGGGTGAGTGAGTGTGTGGGGTGAGTTAGTGTGAGGGGTGAGTGAGTGTGTGGAGTGAGTGAGTGTGTGGGGGTGAGTTAGTGTGGCGAATGAGTGAGTGTGTGGGGTGAGTTAGTGTGGGGAGTGAGTGAGTGTGTGGGGTGAGTTAGTGTGGGGAGTGAGTGAGTGTGTGGGTTGAGTGAGTGTGTGGGGTGAGTGAGAGTGTGGGTTGAGTTAGTGTGAGGGGTGAGTGAGTGTGTGGGGTGGGTGAGTGTGTGGGGTGAGTGAGTATGTAGGGTGAGTGAGTGTGTGGGGTGAGTTAGTGTGGGGGGTGAGCGAGTGTGTGGGGTGAGTGAGTGTGTGGGGTGAGTTAGTGTGTGGGGTGAGCTAGTGTGGGGGGTGAGTGAGTGTGGGGGGTGAGTAAGAGCGTGGGGTGAGTTAGTGTGGGGGGTGAGTTAGTGTGGGCGGTGAGAAAGTGTGGGGTGGTGAGTGAGAGTGTGGGTTGAGTTAGTTTGGGGGATGAGTGAGTGTGTGGGGTGAGTGAGTGTGTGGGGTGAGTTAGTGTGTGGGGTGAGTGAGTGTGTGGGGTGAGTTAGTGTGGGGGGGTGAGTGAGTGTGTGGGGGTGAGTGAGTGTGTGGGGTGAGTGAGTGTGTGGGGGTGGGAGAGTGTGTGGGGTGAGTTAGTGTGGGGAGTGAGTGAGTGTGTGGGGTGAGTGAGTATGTGGGGGTGGGTTTGTGTGGGGAGTGAGTGAGTGTGTGGGTTGAGTGAGTGTGTGGGGGTGAGTTAGTGTGGGGGGTGAGAAAGTGTGGGGAATGAGTGAGTGTGTGGGGTGAGTGAGTGTGTGGAGGTGAGTTAGTGTGGAGTGCGTGAGTGTGTGGGGGTGAGTGAGTGTGTGGGGGTGAGTTAGTGTGGGGATTGAGTTAGTGTGGGGTGTGTGTGAGTGTGTGGGGTGAGTTAGTGTGGGGAGTGAGTGAGTGTGTGGGGCTGAGTGAGTGTGTGGGGTGAGTTAGTGTGGGGAGTGCATGAGTATGTGGGGGTGAGTGAGTGTGTGGGGGTGAGTGAGTGTGTGGGGTGAGATAGTGTGGGGGGTGAGTGAGTGTGTGGGGTGAGTTAGTGTGGGGAGTGCATGAGTGTGTGGGGGTGAGTGAGTGTGTGGGGGTGAGTGAGTGTGTGGGGTGAGATAGTGTGGGGGGTGAGTGAGTGTGTGGGGTGAGTTAGTGTGGGGAGTGAGTGAGTGTGTGGGGCTGAGTGAATGTGTGGGGTGAGTTAGTGTGGGGGGTGAGTTAGTATGTGGGGTAAGTTAGTGTGTGGGGTGAGTTAGTGTGGGGGGCGAGCTAGTGTGGGGGGTGAGTGAGTGTGTGGGGTGACTAAGAGTGTGGGGTGAGTTAGTGTGGGGGGTGAGTTAGTGTAGGGGGTGAGTGAGTGTGTGGGGTGAGTGAGTGTGTGGGGCGAGTGAGTGTGTGGGGGTGGGAGAGTGTGTGGGGTGCGTTAGTGTGGGGAGTGAGTGAGTGTGTGGGGTGAGTTTGTGTGGGGAGTGAGTGAGTGTGTGGGGTGAGTGAGTGTGTGGGGGTGGGTTTGTGTGGGGAGTGAGTGAGTGTGTGGGTTGAGTGAGTGTGTGGGGGTGAGTTAGTGTGGGGGGTGAGTAAGTGTGGGGAATGAGTGAGTGTGTGGGGTGAGTGAGTGTGTGGAGGTGAGTTAGTGTGGAGTGTGTGGGGGTGAGTGAGTGTGTGGGGGTGAGTTAGTGTGGGGATTGAGTTAGTGTGGGGAGTGAGTGAGTGTGTGGGGTGAGTTAGTGTGGGGAGTGAGTGAGTGTGTGGGGCTGAGTGAGTGTGTGGTGTGAGTTAGTGTGGGGAGTGCATGAGTGTGTGGGGGTGAGTGAGTGTGTGGGGGTGAGTGAGTGTGTGGGGTGAGATAGTGTGGGGGGTGAGTGAGTGTGTGGGGTGAGTTAGTGTGGGGAGTGAGTGAGTGTGTGGGGCTGAGTGAATGTGTGGGGTGAGTTAGTGTGGGGGGTGAGTTAGTATGTGGGGTAAGTTAGTGTGTGGGGTGAGTTAGTGTGGGAGGCGAGCTAGTGTGGGGGGTGAGTGAGTGTGTGGGGTGAGTTAGTGTGTGGGCTGAGTTAGTGCGTGGGCTGAGTTATTGTGTGGGGTGAGTTAGTGAGTGGGGTGAGTGAGTGTGTGGGGTGAGTTAGTGTGGGGTTGAGTGAGTGTGTGGGGTGAGTTAGTGTGGGGAGTGAGTGAGTGTGTGGGTTGAGTGAGTGTGTGGGGTGAGTGAGAGTGTGGGTTGAGTTAGTGTGAGGGGTGAGTGAGTGTGTGGGGTGGGTGAGAGTGTGTGGTGAGTGAGTGTGTTGGGTGAGTGAGTGTGTGGGGTGAGTGAGTGTGGGGGGTGAGTTAGTGTGGGGGGTGAGTTAGTGTGGGGGGTGAGTGAGTGTGTGGGGTGAGTTAGTGTGGGGGGTGAGTTAGTGTGGGGGTGAGTGAGTGTGCGGGGTGAGTGAGTGTGTGGGGCAAGTGAGTGTGGGGAGTGAGTGAGTGTGTGGGGTGAGTGAGTGTGTGGGGTGAGTTAGTGTGGGGAATGAGTGAGTGTGTGGGTTGAGTGAGTGTGTGGGGTGAGTGAGTGTGTGGGGTGAGTTACTGTGGGGGGTGAGTTAGTGTGGGGGTTGAGTAAGAGTGTGGGGTGAGTTAGTGTGGGGGTGAGTTAGTGTGGGGGGTGAGTGAGTCTGCGGGGTGAGTGAGTCTTTGGGGGAAGTGAGTGTGGGGAGTGAGTGAGTGTGTGGGGTGAGTTAGTCTGGGGAGTGAGTGAGTGTGTGGGGTGAGTTACTGTGGGGGGTGAGTGAGTGCGGGAGGTGAGTGAGTGTGTGGGATGAGTTAGTGTGGGGGGTGAGTAAGTGTGGGGGGTGAATAAGAGTGTGGGGTGAGTTAGTGTGGGGGGTGAGTTAGTGTAGGGGGTGAGTGAGTGTGTGGGGCGAGTGAGTGTGTGGGGCGAGTGAGTGTGGGGAGTGAGTGAGTGTGTGGGGTGAGCTAGTGTGGGGAGTGAGTGAGTGTGTGGGTTGAATGAGTGTGTGGGTTGAATGAGTGTGTGGGGTGAGTGAGTGTGGGGGGTGAGTTAGTGTGGGGGGTGAGTGAGTGTGCGGGGTGAGTGAGTGTGTGGGATAAGTGAGTGTGGGGAGTGAGTGAGTGTGTGGGGTGAGTGAGTGTGTGGGGTGAGTTACTGTTGGGCGGGTGTTAGTGTGGGGGGTGAGTAAGAGTGTGGGGTGAGTTAGCGTGGGGGGTGAGTTAGTGTTGGGGGTGAGTGAGTGTGCGGGGTGAGTGAGTGTGTGGGGCAAGTGTGTGTGGGGAGTGAGTGAGTGTGTGGGGTGAGTTAGTGTGGGGGGTGAGTTAGTGTGGGGGGTGAGTGAGTGTGTGGGGTGAGTGAGTGTGTGGGGTGAGTGAGTGTGTGGGGTGAGTTAGTGTGGGGGGTGAGTGAGTGTGGGGGGTGAGTAAGAGCGTGGGGTGAGTTAGTGTGGGGGGTGAGTTCGTGTGGGCGGTGAGAAAGTGTGGGGTGGTGAGTGAGAGTGTGGGTTGAGTTAGTTTGGGGGATGAGTGAGTGTGTGGGGTGAGTGAGTGTGTGGGGTGTGTTAGTGTGTGGGGTGAGTGAGTGTGTGGGGTGAGTTAGTGTGGGGGGGTGAGTGAGTGTGTGGGGGTGAGTGAGTGTGTGGGGTGAGTGAGTGTGTGGGGGTGGGAGAGTGTGTGGGGTGAGTTAGTGTGGGGAGTGAGTGAGTGTGTAGGGTGAGTTAGTGTGGGGAGTGAGTGAGTGTGTGGGGTGAGTGAGTGTGTGGGGGTGGGTTTGTGTGGGGAGTGAGTGAGTGTGTGGGTTGAGTGAGTGTGTGGGGGTGAGTTAGTGTGGTGCGTGAGTTAGTGTGGGGAGTGAGTGAGTGTGTGGGCTGAGTTAGTGTGTGGAGGTGAGTTAGTGTGGGGATTGAGTTAGTGTGGGGAGTGAGTGAGTGTGTGGGGTGAGTTCTTGTGGGGAGTGAGTGAGTGTGTGGGGCTGAGTGAGTGTGTGGGGTGAGTTAGTGTGGGGAGTGCATGAGTGTGTGGGGGTGAGTGAGTGTGTGGGGGTGAGTGAGTGTCTGGGGTGAGATAGTGTGTGGGGTGAGTGAGTGTGTGGAGTGAGTTAGTGTGGGGAGTGAGTGAGTGTGTGGGGCTGAGTGAATGTGTGGGGTGAGTTAGTGTGGGGGGTGAGTTAGTGTGTGGGGTAAGTTAGTGTGTGGGGTGAGTTAGTGTGGGGGGTGAGTTAGTGTGGGGGGTGAGTGAGTGTGTGGGGTGAGTTAGTGTGTGGGCTGAGTTAGTGCGTGGGCTGAGTTAGTGTGTGGGGTGAGTTAGTGAGTGGGGCGAGTGAGTGTGTGGGGTGAGTTAGTGTGGGGTTGAGTGAGTGTGTGGGGTCAGTTAGTGTGGGGTTGAGTGAGTGTGTGGGGTGAGTTAGTGTGGGGAGTGAGTGAGTGTGTGGGGTGAGTTAGTGTGGGGAGTGAGTGAATGTGGGGAGTGAGTTAGTGTGGGGTTGAGTGTGTGTGTGGGGTGAGTTAGTGTGGGGAGTGAGTGAGTGAGTGGGGTGAGTTAGTGTGGGGGGTGAGTGAGTGTGTGGGGTGAGTTAGTGTGGGGGTGAGTGAGTGTGTGGGGTTAGTTAGTGTGGGGAGTGAGTGAGTGTGTGGGGTGAGTGTATGAGGAGGTGAGTGAGTGTGTGGGGTGAGTTAGTGTGGGGGGTGAGTGAATGTGTGGGGTGTCTTAGTGTGGGGAGTAAGTGAGTGTGTGGGGCTGAGTGAGTGTGTGGGGCTGAGTTAGTGTGGGGAGTGAGTGAGTGTGTGGGGTGAGTGAGTGTGTGGGGTGAGTTAGTGTGGGGAGTGAGCGAGTGTGTGGGGTGAGTGTGTGAGCAGGTGAGTGAGTGTGTGGGGTGAGTTAGTGTGGGGGGTGAGTGAGTGTGTGGGGTGACTTAGTGTGGGGAGTGAGTGAGTGTGTGGAGCTGAATGAGTGTGTGGGGCTGAGTTAGTGTGGGTATGTGTGTGTGTGTGGGGGTGAGTCAGTGTGTATGTGTGGGTGTGAGTGTATGTGGGTGTGAATATGTGAGGCTGGGTGTGTGTCTGGAATATGTGAGTGAGTGTGTGAGGAGGTGAGTGAGTGTGTGTGGGTAAGTAGTGTGTTGGGGGTGAGTGTGTTGAGTTGAGTGTAAGAGACTGAGTGAGTATTGTTGGGGTGAATGTGTGGGGGTGACTGTGAGAGACTGAATGATTTGGAGGAAAATGTAACTGGTCTGATTAGTAAGTTTCCGGCAGACACAAATGTTGGTGGAATTGTGGATCGTGATGAGGACTGTCAGAGGATACTGCAGGATATAGATCGGTTCGAGACTTGGGCGGAGAGATGGCAGATGGACTTTGTTCTGTTAAAATGTGAGGTAATGCATTTTGGAAGGTCTAATACAGGTGGGGAATACAGAGTAAATGGCAGAACTTTTAAGAGTATTGATAGGCAGAGGGATCTGAGTGTACAGGTCCACATGTCACTGAAAGTGGCAATGCAGGTGGAGAGGGTAGTCAAGAAGGCATACTGCACGCTTGCCTTCACTGACTGGGGCATTGAGTATAAAAATTGGCAATTCATGCGGCTGCTGTATAGAACCTCACTCAGGCCACACTTGGAGTATAGTGTTCAATTCTGGTCATCACACTACCAGAAGGATGTAGAGGTTTTGGAGAGGGTGCAGAAGAGGATTACCAGGATGTTGCCTGGTATGGAGGGCAATTGCTATGAGGAGAATTTGGATAAACTCAGTTTGTTCTCACTGGAATGGCAGAGGTTGAGGGGCGACCTGATAGAGGTCTACAAAATTATGAGGGGCATAGACAGAGTGGATAGTCAGAAGCTTGTTCCTAGGGTGGAAGAGTCAATTTCTGGGGGACATAGGTTTGAGGTGCGAGGGGGAATGTTTAGAGGAGATGTACGAGGTAAGTGTTTTTACACAGAGGGTAGTGGGTGCCTGGAACTCATTGCCGGAGGAGGTGGTGGAAGGAGGTATGATGGGTAAGACGGGCAGCATGGTCACCGCAGGCTTGGAGGGCCGAAGTGCCTGTTCCTGTGCTGTACTTTTCTTTGTTCGTGGAGTGTGGGTGTGAGTGTTTGGGGGTGAGTGTGCAAGACTGAGTGAGAGTGAATATGAGAGGCTGTGCATGTGCAAGAGACTGAGTGAGTGTGAGAGGCTGAATGAGTGTGAGAGACTGAGTGAGTGTGAGAGACTGAGTGAGTGTGTAACTGTGAGTGTGTGGGTGCGTGTGCAAGAGACTGAGTGAGTGTGAGAAACTGACTGAGTGTGAGAGATTGAGTGATGTGAGAGACTGAGTGAGTGTGAGAGACTGAGTGAGTGTGTGGGTGCGTGTGCAAGAGACTGAGTGAGTGGAAGAGACTGACTGAGTGTGAGAGGGTGAGTATATGGGTGTGAGACTGAGTGAGTATGTGGTGGAGCGTGTGTGGGGTGAGTGAGTGTGTGAGAGTGAGTGTGAGTGTTGCACTTACATTGCATTATGTGGTGAATGTATAATTACTGATAATTCACCAGTGCACTGTGTTATGTTATTAACCCCGTGGGCTCTACCTATGGGCCATTGTGTGGCTTCACCCACAGGGGATATGTTGGGGCATGTACAGGCTCCCCCATGGTTCCACACCCTTTACAGGAAGTATGAGAGCAGCTGACCTGCGGGGCCGCCTTCAGTGTTGTACCGGTCACAGGCAGGCTCAGTTCTAAGCTGATTAAAACCACGGTTTACTTCTCCACGTGACTTCGAGTGAATTGATGGTTGCATCAATTTAATCAGCTTAAAATACTACTATGGAATCAGCCCTCAAAGCTGACAGACTGGAACTCGATCCACAGGCCGCGGAGGCAAAATAAATGTTTTCACATTGATGCTTCAAGGCCTATCTCGCCGCGTCGTCTACGCCATCCGTCACTGACGAACAGAAGCTGAGCCTCCTCCACGCACGGGTGAGCCATCGCATTTCTGTCCAGCTCGACGAAGCCGCTTCCTATACAGAGGCCCTCGCACTACTCGAACGAGGTATACACGTGACACATCTTCACCACTCGCCGCCAGCGCCCCGGGGAGTCGCAAGATGATTACCTACATGATCTCAAAGCCCTCGCACGCAACTGTAACTACCAGGCCGTTACGGCCACTCAGCACGTCCGAGACGTTTGCGTGGCGGGGGTCCGATCGAACTATGTGAGACAGCGCCTGCTCGAAAAAGGGGCCCAGGACCTGGACGACACAGTAAAACTGGCAACCTCTCTGGAGGCCGCTTTTCAGCGCCTTGCTGCGTTCCCGGCCGATCACGCGACACCCTTGTGGGTCCCCAACCCGAGACTACCCCAAGCCTGTGCCGCGCAGCTGCCCGCTCATCATGGGGGGCTAGACTGCTACTTTTGCGGCCAGTCCCAACACCCCCGACTGCACTGCCCGGCCAGCAACGTGAACTGCAGCAGCTGCGGGTGAAAAGCACACTTCGCCAGGGTCTGCCTGGCCAGGTCTAAGAACTCGAACTCACAGGCCCGATCCACAGACTCACAGGCCCGCAGACACCGCAATGGCAGCGGCTCTGCCGACTCTGCCTCCGCATAACATGTGCGACTCGTGGGGGCCGCCATCTTGGCCATCCTCCCCCACGCAGCCGGCCACGTGCGATCCATGGGGGCCACCATCTTGGACGCCATCTTCCTCACCGCCCGCCACGCTCAACCAACGGGAGACCCCATCTTGGCTGCCATCTGCTACGCCGCTCGACGCGTACGACCCACACGGACAGCCATCGCGGGGCCCCCCCTGCACCTCCGATCACGCCGCCGGCTACCCACACCTCAGCACGGTCACCCTGGACAAGTCGCGACTTAAGCACCTCCGGAGCTCCATGAACGGGTACGAGACACCTTGCCTTTTCGACTCCGGGAGCACAGAGACCTTCATTCACCCGGACATGGTAAGACGCTGCTCGCTCCCAATATTCCCGACGCAACAAACCATCTCCCTCGCGTCTGGTTCGCACTCGGTGCAAATCCAAGGGTGCACTACGGCAACCCTAGCGATACAGGGCGCTGAGTACGCTAATTTTCAACTATATGTGCTCCCAGACCTCTGTGCTCCTCTCCTTTTGGGACTCGACTTCCAGTGCAACCTCAGGAGCCTAATTCTTAAGCTCGGGGGGCCCTTGCCCCTGCTCACCATATGCAGCCTCGCGACCTTAAAAATCGCCCCCCCCCCCCCACTCTTCGCAAACCTCACCGCCGATTGCAAGCCAGTAGCCACCAGAAGCAGGCGGTATAGCATGCAGGACAGGACGTTCATTAGGTCCGAGGTCCAGCGTCTCTAGCGGGACGGGGTCATAGAGGCCAGCAATAGCCCTGGAGAGCTCAGGTGGTGGTCGTCAAGACCGGGGAAAAGTTCCGGATGGAGGTTGATTACAGCCAGACCGGTTTACGCAACTTGATACGTACCCTCTTCCCCGGATGCAGACATGGTAAATCAGATCGCGCACTACCGCGTGTTCTCCACGGTGGATCTGAAGTCTGCATACCATCAGCTCCCAATCCGCCCGGAGGACCGCCACTACATGGCGTTTGAGGCAGACGGCCGCCTTTTCCATTTCCTCCGGGTCCCCTTTGGCATCACGAACAGGGTTTCGGTGTTCCAACGAGCGATGGACCGAATGGTGGAGCAGTACGGGCTGCGGGCCATGTTTCCGTACTTGGACAATGTCACCATCTGCGGCCATGATCAGCAGGACCACGACGCCAACCTCCACCGATTTTTCCAAACCGCCCAAAAACCAAAAATGTACAATTACTGATAATTCACCAGTGCACTGTGTTATGTTATTAACCCTGTGGGCTCTACCTGTGGGCCATTTTGTGGCTTCACCCACAGGGGATATGTTGGGGCATGTACGGGCTCTGCCCATGGCTCCACCCCCTTTACAGGAAGTATAAGAGCTGCTGACCTGCGGGGCCGCCTTCAGTGTTGTACCGGTCACAGGCAGGCTCAGTTCTAAGCTGATTAAAACCACGGTTGACTTCTCCACGTGTCTTTGAGTGAATTGATGGTCGCATCACATTTCTTATGCTCAGAAACCTGAGGCAGGATTCTCCGTGGGCCAAATCAGGAGAGGCGATTGGGCGGACAATCGGTGGTGAAATCAAAATCGTGGCGGGCGCTGGGCATGCAGCAATTTTTAATTCTCCGGCGACACGACAGCGGCGTCACTGTATTTCTACTCTGCACGTGCAGTGAACGCTGTTTGCATATCATTAGCAGGCCTGACCTGGTATTGTCCATGGCATCCATGACGCACCGCCACCACTGGCGGGAATTGCCAATAGTGAGTGTCACTTATGCTTTTAAAAAATTGGGAAACAGGTGCTGTGGCTGGTGAGGGAGAGAGGGAATCGGGACGGCATGCAGAGGCTGCTAGTCCTACCGCTGGCAGAGCTGGTGGGAGGGGGGGGAGGGGCCCCCACCAAGCCTGGGGGGGGGGCCCCACCAAGCCTGGGGGTCCAGCGGAAGGGGAAGGGGGTGACGGGGATGACCAGGGAATGGGTCATGGGGTCAGGGTGACCCCGCCCACGGAGCCAGGATATCCAGGATATCCCTTGTCGTTACCTGCAAGGCAGCCATCTTGCTGCACACGCCAATGACCGCCTTCCATGGCCCCTGGTCATGCAGAGTGACACCCACCACCCCTGCATACCAGCCCCCACTTACTCCCCCTCCCCCGATCCCGCAACTGGCCACCACCCACCTGCAGGGCAACAGATAGCCCACCTAAGGGCAAAACCCATAGTAGCTCCTGCAGGAGCGCGCCGGACAGGGGCCGTGGAGCGTACCGCTGGCATGGATAGCTTCAGCCATTGGTATCCATGGCAGCAGCGACGGGCACCAGGACCCGATGCCCCCATGGTGCTGGGTACCGACGGGGCCAGAGGTGTGGTGGACAGAGTGCGAATGACCTGCTGCGTATTCCGCTCTGTGACTTGGTTCCCTTTTGGCGGCCGTCTTTTGGAACCACTTGGCTTTGATGGGCCCAGCAGTTTTCCGGGTGTCACAGGTGGTGTGGAGGAGGTGCCCAATAGCCCCTGAGATATTCCTTGGGACAGGGGTGTGCCCGCAGCAAGCTCCAGGGGCTCCGCTGTTGCCTGGCGCTGCCAGCCCTGGAGGCCCGTTCTCCACTCGACCAGGGTCTGCATGCTCGCAGTGCCTCTAAGGCTGTGCCATGTACTTCTGGGACTGTGCCACATCCCTCTGGGTGTGTGCTAGGCCAATGCTCTCGATGCCCATTGTGACTTGGCCACGCTCTGGAGCGCTGCAGCGATATCCATGTGGCCCTGGCACATGGCTGCCTGTGATATGGCAACCCTATCCTGTGCCTCAATGATGCCCACACAGAGTACCCCAGGCCTTGGACATCCTGACACATGTTCGCACCCATGGCCTCCACCACGGACACCGCCGTTGCGGCGTTGGCCTGCGTGGCACGCATGATTGGCACCATCTCCTGCTCCTGCAGGCAATTGGATTCCCCCAACTACACCTACAGGTGCTGGATGGTTGCTGACACCCGCTTCATGTAGTCCCCGGCTCTGCGGCAGCATCTCCAACATCGACGGGACTGCCCTTTCCAAAAGATCGAGACCCGTCACAGCTGTCTCCAACACCCTCCACCATCCCAGAGACAATCACCTTGGTTAGGCAATTTAGTGAAGAGGCTCTTGGGGTACTATCTGTTATGCACCCCACACATGTCATGGTGGAGGGTAGAGGCAGGATCCCCCAAGGAGGAGGACGGTCGGAGGGTGTCCCAACACCAGGGACAAGCTGCCGTCCGGACAGTTTTCAGGCTTCTAGAAAGAGCAGTCCCATCTATAGTGGAGATGCAGCCTCAGAGCAAGGGACTACATGAGAGGTGTCGGAAATTGTCCAGTGTCTGCAGGTGTAGTTGGAGGAGTTGAATCGCACGAAGGAGCAGGAGATGGTGCTGACCATGCATGCCATCCAAGCCAACACCGCATGGGTCACATCTGCAGTGGAGGCCCTGGGGGAAAAGGTTTGGACCATGGGTCAAGATGCCCGAGGCCTGGGACACTCTGGTGGTGGCTGAGGCACATGACAGGGCCGTCGTATCACAGGCAGCCATATTCCAGAGACACCTGGGCATTGCAGCAGCACCTTTGAGCAGGATCCAGGCACAGCGGGCTGTGGCTGAGGGTGTCAGCGCCATTGTCCAGGTGCTAGCCAACCTGGCACAGACCCAGAGGGAGGTGGCATAGTCACTGACTGAGAGAGGAGGAAGTGCTGTAGCCCATGCCGGTAACTCTCGCAGGGGAGGCGCTGGAACACCACAACACCTCGGACTCCCCTCCTGTACCTGGTGCATCTGGTGGGCAGTGGGCAGAACAGGGTGGCACTATGCCACCTGGGACACCTAAGCCTGATTGCCCCAGAAGATGGCCGCCAAAGGAGACCCAGGTCACAGGGCGGGAATCGCAGTAGGCTGCCTCCACTCCTGATGCACTGCTCCAGTGTCTCACCTCCATCCCTAACCCCCATCCCCCATCCCACGGATTCGTTGGGACCGTGTGATGGAATGGCCAGCTTGCATGCAGGGATCACTCAGGTGGGCGGTGGAAAGTGCTACCGTGGCCAGGAATCAGACGTCGAACAAGGCATGGGTGTCATTATAACAGTTCTCTGCATTAGTCCCAGGCCTCCAGATAACATCATCAGCCAAAGCCTCAGTGGATAACCCCTGTCGCTTGGGGAGCGACTCGAAGTTGTCGGGCACCATCGAGTATGCCAGGACAAAGACCAAGTGCACAAATAACTGCCGCACACCAACTGCACATTGAGGGAGTGGAAGCCATACTGGTTGATGGATGGCACCCTCTCATGCACTGGTGCTGTAGGGGGACATGCGTCCTGAAGATCACTCCTTGGACATGAGGCAATGGCGGCGAATCTTGCTGCTCGAGCAACGTCAAAGGAAGTGTATTGTGCCACCCGGGCCCATAGGGTCTCCATGACAGCTCAGATGCACCTGTGCACAGAGGCCTGGGAGAGCCCAGATAGGTCGTCACTCGGTGTTAAAAGGTTCAGGGCGATCGCCACCTTGACGGTCATCAGGAGCGGGTGTCTTCCCCCATACCCCCGCGGTTTCAGATGCGCCATGACCTGGCACAGATGTCTCTCAGTCTCTCTGCTCAGCCGCAATCATTGGCGACACACTCGTTAGTGCAAGTCCTCATACGACAGGTGAGGCCGGTATACATGAGCCTGATATGATGCCTCCTTCCCACCTCCTCCTCAGCCTGCTGGGCGGCCAGCTCTGTTTCATCACTGGCTGGCCCCTGCTCCTCTGGGGCAATCTCCTAGCAGAGTCCTCCTGCTCGTGCAGCCTCAGTGCATTCCCCAGGACTGCAGCGGCCAGCCAGATGCCAAACACTCCCGGTTGTACACTAAAATCCATTTTCTGCAAGGGATAAACAGCAGAGATGCTAGCATGGTGAATGCTCCCATATCCGAACCAGGTCCAAAGGGCTACGTGGGGGCCCTCGTCTGCACTACAGCCTCTGCCCCCGCATGTCCCCCTCTCCCATCCCGATCCTAGCCCCACATCCCAGCTGTTCCCCCCGACACTCTTCCCTCTGCACCGTGCCCCTGGCCCCACCTGTGCCTGTCACCAATGGGCCTCCTGCCTTCCCACTGTCACTGCCAGCGTTACACTCTAGGGTCCCTGTCCCACACCCTCCTGTGGGGTCTATCGTGGTAGCCCTCTTTGGGTGGGCCGCTTGCTAATCCACCGGCAGGGTGCCACCTCATTGTACCAATCATGCCTGGTCACATGCGTACAGGCAGGGAACGCAGATGGGGCTGGACGAGATGGGCGGGCACTCGTTTAAACCGTGGAAACTGACATGTAAATAAGTAAGAATTTACATACTTCATGATGTAACCCCACAGCCTGGATTCGCTGCATAGGCAGAGAGTGGAAAAATAAATCATTTAAATGGGGGATCAGTTGAATTAGATCCAATTAAATTGGATTTTGCATCTTTCGTAATGAATTTGCTACAGCTTGAAGGTGGTGAGCACTCTGTTTTCCTTTAGATTATTGGCCCTTGCCAAGTTGAGACGGAATATTTAACAACTGAAATTTCTTTCATTTTTTTCTAATGTTTGATTATTAAACAAACCCGAGATTATTGGAATTTGAATCTGGATTGGATTCAAGAATACAGTACACATTAGTGTGGCGGCTAATCCTCGATTTAACAGCATCTCCTTGTGACACGGTGTTTCTTTCCTCTTCAATGCAATAAGAACAACTTTAATCTCAAAATAATGAGAGACTGCCCAATCAAATGGATTCCACATCCTCATATCGCTTGGAATGTATTCTCTTGTATTTTATATGTTGATTTATCACCTCAAATGTTTGTGTGAGTTCTGTTTGGTTGACATGCATTCAGTTCATGCAGTGTTGACAAGGAATGCTGCTGTAGATTCAGATCAATGTTTCAGTGTTTTCAGCGTTAAAGGATTCCCTACTGTTACTCTCATCTCCCACATCGTTGGTTATTTGGCACATTGTTATCCACAGTTCATTCACTGACTCCTTGCTGTGACTGCAGATTGTGACAAACATTGATAGGTTTAAGTGGAACCATTCCCAGATGTTATGGCGAGGAACACTGATAGCATTTCTGAATAATACCAGGCCTGAAAGGGTTAAACTATGCAGACTGGCTGCACAAATGGCTCAGTGGTTAACACTGCTGCCTCACGGCGCCAGGGTCTGGAGTTCGATTCCGGCCTTGGATGGCCGCCTGTGGGAGTTTGCACGTTCTCCTCATGTCGGCACGGGTTTCCTCCGGGTGCTCTGGTTTCCTCCCAAAGTCCAAAGATGTGAAGGTTAGCGGAATTGGCTGTGCTAAATTACCCCTCACTGTCCGGAGATGTGCAGGTTAGGTAGGGTTACGGGGATAGGGTAAATTGGCCCTAGTGTTAAGGGCCAGGGTTTAGAGAACACCAAAGTGTATCATGGAGTTCACCTCACCCACAATTTTTAATAGATTGTGGTATGGGGAGCACAAGGGCCCACTTTACAGGTGTGATGCAACAGAGATCTAAAGTACTCTTAAAACAAAAAACATGTTTATTTATGAATCCAGTTAACACTTTATAAAACCCACAGTGAACATCTTAACAACTATCAACACCAGTAATCCCCACAGATACAATATTCTATAAGTAAACCTTCATAACAACATCCATATGTTAAACCCTTTTCAAAGAAAGACAGCAGGTTTACATTCTCTACAGAAACAGGTATTACTTTGAAATCCTCAAATGAGTTGAAGAGAGTTTGTCGAGAGAGATCATTACACAGCTGCTTGTTTTTCCTGCAGCCATCCAGCTCTGAAAACTAAACTAAAACACACTTAAGCAGCCTGCTCAAAAACGAAAGTAAAGCAGACAGACAGCCCAGCTCCACCCACACCCTGACATCACTGCAGCTATTTGATAAACACCCATTTCTCAAAGGTACATCCACTGCAGCTATTTGATAAACACCCATTTCTTAAAGGTACTCTCACATGACACTAGGTAGGTAGCTCTTTCGGAGGTCGCCACAACTCGATGGACCAAATGGTCTGTTTCTGCCCTGAAGGGATTCTATGGATAAAGATGAATATAGCCAATTAATGAGTAATCTAACTGAAGTGTTTAAGGTGATTAAAGAATGGTGGATGAAGCTTCCTCTGGGGAGTTCCAGACAAAGTGGCAAAACTTTAAAACAATTCGGCAGTGATGTCAGGAAACACTTCTTCACTCAAACGTTAGTGAAAAAGGAACTCTCCTCTTTCCCCAGAAAAGCTGCCGGGAAATTTCAAACCCGAGATAGATAGATTTTGTTAGGTAAGGTCATTAAGGAATATGGAAGCAAGGTGGAAAGACTAAGAGGAAGGGCATGGTAGCCGGGATCTCATTGAATATCAGGAGAGGCACTGACTGCTGACCTCCTGTTCCTAACACGCTTTTCACAGAATCAGATTCCGTGGGAATGGAGAGGAACCGACAGCAGCCTGGATAGGGAGAAGATGAAAGACGGGGAAGGGCGGAAAAGAAATGAAACAAGATGGACAGATAAAAGTGGAGAAGCGGGAGACGTGTAAATGAAAGAAAAAAGACACAAAGAGTGAACAAAGGGGTTCCTAAGCATGCAATGGAATCCTATAAAACTTGTTGGACAGTGAGTCAGAGGGGGAGGAAGAGAAAGACACAACTGATGCAGAAAAAGCCATCAGGGGATATTCGTGAGGAAAAATAGATTTCCACCTGAGCCTTGTAGGCTTGCTGAGATTAATGATTTGTCCCAGCTCTGTTCTTCCTCACCTGGACTCTGCGGGGATGCGTTTTGTTGCCAAATTAGTTTGACAGTCAATATGTCTGTTTTCTGATCCTCAGGCGGTTCCTGACCCCGGTGCAGCAACAGACGTCGACAGCCAGCGTTCTGCCAGTTAGCCCTGCGCAGAATCATATTCAAACCATATTAACCACTGACTTCGCAGCACCTGCTCCCATCCCCAGCTCACTGAATTCAGAAACCATCTCGATTTCATTCTGTTTAGACGAAAAGAAGCTGCAACATTGGCATTTGGGGATCCAAGGCCTTGATCTGTGTGAGCGTGTAGATTGATTTCTTTTTCTTTATTCTTTGGTGGGATTGTGCATCGTTGGCATTTGTTGCGAACAAACCGAGTTTATTCAATCGCTCCTCATAGCTAATGCCCTCCATACCAGGCAACATTCTGGTAAATCTCTTCTGCACCCTCTCTAAAGCCTCCACATCCTTCTGGTAGTGTGGCGACCAGAATTGAACACTATACTCCAAGTGTGGCCTAACTAAGGTTCTATACAGCTGCAACATGACTGCCCATCCCTAATTTCCCTTGAGCGGAAGGGCTTTGCTCTGCCATTTCTGAGTGCAGTTAATGAGTCGACCACATTGCTGTGGGTCTGGAGTCACATGTAGGGCAGGCCAGGAAAGGACAGCAGATTTTCTTCCCTCAAGGACATCAGTGAACCAAGTAGGTTTTTACGACTGTAATAACCCTCACGAGATCCAAGAGGACACCCCAATTGATCTCCCCATGGGACTCGAGCAATTAGGAACTTCCCCACTAGTGGGCAGAGGCCCATTAGCTGGGGCTCGTAAAAATCTCCTCATAAAAGTCAGCCCAGACTGGGAGCGACGTCATCCCGATTGGGACCTTGGGACTGTTAGCTGCGTTATGGCCTTTACTTTTGCTGTCAAATGAAACCTTTAGGATTTACCTTCTTGGGCCTCCAGTGCTTTTGTGACGATTGTTTCACAATCATTGAGATTTGCTTTTAATTCCAGATTCATTAATTGAATTCAAATCCCACCAGATCATCGACTTATAAGAGAAATGCAAGTTATTTTGTCAGTGCTTTGATATGACTTACATGGACTTACATGGCTCAAGAACTTTCATAATCCAGAGTCACAATTTCCAAGCAATTTGGCTCTTGTCCATTGAGTCTGGATTGATTCTGGAGAGGGAACTTCAGAATAAACTGGTTTACATGTCAGGAAAACATGAACAGGTTTGGGCCCATTTTCTCTCCAAAGGGTCACAATTCTTAGAGAACACCCGATGGCAAGCTTTCGAAAATAATACCCGCGACCGAGGGTCCAAGGATCCAACCACCTTTTGAAAACTACTGTCAAGCGAGTTACTGAAGATGTGACTCTAGGAACAGGCTCATCAGCCACACAACGGCCCACTGAAATCGTGACAAATAACACGGAGTAACCTCGGTGGATAATCATATTCGTTAGCGGGTGATCACGGCATTCTGTCCATTATATTTAATTTAATATAAATAACATCATCATGACAAAGCAAAGTTAAAAATATTATTTATTTCTGTTTCGGTGTTTGATCAAGATACTTGAAGTGTTTAAAGCAGCGTTTTTCGAAATCTTTTCCCGGGACCCACTTTTACCAACCAGTCGACATTTAGGACTCACGCCAGCCGACCTTCGCGACACACGCCACTTTCATTACCTTTAATACCACAGGTGAGCATGCTTGATCCTCAGAATAATCACAATTCTATCAGGTGCACAGAAGGAAAGGGCAATGCGCATATCAGGTGCAGAATTCAGCCAGTTCCTTTCTGCCGTCTTCACCTTTGTGAAAACGGAAAATCCAACCTCGCACATGTAGATCGTTGTGAATGGAAATTGCAACAAAATGCTTGTTTTACTCAGCATTGGATACTCCTCAGAGACGCCACTCCAGAATTCTGACAGCCTCATGGAATTGTGGCATGTTTTTAATGTGCTGTCACAGGTCAGATGCAAAAGTTCAGTCTCTTCATTTGGAGTCAGCTGTAGGTTAATAATTGACAACAAATTCATTGTGCCAAAAATCCCTAACATAAGGTTGCACAATCTGAAATGCTTGTACTTGATTCCACTTGCATTTAGAACTCATGCGCTAACTTTAAATGAGAAATATGCTGGATCTCTAAATTTTCAGCAATATCACAAATTCAGTGAGCCACTGTGTTATCACTAACTGGAATGCATTTCACTTTTTCAGCTAATCTCTCAACTAGGACTGTATGAGCCATGTCTAATGCTGCAGGGACAATTAACCTCTCTGCTACAGTGTGGGGCATTTTCTCTTCAATGACGTGATAAGGTAACATGTAAGAGGCTAATTGTGTTTTATCATTCAATGTTAAATTTCTGCTAAGGACTTCAGCCGATGATTTAAGGTGAAGTTCTCGCTGCATCCTTTGAAAAAAATCAATAGGTTTGTCCTCGAACTCGCCATAACATATTCTTCAAATGTCTTTAAAGATTTGAGGATTTTAAACTCTCATTTGCCAGTACATCCTTGCAGATAGGGGCGGGATTCTCTAATAATGGGGCAATGTCCCCACGCCGGCGTGAAAACCGGCAGCAATGACTCCGGCGTCAACGGCCCCCCAAAAGTGAGGAATCCCAGCCGGCGCGGAACGGCCCGCGCAAGTTCGCGCATGAGCGGAACAGCCAGTGTATTTTCGCGCATGCGTGAAAGGCTGGTGTATTTTCAGGCATTCGCAGGGAGGGGTTCCCTTCTCCGCATCGGCCCGTGGTCAATATGGATTGTTCACCATAGACCCTGGAGCTCTGAACAGAGCTAACACTAGCACTGCTTTGTCTAGCCATGGACTCTCCTGCGCAGCTCTCTCAGTAGATTCAGATGTGAGATCCTGGCTAGTGGGTACACTGCTTATTTGTGTCTTTGGTCGTCTCTTCCTTGTAAGAGAATGATTTGTCTTCACAGTCCTCTGTCCTTGCCTGCCAGCAGCTAGGAAATGGAAGAAGCTTTCTTCTATGATTTCACGCCAAAAACATGTACATACAGGGCACTTGACATAATGTGTGCGAGTGTGCAGGGCGCATAACCTGCTCACTCCTGCCGCATCTGGCCAAAAGACTGCACACAACCTCATTTTGTTCTCATTTAAAAGCTGGCTGCGGCCATTGGGCACTTCCACAGCATCGGGACCACCGCAGGAACACTGGCACCGAAACCCGCCCGCAACCCGCACTTTGGAAAAACCTGATTTAATGGATTTGTTCCTATAGAGGGAGAGAAATGGGACAGTACATTTTCACACAAAACAAAATGTGGAAATCTGGAATTGCTGCTGCCGAAAGGCTATGAATTCTAGTACCAAATGGAGCTTCCAAGGTGTACAGATAAGGGGATCAAATCAGCAAAGGCAAGAGGATATAGTTGAGCTGCAGATATGGGGCGGAATTGTGGCACAGTGGATAGCACTGCTGCCTCACAGTGCCAGGACCCAGGTTTGAGTCCGGCCTTGGGTGACTGTCAGTGTGGAGTTTGCACGTTCTCCCCGTATGTACGTGAGTTTCCTCCGGGTGCTCTGGTTTCCTCCCGCGGTCCAAATATGTGCAGTTTAGGTGGATTGACCATGCTAAATTGTGTTAAAGGATGTGTAGGTTAGGTGGCGTAATGGGGATAGGATGGGGGAGTGTGCCTAAGTAGGGTGCTCTTTCAGAGATATTAGTGTCGACTTAATGGGCCAAATGGCCTCTTTCTGCACCGTGGGAATTCTGTGTTGTATTTGGTGTTCGATGTCTAGCAAGGAATCTACCAAATTTCTTATGACTTGTCGAAACAGTACCTTTATTACATCACACATAGTAAGATAACAATCTGTTGGTAAGATAACAATCTGTTACAGAGCAAGTTATCATGTAGTTTCTTTGTATTCCTCTTGAACTGCCCCTAGTGCATATCTGTCCTCTTGTACGTCTTATAGCCATCTGATAATGGCTGGATGTGCCCCCACTTATATTGGAGTGCTGAGTCACATGACTACTGTCTTGAGACCGCATGGTGTGTCTGTACCATGCCATCTGCTGGTTGGAGGTATCTGTGATACTGCTTACAGTCATATCACCACGCATTAACTAATTGAACGTTGGGGCAATCTTGAGGGGCTGAATGGCCTACTCTTGTTATGATTTCAGCTTCTACCCAATGCCACTTTCCTTAGTTTGTGCCTTCTTAGAATACTGGCATTCCCAGAAAGCCAGAATTCATTTCCCAACCCGAATCATCAAGGGACGATGGTGGTGAACTACCTCCTTTGAACCACTGTAGTCCATTGTAACAGTTAATAATAATAATAATCTTTATTGTAGCAAGTAGGCATAAATTGCCCCTGCAATGAAGTTATTGTAAAAATCCCCTAGTCGCCACCTTCCAGCACCTGTTCAGGTACACAGAGGGGAATTCTGAATGTCCAATTCGCCTGACAGCACGTCTTTCGGGACTTATGGGAGGAAACCGGAGCACCCGAAGGAAACCGACGCAGACACGGGGAGAACGTGCAGACTCCGCACAGACAGTGACTCAAGACGGGAATCGAACCTGGGACCCTGGAGCTGTGAAGCAACAGTGCTACCCACTGTGCTACCGTGCTGCCCTGATGAAGCTGAGGGGTCTCCTGTGCCATTTCTGAGGGCTGTTGAGAGTCAATCACATTGCTGTGTCGGTGTGTAGTCACATGTAGGCCTGACCAAGTCAGGGTGGCAGGTTTCCTTCATGAAATGACACCAGCCACGCGATCGAGGCGTTACTCTAAGTACTCGGACCCATGATCCCGGTTGACAGCACTGAGGGAGTGCTGCACCGTTTGGAGGGGTGCCGTCTTTCTGATGAGATGTTAATCCGAAAGTCCACCTGGCTGCACAGAAATCCATACAGCACTATTCCAAGAAGAGGAGGGCCTCTGGCCAAAATACTGGCCAATATTTATCCCTCAGTCAGCGCCTGAACAGATCATCTGGTTATTATCGATGTTTGCTGTGTACATTGGCCTCCTGGTTTCCTACATTACAAAAATAACTACAATGACTGTGAAACACTTTGAAACATCCTGGGTTCTTTATTTATCCCTGTCTCATTCTTACCTTTAGATTATTATTATTTCTAGCAAACCCTGAGCACTCTCCCCCCACCAGCCCCCACACATCCTTCACCATTTATTAGTTTAAAGATCTCTCTGCCGCTTTATTTGTCCTTTCGTCAAGAAATATAATTGCAGCCCAGTTCTAGTGAAATCTGCCCCGGCAGCATGGTTCCTTCCTGTCCCACTACCAATATAATAACCCCCTCTTTCCCACATCTGCCACTGCTGCTCATTGTGAATGAGTCTGTCAGTAAGTTGTGACTGATATTAATCCTTTTCTGATACGGTGGTGGTTATGTTCTGGGCCAAGGAATAGCCGCAAGGTAAAGCACGACGACAGCACTTCGGAAATTTACATTCAGTTTATTCAATAAATGTGGGATACAGAAACTTGTGATAGTGACCATTCCACGAGCAAGTTACTGTAAAACCTCATTTGTTTACTAATAAAGGAAAAAAATGTCCTTTACATTTCACGAAAATGTACTTTTGAAGGCCGGAATTGCACATTTCTGCTACCATTGGTGTGAAAAAATACTTCTCTGTATGTATCCTAGTAATTTATTTTAACACTTTAACAACTAAGGAAATTCAGCATGTCCACACTGACTCTTACCAACTTTTACAGATGCACCATAGAAAGCATCCTATCTGGCTGCACCATAGCCTGGTGTTGCAATTACTCTGCCCAAGACCGCAAGAAAATTCAGAGAGTCATGAACACAGTCCAGTCCATCACACGAACCTGCCTCCCATCCATTGACTCTGTCTACACCTCCCGCTGCCTGGGGAAAGCGGGCAGCATAATCAAAGGTCCCTCCCACCCGGCTTATTCACTCTTCCAACTTCTTCCATCGGGCAGGAGATACAAAATTCTGAGAACACGCAGAAACAGATTCAAAAACAGCTTCTTCCCCACTGTCACCAGACTCCTAAATGACCCTCTTATGGACTGAGCTCATTAACACTACACCCTGTATGCTTCACCCGATGTCGGTGTCGATGTATTTACATTGTGGACCTTATGTTGCCCTTTTTATGTATTTTCCTTTTATTTTATTTTCATGTACTAAATGATCTGTTTGAGCTGCTCTCAGAAAAATGCTTTTCACTGTACCTCGGTACACGTGATAATAAACAAATCCAATTCAATTCAAATACCCTTATGCGGGTTGGCATCAAGTGTTGTCCTGATAACACTCCTGTGAAGCTCCTTGCTGCACTTTAACTGGCTATCAGTTAAAGGGCTAAAAGGGGTCATGAAAAGTCATTGGCAAACAGGATTAATGAAAATCCCAAGGCTTTTCACGTGCATATAAAGAGCAAGAGGGTAGCCAGGTAAAGGGTCGGCCCACTTAAGGACAGGGGAGGGAATCTATGCGTGGAAGCAGAGGTAATAGGTGAGGCACTGAATGAGTACTTTGCTTCAGTATTCGCCAAGCAGAAGAACTTGGTGGATGATGAGTCTGGGTAACGGTGTGTAGATAGTCTGGGTCACAGTGAGATCAAAAATGAGAAGGTGTTAGGCATCTTGAAAAACATTAGATAAGTCCCCAGGGCCTGATAGGATGTACTCAGAATACTGAGGGAGGCAAGGGAGGAAATTGCTGAGGCCTTGACAGAAATCTTTGTATCCCTACTGGCTACAAGTGAGGTCCCAGAGGACTGGAGAAGAGCTAATGTTGTTCCTTTGTTTAAGGAGGGTAGCAAGGATAATCCAGGAAATTATAGGCCGATGAGACTTCCGTCAGTGGTAGGGAAATTATTGGGAGGATTGTTTGAGACAGGATTTACTCCCATTTGGAAGCAAGTGGACATAATAGCGAAAAGCAGCATGGTTTGGTGAGAGGGAGGACGTGTCTCAGTAACTTGATAGAGTTTTTCAAGGAAGTGATGAAGATGATTGGTGAAGGTAGGGCAGTGGATGTTGTCTGCATGGACTTCAGTAAGGCCGTTGATGAGGTCCATCAATGAAGACGGTCCAGAAGGTGAAGTCACATAGGATCAGAGGTGAGTTTGCAAGGTGGATACAGAGCTGGCTCAGTCATAGAAGACAGAGAGTAGCAATGGAAGGGTGCATTTTTGAATGGAGGGCTGTGACTAGTGGTGTTCCGCAGAGATCAGCGCTGGGACCTTTGTTGTTTGTAGTATATACAAATGATTTGGAGGAAAATATAACTGGTCTGATTAGTAAGTTTGTGGGCGACACAAAGGTTGGTGCAATTGTGGACAATGATGATGATTGTCAGAGGATACAGCAGGATGTAGATCAGTTGGAGACTTGGGCAGTTTTGTGAGGGCCACGAAGAATCCAGTACTAGTTTGTAGAATAGGAATAAATAACATTTATTTACAATTACATATATATATATACACACAACACTGCTCACTCCTCTCTAGCCGGTTCCATACTGGCCAGCTCTACTTATGCAGGGAATCTGCTAATGATTTCTCCGCTCCCCTCATTGGGGAAGCTCATACGCCCCAAGGATTGTTGGATTGCCATTAGTCCCCAACCAGTGGTAAGCAGGCAGGTTATAACATCTCTCCCCCCCAAAGTCCAAGGAATCCACCGAAGACCCTGGCGAAGGAGGGCGTCGGACTCATTTTGCCGCAGGCTGGACACTATTTGCACGAGGCGCTGGATCGGGCAGCATGTAACGAGACGGAGAACGGCGCTTCCGTGATGAACGGCGTAACGGTTGTACATCCACGGCTCTGAGGCGTCCTGTGTCTCCATCTCGGAGTCGGAGTCCACTGCCTCCGTCATCTCGGCGTCCCTGTCTCCCGAGGTTCTGCAACGACCTGCGTAGACTGAGTGCGGCACCAGAGGAAGATCATGAGGAATACTCTCCACTGTGTCTGGTCTCTGTGGCTGTAGGCGTGAGTTCCAGGGGCAGGGAATCTTTGGAAGAAACGGTCTTCTGGACTGAACATAGTCTACATGCTTGTACTGGAGATGACCCTGGGAAGAGATAGGGCCCGTTCGGCAAAAGATAACACAAGGGACCCACTGGGCAGCACCAGCAATATTTCAAACGACCACTGGTGCCATAATATCCACTCATGTATATAATGAAATGCAGACAGGCAGTGATTGACACACAGGATAACCAATGAACACACACGACACAGAACAACCAATCACCAGACAGGACACCACCACTATAAAGCCCCCAGGGCATTAAGATTCTGGCTCTCTCACAGGATACAGCTACTGAGATAGTTAGAGTGCACAAGCCAGTGAGCACCATCTCCATGTGGTAGAGAGCTAATCTGGTCAAGCCAGTAGGAGGTTCTCAGTTAGATTAATAGAGTTTCAACCCACAGCAGATTATGTACAACAATCAGCAAGTTCAATAAAACAGTGTTGGACCATCTCCTGTGTCGGAAGCCTGTTTCTAGTTTCACTGCATCCAGTTGCAGTCAACGTTGAACCAACTCACTTAACACATCATGGTACCAGGGAGCTATTAATTCTAACGAACCTACCTCGAGTGAATCTGCAACGACCAGCAAGCAGCCATCCAGCAGCATGGAAAGGATCCAGCCTCCTTCGCAACTCCGGATCTCCGGGAACCTCGGCGCCAACTGGAAAGTCTTCAAACAGAGGTTCCTCTTGTATATCGAGTCCTCCGACCTCGAGGCAGCATCGGTTGGCAGAAAGATCGCGCTGTTCCTGTCGACTGCGGGAGATCAAGCCATCCACATTTTTAACTCACTCACGTTTGCCGATGGCGAAGACAAGACGAAGTTCAAGACAGTTCTGCTGAAATTCGACAGCCACTGCAAAATTGAGGTGAATGAGATCTTTGAATGGTACATCTTCCAACAGAGGCTTCAGGGTAAGGATGAACCTTTTCAGTCCTTCTTGACCCATCTCCGCATCCTAGTGCAGTCATGTAATCATGACTCGACGGCTGATTCCATGATCCGGGATCAGATCATTTTCGGGGTCCAGTCCGACTCCCTGCGGGAGCAGCTCCTCAAAATCAAACATTTGACCTTCTCTGTCACCATTGAAACGTGCGTTGTCCATGAGCATGCCAGAAATCGCTACTCCCGCATCAGGGCAGCAGAAACCCCAAAATTAGCCTCCCACGAGGCAGAAAGGGTGCAGGCTACAGCGAAAATGCAAGGCCTGAGCATCGAGGAGAGTAGCCATTTGGCGCGCTTGTCCCTGGTCCCCACATATGCATGCCACGACCGGGTGGACGATGAGGCGGAAGACCCTAATAAGTATGTGCGAACGTCGGGCGACCGCACTGCGCATGCGCGATGGCGCACAGAACGTGCTGACATCAGCGTCATGACGTGTCCAAATTGTGGCTCTGCCCATTTAAAGCGGCAATGTCCAGCCAAAGGCAGGGGATGTCTACAGTGTGGAAAGCCTGGGCATTACGCGGCCTTCTGCAGGTCCGCTCCACCGAGCAACAGCCAGCGATCCCAACTGCAGCGCAGACGTGTCCGCTGCGTACAACAAGGCGTGCAGGATTTTGATCCCGACAGCCCAACGGACCCCGATGCTGACTGCCTAGAGTCTCCATATCGGGTGGGCATCATCACCACACATGAACTGGTCTCCACCACACCAGTAAACCGCCTTTCAATCCTGAGTGTGGATCCTGACGACGGGTGGTGTGCTGTCATCACGGTCAACCAGTCTCGCATCCGATTTAAATTGGACACTGGCGCGTCTGCGAACCTCATATCACAGTCGGACCTCGACTGCATCCGAGACCAACCTAGCATTCTTCCACCAGCCTGCCAGCTCCTTGACTACAATGGTAATGCCATAGCTGCCAGTGGATCATATCAGCTAGATGTATCTCACAAGGCAATAAAGGCGACGTTAAGATTCAAAATCGTCCGGCCTGACAAGGCATCCCTGCTCGGGGCCCGCGCATGCAAACTCCTAAATTTGGTCCAGCGAGTCCATGCCATGTCCTCGACACCGGCGACTGCCTCGCCCAATGCGAATCTCCAGGCTGAGATAAGACGACATTCTCACACAATACCAATGTGTTTGATGGGATGGGCACACTCCCATATCGCTACAAGATATTGCTCAAGCCGAATGCCACCCCAGTCATCCATGCACCACGCCGGGTGCCGGCTCCCCTCAAGGATCGTCTGAAAATGCAGCTACGAGAGCTCCAAGACCAGGGCATCATCTCAAAGGTCACAGAACCAACAGACTGGGTCAGCTCCATGGTCTGCATCAAGAAACCCTCTGGTGAACTCTGCATTTGCATTGAGCCCAAATACCTGAATCGCAACATAATGCGAAAGCACTACCCGATCCCGAAGCGTGAAGAATTAACCTGTGAGATGGCTCATGCCAAACTCTTTACCAAGCTGGATGTCTCCCACGGTTTCTGGCAGATACAGCTGGACGAGTTCAGTCGGAAGCTGTGCATGTTTAACACTCCGTTCAGCAGGTATTGCTACAACCGCATGCCTTTTGGTATCATCTCAGCTTCCGAAGTATTTCATCGCACAATGGAGCAAATGATGGAGGGCATCGAGGGGGTGCGATTTTATGTGGACGACATGATCATCTGGTCCACGACGCCCGAGGATCACTTTGTCGCCTCAAACAGGTCTTCCAGAGGATTCATGAAAATGGTCTCCAGCTCAACAGGGCCAAATGCTCATTTGGTCGGTCCGCTATCAAGTTTCTGGGTGACCACATAACACAGCAGAGTATGCAACCTGACGCTGACAAGGTGCTGGCAATCAATGCCATGGAGACCCCAGAGGACAAAAAGGCAGTCCTCCGTTTCCTCAGGATGGTAAATCTTCTTGGAAAATTCATTCCCAACATGGCATCCCACACCACGACCCTCCGGCATCTCGTTAAAAAGTTGGCAGTGTTCCAGTGGCTTCCCGCACATCAAGCGGTGTGGCTTGAGCTGAAGGCGAAGCTCACCACAGCCCTAGTACTGGTGTTCTTTGACCCAACCAAGGATACCAAAATACCCACAGACGCAAGCCAGGAAGGCATTGGGGCGGTGCTCCTCCAGCGAGACGACTCCTCGTCCTGGGCATATGCATCCAGGGCCATGACTCCGACCGATCCCCAGATCGAAAAGTAGTGCTTGGGTCTCCTGACAGGAATAGTCAAGTTTCATGACTGCGTATACGATCTGCCAAAGTTCACGGTGGGAACAGACCACAGGCCTTTGGTCCACATAATCCAGAAGGATTTAAATGACATGACACCTCGGCTGCAGCGAATTCTTCTTCGTCTCCGCCGATATGACTTCGAACTCATCTACACACCGGGTAAGGAGCTGTTGATCGCGGATGCCCTATCCCGATCCATCACCACGCCGTGTGAACAGGGTGACTTCATTCGCCACATCGAGGCACAGATGTAGTTGCGTGCCAGTAACCTCCAAGCCACTGATGAACGAGTTGTCCAAATACGCGAAGAAACTGCCAAAGATCCTCTACTGCAGCATGTGATGCAACACCTTGCCCATGGCTGGCAAAAGGGGCAGTGCCCCCAGGGAACCGTGGTTTACCAAAGAAGTGGAATCTCTTGTTAAGAGAAAGAAGGAGGCCTATGTGAAGATGAGGTGTGAAGTTTCAGTTGGGGCGCTTGATAGTTACAAGGTAGCGAGGAAGGATCTAAAGAGAGAGCTAAGACGAGCAAGGAGGGGACATGAGAAGTATTTGGCAGGTAGGATCAAGGAAAACCCAAAAGCTTTCTACAGGTATGTCAGGAATAAAAGAATGACGAGGGTAAGAGTAGGACCAGTCAAGGACAGGGATGGGAAGTTGTGTGTGGAGTCTAAAGAGATAGGCGAGATACTAAATGAATATTTTTCGTCAGTATTCACTCAGGAAAAAGATAATGTTGTGGAGGAGAATGCTGAGACCCAGGCTATTAGAATGGATGGCATTGAGGTACGTAGGGAAGAGGTGTTGGCAATTCTGGACGGGCTGAAAATAGATAAGTCCCTGGGGCCTGATGGGATTTATCCTAGGATTCTCTGGGAAGCCAGGGAAGAGAGATTGCTGAGCCTTTGGCTTTGATTTTTATGTCATCATTGGGTACAGGAATAGTGCCAGAGGACTGGAGGATAGCAAATGTGGTTCCTTTGTTCAAGAAGGGGAGTAGAGACAACCCCGGCAACTATAGACCGGTGAGCCTCACGTCTGTTGTGGGTAAAGTCTTGAAGGGGATTATAAGAGACAAGATTTATAATCATCTAGATAGGAATAATATGATTAGGGATAGTCAGCATGGCTTTGTGAAGGGTAGGTCATGCCTCACAAACCTTATTGAGTTCTTTGAGAAGGTGACTGAACAGGTAGACGAGGGTAGAGCAGTTGATGTGGTGTATATGGATTTCAGTAAAGCGTTTGATAAGGTTCCCCACGGTAGGCTATTGCAGAAAATACGGAGGCTGGGGATTGAGGGTGATTTAGAGATGTGGATCAGAAATTGGCTAGCTGAAAGAAGACAGAGGGTGGTGGTTGATGGGAAATGTTCAGAATGGAGTTCAGTTACAAGTGGCGTACCACAAGGATCTGTTCTGGGGCCGTTGCTGTTTGTCATTTTTATAAATGACCTAGAGGAGGGCGCAGAAGGGTGGGTGAGTAAATTTGCAGACGACACTAAAGTCGGTGGTGTTGTCGACAGTGCGGAAGGATGTTGCAGGTTACAGAGGGACATAGATAAGCTGCAGAGCTGGGCTGAGAGGTGGCAAATGGAGTTTAATGTAGAGAAGTGTGAGGTGATTCACTTTGGAAGGAATAACAGGAATGCGGAATATTTGGCTAACGGTAAAATTCTTGGAAGTGTGGATGAGCAGAGGGATCTCGGTGTCCATGTACATAGATCCCTGAAAGTTGCCACCCAGGTTGATAGGGTTGTGAAGAAGGCCTATGGAGTGTTGGCCTTTATTGGTAGAGGGATTGAGTTCCGGAATCAGGAGGTCATGTTGCAGCTGTACAAAACTCTGGTACGGCCGCATTTGGAGTATTGCGTACAGTTCTGGTCACATCATTATAGGAAGGACGTGGAAGCTTTGGAACGGGTGCAGAGGAGATTTACCAGGATGTTGCCTGGTATGGAGGGAAAATCTTATGAGGAAAGGCTGATGGGCTTGAGGTTGTTTTCGTTAGAGAGAAGAAGGTTAAGAGGAGACTTAATAGAGGAATACAAAATGATCAGGGGGTTAGATAGGGTGGACAGTGAGAGCCTTCTCCCGCGGATGGAAATGGCTAGCATGAGGGGACATAGCCTTAAACTGAGGGGTAATAGATATAGGACAGAGGTCAGAGGTAGGTTCTTTACGCAACGAGTGGTGAGGCCGTGGAATGCCCTACCTGCAACAATAGTGAACTCGCCAACATTGAGGGCATTTAAAAGTTTATTGGATAAGCATATGGATGATAATGGCATAGTGTAGGTTAGATGGCTTTTGTTTTTTGACTTCCCATGTCGGTGCAACATTGTGGGCCGAAGGGCCTGTACTGCACTGTATCGTTCTATGTTCTATGTTCTATGTTCTTCAACGTTAAGGACGAGTTAACGGTTGTTGAGGGGATCCTTCTTAAACTAGATAGAATCGTCATTCCCCAAAGCATGCAAATCATGGTGCTCAGACAGATCCATGAGCGTCACCTTGGGGTCGAGAAATGTCGACTCAGAGCTCGGCAGGCTGTTTATTGGCCTGGCATCAGTCAGGACATTGCCAATACGTTCCACAACTGCACAACATGCCAGAAATGATTACTTACTACTTCTCCAACTACCCGGAAGTGGTGAAACTGTCTCACCTCACGTCCAAGTCAGTCATCAAAGCCTGCAAAGAGTCGTTTGCCAGGCACGGGATACCACTCACAGTAGTGAGTTACAACGGTCCATGTTTCTACAGCCAAGAGTGGTCCAACTTTGCACGATCCTACCATTTCAGGCATATCACATCCAGTCCCCATTACCCGCAATCAAATGGGAAGGCCGAAAAAGGGGTCCATATTGTCAAGTGGTTGCTGTGCAAGGCTGCAGACTCAGCCTCAGATTTCAACCTGGCACTGTTGGCATACAGGGCAACCCCTCTGTCGACTGGTTTGTTTCCGGCGCAGCTGTTCATGAACCGTAATCTGAGGTCGACTGTTCCAGCCATCCATGTTCCAGACTTTGACCACCTCACGGTGCTGCAGAAGGTTCAGCGACCCAGGGACCAGCAGAAGATCACGTATGATGCTCATGCCACGGATCTGCCTGCGCTGGCTCCAGAAGATGTTGTTCGCATCCAGTTGCCTGAGGGAGGCTGATCAGCCCCAGCTGTTGTCGTCAGACAGGCTGCCCCCGGGTCTTTGATTGTTCAAATGGCTGATGGCTCCATTCTACGGCGCAACAGGAGGGCGCTGCGGCAAAGTTCCCTGCCCACCACCTGACCGCACTTCTCCGCATGTCATCATGCCACCTCAGGACATCTCGCCCCATGTGGCCACCGATCTAGCAGCGATCCCGCCTGTCTACGAAGCCACCAAAATGGCAGCAATCCCGCCTGTCCAGGTGCCGCCGTCCCCCCCTCCACCTCTGAGGCGATCGACAAGAATTCGTCGCCCGCCACAAAGACTGAATCTATAGACTTAAATCTTGTAAATTTTGTTCAGTTTGCTCTGTACCTGCACGATAGACACCTTCCCATGTACATATGTTCATTCGTTCACCACTTGTACATAGTCATGCATGTATATACGGCCACGTTTCAAAATTTATTTTAAAAAGGGGACATGTCATAATATCCACTCATGTATATAATGAGATGCAGACAGGCAGTGATTGACACACAAAGAACAAAGAACAAAGGACAAAGAAAAGTACATAACAGGAATAGGCCCTTCGGCCCTCCAAGCCCGTGCCGACCATGCTGCCCATCTAAACTTAAATCGTCTACACTTCCTGGGTCCGTATCCTTCTATTCCCAAGTTATTCATGTATTTGTCAAGATGCCCCTTAAATGTCACTATCGGCCCTGCTTCCACCACCTCCTCCGGCAGCGAGTTCCAGGCACCCACTACCCTCTGTGTAAAAAACCTGCCTCGTACATATCCTCTAAACATTGCCCCTCGCACCTTAAACTTATGCCCCCTAGTAATTGACCCCTCTACCTTGGGGAAAAGCCACTGACTATCCACTCTGTCTATGCCCCTCAGAATTTTGTAGACCTCCATCAGGTCGCCCCCTCAACCTCCGTCGTTCCAATGAGAACAAACCGAGTTTATTCAACTGCTCCTCATAGCTAATGTCTTCCATACCATCCAACATCCTGGTAAAGCTCTTCTGCACCCTCTCTAAAGCCTCCACGTCCTTCTGGTAGTGTGGCGACCAGAATTGAACACTATACTCCAAGTGTGGCCTAACTAAGATTCTATACAGCTGCAACATGACTTGCCAATTCTTATACTCACTGCCCCGGCCAATGAAGGCAAGCATGCCGTATGCCTTCTTGATTACCTTCTCCACCTGTGTTGCCCCTTTCAGTGACCTGTGGACCTGTACACCTAGATCTCTCTGACTTTCAATACTCTTGAGGGTTCTACCATTCACTGTATATTTCTTATCTGCATTAGACCTTCCAAAATGCATTCCTCACATTTGTCCGGATAAAACTCCATCTGCCATCTCTCCGCCCAAGTCTCCAAACGATCGAAATCCTGCTGTATCCTCTGACAGTCCTCATTGCTATTCGCAATTCCACCAACCGCAAACTTATTAATCAGACCAGTTACATTTTCCTCCAAATCATTTATATATACTACAAACAGCAATGATCCCAGCACTGATCCCTGCGGAACACCACTAGTCACAGCCCTCCAATTAGAAAAGCACTCTTCCATTGCTACTCTCTGCTTTCTATGATCTAGCCAGTTCTGTATCCACCTTGCCAGCTCACCCCTGATCCCGTGTGAAATCACAGGATAACCAATGAACACACATGACACAGAACAACCAATCACCAGACATGACACCACAACTATAAAGCCCACAGGGCATTAAGACTCTCTCTCTCTCACAGGACACAGCTACTGAGATAGTTAGAGTGCACAAGCCAGTGAGCACCATCTCCATGTGGTAGAGAGCTAATCTGGTCAAGCCAGTAGGAGGTTCTCAGTTAGATTAATCGAGGAACAACCCACAGCAGATTATGTACAGCAATCAACAAGTTCAATAAAACAGTGTTGGACCATCTCCTGTGTCGGAAGTCTGTTTCTAGTTTCACTGCATCCAGTTGCAGTCAACGTTGAACCAACTCACTTAACACATCAACTGGGTCACCGGGCGCAAACTGCCGAATCAGCTCATGCCGAGAAAGGCCATGCCCCTGCTTTTCTTGAGTGCGGTGTACTTTTGCGTCCTGGGAAACCATGCTAAGGTGGGTGCGAAGTCTCCGGCCCATTAGGAGTTCTGCGGGAGCTACCCCAGTCACCGCATGTGGAGTGGTCCTGTATGAAAACCAAAAACGAACCAGTCTCGTGTCCATAGACTCGGAAGACTGCTTCTTCATGCCCCGTTTGAATGTCTGCACTGCGCGCTCCGCCAACCCATCGGAAGCTGGGTGGTATGGAGCAGTGTGGATATGGCGTATCCCATTCATCTTCATGAACCATACAAACTCCTCACTTATGAACAGAGTGCCGTTGTCCGTGACCAATACCTCGGAAAGGTCATGCGTACTGAAAGACAAATGCATCTTCTTGATTGTTGCGCAGGACGTTGTGCCTTCCATCTTATGCACCTCTAACCATTTAGAGAGGGCATTGATTAATAGAAGGAACTTGGATCCTTGAAAAGGTCCGGTGAAATCCTCATGCAAGCACGCCCAAAGCCGCCCTGGCCATTCCCAGTGATGTAGGGGCGCGGCTGGCGGAAGCTTCTGATGCTCCTGGCAAATCGAGCAGTTTTGGGCCACCTTCTCAATGTCAGTGTCGAGGCCTGGCCACCAGACATAACTCCGGGCCAACATTTTCATTTTGGTCACAGCCGGATGCCCATTGTGCAAGTCCTTTAGTATCAGCTCCTGTCCTTTTCCCGGGACAATCACACGTGTCCCCCACAAGAGGATACCGTCTTCCACGCTAAATTCTGACAGCTTGGAGGAAAATGCCCGCAACTTGCCTGGGAGCTGTCTGTGTTGCCCACCATACAGGACTAGGTGCCGAACATTTGACAGGACTGGCTCCGTCTGGGTCCACTCACGGATCTGTGATGCCGTGACAGGCAAGGAGTCCATAAAATGTAGGGTTGCAACCACCTCACCGGTCGTGGGGCCGGTCGACAAAGGGAATCGGCTCAGTGCATCGGCATTCGCTATCTGGGTCCCTGGTCTATGCTCCAGAGAATACTCATAGGTATCGAGCAACAAAGCCTAGCGCTGGATCCGTGCGGAAGCAATGGGAGGTATTGACTTATCCTCTTGGAAAAGTCCCAGCAGAGGCTTATGATCAGTCACGATAGTGAAGTGGCGGCTATACACATACTGGTGGAAGCGTTTCACTGCAAAGACCACTGCCAGGCCCTCCTTCTCGAACTGCACGTACTTCTTTTCCGCTGCAGTCAACGTGCAAGAGGCGAAAGCTATCGGCCGCTCGGCCCCGTTCTCCCATCGTGTGGGACAGGACGGCCCCAATACCATACGGGGATGCATCACACGTGATGAGCAAAGGCTTTCCAGGATCATAGTGGGTTAGTAACCCAGACGACGACAATTGCTGGTTTACCTTCCGGAAAGTGGTTTCTTGCGGCTGTCCCCAAACCCAAGTGTGATTCTTCTTTAGCAGAAGGTGCAACAAAGCCAGCGTAGTTGCCAGATTGGGGAGGAACTTCCTGTAATAGTTTAGGAGGCCGAGAAAAGAACAAAGGTGCGAAGTGTCAGTCATGGCGGGGCTTGTTGAATTGCGCGCACCTTCTCTGCAACGGGGTGCAAACTGTTGCGGTCTGCCAGATAAGCTAGGTAGACTACTTCCTTCGCCTGAAAGACGCACTTTGTATGACGTAAACGGACTCCAGTCTCTGAAAAGCGTCTAAGGACAGCTTCCAAATTTTCCAAATGTTCCTGCTCCGCATTCCTGTCAGCAAAACACCGCCTAAGTAGACAGTGACACGCGGTAAACCTCCCAAGATGCCCTCCATGACGCGTTGAAAGATAGCGCAGGCAGAGGATACCACAAAGGGCAATCGTGTATATTCATACAGGCCCCGGTGTGTATTAATAGTTACATATGGCCGGGAGGCAGGGTCCAGCTCCAACTATAGGTAGGCGTGACTCATATCTAATTTCGTGAACGAGAGTCCGCCTGCAAGCTTCGCGTAGAGATCTTCTATGCAGGGCATTGGATATCGGTCGAGCCGAGAAGCCATATTCACTGTAAATTTATTGTCGCTGCACAAGCGAACTGTGGCATCTGGCTTCATTATAGGTACAATTGGTGCTGCCCAGTCAGCGAAACGGACAGGCCTGATAATACCCAAGGACTCCAAATGAGTGAGCTCCCCTTCTACCTTCTTGAGCAAGGCGCAAGGCACCGGGCTCGCCTGGAAATAGCACGGCACAGTGGGCTCCTTGTTCGACTTGGATACGGGCTATGGCCCCTTTTATTTTCCCCAAACTGGGCTGGAATACATCTGGGTACAATCCTAGTACCTCCGTCAACCCTCCAGAACCTATTTGGAGGTTCTGCTGCCACTGCAGCCGCAAATGGCGCAACCAATCCCGACCCAACAGGCTGGGCCCATGGCCACGCACCACGATAAGTGGGAAACGCCCCACCTGGTGACCATAAACAACAGAGGTCATCGTAGTTCCTGCAATGTCTAATGGTTCTCCCGTGTAGGTGGCCAACCTGGCCTGTGAGTCAGTTAATGTAAGGGTCTGTATACCCTGCTTGATGCGGTTGAATGTCCTCTGGGCGATCACGGAGACCGCTGCGCCAGTGTCCAACTCCATCTCAAGCGGGTGGCCATTGACCCGTACTGTCACCTTAATGGGGGCCACACGGGGAGCTGCCACACAATGCAGCTGCAGGCAGTTATCCTCCGTCTCCACGCTCCTGGGATGGCCCCAGTTTCTGTCAGAACGACGGTACCTCTGCGACGGGGTCGGCATCCACAAGTCCTACACTGACATGGCTCCTCATCCATCGGTTCTGGAGAAGGCTGCCTTCGGGGAGGAACGTCCGGCAGCCACTGGAGTCAATCTGGACGCCGCCCCGCCCAAGGTACCGCAGGGGTGCGGGGAGACTCTTTTGGACCGAAGGGGTTGCGCCCCAAGGCGTGCACCTCCATTCCTGTAGCTCCTGCACGCCCCGTTCTGCGCTCTTTCGGGACAATACTATTTGAATGGCCTGTTGAAATGTCAATGTTGGCTTGGTTAACACTTTCTCTGGGTGGCCACGTTGTTAATACCGCAAACCAAACGGTCGATTAACATTTCTGACAAGGTCTCACCATAGTCACAGTACTCCACAAGCCTGCGTAGCCTGGATAGAAACTCTGCAAGGGATTCTCCTGGGATCCTCTCAGCGGTAACGCTGGACTATCGTTGATGGGGTTGGGTTGAAGTGTTGCCCCACTAAGGTCACATGTTCATCAAACGTCTTGGTGTCCGGCACAGCTGGGTACGTAAGGCTCCTAATCACCCCAAACGTGTGCATGTTGCAGGTGGTGAGCAAAATGACCACCTGGTGCTCATTTTCGGTGATGTTGTTTGCCCGGAAATAGTAACGCATCCATTGTGCATACTGGTTCTAACTTTCCAGCGCAGCATCAAAGACATCCAAACGTCCATGGTGTAACAGAAAAAAAACTTCCAACCTATATCCAACAAAAATCCAGGGAGGTGGCTTCAGCAGTGTAGACAGCTATCCACTTTAACCCTCATCGCCAGTTTTGTGAGGGCCACGAAGAATTGGGGAAGCTCATAGTCCCTAAGGATTGTGGGATTGCCATTAGTCCCCAACCAGTGGTAAGCAGGCAGGTTATAACAGGCAGAGAGATGGCAGATGGAGCTTAATCTGGACAAATGTGAGGTAATGCATTTTGGAAGGTCTAATACAGGTGTGAATTATACACTAAATGGCTGAACCCTCAACAGTTTTGACAGGCAGAGGCATCTGCATGTACAAGTCCACAGGTCACTGCAAGTGGCAACGCTGGTGGAGAAGGTAGACAAGATGGCATATGGCATGCTTCTCTTCATCGGCCGGGGCATTGAGTATAAAAGCCTTAGTTAGACCACACTTGGAATATAGTGTTCAATTCTGGTCACCACACTATCAGAAGGATGTGGAGTATTTGGAGAGGGTACAGAAGAGGTTTTCCAGGATGTTGCCTAGTTTGGTGGGCATTAGCTATGAGAAGAGGTTGGATAAACTTGATTTGTTGTCACTGGAACGACGGAAGTTGGGGGGCGACCTGATAGAAGTCTACAAAATTATGAGGAGCATAGACAGAGTGGATAGTCAGAAGCTTTTTCCCAGGGTGGAAGAGTCAATTACTAGTGGATATAGGTTTAAGGTGCGAGAGGCAAAGTTCAGAGGAGATGTGCGAGGGATGTTTTTTACACAGAGGGTAGTGGGTGCCTGGAACTCACTGCCTGAGGAGGTGTTGGAAGCAGGTACGATACTACCGGTTTAGGGTCGTCTTGACAAATACGTGAATAGGATGGGATTAGAGGAATACGGACCCTGGAAGTGTAGAAGATTTTAGGTTAGACAGGCAGCATGGTCAGTGCAGGCTTGGAGGGCCGAGGTCCTGTTCCTGTGCTGCGCTTTTCTTTGTTCTTTGTTCTTAAGTTCTTTAATGATCCTCATGGCAATCACTCCCACCTCATGCTTCAAGCTCATTAACAAGATGAAATCTTCAGTTTTAGCTGAACTGGCAATTCGGCATCAGATCTCACCATGGCCGCATCAGAGGCGCTTTCATGCTGAAGGTATCTGGGGGAAAATGGTCCTCTTACTTCAATATTGCTGAGAAAGGTGTTTGCTATTTGTCTTGCACAAACATGATGACAAGCGTAAGAATGTCTGATTTCAAAGGATGCAACAATTAATACTACATCACCGAGCCATGATGTTGACATCAGAAATTTGGTCCTGAGTGCAAGACCAAACCAGTGACATTTTTCAGCAGTGCTCGAGTTCTGGGCTGCAAAGCGACTATGTGTGTACACCTTTGCTTGCTATCCTACTTCCTCCTCATACAGCTCTCACTTTCACTCCCGTCAGTCCAAAGGATATGGAATTAAATTTTTTTTGAGGAAAACTGGCTCAGCCAATCTTTGCCAGATTTGGTCGGGCCACATAAACTCGACCAAGTCCTGTTTTCACCGACTAAAACTGCTCACCATTCCAGAATGGCCCTGAAATACAATGATAACCCCTGGCCTCTTTTCTCTGCTATAAGTAATATTCTGCAATAATAATTCCAGTGAATGTCAAGAGATAATGATTAGATTCTCTCTTCTTGAAGATGGTCATTGCCTAGCACTGCTGTGGCGTGAATGTTACTTGCCACTTGTCAGTCCAAGGAACAGTGCCATAGCTGCCTGGGGGTGCTTTAATGCTGACTCGAGATACTTGAAGCTGAAGTATTCCATTTCCCTGCACTGATAGCTTTCACACTGATGTGACTAAGATTGAAAGGAAGAAAAATTATCAAATCAGAAACAGTGCTGTTGTTTTGAACTTGTTTTATCCTCAGAATGAAGGCTCGTGTTTTCTTTATTTGAAGTCTTGATGTTCTGTATTTAATGTGATTTTCACAATCTATCATTCTGCACTTTGAAGGCGGACGTTTTCAAACAGCTGACATTTTCCCCGGGACTTATATCTTCCTAATGCTGGGCCATTCTCTATCAGATATATTTTTGAGCGTATTAATCAGTTTGAGAGCTCCGACCAGTTATTTTTCTCATGTTTCTGAAGTCCACCGATTCTCTCCAGCCCCCATTTTCATTGAGTAGCTGATATCCATGCATCATCATTCTCATCTTGGGTTACAAACACAAAGCCAAATCCATAGAATCTATAGAATCCCTACAGTGCAGAAGGAAACCATTCAGCCCATCGTGTCTGTACCCCCCCACTGAAAGAGCACCCTACCTGGGCTCACTCCCCCACCCCCATTACTCTACTTAACCTGCACATCTTTGGATACTGAGGGACAATTTTAGCGTGGCAAATCCACCTTTTAAGCATCACATCCCACAAACTGTTGGGTTATAATGCAATATTCTTACTGGTGTGCATTCCCTGGATCAGAAGGAGGCCATGCCTCCAAGAGAAAGGGAAAGAAAACTTGCATTTATATAGAACCTTCTACAACCTCAGGACATCCTACTGTAGCCAATGAGAAACAGAACCTTTTCTTTCAGTTGGACACTTTACAGCCTTAGTTTAACAATTGCCCTCTCTTCATTCAGATCTGTGTCACACAACTGGAATAGACACATTTCAACGCATTGTCCCTTTAAAGGAATTCCACCAAGGATTTTACTTACTCAGTTCAGACACATTTAATAGAAATAAAAATAGTCTGAAAGAGGCTTCTTTGTCCTAAATTATTCATCTTTTGGCAGATTTATCCTTCTGTTATTTATGAAGTACATGCCAATAAACTTCCTTTTCTTGCTCCCTCAATTCACTCAAATGACTACAAAAATAATCATCTTTATTTTTTTAATATAAATTTAGAGTATCCAATTCTTTTTTTCCAATTAAGGGACAATTTAACGTTGCCATGAACCTACCCTGCACATTCTTGGGTTGTGCAAACAGGGGGAGAATGTGCAAACTCCTCACGGACAGTGACCCAGAGCCAGGATCGAACCTGGGACCTCGGCGCCATGAGGCAGCAATGCTAACCACTGCGTCACCGTGCTACCCGAAAATAATAATCTTTATTAGTGTCACAAGTAGGCTTACATTAATACTGCAATGAAGTTACTATGAAAAGCCCCTAGTCGCCACACTCCGGTGCCTGTTCAGGTAACAGAGGGAGAATTCTGAATGTCCAATTCACCAAACAAGCACATTTTTCGGGACTTGTGGGAGGAAACCAGAGCACCCGGAGGAAACCCCCACAGGCACAGGGAAAACGTGCAGACTCCGCACAGACAGTGACCCAAGTCGGGTATCGAACCCGGGATCCTGGCGCTGTGAAGCAACAGTGCTAACCACTGTGCTACCATGCTGCCTTAATTGGATAGCCAAAAGTTTTGTTCTTCGGGGAAACTGAGAATTAATTTGGCCTATCTTCAGATTTATAGATCAAAATGGTCAAAAGGGCAAATGGAATTCTCTGGTCTTTATATGTTGAGGACTAGTATACAAGGAGTTGGTTATCACAGTTGATTGGGTGGCTTGAGTATGACGCCAATTGTGGAGGTTCAATCGCTGTCGTAGGCCCTGGAGTAATATCTTGCCTCTTGGTTGTGCTCCTCAGGTTATATATAACTAATCATCTCTCTGACTCTCTCCCTCTGAATGGTCACGTTAGACGTGATGACACGGTTACAAAAGAGGTCACGTGACAGAAGTTATCCCCAGCAGAGTGGGCAGAGCACAAGTATTGAAGTAGATGCAGAGCTGGTGAATAAATTACCCTTTGTTGAAAGTCCCTGTTATCAGTGATTCAGGGAACTCACAACTTTTACACGGAATATCGCTATTTACCAGAATACAAGGGGTGGAAGTTATTATAAGCCCTGGTTAGACAGCACCCGGAGGTAAGGGTATATTGGCCTTGGAGGGGGTGCAGTGTAGATTTACCACAATGATACCTGCCTCCAAGGGTCAAATTACAAAGAGAATTTACAAGAGTATTTTGATCAAAGTTTTATAGCATTGTGGTCATATTACTAAACCCAGAGGCCTGGGGTGGGATTCTCTAATAATGGGGCTATGTCACCACGCCAGCGTGAAAACCATCGCCAACCACTCCGGCGTCAACGATTCACGGAAGTGAGGAATTCTCTCCTTCCTAGGGGGCATGGTGCCCACGCGAGTTCGCGCATGCGCGGAACGGCGGCGTATTTCCACGCATGCGCGCTACGGCCGGCGTATTTCCACGTATGCGCAGAGTAAAATAGGCTCCCACGGAACCAGCCCGCCGATCGGTAGGCCCCAATCGCGGGCCAGGCCACCGTGGGGGCCTCCCCCCGGTGTCAGATCCCCCGCCCCCCTCTCCAGGAAGGCCCCCGTATACTCACCTTCCAGATCCCGCCCTGCGGGACCTGAGTAACCCATGCCGGCGGGACTCGGGCAAACTCGTCGGCTACTCAACCCATCGGGGCCCGGAGAATCGCCGGGGGGCCGCTGTTAACAGCCCCCGACCGACGCAGCGGGAATCCCGCGGGCGCCCGAGAATCGGCGCCGGAGAAAGGGGAAGCCGCCGTCGGGGCGGCAGGGCACGATTCTCGCGTCCCCCCGGGGATTCTCCAACCCGGCGCCGGGTCGGAGAATCCCCGGTCCTGGTTTAATGCTCCAGAGATATTCATTCAAATACATCACAGCAGCTGGGGGAATTTAAATTCATAGAATCTCTACTGTGCAGAAGGAGATGATTCAGCCCATCAAGCCCGCACAGACCCTCTGAAGGAGCATCCTAATATAGGCCTACTCCCTTGCCCTATGCCTGTAACCTCCCGAACCTTGGAAAGTAAGGGGCAAGTTAGTATGGACAATCCAACTAACCGGCTCATCTTTGGACACTAAAAGGCAATTTAGCATGGCAAATCCACCTAACCTGCACAACTTTGGACTGTGGGAGGAAACCGGAGCACCGGGAGGAAGCCCACGCAGACATGGGGAGAACGTGCAAACTCCACAGACAGTCACCCAAGGTCAGAGTCGAAACCAGTCACTGGTGCAGTGAGGCAGCAGTGCTAACCACTGTGCCACCGTGCCACCCATCTCTTAATCCTGGTGCCTTGACGAGCAATGGCTCCACTTGGAATAAATGGTTGCTCCGAACTTGAACCCTGCAATCTCTGGTATGGGGAACATTGGAGTTTTGCTCGGACACAGCCAGAAGGTGCTGAGCTGAGTTGTGTGTAAATTCAGTTAATTAATTAAATCAGGAATAAATAGATTGCCTTGAACACCAAATGATTGGATTGTTATAATAAATTATCTGGTTCATTATGCCTTTTGGGAAAGGAAATCTGCTGTTCTTACCCAGTCTGGCCTACAGGTGTCTCCAGATCCTCAGCAATCCGTGTACTCTTAACTCTGAAAAGCCCCAACAAGCCCCTCAGTTGTACCAAACTACCACAGAAAAGTCAAATAAGAATAAAACAGGATCAACCACCTGGCATCAACCTAGGCACATAAAGAAAAGAAGCGTAGAAACTCTGCCCACCCCGCAAAGTCCCCACTCATACTTGGGGAGTTGCCCAGGAGTCCTCAACATTGACTCCAGGTGCCGTGAGATTTCACAGTGGTTGAGGAGCTGGAATGGACCTGAATTGTTCTTGGTTACACCATACTATTGCGCACCTGCGTGGGATTACTTCAGAGGATCTTGGTAATGAATAAATCCTTGTCGCCTCAGCTGATTTCCACATAACTTCCCTGGAATCCAGAAGGGATATCCTTGAAGTGGTTCCTCTGCCCTCCTGTGGGCCGTGTCAAAGCTTCGAATAGAGCGTTTGTTTCGGAACTGTCATGTCAGGCATGCAGACGATGTGGCCCGGCCAGTGGAGCAGTGTCAATGCTTCGATGCTGGGGATGTTGCACTGAGCGAGAACACTGACATTGGTGCACCTATCCTGCCAATGGATTCGCAGAATGTTGCAGAGGTAGCGCTGGTGGTACTTCTCCAGGGTCTTGAGGTGCCTGCTGTACATAGCCCATGACTCTGATTCTGGGATTGTGACCCAGTGACAATGAAGAAATGGCGATTTTATTCCAAGTCAGTATGTGTCTTGGAACATAGGAACATTGCAGCAAGAGTAGGACATTCGGCCCATCGAGCCCACTCCGTCATTCCCTTTGATCATGGCTGACCATCTACCTCAATGGCTTTCCCGCATTACCTCCATAACACTTGATGTCATTGGTATCCAGAAATCTATCACTTTCTGTCTCAAATGTGCTAGATTTCGTCTCCACAGCCCTCTGGGATAGAGAATTCCAAAGATTCACCACTCTCTGAGTGGAGAAATTCCTTCTCATCTGTTTCAAATTATTCTGAGATTATGTCCCCTGGTTTTAGACTCAATAGCCATGGGAAACATTTTATCTACATCCACCCTGCCGTGTCTCATAAGAATGTTGTAAGTTTAAATTAGGTCGCCCCTCATTCTTTGAAACTGTAGGGAATACAAACGCAGTTTCCTCAATTTCTCCTCATAAAACAATCCTGCCTTTCCAGTGATCCGTCTGGTGAACCTCCGTTGCACTCTCTCTATGGCAAATATATCCTTCCTTAGATCAGGAGACCAAAACTGTACCCAATACTCCAGGAGAGGTCTGAGCAAAGTTCTACACTACTGTTGCAAGGAATCCTTGTTCTTGTACTCAAATCCCCTTCTAATGAAGGCTGACAAATCATTGGCCTTCCAAGTTGCTCGCTGCACCTGCCTGCAGGCCTGGAGGGGAACTTGCAGGTGGTGGTGCTCCCACACAATTGTTGCCCTTGTCCTTCTCGGTGAAAGAGGTCAAGAGCAGGTGGAAAAAGGGCCCCGGAGGCAGTAACCACCACCTAGAAGACTGAGAGAGAGGGCAGCATGGTGGCGCAGTGGTTAGTGCTGCTGCCTCATGGCGACGAGGTCCCAGGTTCGCTTCCAGCTCTGGGTCACTGCCTGTGTGGAGTTTGCACATTCTCCCCGTGTTTGCGTGGGTTTCGCCCCCACAACCCAAAGATGTGCAGGGTAGGTGAATTGGCCACGCTAAATTGCTCCTTAATTGGAAAAAATGAATTGGGTACTCTAAATTTATAAAAAAGAAATAAGAGTGAGAGAGGAGAGAGCAGCATGAAGGCCATTGACAGCGTGAGAGGAGAAATGGGGCCATTATTCCATACATTGGGCACCTACTGTCAACCAGAGGGGCGATGTGGTTCAACACCATCTTCAATATGCCAGCGCAGTCTTCGGCCATCTTGCGAACAGGATTGAAGTTGCATCACATGGGCTGCAGTGGCTGACGAAGGTTCACATCCGATGAATGAATTGAGATAAGTGCATCAATAGATTTTGCTGATAGATCAGCTTGTTCAGAAATTAAATTGGTTTGTTTTGTGGTTAAATCAGCTATTTATTATTCAACCCAAATGTCAGTTCATGTTTTTTTTAAAGTTTCTTATACTCTGGACTTTCCTTGTTCCTGAATGCTGTAGATTCTATGTCGTCTTTAATCCCTTATCCCTTCTGATCTTTACTGTAAAAGGCATTTATTCGACACTGCAGTCCATTCAGCAATTGGCATTCCTCCCTCGCACCCATCCCTGCTGGGAGGAAAAGCTTGGTTGGCACATCAATCTGTCTGAAGTGTGTTTTCACATAACAAAGAACAAAGAACAAAGAAATGTACAGCACAGGAACAGGCCCTTCGGCCCTCCAAGCCCGTGCCGACCATGCTGCCCGACTAAACTACAATCTTCTACACTTCCTGGGTCGGTATCCCTCTATTCCCATCCTATTCATGTATTTGTCAAGATGCCCCTTAAATGTCACTATCGTCCCTGCTTCCACCACCTCCTCCGGTAGCGAGTTCCAGGCACCCACTACCCTCTGCGTAAAAAACTTGCCTCGTACATCTACCCTAAACCTTGCCCCTCTCACCTTAAACCTATGCCCCCTAGTAATTGACCCCTCTACCCCGGGGAAAAGCCTCTGACTATCCACTCTGTCTATGCCCCTCAGAATTTTGTAGACCTCTATCAGGTCGCCCCTCAACCTCCTTCGTCCCAGTGAGAACAAACTGAGTTTATTCAACCGCTCATCATAGCTAATGCCCTCCATACCAGGCAACATTCTGGTAAATCTCTTCTGCACCCTCTCTAAAGCCTCCACATCCTTCTGGTAGTGTGGCGACCAGAATTGAACACTATACTCCAAGTGTGGCCTAACTAAGGTTCTATACAGCTGCAACATGACTTGCCAATTCTTATACTCAATGCCCCGGCCAATGAAGGCAAGCATGCTGTATGCCTTCTTGACTACCTTCTCCACCTGTGTTGCCCCTTTCAGTGACCTGTGGACCTGTACTCCTAGATCTCCTTGACTTTCAATACTCTTGAGGGTTCTACCATTCACTGTATATTCCCTACCTGCATTAGACCTTCCAAAATGCATTACCTCACGTTTGTCTGGATTAAACTCCATCTGCCATCTCTCCGCCCAAGTCTCCAAACGATCTAAATCCTGCTGTGTCCTCTGACAGTCCTCATCGCTATCCGCAATTCCACCAACCTTTGTGTCGTCTGCAAACTTACTAATCAGACCAGTTACATTTTCCTCCAAATCATTTATATATACTACAAACAGCAAAGGTCCCAGCACTGATCCCTGTGGAACACCACTGGCCACAGCCCTCCAATTAGAAAAGTATCCTTCCATTGCTACTCTCTGCCTTCTATGACCTAGCCAGTTCTGTATCCACCTTGCCAGCTCACCCCTGATCCTGTGTGACTTCACCTTTTGTACTAGTCTACCATGAGGGACCTTGTCAAAGGCCTTACTAAAGTCCATATAAACAACACCCACTGCCCTATCTGCATCAATCATCTTAGTGACCTCCTCGAAAAACTCGATCAAGTTAGTGAGGCACGACCTCCCCTTCACAAAACCATGCTGCCTCTCACTATACGTCCATTTGCTTCCAAATGGGAGTAGATCCTGTCTCGAAGAATTCTCTCCAGTAATTTCCCGACCACTGAAGTAAGGCTCACCGGCCTGTAGTTCCCTGGATTATCCTTGCTACCCTTCTTAAACAGAGGAACAACATTGGCTATTCTCCAGTCCTCCGGGACATCACCTGAAGACAGTGAGGATCCAAAGATTTCTCTCAAGGCCTCAGCAATTTCCTCTCCAGCCTCCTTCAGTATTCTGGGGTAGATCCCATCAGGCCCTGGGGACTTATCTACCTTAATATTTTTTAAGACACCCAACACCTCGTCTTTTTGGATCTCACTGTGACCCAGGCTATCTACACACCCTTCTCCAGACTCAACATCTACCAATTTCTTCTCTTTGGTGAATACTGATGCAAAGTATTCATTTAGTACCTCGCCCATTTCCTCTGGCTCCACACATAGATTCCCTTGCCTATCCTTCAGTGGGCCAACCCTTTCCCTGGCTACCCTCTTGCCTTTTATGTATGTGTAAAAAGCCTTGGGATTTTCCTTAACCCTATTTGCCAGTGACTTTTTGTGACCCCTTCTAGCCCTCCTGACTCCTTGCTTAAGTTCCTTCCTACTTTCCTTATATTCCACACAGGCTTCGTCTGTTCCCAGCCTTTTAGCCCTGACAAATGCCTCCTTTTTCTTTTTGACGAGGCCTACAATATCTCTCGTTATCCAAGGTTCCCGAAAATTGTATTTATCCTTCTTCCTCACAGGAACATGCCGGTCCTGAATTCCTTTCAACTGACACTTGAAAGCCTCCCACATGTCAGATGTTGAGTTGCCCTCAAACATCCGCCCCCAATCTATGTTCTTCAGTTCTGCCTAATAATGTTATTATTAGCCTTCCCCCAATTTAGCACATTCATCCTAGGACCACTCTTATCCTTGTCCACCAGCACTTTAAAACTTACTGAATTGTGGTCACTGTTCCCGAAATGCTCCCCTACTGAAACATCTACCACTTGGCCAGGCTCATTCCCCAATAACAGGTCCAGTACTGCCCCTTCCCTATTTGGACTGTCTACATATTGTTTTAAGAAGCCCTCCTGGATGCTCCTTACAAACTCCGTCCCGTCTAAGCCCCTGGCACTAAGTGAGTCCCAGTCAATATTGGGGAAGTTGAAGTCTCCCATCACCACAACCCTGTTGTTTTTACTCTTTTCCAAAATCTGTCTACCTATTTGCTCCTCTATCTCCCGTTGGCTGTTGGGAGGCCTGTAGTAAACCCCCAACATTGTGACTGCACCCTTCTTATTCCTGATCTCTACCCATATAGCCTCACTGCCCTCTGAGGTGTCCTCCCGCAGTACAGCTGTGATATTCTCCCTAACCAGTAGAGCAACTCTGCCACCCCTTTTACATCCCCCTCTATCCTGCCTGAAACATCTAAATCCTGGAACGTTTAGCTGCCAATCCTGCCCTTCCCTCAACCAGGTCTCTGTAATGGCAACAACATCATAGTTCCAAGTACTAATCCAAGCTCTAAGTTCATCTGCCTCACCCGTAATACTTCTTGCATTAAAACATATGCACTTCAGGCCACCAGACCCGCTGTGTTCAGCAACTTCTCCCTGTCTGCTCTGCCTCAGAGCCCCACTGTCCCTATTCCCTAGTTCTCCCTCAATGCTCTCACCTTCTGACCTACTGCTCCCGTGCCCTCCCCCCTGCCATACTAGTTTAAACCCTCGCGTGTGACACTAGCAAACCTCGCAGCCAGGATATTTATGCCTCTCCAGTTTAGATGCAACCCGTCCTTCTTATATAGGTCACACCTGCCCCGGAAGAGCTCCCAGTGGTCCAGATAACGGAAACCCTCCCTCCTACACCAGCAGTTTAGCCACGTGTTTAGCTGCTCTATCTTCCTATTTCTAGCCTCACTGGCACGTGGCACAGGGAGTAATCCTGAGATTACAACCCTAGAGGTCCTGTCTTTTAACTTTCTGCCTAGCTCCCTGAACTCCTGCTGCAGGACCTCATGCCGCTTCTGCCTATGTCGTTAGTACCAATATGTACAACGACCTCTGCCTGTTTGCCCTCCCCCTTCAGGATGCCCTCTACCCGTTCGGAGACATCCTGGACCCTGGCACCAGGGAGGCAACATACCATCCTGGAGTCTCTTTCACGTCCACAGAAGCACCTATCTGTGCCCCTGACTATAGAGTCCCCTGTTACTATTGCTCTTCTGCGCTTTGACCCTCCCTTCTGAACATCAGAGCCAGCCGTGGTGCCACTGCTCTGGCTGCTGCTGTTGTTTTCCCCTGATAGGCTATCCCCCCCGACAGTATCCAAAGGGGTATAACAAACCGACTCTCGCTCAATATAATAGTTGCCGTCTCTCAAAACTGGCACAACCTTGCGACTGAGTCCATGCCAGCGTTCGGATTTCGGGTTGGGTGCTTCAGTTTGGTTTGGCTCAAGGCTCACTTGGACCACTCGGAGCTCAGGGGAAAGACAGTTGTGCAAATGCGATATCCAGACGGCGGTACCATTGCGCCAATGCCACACCTGGCTGAACAAGCCGCCATATTATTTTACTCAACCAATAATCCATGGAATCCCTACATTGCAGAAGGAGGCAATTCGGCCCGTCGAGTCTGCACTGACCCTCTGAAAGAGCACCCTACCTAGGCCCACTCCCCCGACCTATCTCCATAACTCCACCTAACCTGCACATCTTTGGACTGTGGGAGGAAACTGGAGCACCAGTAGGAAGCAGATAAGGGGACAAACTCCACACATACAGCCACACAAGGCCGGAATTGAACCCGGGTCCCTGGCGCTGTGAGGCAGCAGTGCTAACCACTGCGCCACCGTGCCTTCCTAAAATTCTTGAGTGACAGCCCAAACAGAATTTAGTTATTTTTTTAACATCATCTGTTTTCAGACAGTTGGATTTGAGACATTATACCTGAATCATTCTATTGAATGCCAGCTAGATTATTCTCTTATTTACTCTATCTATCCTTTGTGTCATGTGAGAGTACCTTGAAGAAATAGGTGTTTATAAATGGGTGTGTATATAAATATCTGTCGTGAGAGTACCTTTAAGAAATGGGTGTTTATTACTGCAATGATGTCAGAGAGGGGGTGGAGCTGGGCTGTCTGTCAGCTTTTTACTTTCGTTTTAGGCTTTTTGCTGCAGGGTGTGTTTTAGTTTCATTTTCAGAGCACTCACAGCCAGATCTATTAGAGCCTCTCTCTGTAATCTAAAGACTGTAAATTGATCCTGGTGATTTAAAATTAATAACAGTAGTGACTTTAACCTGATGTGCTTCTGGTAAAAGGTGTTTTAAGTTGTATGGATGTTAAAAGGAAAGCTTAAAGGATTACTTAGTGTTGTAGTCTTTGGGGGTTGTATTTGAATTAATGGTTGCTAAGATGTTCACTGTATGTTTTAGAAAGGTTCACTTGAGTTCATAGAATAAGCATTGTTTTGCTTTAAAAAATACTTTTCGATTTCTGCTCTACCACACCTGTAGAGTGGGCCGTGTGCTCCCCACAATCTATTAAAAGTTGTGGGTCAGGTGAACTCCATGATACACTTTGGGGTTCTCTAAACCCTAGCCCATAACATTTGTCTATTTATGCTATACCTGCCTATCCTTATAAAAACCAGGCAGGCTGTAGAGCAGGCTGGAAATTTCTTATTCAGTGTCCCCTTCTGGCAAAGACCATTTTCATCTTCAAGGCGCATTAGAGAAAACAAGATTTGATTGGACCATTTGTATCCATGGCGATTGCATATATCTTTCGTGAAAGGTTGGAGCATATGTTGATTGGGAATATTAAGGCTGGAATAAACTCTGATCCATGTTTCTGTGAGCAATGTTGTGTGAGAGCCTAGTCAGAGCAGGCCAGCTATCCTTTGTGGGTGCCTAGGGAGTTTGCCAGTGAACCAGCTGCTCAGTCACCATGGCCAAGCCAGCTTCTGATGTCCAAAAGCTTTCTCCTCATGCTGTCTACTTGCTGCTCTCCCTTGCTGCTTTGCCTCTTTCCCACCAGCTTGTACAGCGAGCTGCAAATATATCATGGCTTTGCTTTTCACCTGGAGGCCATTTCAAGTCCAGCAATCATCAGCATTGCCACAGATGCATTAAGATTAATGCAGCTTCTTGCAGTCGCCTTAAGACATTTCAACGGTGTCAGCCAAACCTATCCTACAGTCAGAAGGCCTTGGACTGAAGACCCAGTTCCAGAGATCTGAGCACCTAATCCAGGCTGACACTCCATTGCCATAATGCAGGAGTGCTTCATTGTCAATAATGCTGTGCTTCTAATGAAACGTTAAACCAATCTTCAGTCTGTCCTTTCAGTTGGATGTGCAAGAACGCATGGCACTATTTCAAAGAAGGGCAGGAGAGTTACCCCCGGTGTCCAGGTTAATACTTACAACTCAACCAAAGTCACTGATGCAGATTACCTTGTCATTATCTCAATGTTGTTCTGTGTGATCTTGCTGCATTCAAAATTGGCCACTGTGTCTCCCACATTACAACAATGATTGCATTTCTTGACCGTAAAGTGATTTGGCATCTTGTGATAGGTGCTATGCTTTTACTCCCAATCCATTTGGTAGCATCGGTTTCTGCCTCCCTTTGTTTAATAACCTGATGTATCAGTGTCGCGCTCTCTCTCGCTTCTTCATACTGCATTACAGCAACACTTCTCAACTGCTGCCACCCACCACAGAGAACAGCCAATTGGTTGTACATACTCCATCGTCACTGGATCAAAAACTATGGAATTTCCTGACCTGTGTAAGAGCTCCAACTTCTAATGGAGTAAAATGTAACAGCATCTTCTCAAGGTGATGAGGAATGGGCAGCAAGCTGGGGCTTTGTTAGGGTTCCCACACTCGGAGAACAAATAAAAGATTCAATATTGAGCTATTCTCACTTGTCCAAGTCAGGGTCTGTGTGTGCTCAACATACACACCAAATGAGAATGAATCTTAACTGACGTCTGAAGTACCTATGCAAAGCACTGATATATCTGAATTTCAGGGCAATTAGGAATGAGAAGTCTAGGCTTGCCTTGACAGCGAGACTAAATATGAAGACATTTTTGAAAAGAATGAAGCAGTTTTCTCTCTGCACCGTCATCAGCACCGAGGATTTCCAAAATCCAGTAGTGCCTGGATGAGGTGCAGAGACCATCATCTCCCTGCAGACGGCCCATATGTAAATCCTTAGCTTCAAAAAGGCTTTTCCACTCTGCTGCTGTGATAGTGCTTGAGCCAAACTCCATTGAGCCTCCGAGTCTGAGTGAGGCTCTGCAGAGAGTGCTGAGTTGGGGAGTATTACGTGTTATAGTTTCATGGTCACTGGGAATCCTGTCAACCTCCCCGGAATGTAACGGCTGTATCAGCTCCTCCAGAGGCATTCCTCTTAACCTTCCCTCCAATGGGTTTCAGATTTGTTTTTAAACATGAAAAGAGTGACCCCGGGGATGTTTCTCAAGGTCTGCCTCATGACATACTCCAGTGGAAATAGAAGATTAAATCAATTTTGTTCATTTACATTTGAGGAGAAATTTAATTTTTTCCCTTTAGTGCCTTTTAACATACCAGATGAATCTGTTTTATTTATGGAAAGCTCAGGAGAATCTGGCTGGAAGGAGATAAAAATGAAATGCAAACGCTGAGGCAAAGTAATGCTGAATATTTCAGCACTGACCTGCTTTCAGGAAGCTATGTTGCTGCACGATTAAAAATTAAATTGTGATCTTAGGAGCACTGTTTCATCAAAGATTGTGTTACCATGGTGATAAGCAGCCTAACAGGAGCTCTTGATTGGCTAGTAATTGTGCCCAGTGACTGGCAGGGTCATAGCTCAGGGAGGTATCCCAGTCTGTACATTTGGCAGACGTCAGTCTGGGGCTGGGCTCTTTACCTCCCCGGACGAGGAAGAAGGCTGCTGCCATGCTTGTTTTGGCCTTGATATATTTTGGCCTGTTGGAAGTAAAGTCACCATAGTCCCAGGTGACCAAAGGCTTTTCTTCCTCTTTTGATAGAGAGAGCTGTCTGGTGGTGATTTAACCTGAGGGTCATCACCTCTCAGGCGAGGGGTAAGGTTCAGAAGGCAGGGCCTTCATGAATAATCTCAGCCGGCATGGGAATGGAACCCGCGCTGCTGGCCTCGCTCTGCATCACAAACCAGCTGTCCAGCTAACTGAGCTAAACCGGTTGGAAAATGAATGTTCAAACATCAGGGAAGAACGGGAGGTTGGGTCTGACCCTGTGATGCCCCCATGGTAGAATTGCCTGTCATCACAAGCTCGACCTTCCAGCATGAAAGATGTCTACATGGATAATGTATGAGAGGACATCAGATATTGATGGCACTGTGCTCCAGTCATCGGATCAGTTCCTGAAGGAGGGGAGAGGATCAGAGAAAATTAACCAGAAAGAATAAACAAGGTCGACAGTGTTTCAATGTTCAAATAGATACTGAAACCTATTTATTTTGGTGGGGGAATCCAGAATGAAAATTGCTTATTGTCACAAGTAGGCTTCAAATGAAGTTACTGTGAAAAGCCCCTAGTTGCCACATTCTGGCACCTGTTCTGGGTGGCTGGTACGGGAATTGAACTGGGCTGGCCTGCCTTGGTCTGCTTTAAAAGCCAGCGATTTAGCCCAGTGTGCTAAACCAGCCCTTGTGGGGTTGTCCTCAAATTAGAACTAGACATTTTGGAGTGAAATCATGAAGCCCTTTTTCACACAAGGTAGAGGAAATTTGAAACACGCATTTCAAGGGGCTGAGCACACTGGCGGTCAAATAATAATAATAATCACTTATTGTCACAAGTAGGCTTCAATGAAGTTAATGTGAAAAGCCCCTAGTCGCCACATTTTGGCACTTGTTCGGGGAGGCCGGTAAGGGAATTGAACCCACGTCACTGGCCTTGTTCTGCATTACATAATGAGCTTGAGCAAGAAGATGGCGTGAAGATACAGGTGTGCCATGGTCTGATGGACTCATGGAGCAGTATGCCTGATCCTTAGGGTAAATTTAATGGTGATGCTGGTCCCACTGGCAGACCTGGAAGTACTGTCCAGGGTGGATGTGGTCAACTCAATGCAATCACATGACAACTGGCCAATTATTGTGGCATGTGAGTGAGACATCCAGGAGCCCTCATCATAGGCCTGAGAGATGTCAGCCGAGGATTGATGTCAGTTGTTGATTGTCGAGAGACTCACAACACCAGGGAAAGGACAAGCTGTTCTGCTTGAAAGTGCTGACTGTCGATGAGGAGGAGGTTCTGGCTTGTTCAGAGAGCAGCACAACTGTTGATGAAGTGTTCACAATGATAGATGATGAGAATGAGGGGCCCTCAGCTCAGACCCCACCTTGGCACAGAAATGAAACACACAGCAGACATGGAGGAAGGAATAACTGGGAAAGACCTTTCCCCAATTGTTTGTGTTCTCCCATCGAAGTTTGCAGTTGCTGTGTTGACAGAGACCCTGCAGTCCACATCGGAGGAAGAGGACTCCTAAGCCTTAGAGGAGGTGGTGGCGTCGTGATATAGTCACTGGAGTGGTGATCCAGGGTCATCTGGAATTAAAAGTCTAATGATGATCAGGAAACCAGTGTCGACTGTCCTAAAAAAACAGCTAGTTCATGAATGTCCTCACCTGGTCTGGCCTGAAGGGGGGGGGGGGGGGGGTTCAGCGATGATGCCTCTTAAAACTGAATAGTTAGCATGCCACTAGAGTAGTTTTACATAAGTTACTTTATTAAGGATTGAGATGAATTATAGGACTGAGTAATCATTATTAACCATTAAACATGTATTTTTAGCACATAGCAGTAGTAAGTAATCGAATGGGATTTCGGATAGCTAACTTGTCCGGAAGGACATCACTTCTGATATCTTTGGCGGGATTCTCCGACCCACCCGTCGGGTCGGAGAATCGCCAGGGGGTGGCGTGAATCCCGCCCCGCCGCTACGACGCCGGCTGCCGAATTCTCCGGCGCCAGTTTTCGGACGGGGCGGGGACCATTGGCAACAGCCCCCCCGGCAATTCTCCGGGCTCCGATGGGCCGAGCGGCCGCCCGTTTTCGGCCAGTCCCGCAGACGTGGATTAGACATGGTCCATACCGGCGGGACCTGGCTTGGATGGCGGTCAGCGGGGTCCTCGGGAGGGTGGGGGGGGGGTGGAGGGATCCAGCCCTGGGGACGCCCCCTCGGTGGCCTGGCCCGCGATTGGGGCCCACCGATCTGCTGACGGGCTTGTGCCATGGGGGCACTCTTTCCCTCCGCGCGGGCCTCTTTAAGGCTTTGCCATGGCCAGCGCGGAGAAGAAACCCCCTGCGCATGCGCAGGAAACACGGCAGCGGGTCTACGCATGTGCCAGAACACGCTGGCAGTCCTGCGCATGCGCCAACACGCGGAGGCCCTTCGGCGCCGGTTGGCAAACCTCACCCCGGATTGCAAACCCGACACTACCAGACGGTACAGCGCCTACGACAGGACCTTCATCAGGTCTGAGGTCCAGCAGCTGCTGCGGGAAGGTATCATCAAGGCCAAGTGGTAGTGGGCCCCTGGAGAGCCCAAGTGGTAGTGGTGAACACGGGCAGAAAAACAGGATGGTCGTTGACTACAGTCAGACCATCAATCGGTACATGCAGCTCGACGCATACCCCCTCCCAAATATGTCTGATGAGGTCAATCAGATTGCACAGTACCGGGACAGTGGACCTGAAATCTGCCTACCACCAGCTCCCCATTCGCAAGGCGGACCGCCCGTACACCACGTTTGAAGCGGACGGCCATTTCCATTTCCATTTCCTTAGGGTTCCCTTCGGCGTCACTAATGGGGTCTCGGTCTTCCAAAGGGAGATGGACCGAATGGCTGACCGGTACGGACTGCGGGCCACTTTCCCGTACCTGGATAACGTCACCATCTGCGGCCACGACCAGCAGGACCACGACGCTATCCTTTCCAAATTTCTCCACACCGCCAAACTCCTCAACGTAACCTACAACAAGAAATGTGTGTTCAGCATGAACCGATTAGCCATCCTCGGCTATGTAGTTCAGAACGGAGTTCTGGGGCCCGACCCCGATCGCAGGCGCCCCCTCATGGATCGCCCCATTCCCCACTGTCCTCAAACGATGCCTGTTTTTTTTTCGTACTACTCCCAGTGGGTCCCTAACTATGTGGACAAGGCCCGCCCACTCATCCACTCCACCGGTTTCCCACTGACGGCTGAGGCTCAGCAGGTCTTCAACTGTATCAAGGCCGACATCGCCAAGGCCGCAATGCACGCGGTCGACGAGACCCTCCCCTTCCAAGTCGAGAGCGATGCATCAGACGTCGCTCTGGCCGCCACCCTCAACTAGGCAGGCAGTCCCGTGGCATTCTTTTCCCGCACCCTCCATGCCTCTGAAATTTGGCACTCCTCGTTGAAGCTGTGCGGCATTGGAGGCATTACCTGGCCGGCAGGAGATTCACTCTCCTCACAGACCAATGGTCGGTTGCCTTCATGTTTAACAACACACAGCGGGGTAAGATCAAAAATGATAAGATCTTGCGGTGGAGGATCGAGCTCTCCACCTTTAATTACGAGATTTTGTATCGCCCCGGTAAGCTCAACGAGCCCCGCGATGCCCTGTCCCGAGGTACATGTGCCAGCGCACAAGTGGACCGACTCTGGACCCTGCGCGACGATCTCTGTCACCCGCTTTTATCACTTCATTAAGGCCCGCAATCTGCCCTACTCCATCGAGGAAGTCAGGGCTATCACCAGAGACTGCCAGGTCTGCGCAGAGTGTAAACCGCATGTGGTAAACCACTGTTGCACCTCTATTCGGTGATGTATGGTAGGACCTGTACTATAGGTATGTTGGCAGTCCCTGCCTGCTGGCTCTGCCCAGTAGGCGGAGTATAAATATGCGTGTCCTCCATGCTGCAGCCATTTCACCAGCTGTTGTGGCAGGACACACATCTTAGAGCAATAAAGCCTCAGTTGTACGCAACTCAAGTCTTTGATCGTGCATCACCGCACTTCTACCGGCCAGACCGTGCGTGCCTGGTGAAGGCCTCCCGTCCCTTTGAATGCCTCAGTATGGACTTCAAAGGATCCCTCCCCTCCACCGACCGCAACACGTATTTTCTCAATGTGGTCGACGAATATTCCAGATTCCCCTTCGCCATCCCATGTCCCGATATGACGTCTGCCACCGTCATCAAAGCCCTCAACACCATCTTCGCTCTGTTCGGTTTCTCCGCCTACGTCCACAGCGACCGGGAAATCCTCATTTATGAGCGATGAGCTGCGCCAGTACCAGCTCAACAGGGGCATTGCCTTGAGCAGGAGGACCAGCTACAATCCCCGGGTAAACGGGCAGGTGGAGTGGGAGAATGGGACGGTCTGGAAGGCCGTCAAGCTGGCCCTAAGGTCTAGAAACCTCCCGGCCTCCCCGACGCACTTCACTCCATTCGGTCGCTCCTGTGCATGGCAACTAACGAAACCCCCCCTGAATGTCTCTTTGCCTTCCCAAGGATGTCCACCTCCGGGGTTTCGCTCCCAACGTGGCTGGCAGCTCCAGGACCCATTCTCCTCCGCAAGTACACAAGGCGAACCCGTTGGTTGAGAGGGTACAGCTACTCCACGCAAACCTGCAGTACGCCTACGTAGCGTACCCCGATGGCCGCCAAGACACAGTCTCCCTCAGGGACCTGGCACCAGCTGGGTCCCCACACACCGCCCCCTCTGCCTCGGCGCCACCCTCCCTTCCCCCAGCGCACCCCACCACAGCCCCCGCTCCAGGATAATCCGACCTCCCCTTGGTCCCACCCGGGGATAAAGAGGATGTCGACATGCTCCCGGAGTCACCGACGACCTAGCCAACGCCTGACTCGCCACCAGCACTGCGGTTCTCAATAACGGATCAAGGTGCCCGACCGTCTAAATTTGTAACCTTCTCTAAAACTTTAATGACAACCTGTATGTAAATAGTTTTCCACAACCCTCACTGGACTCATTTTTAACAGGGGGTGAATGTGGTAGTCACCACTGTTGTATTATATTGTATATATGGGTATTAGATAAGGCCCCTGTACTACAGGTACGGGGGTAGATCCCTGCCTGCTGGCTCCGCCCAGTAGGCGGAGTATAAATATGTGTGCTCTCCGAACTGCAGCCATTTCAGAAGCAGCTGTAGGAGGCCACACATCTCTGTGTAATAAAGCCTCAATTACTCTCTACTCTAGCCTCGTCGTAATTGATAGTGCATCACCCTGTAACTTCCTTGTGCACTAATGCACAGAGTAAGGACTTACTCACTCTTGCTGATCTCAAGAGGTAATTCAGCTGGGCAGAACAGCGGAGCAGTGGCTAGCACTGCTGTCTCACGGCGTCGACAACCCAGGTTCGATCCCAGCCCTGGGTCACTGTCCGTGTGGAGTTTGCACATGCTCCCCGTGTCTGAGTGGGTTTTGCCCCCACAACCCAAAGATGTGCAGGGTAGGTGGATTGACCACACTAGATTGCCACTAATTGGAAAAAATGAATTGGGTACTCTAAATTTATTTATAAAAGTGGTAATTCCACGTCCTCTTGCATTACCTGAAATTTCGACACCTGACATCCAAGCTGCTGACCTCCAAGGCCACCTCCCCACTGGTAGGTCAGGTTGTAGTGGGAGGTCTCCAGTTTCTGTCAGCTAGGATAAGGATCACACGCCTCATGGGAAGAACGTGGGGGAGCTTACGGAGGTAAACATGAAAACACAGGCCAGTTCAGGCCCTTCTTCCCTGCCTCTCCCCCTGTTCCCTTGTGTCGGCTATCGCTGGAGGAAAGCATGCTTGAACGAAGCAGCTGCTCGATTTTAATAACTTAACATCATGTGCATGATCAGACTTAATACCATCTGTGTTCACTGGCAATTATCAACTCAAAGGCTTTGCAGAATTTAACACGCTTTACAGAATAATAATGTTCACCTCAAACAATGCCTGATCATCTTTCTCAAAAAAAACCACTTCCTTCTGTTTTACCTTTACAGATTCGCAGGCACACTTAACACTGCCCAGTGCCAGCTGGTCCTTTCAATGACCTCATTCCAGGTGACAGAGGTTCCTCACAGTGAATTACAACTGCCGGACATCTTGCCCTCTGATGCACGATCAATTGCACAAAGACTAAAGTTGGGTACAACTGTGGCTTTATTACAGTCAGATGCATGGCCTCCTGCTGCAGCTGGCGAAATGGCAGGGCACTGGAGGTCATGCATATTTATACAGTTCTCCGTGGGCGGAGCCAGCCAGCAGGAGCTACCGGCGAACCTGTAGTGCAGGTCCTACCTTACATCTCCTATTACAGTGGTTCACCACATTCACCCCCTGTAAAAATGAGTCTGGATGGGGTGACGTGAAACTATATACAATTAGTGCAATAATGTACAGTGGTAGGGAAAGAAAAGTCCATGTTGACGGTCCGGCGCCCGTCAAAGGTTCAGCCGGTCCGGTGCTTTGGTGCTTCGATGGGATCGGCGTAACAGGGCAGCGAAGTCGGTGATGGCGGTGGTGGAGGTGGCACCGATGGCGGTGGTGGTGGTGCTGATGCTGGCCAGTCATCGGGGAACTCCGGGAGCATGCAGAAGTCCTCTTCGTCCTCTTGTGCGGGAAAGAGGAGGGGGGTGGTGGTCTGGTGGGGTCAATATTGGCGGCGCGGTGGGAGGTGGGGGGGCGCATTGGTGGGGGGGTGTGTTGGGGTGGAACCTGACGGTGCCAGTTCCCTGAGTGAGACAGTATCTTGGCGGCCGTCGGGGAACTCAAGGTAGGCATATTGAGGGTTGGCTTGGAGCAGGGGAACCCTGTCCACCAAGGGGTCCGCCTTGTGGAGTCGGACGTGCCTACGGAGAAGGACCGGTCCTGGAGCAGCGAGCCAAGTCGGGAGCAACACCCAGGATGTGGATTTCCTGGGGAAGGTAAAAACATGTTCATGGGGTGTGCTATTAGTGGCAGTGCACAATAGTGACCGGATGGAGTGCAGAGCGTCAGGGAGGACCTCCTGCCAGCGAGAGGCAGGGAGGTTCCTGGACCGTAGGGCCAGCTGGACAGCCCTCCAAACCGTCCCATTCTCCCGTTCTACTTGCCCGTTTCTCCGTGGGTTGTAGCTGGTCGTCCTGCTGGAGGCGATACCCCTGCTGAGCAGGAACTGACGCATCCCCTGTCACTAGGCGGGGAAACCGAACAGAGCGAAGTTGGTGCTGAGGGCCTTAATGACGGTGGCAGACGTCATATCGGGGCATGGGATGGCGAAGGGAAATCTGGAGTACTCATCGACCAAACTGAGAATGTATGTATTACGGTCGGTGGAGGGGAGGGGCCCTTTGAAATCCACACTGAGGGGTTCAAAGGGGTGGAAAGCCTTCACCAGGCGCGCACGGTCTGGCCGGTAGAAGTGTGGTTTGCACTCCGCACAGACCTGGCACTCCCTGGTGACTGTACTTACTTCCTCGACAGAGTAGGGAAGATTGCGAGCTTTGACCAGATGGTATAATCGAGTGACCCCCGGGTGACAAAGGCTGTCATGTAGGGCCCGGAGTTGGTCCACTTGTGCGCTGGCACATGTACCTCGGAAGAGGGGGTCTGGGGCTCGTTGAGTTTACCAGGGCGATACAAGATCTCGTAATTATAGGTGGAGAGCTCGATTCTCCACCACAAGATTTTATCATTTTTGATCTTGCCCCGCTGTGTGTTATTGAACATGAAGGCCACCAACCGTTGGTCCGTAAGGAGAATGAATCTCTTACCGGCCAGGTAATGCCTCCAATGCCGCACAGCTTCAACGATAGCTTGGCCTCCTTTTCGATGGATGAGTGTCAAATTTCCGATGCATGAAGGGTGCGGGAAAAGAATGCTACGGGTCTGCTGGTTTAGGGTGGCGGCAAGGGCGACGTCTGAAGCGTCGCTTTCTACTTGGAAAGGCAGTGACTCGTCCACTGCGCGCATCCCGGCCTTGGCAATGTCTGCTCTGATGCGGGCGAAAGCATGCTGTGCCTCGGCCGCAAGGGGGAATTGGGTGGACTGAATGAGTGGGCGGGTCTTGTCCGCATAGTTTGGGACCCACTGAGCGTAGTAGTAAAAGAACCCCAGGCAGCGTTTGAAGGCCTTGGGGCTGTGCGGGAGGAGAAGTTCCAGGAGGGGGCGCATGCGCTCGGGGTCGGGCCCGAGAAGTCCGTTTTGGACTACATAGCCGAGAATGGCTAACCGGGTCGTGCTGAACACACACTTCTCTTTGTTGTAGGTCAGGTTGAGAAGAGTGGCAGTGCGGAGGAATTTATCAAGGTTGGCATCATGGTCCTGCTGGTCATGGCCGCAGATGGTGACATTATCTAAGTACGGAAAGGTGGCCCGCAAACCGTACTGGTCGACCATTCGGTCCATCTCTCTTTGGAAGACCAAGACCCCATATGTGACACCGAAAGGGACCCTAAGGAAGTGGTAGAGGCGACCATTCGCCTCGAAGGCAGAGTATGGCCGGTCCGACTTCCGGATGGGGAGCTGGTGGTAGGCGAATCTCAGGTCAATTGTTGAGAAGACCCGGTACTGCGCAATCTGATTGACCATATCAGATATGCGTGGGAGGGGGTACGCGTCGAGCTGCGTGTACCGATTGATGGTCTGGCTGTAGTCCACGACCATCCTGTGTTTCTCCCCAGTTTTAACCACTACCACTTGGGCTCTCCAGGGGCTGTTGCTGGCCTCGACAATACCCTCCTTAAGCAGCCGCTGGAGTTCGGACCTGATGAAGGCCTTGTCCTGGGTGCTTTACCGTCTGCTCCTAGTGGCAACGGGCTTGCAACCCGCAGTTAGATTGGCAAAAAGGGAGGGGGGATAGACCTTGAGGGTCGTGAGGCCGCAAATGGTAAGGGGGAATAAGGGCCTGCCGAATTTGAGGGTGAGGCTCTGGAGGTTGCACTGAAAGTCCAGGCCCAACAGGAGTGCAGCACAGAGATTAGGAAGGACATAGAGGCGGAAGTTACTAAATTCTATGCCCTGGACCGCGAGGGTGACTGTACAAAAACCTCGGATCGGGATGGAGAGGAATCCGGAGGCTAGGGAGAGCCTTTGATTGGCAGGGCGGGCCGCGAGGGAGCAGTGCCTTACTGTATCTGGGTGAACAAAGCTTTCGGTGCTCCCGGAGTCCAGCAGGCACGAGGTCATGTGGCCGTTGATTTTAACCGTCATCGACGCAGTGGCCAGGTTGTGCGGGCGAGATTGGTCCAGCGTCATCGAAGCGAGCTGCGGGTAGCCATCGGATACTTTGGGTGGCGAGCGTGTGCGGTTCTGATGTCGGGATGTCCGGAGATCCTATGGGGGACAAGATGGTGGCGCCCATGGTGCGCACATTGTGGGGTCGGGACAAGATGGTGGCGCCCATTGGTCGCACATGGACCCGGGAGGAGAAGATGGTGGCTCCCATTGTGCGTCTTGCGTGGGGGAGGGAGATAGCGGGCACGATCGCAGCGACTGCGCGGGCCTGGCACACCGCCGCAAAGTGGCCCTTTTTACTGCAGGCTTTACAAACTGCAGTGCGGGCCGGGCAGTGTTGGCGGGGGTGCTTCTGCTGACCGCAGAAGTAGCAGTGGGGACCCCCGGGGTGCGTGGAGTCATATTGGGAAGGCAGGGCCCCGTCTGAGGAGGTCGTCGGCAGGGTCCAGGAGGGGTAGGAAGGAGTAGAAGTGTGGGCAGCGCGGCGGAGGGGTACGATTGTACGTTACGGGATGCGACCGTCATGGAGAGCGCCAAGGTTTTCATCTCTGCCAGTTCGAGCGTGGCCCCTTCCTGTAATCGTTCTCGGATACGGTCTGGCGCAATCCCCGTCACAAAGGCATCGCGCATGAGGAGATTTGCGTGTTCGTTGGCCGTAACGGCCTGACAGTCACAGTCCCGGATGAGTGGAATTAGGGCCCACCAGAAGTCTTCGATAGACTCACCAGGTAGATGCGAGCGAGTGGTAAGTACATGCCTGGCGAAGAGTGTGTTCGCGTTCTGCGCGTAGTGTTCCTTAAGGAGTTCCATTGCTTTTGTGTAATTCATGGCATCTTGGATCAACGGGAACACGCTGGAGCTCAGTCTGGAGTACAGGACGTTTATCTTCTGAGCCTCCATTGGCGCGGGGTCCGCACCCTTGATGTGGGCCTCAAAACATGCTAGCCAGTGAGCAAAGTCTTTCCTGGCATTGGGCGAGTGCGGATCCAGCTGCGGGCGATCGGGCTCAATTCTGATATCCATTCAGTTGAAAATCTGACTGTAACAAATTGATCAATTGCACAAAGACTAAAGTTGTATACAACTGTGGCTTTATTACAGGCAGATGCGTGGCCTCCTGCTGCAGCTGGCGAAATGGCAGGGCACTGGAGTTCATGCATATTTATACAGTTCTCCATGGGTGGAGCCAGCCGGCAGGAGCTACCGGCGACCCTGTAGCGCAGGTCCTACCTTACATCTCCTATTACAGTGGTTCACCACACCCTCCTTCTCAGTTTGGGTGGGCAAAAATGAATCCTCCAATAGCGCAGGCTTAAAACCCACCCTGAAACCATCAATTGGCTATTTGCCCTTTGCGTACTGCGACATCGGAGGTGTGGGTTAGAAATCCACCTATCTCCGGGTACAAGTCACCCCCCTCCATTCTCCCCACATCGGCACCCCCCCTGCACTCCCCCCCCCCCCCCCCCCCACACACACACACACACACACCATCCGATCCAAAACACAGCATTTTATTATTACCTTGTTTTAGGGTCAGTAACGATGGGGATTGTCCCTTGTGTAGCTTTTTGCAGGGTCGACTTGCTCCTCGGTAATGGCCGAACAGGGCAAAGGTGACATCTTTCCCAGGGGTCTCAGAGAGGTTGACCAAGGTCCAGAAGGCAGAACGATTACAGGAGAAGGCCCCTGCAATTTTCCATAGCTGTGTGGTGACCTGGTCCATGGCCAAACAAGTTCCATCAGGAAGCTGAACTGGCGACTGCAGACAGATGATCCCACTCTCTGGCTAATCCAAACATTCTTTGGAAATATTGATGAGCCAAAGCAAATGTTAAGCAGATCTTCCTTGTCCGACACTCAGCAGGCTGCCCCAATAGTAACAGATGAGACAGACTGCCCCAGCTGGAACAGAGGGAGTTCTGGAGTACTGCTAAATGAGGTATTGATAAGCAGTGGGAACCACCTCACAGATGAAGGGCGAATAGTGGTCCAGCAGGTAGTTCTATCACTGAGGTGCAAAAGGGGATATTGAGGATAGCCCAGGAAATTCCAGTAGCATAACCCAAGCCAGTAGTTTTATCGGCCAAATCTTCACAAGGATGTGGTGGGATTCTGTGAAACCTGCCACATATACTAGGTTGTGGGGAAGACTCAACCTACAATAAAGGCTGCACCCATAATACTCACACCAGCTTTTGGGGAACCCTTCAGCAGGGTATTGGTGGATTGTGTAGGGCCTCTGCCTAAAACAAAAGGGAGCTAACAGTCTATTCCCACCATTTTGGATGTGGATACGTGATTCCCCGAAGCCATCCCCTAAGAACTATCTATAATAATCTTTATTAGTGTCACAAGTAGGCTTACATTAATATTGCAATGAAGTTACTGTGAAAATCTCCTAGTCACCACACTCAGGCGCCTGTTCGGGTACACTGAGGGAGAATTCAGAATGTCCAATTCACCTAACAAGCACGTTTTTCGGGAGGAAACCAGAGCACCCGGAGGAAACCCACGCAGACACAGGGAGAACGTGCAGACTCTGCACAGACAGTGATACAAGCTGGGAATCGAACCCGGGTATCTGGCGCTGTGAATCAACAGTACTAACCACTGTGCTACCGGTATCTTTGCCAAGCTATAGGTGGAGGTGTTAACCCCATACCTTACCCAATACAGGCAGCTGATTGAGATCCGGTCAGATCAGAGCATGAAGTTTCTGTCCAGTACTTTTCGCAAGGTTATGGGTAATCTGGACATAACCTAGTGTTGCTATCTTTACTTGCTCTAAATATGGCAGTCAATAAGGTTGCCCTTCTTTTATCTAGATAGTGATATTATATGCTCTCAGAGTCGCCAGGGATCAAATACTGCGACAAGGTTTAACCAGGTATCGATCAAAGAGCCAAACAACCAGTTAGTTAGTTCAAGATCAATGATACTTTATTTACACACAAGATTAACTTACACATGCAACATAAACACTACTAGCTAAACTACATCTAACAACTATGACAACCTGTACTTAACTTCAGGCACCCGGCTTAGATCCGAGGAACAGTCGTCTTTGTTTGAATCTGGATCGGTTGGATCTGGAGAAGTAACTGCGGTTCGGCTAGGATCATCCATCTGGTAGCGAGCGTTGAACTTGAACTTGCTTCTGGGCGTGATGCTGTAGTTGGAGATGGACGTTGCCGGAGTCCCAGGTCCAAAAGAGGTCGAACACATGGCAGTGTCTCTCTTTATCCTTGGGGATTTCGCGCTCTTTTGGGCGGTCCTTAGGTTTGGACCCAATTAATTGGGCCGTTCTCGATCACTGCCTTCAATCTGAGCCAATAAAGGGACAGGTGCCTTGATGGCTGGGCATGTCCTAAGCGGTCATTGACCCTGTTGTTGATGCTTCCTGAGTAAAGGGAGTGGCGCCAATATGTCTGGGCTTGTATTGGTTACCTGAGTATCAATCCTTTGTCTTACGGAGATGGGCCATTAAATGCTAATCGGTTGGGGGTTTCGATGCTGTCTGGATTCTCTGCTCACGAATATACATTCAGGCTCTGTGCCTGCCTGAATCTTACATTGTCCATATTTCCTTTTAGGCTTTGCGAACATCCATGTTTTTTGTTGTAAGTAGCCATCCCAGATGGCTACACTAGCTAAAGTCCACAGCCTATCACCCGGAGACACAAAGGGGTTTTAGAACGGTACCACAAAACGGTAAAGGAAATGATCATGACATCCTGCCATGTGTACCCCCATGACTGGGACAAGGGTTTGGGATTCCTCTTGTTTGGCACCCAGAATTCACCCAAGGAGTTCACTGGCTTTAGCCCCTTTGAATTAATTTATGAATGAGAGGTGAGATGTCCTCCGAAACAGGTTTGTACAGCAAACTGAAGATTGTTCCATGTTAGATTACATATCCTTGTCCAGGGAGTGGCTCATTCAAGCCTGTGCTGTGACATAGGAGCATCTTGAAACCTCCAGACAACTCGGAAAATGAAGGCAGATAATCAGGCCAAGGGCAAAATATTTCGTCCCAGAGACGATGGGCAGGATTTTCCATCGGCGGGATTTTCCATTGCATCGGCGGTGCGCCCACACCTGCAGGTTTCCCGGAAGTGTGGGTGGCCACAATGGGAAATCTCATTGGCAGGTGGCGGGAACGGAGAATCCCAATGCTGGCGAGGGCGTGACGCCCAGAAAAACTCAGCTAGCGGACCAGAGAATCCCGTCCGATGTGTCAGTGCTACTGCACGTACAGGGTGAACAGCCAAAAGCCCGATTCAGTGCCCTGTACAGAGTGGTAAACAGAATAGGCGAGGTGAATTATTTACTTCAGACCCCAAGCCATAGGAGAAAGCAAAAGCTTATCAATATGGTTGATGCAGTCTCACTGACGGGACGGGGACAAACAAACACAGGTCAACCAGGGAGTCAGGACAGAAGAGGCTTAAAAGGATAGTGAGGAAGAGACGGGGGAGGCCTGGACAATTCCCAATTCGAATCCTGCCCTGTCCAGTTAGCTAACAGGTAAATGTTAAGGAGATTAGACAACGTGCTCTCTGTTTTAAATCCAGAACAGAGGCCTAACAAGGCTGCTCATAACATTTAAAAAGATCTATGGGGACAAACCTGGGTGCACAATCCTAGCCCTACAACTAGACCCAGAGAAACTGACCAATGTTCGAGAGGAAATTTGGTACATGCTGGAGCACAACCTGATTGAGCCCTCTCAAAGCAGCTGCTGTCCCCTGGATGTGCTTATGCCTAAACGCAATGGCCCAACCAGTTCCTGCATTGACTACAGAAATGTTAGTATATTGACCAGAGCTGACTCCTGCAGCTTTTGTTACCCCAGCCCTGCTTATTCCAGTGCCAGGTTATGCCATTCAGATTAAGAGATGACCCAGCCACCTTCCAAAGGCTGATGAACATCAAACAAATGTTAGACAAGCCAAAACGGTGTTCTGTTTACCACACAAATGAGAAATGTGGCGCATGAGTTTCAGTGGCAGACTGATGCCAGGTATGCATGCTCTGGTCTATCACGGGCTAGTGGATTGTATCAAACAGCATGTCCCTTCAACTGTTTGCAATTGATAGAGTGCTGACCATACTCAACCAACCTGTGCCTGAAAAACTGAGGACATAATGTATAACATTAGATGTGATTTCCCAATTGGGCAGCACTTGCTGAAAAACCATGAGTGTGCTGAGAGTTGCGCTAACAATTAATTTAGGATTATCAGTTGGGCTCCTACTGTAACTCAATTATGTTTGCTAGAAGCTACATCTATTGATATGCAGGAATCTACACGCTATAGGCAATGTCCAGACATTGCACCGATTTTGAATTTAACAAGCACGGGGGGCAATAGCTCCCTGTTGCATTAGTCGTGGCAACCTCTCGACCAATCAGAGCTGATTTGGCAAACAATCAGCATCCCATTTCTCCAGCAGTATAATTATTGAAATTTGTCTACCTGATGTCAAAAAACTTCAACAGCTTGGCTCTTTTTTCAGCAAGATTAAATTCTGTATTACTGAACATCTAAATGCAAAAATGCCAAATGTCTAACAATCACAATTTATGCAACAAGAAAAATGGTGCTGATTGTTTGGTAAATTGGCTCTAATTGTTACTATAGAGAAATCAATGTGGAACCATAGGCTTCCCAAGGTCCTGGGTAATTCAAAAAAAGGCACAAGGCTTGAACATATTCCTTCAATTTGATAATGAGGAACCCTTGTGTACCAATGTACGTCATTTCTAGCAAGCATTATGAATTCAACAGATTATCTGAAATTGTTTGTTAGTGTAGCTATTAGCTCACTCAGTGTTGTTCAGCAAGTGCTGCCCCATCGCAGAATTACATCTAACTGGAGATGTTTTGTTTTGGGTTTTGCAAACACGGGCTTGTTAAATATGATCTGTACTCTCTACCTATTATGAACAACTGAAGAAACATGCTATTTTTTTATTCATTGGATGTGGGCGTTGTTGGCTGGGCCAGCATTGATTGCCCATCCTGAAGGCATTGACTGCAGAGTCAACCAGATTGCTGGGGATCTGGAGTCACATGTAGGTCAGACCAGGCAAGATTGACAGATTTCCTTCTCTAGTGAACCAGATGGGCTTTTACGACAATTGACAATGGTTTCATTGACTTTTAATTGCAGATTCTTATTGAATTCAAATTTTGCCACCTGCCATGGCAGGATTTGAACCTGAGTCCCCCAGACCGTGACTCTGGGTCTCTGGATGGCTAGTCCAGCGACAATACCACTATGCCATTGCCTCGCCTGTAGATTCAACCAGCCAATCATTGGGATGTAAAACCTGAAGTTCTCTGTTGATTTCTCTAATACAACACCTCAGCCAATCAGAGTCAACTTGCTGCCCAAACAGCACACAGCTGCCCAAACAGCACACCACACAGCAAACAGCTCCTTTAGTATACATTATTGTGATCATTTGAAATTTGGAATTCTTATATTTGTCCTCATGAGTGCAAGATGAGGAGTTTTTGGCAGCATGTTTTCTTTTCAGCCATATTCAATTTCCCATATCGACCAGTGACTGTTTGTATATTTAGTTCTATCGCATAATTTTATTATTGATATTATCCAATAACAATACCATCATTAACATATATATTCGATTAAAACTTTAACAACAATTTTGTTTGGCATTAATATCTGGGAAAAGTGGATTTAACATTTCTGTCCTCTTCATTGTCACTCTCACTGAGCTTCGTCCGGGAAAATTACCCTCCCATTCTCTGTCTGCTACCTCAGAGATACGGGGCTGGATTCTCCATTTCAGCAGCTTAGTGCCGGCTCGAACAGAGAATTCGCGGGAGGTTTACGATGGTAAAATCGGCGCCAACCCCTCACTGATTCTGGGACCGGTGAGGAGCTAGCAGCGGTGCCGGGTGAAGCTCCGACATCGCAGGACACATGTGGTCTCAGGGGTCGGAAAGCTGGCGTGGTGTTTGCAGACTGTGCCCAGTGCCCCCACACTCAGCAAGGATAATCAAGATTAACTTGTTAGTTACAGTCCATAATAGGGGAGAATGCACCTTGGTACGGGACGAGACAAAATCTCGGGTGGGTAAAATCTATGATGGGGAGAGTGTACAAGGGATTGTGTGGAGATTAAATAGGTGGGTAGAGTCTCTGATAAGCGAGAGTGTACATGAGCTAAGGAAGAAGATTAAATAGGTGGGTAGGGTCCATAATGGGGATGAGTGTACATGAGATGTGGGAGGAGATTAAATAAGTGGATCGGGTCCATGATGGGGATGAGTGTATATGAGCTGTGGGAGGAGATTAAACGAAGGGTAGAGTCTATGATAGAAGCACATGGACTGTGGAGGGTACATTGAATACATGGTCGAATACAGGAACATAAAAACATAGGATAAGGACTAGGTCCTTCAACATTAAAGCCTACCCTGCCATTCAGTTAAATCATGGCTGTTCTGTATCCTCCCTGCATCCACCCATCCTAGATCTATATTCTTAGTACCCTTGCCTAAGGAAAATCCATCAATTTCTGATACAAAATGTTTAATTGACCTCCAGTCTGTGAATCATTTTGTAGAGAGATTGGCAAATTTCCACTACTCTGTGTACGATGCGCTTCCTGACATCAATCCTGAATGTCTAAGGAATGCCCATTTATTGCCGACTCTCTCACTAAAGAAAGTAGTGTCTGTATCTACCCTGTCAAATCCTTTAATTGTCTTCAACACCCCAATTAGATCAACCGGTAATGTTTTATGTTTCTGTGTCATTTCAAGCCTAGGCGAGGCAGCACGGTGGCGCAGTGGTTAGCACTGCTGCCTCACAGCGCTGAGGTCCCAGGTTCGATCCCGGCTTTGGGTCACTGTCCATGAGGAGTTTGCACATTCTCCCTGTGTTTGCATGGGTCTCGCCCCACAACCCAAAGATGCGCAGAGTAGGTGGATTGGCCGTGCTAAATTGCCCCTTAATTGGAAAACATGAATTGGGTACTCTAAATTTATTAAAAAACAAAAATTTCAAGCCTAGGCCGAACAATCTAGTGTTATAGTTTAACCATTTTTCACCTTAGTATCATTCTGGTAGATCAGCGCCGAGCCTCTCCAAGGGCAATCTATCCTTAGCAAGTTGCAGTGCCAGAATTGATATAGTGTTCCAGATGGGATCAAACCTGAGCTCCGAACACCTGAAGCATGACTTCCACATATTTGTATTCCAATCTCCCTTGAGATAAAGGCCAACAATCCATTAGAAACAAAGGAATATCGGAAAATGAGTTTGTCATTTGACCCTTCGTGTTTATTCCGCATTAAATGAGATCGTGTCTGGAATCTGACCTCATTTCAAACAGTCATCCAACAAAAATCTAACAATCGCAGTTTGAAAACCATCAATTGACTCAGTCTTAAAGAATTAAAGATCAAAACCTCAAGGGTGACAAACTCTGGATTGTTACCCAAACCAAATGCAAATTAAGTTAGGGATAAGCAGAACAGAAAGGCTGACATGTGGTTGAAGGAATGTTGTCAGAAAGAGTTTTCCATTTGATAGGACAGTGGCACCGGTACTGGGATAGGAATGAACTACAGCCTGCAGAGGTGTCCTAGGAGAAATATGCAGTTACAAAGGTTTTAAACTCCTAAATGAAGGAAAAGCTAAGGTGAAAAAGATAGTAGTTTAAAATGATAAAACAGGGAAGAGAGTAGAGTAACAGAGATTCTGCTTTCAGCAATACAGGTAAATGGAAAACTGAAATATACTGTAATGAGCCCCACTGATGTTACCTGTGTGAGTGTCTCAAAACTCCGAAAGACACCTTAAAACGTTGGTTCTTCCTGGTGTATGTTTGTTTGGAATAATGTGAGGAATAATGCACAGCCCTGTGAGGAACCGGAACAGTCATCATGTAAACAACTAATAAAGATTATTTATTAAAGTAAAAGAAATAGAAGAAAAAAAAACACGACTGATACACATTGTGAAATTCTCCATTTGGGAGATTTAATTGAAATGGTTTGAAGTGCGGTGATGAGCGGGAACTGCTGCGAGCTTTCCGCGCTCGGCCTTGCGAGGCCGTCACTGCTATAAAACGTTAATTGGTGCACTTAATGAGGCCCTACGGGCTTCATGCCACCAATGGCAGCACGGTAGCATTGTCAATAGCGCAATTGCTTCACAGCTCCAGGGTCCCAGGTTCGATTCCGGCTTGGGTCACTGTCTGTGTGGAGTCTGTACGTCCTCCCCGTGTCTGCGTGGGTTTCCGCCGGGTGCTCCGGTTTCCTCCCACGGTCCAAAGATGTGCAGGTTAGGTGGATTGGCCATGATAAATTGCCCTTAGTGTCCAACATTGCCCTTAGTGTTGGGTGAGGTTACTGGGTTATGGGGATAGGGTGGAGGTGTTGACCTTGGGCAGGGTGCTCTTTCCAAGAGCCGGTGCAGACTTGATGGGCCGAATGGCCTCCTTCTGCACTGTAAATTCTATGCTATCTATGCTATGATAGTCCCGCCGGCTAATTCGCCGGGACCACGTTCGACTTGCTAACAAGGGGGAGCAGAACTTAAACCCCACTCAGCTCGCAGCCATGCCTCCGAGAAGACCAGCCTCCTGTTTCGGGAATGCCGACCTGGGCAGATTATAGGATGCGCGGCCAGATGGTATGCCCTGTTCACCTGGGGTCTCGGAGGGTCAGTCACAGGGCAGCTTAGTAATCAGTGGCAGTGGCAGAAAGCTCAAGGAGCATGAGGATCGGCACCCAGTGTCGTAAGAAAACAATAGCCTCCACCGAGCCGCTGGACCCCCAATCCCCACTCCCCAACAAAAATGTGTCTGGCAGCACCCCTTCCCAGCACTGTTCCATGCCCCGGCCTACCCATGTCCAGCAGTGCTGTCCAAGACTCCCCCCCCATTGCCCCTCTCATTCCCCATCCGACCCCCGATACTCCTTATTTCCTCTCCCCTCATGCAGCCCATCTCCCCACACACCCACCAAAAACCCCTTCCCCTGAGCACCCCCCCCCTTGAGCTTGAGCACCCCAACCCCAACGATGAAACACCGTGCGGCTCACGATGCCCTCTCTGTGACCCCACAGGAGACATTGGCCCACAACAGACGGTACAGGATCCAGAAGGGCGGTGGTGTTCCGGACATTAAAGACCTCACCCCCTCCGAGGAATGGACCCTGTAGGTGGCGGGGGTGGCCGTGGACAGATCTGACACCACCGTACAGGTCAGCGTACAGTACAGAGATGAGGATCCCCTGGCCCCCTGCCAGATGAACTATCACGTGAGTTACTAATGTCATGCAGACTGACTCATCCATCCCATAGACCACATATCCATTCTCCCACAGGATCCTCATCCAACGTTGCATGCCCATCCAGGGTGGTTCCCACCTCCCATGAGAACACCTCTGAGGACAGCTCCGAGGATCCCACTGTCGAGGTGTCAAGGATGTTATACCCACCCTTCACCAGTGCAGAGACACACACATCGGTAGGAAATGGTAGTGGACAGGCTACTGAGGCACATTCTGGTGGCATCACACAGTTGCAGATGCACATCAGGACGTGGCAGGAATGCCCAGGCGCCAGGCAGTCGAAGGTTTGCTGGATCCCAGGACCCAGCTGAGTCCTAGTCAGATGCTGAGCCTCTGGACTAGGTTTACCCAGAGCTGATGCCGATGCTAGGGTGTTGCAGTGAAATTCAGACGCGGATGTCAGCGACAGTCCAGCAGATCCATAGCCAATTGGGGGAGTCCCAGAGGCCACGGGCGCAGGAGATGGCGCTGGTAATGGGTGGTACCGAGGCCAGAACTGCTCGGGTGGCAACCGCAGTGGAGAGCCTGGTCCACAAGGTGTGGCTCAGTCGGTGCCGGCCATGGCTGAGCGCCTCGACAGCATGTCCTAATCGCTGGAGGACATGACCCGATACCAGACGGAACTTGATGAGGCGCTGCAGAGCATGTCCAAGTCTCAGGTGGGCATTGCCAAGGCCCTCCAGAGCATGACCCGGTGGCTAGGGGTGACTTCCCTGCCCCATGTGGGCATAGCCGACGCGCTGCGGGGCATGTCTCAGTCTCAGGTAGGCCTAACCGAGGCGCTGCAGAGCATGTCCCCATCGCTGCGGGATGTGTCCCAGTGGTAGGTGGACATTATCAAAATGCTCCAGAGCATGTCGCAGTCACTGAGGAGCATTGCTGAGGGCATTGACACCATGCTGCAAACATCGGGGAGCCACCAGGGCTGGCAGGCCAGATGATCCAGCTGCCCCTCCACCCAGCGGTGAACCCCAGGTCCCTATGGGCACCGACCGGGAGGAGCCACCTTATGGAGTGGAAATGGCGGCCACCAGCTCACCCGGGTTCCACCCCTGACAAAAGCGCATCTCCGAGTCAACACTGGGAATGGCGGGAATTGTGCCACCAGCAATTGCGCAGGAGTCCTCCAGCCCCAGAGCCCCCAGAGGATACCCATCAGGGGCATCAAAGGCCATGGGACGTGATAGACAACAGGCTGCCTCCACCTCTGATGTTCATTTGAGGACAACGGAGACACAGCGGTATGGGATGTAAGGCTAAGCAGGCCGAGGATCACTGAGAGGGCACTGGAGGGAGGCATGTTAGGGGGTAAGGGGGGAGAGAATGCATTGGGGGGTAAAAGGATGGGGGTCTGGGAGGGGTGGGGAGAGTGGGGCAGCACCATCAGTGGAGTGCGGCAGTTGGGGACACGTGTATATCTAACGCCTCTGGCAATTTCTTCCGCAACGCAAGCCAAGCACCAGTCCCATGCTGCATCTCACCAGTCCTGGGCTCTTGCTCCTCCCAGCCTCCAGGCAAACCATGTCCAGGTTGTGGGTGTGAGCAACCACTCAGCAGACAGACAGGGGTCAGACTATGGCATTGAATGAGAAGCACCAGTGCTCAGTTCTCTGCGGGTTATCATCACCCCCCCTGCCCTCGACAGTGACCTGCTGACAGTGCTGACAGGAGGCCGGTGAGCCTTACATCAGTGGTAGGGAAATTACTGGAGAGAATTTTTCGAGACAGGATCTACTCCCATTTGGAAGTAATTGGACGTATTAGCGAGAGGCAGCACGGTTTTGGGAAGGGGAGGTCGTGTCACTAACTTGAAAGCGTTTTTCAAGGAGGTCACAAAGATGACTGATGCAGGTAGGGCAGTGGATGTTGTCTATATGGACTTCAGTAAGGCCTTTGACAAGGTCGCTCATGGCAGACTGGTACAAAAGGTGAAGTCACACGGGTTCAGGGGTGAGCTGGCAAGATGGATACAGAACTGGCTAGGTCATAGAAGGCAGAGAGTAGCAATGGAAGGGTTCTTTTCTGATTGGAGGGCTGTGACCAGTGGTGTTCCACAGTGCTGGGACCTTTGCTGTTTGTAGTATATATAAATGATTTGGAGGAAAATGTAACTGGTCTGATTAGTAAGTTTACAGACGACACAAAGGTTGGTGGAATTGTGGATAGCGATGAGGACTTTCAGAGGATACAGCAGGATTTAGATTGTTTGGAGACTTGGGCGGAGCGATGGCAGATGGAGTTTAATCCGGACAAATGTGAGATAATGCATTTTGGAAGGTCTAATACAGGTAGGGAATATACAGTGATTGGTAGAACCCTCAAGAGTATTGACAGTCAGAGAGATCTAAGTGTACAGGCTTACAGGTCACCGAAAGAGGCAACACAGGTGGAGAAGGTAGTCAAGAAGGCATACGGCATGCTTGCCTTCATTGGCCGGGGCATTGAGTATAAAAATTGGCAAGTCATGTTGCAGCTGTATAGAACCTTAGTTAGGCCACACTTGGAGTATAGTGTTCAATTCTGGTCGGCACACTACTAAAAGGATGTGGAGGCTTTAGAGAGGGTGCAGAAGAGATTTACCAGGATGTTGCCAAGTATGGAGGGCATTAGCTCTGAGGAGCGATTGAATAAACTCGGTTTGTTCTCACTGGAACGACCGAGGTTAAGGGACGACCTGATAGAGGTCTACAAAATTATGAGTGGCATAGACAGAGTGGATAGTCAGAGATTTTTTCCCAGGGTAGAGAGTCAATTACTAGGGGGCATAGGTTTAAGGTGCGAGAGGCAAGGTTTAGAGGAGATGTACGAGGCACGATTTTTACATAGAGGGTAGTGGGTGCCTGGAACTCGCTGCCAGAGGAGGTGGTGGAAGCAGGGACGATAGTGACGTTTAAGGGGCATCTTGACAAATGCATGAATAGGATGGGAAGAGAGGGATACGGACCCGGGAAGTGTAGAAGATTGTAGTTTAGTCAGGCAGCATGGTTGGCGCAGACCTGGAGGGCCGAAGGGCCTGTTCCTGTGCTGTACTTTTCTTTGTTCTTTGTTCTATCGCACTGTAGTGATGTTACACAGACCCTGGGAGAGTGGGAAATGGTGTGGGGGGGGGGGGGGTTAAGGAATGGGAGCAAGATGAAGGGGGGAGGGGTGAGGCTGAAGGATGGGGAGGGGGGTGAGGAGAGGGAGTTTAGAGAGGGGATCTGACAGACGAGGCCATGTTTTATGTGACGCAGGCCTCCCTGGACCTCTGGGCGTGCCGGACCCTTTCTGCTTCTGCTTGCCCTCCAACCTCCGGCTGGTCCTGTGGGTCCTCCCCGGGCTCTTCCTCCCGCCCCCGCTTGGTCCGCCGCCTCTTCATCCCCATCCCTCTCCTCGGAGTTGGCCTCATATTCCCCTCTCTCCATCTCCAGCATTTTGCCCCACTGCTGTGCCAGGTTGTGGAGGACACAGTAGACCACCAGTTAGCGGGCAACCCTCCGGGGTCGGGGGTGGGTGTGGGGGTGTACTGCAGGGCATCACCAGAGCGGTCGAGGCATCAGAACCACATCTTGCGGAGTCCAATGCACAGCTCAATGACAGCCCAGGTGGCCGCATGGGCCTCGTTGTATCGGGTCTCCGCTTCAGTCACCGGCCTCTGTACAAGTCCTCACCGAGTACCCCTTATCCCCAAGAGCCAACTGGCCATCCTGGGATGCTCGACGAAGAGGCCAGGGTTGTCCGACTGGCCTAGGGTGGAGCTGTCGTACACACTCCCTGGGAAGCAGTCAGTGGGAGTTATGCATGGTCGGTGGAGAAGGCGGGTTGGGGCTGCAGCTGCCCCCGGAATGGGACCACCTGGTCCAGGGGTTGGTATGGCGGGTCCATGGATGCTGAGGCACCCATCTCCCATCACCCCTCCCCAGCCAAGGGCATGAGCAGCCACCCCCTACCCTGCTCCACAACACGCCCCCCTCCCACCGATGGTGGCCCCCCCTGACCGAGGCTGCCCCCCCTCCCAAGCAAAGTTCCAGCAAACCCAGTGCCCATGGGCTCTTTGCGTGGGAGTGAAGATGGCTACTCACATCCTCTGGTCCCTGGAACAGCCCCTCCGCCAGCTTCATATTTTTAAAAAGGAGTACTAATTAGCATCAAAGTGATCACTTGCTGTGGAGGTGGATAGAACACGGGGTGCGGGGGCGGTAGATAGGGGGTCGCTCCCATTAATTGTATGGAAATTGGGCTTAAGTGGTGATTATGGGAATCGCTGAGATTTCGCCAATGCGAGCGAGCCGGTTGGATTGCAAACTGATCGGCGCACACCGAGTTTGGCCTCTCCCGTGCTTTAATGGCTTCATCGCGCTCTCGCATCAGCGCTACGTGACCGCCCAATTACGCCCTAAGTTTTGACGCCAGGACTGAATTGTAGCAGTTGACGATCTGATTAGGGCACTATTTGTGGAGAAATTCAGGCCAGCATCTGCTGCTGCAAATTCCAAGCAATTCCCAGCCCCAGCGGGCGTTCGAACTGCTGGGGCTGGAGTTAGTGCCAAAAAGCCTCCGCAGCCATGGCGCCCAGTCCACGTTTGTAAATACTTGTAGTAATTCACGGCCTCAGGATTTCCACTGAGAGGCGTGGAGCATCGCAAAAGGGCGGAGTATACTGTGTCCAACTAGATGATCACATTTAAATGCATTAAAATGCCAGTTTCACATGCCACCGGTGCAGGGCACAAACCTTGCCACTAGTGAGGGACACGAATCGGTGCCGGCCGCAGACCTCAATTTTGCGCCCCAATCTCCGCCAAATTGCGGTTAACCTGTAGCGAGGTGACAAATTTCTCCCACGATGACACTTAAGTATATGAATAACTCAACATACTATTTTATCTGAAGTTACCTCTTGTTCCCCAAATATACTCACATTCCCTGAACTCCCAAGCAACATCCAATTTTAGAAACTCAATGGGTCAAATCCCACTTATCGTCACCACACTGTACAGCTTAGGTCAGGATTTTTCAAAATGCAGCTCGTGTTGCAGGCAGGTTTCAGGAGGGTCACGGGGCGATCCATCACGGAGTTCCCAATGGCAGGAGAAGCGCCCAATGGTTGCTACAACATTTTTATTGAGAATAATTAAATGAGAAAGAAATAAGGCCACCTTTTAAATGAGAAAGAAATAAGGCTGTGTGCAGTCTTCTGGCCAGCAGCAGTGAGCGTGTCATGTGCCCTGCACATACACTTGACGTCAAGTGTCCTGTATGTACCTGTTTCTGGCACCAAATTACAGAGGATAACTTCTTCGATTTTGTAGCTGCTGGTGTGCAAGGCAAGAGGACTGTGAAGATGAATAACCTACTGGCCAGGATCTCACATCTGAATCTGCTGGAGAGAGCTGCGCAGGAGAGTTCAAGGCAGCACAGAGTAGTGCTAGTGTTAGCTATGTACAGAACTCTGGTTAACTGTCTGCAAAGAAGAAACTTAACTCGGGATCAAAGCAGTATAACATGATTTCTTGAAGTAGGGAGCTGGATTCTCCGATTCTGGGGCAATGTCCCCATGACGGCGTAAGAACAGTGGCATTTTACGCCAGGAAAACTAGCACAAAATGGCCACCAATTCCCCATTTTGCTGGGGGCTAGCAGGACGGCAGCATAGAGCACCCGGTTCTAGCTGCCGATACCAGGTCCGTGGCTGCACATGCGCATGGCGGCGGCCTGCAGTGGCCGCGCCGTGCTTCATGGTGGAGGCTGCTCGCGAACCCGGTCCGCGAAATAGTCCCGACCTTCGGCCAGCTCACATGCCCCGGACCATCCCCCCCCCTCCCACCACAATGCTCCAGCTCCGAATAATGACCCCCCCCCACTGCCCGCGGATCGGCTCTCCCCGACGTAGCGGCGCTGGAATGAGTCCGCAGCAGCCACGCCGAGTTCCCGACAAGGGAGACCATGAGAGACCGAAGCCGCCGGGAACTCGGCCGGTCGGGGTCGGAGCATCGGGGGCGGCCTTCAGGCAATGTCCTGAGGCCATCGATATGTGGCGCGGCGTATGTCGCTTTGGAGAGGGCGGCCCCGATTCTGTCGTAAACTTGGATTCTTCAGCCAGTCGCCGAATGCGATTTCGGCGACAGTGACCTGAGAATCCAGCGCATGGTTTTTGTCAATTGTGCCACACGCAAATGGGAATACAAAGCTCTTGTGTGTCCTATGCAGGGAATTGCTGGCAAATGGGAGAAGTTTCAGATTTTGAAAGAGAAGTGGTGTGTAAAAAGTTTATTTTGCAATTGAGACCCTAGAGTCAGTTATTAACTTATAGCTGACTCCAAAATAAAAGACTGCACTGCTGTACCGGCCTGTGGCAACACATTAAAAACACAACAATAGGATGGCATTGTGCACAGTGGTTAGCACTGCTGCCTCACAGTGCCAGGGGCTCGGGATTAATTCCAACCTTGGGTGACTGGCTATGTCGAGATTGCACATTCTCCCCGAGTCTGCATGGGTTTCCTCCGGGTGCTCTGGATTCCACCCGCAGTCCAAAGATGTGAAAATTGGCCATTCTAAATTGTCCCATACTGTCCAAAATGTTAGATGTGGTTACAAGGGTAGGGCAGGGCTGATGGGTTTAGGTAGGGTGCTTTATTGGTGGTGTAAACACAATGGGTCGAATGACCTCCTTCTGCACCGTTGGGATTCTATGTGAACCAACAAGATTAAAAAAGGCTCGGACGCGATCGGCATTCTTGAGTAGCATCTCCCAGGAGTATGCAGTGCTGAGTAAAACATTTTGTTGTTGTTACCCTTCACGAGGCCCTACATGTGCAAGGTTGGATTTTCTATTGTCACAAAGGTGAAGACTGGTTGAACTCTGCATCTCTCGTGCCCCCTCTTCCTGTGAATCTGATTGGACTGAGATAGTGAGGAACAAGCAGGCTCCCCTTTCACATTAAAGGTGAGCGAACATGGCGTGAGTCACAACAGTTGCCCGGCCTTTGTCCCGAAGGTTAGCCAGCTAGCAAAAGTGGGTCCCGGGAAAAAAAGTTTGAAAACTCTGGCTTCGGTGGCCAAGTCTGTGGTTCGGCGAAGGCATGAAACAATGGGCGGAATGCTCCGTAGCCCTACGTCGAAATTGAGAACGGCGATCAGGTGGAGAATGGCTCCCAACGCCGAAATCGGGGCAGGCGCCGGATTGACTCCGGTTGGCGATTCTCAGCCTCTCCAAATCAGAGTCAACAGGTCGAGCAATGCGCGCAGTCACAACGCCGTTGGCGGGTCATCAGCCAGCCGACCCACGATGCTCCACCTCCGATGGGCCAAGTTCCTGATGGCATGGGCTACGTGTGGTACCAGCGGTCAGGAGCCTGGCGTGTCGGCTGCGGACCGTGTCCACCGCCACCACACTCAGCCGATATCCGTGCTGCTGACCGGGGTGCTTCTGCTCGGGCTGGGGGAGTGATGGAGAGTGGCCAGGATGTGGGATCGGGGGTTGGGGTGGGTAGATACGCGGTCCAGCACGGCCGGCGCCATGTTTTCCGGCACGGCCGGTGTGGGTGTAGGCGTGCGCGACTGCAGCTTGTCAGCCCTGCGCATGTGTGGCCCGAGACCCACCGATTCTCCGGCCGTTTTATGTGCATTCCGTGGGTGTTCCACATGGCGCCGATGCTAGCCCCTCACTGGTACCGGAATCGGTGAGGATTTCGCACCGACTTTGCCTTCGTGGAACACCGCCGATTCTCTATTCGTGTTGTCACTTAGCCTCAGAAACGGAGAATCCTGCCCAGTATCTTTTGGAGGAGAATATCTGCAATCTGCCGCAGCTATAAATATTCGATGGAACAGGTCTCATTGGCTCGGCTCACAGATGGAACTGACCTGCCTGACTGGTGTATGGAGAACTAGCCTGCTTCCTAATGAGTGTGTTAACAGTTATATTGTTTGGACTCTTTGTTATTTCCCTCTGTAGATTCTGCTGTCTACCTCTCTCAAATTCCTTGGGCTGGATTCTCCGCACCCCGATGCCTAAATCGCGGCCAGCGCCGGGCGGAGAATCCATTTCCCCGCATGGAATCGGAACCGGCGCCAGTTCCCCGATTCTACGGGCCCCGAAAAGTGGTGTACTCAGAGAGTACACCGCGCAGCATATCACCTACCTGCGGCCATTGCTGGAGGCCCGCACCACCATTCTCCGCCCCCGACCAGCCGAAGTCCCGACGGCGTGGATCTAACATGGTCCTGCCGGTCGGGATACGAGCGTGGCGGCTGCGGACTCAGTCGATCGGAGGGCAGAGGGGCTTATACACGGCTGGGCAATTTGTGGCCGGCCGGTCAAGGTCGGGCGAGCGGCCGATCGGGGGCACTATGCTTAGGGTCGAGCTCCGCGGTCTGAGTGCGCCATGGAGCATGACACGGCTGCCACCGTGCGCATGCGCAGCCTCTGTACCGGAAGTGCGGGGACCCGTATCTGCAGCAAAAGCTGTTAGTTTTACGTTGGTTCACTGCTTGCCCCCTGCAGAGCTAGGAATATGTGGCCCTTTCATGTATGTTTTTCTCACATGAAAGTCTAGTTTTTACGACGGCATAGGGACATAGTCCCAAAAACAGAATCCAGTCCCTTGCCTTTAGATGTTATCAGTTGAATAGCCCCACTGATCTCTGCAGTGGGTTTCTCCGTCCCGCTGCACCAGATTTCTGGTTCAGCACGTCTTTGGGATTCTCTGTTTCGCCAACTGGTCAATGGGTGTAACCCCCCACTATTGGGGAACCCCCGGGCTGCTGGCAAAATGGAGCATCCCGACGGCAGAGAATTCGGCCTCTGGTTTCTGATATGGCCATTCACACCTCAATGCCTCAATGTCTCTAGACTCCTGCTAATCTTGTTACTGGGCAATTACATCTCATTATTACTCTAGATGCCTGCAAGTCTTGTTACTTGTCTGTTTTATTTTCATCTCAAATTCACTGTTAATCTTGTTAACTTCCCCAAACCACCCACATTCCTAACAGATGCAAAGTGATTACACACAAAGTAAGGAGTAAGAAACATGATTAAAATATTGGAACAGAAGGTCAGGTTAGGATGTGAGACACAGAGTGCAGGGAACAAACTGAATGAATTATAGTTGCAACTTGAACTTGGATGGCCTGACATGAGAGCCATCACAGAGACATGCTGCATGATGTTCCGGACTAACAATAAATATACCTGGTTACAAGGTCTACCATTTAACCACTTTTGCTCCAATATCTTTCTGGAAAATCTGTGGGAAATGGTGGAAGAAGAGGAGTAACTTTGGTGATTTAGAATGAATTTACTTCAATTCTAAGAGGGTATAAGGCGAGGTTCACAAGCAGTAAAGACTTTCTGCATAGAATTAAGAAACTGAAAAGGATTTCAGACTGTAATGGGAGTTGAGTTTAGGTCCCCTGACAGCAGCTGTGATGTGGGAGAAGGCATATTACAGAGATTAGACAAGGATGTATTGTAGACACGGGGGTTTAATGGGGGATTTAACATTCATTTGGATTAAGATAAACAGGTTTGCACATTTCAGAATGGCAGTGAATTTTTTGAATATGCCTGGGTTACTTTTCCACAACAATGTCCCTCAGAATTAACAAAGGGAATGCGGTGTTAGATTTAATAATGAGCCAGACATAATTAACTGCTTAATGGTGTGTAAGCATGTATCTAATAATGATTATAATATGATCAGGGTCAATGTAATGATTGAAAGGGAGAAATGAGGAAAGCAGTTGAAATTTTGGATTCAGGTAAAGCTGTCTTTCAATGGATGAGAGTGTCCACGGTGAACTGGAAAATCTGTTCATGGATAAAAGAGCAGAAGGTCAGTGGGAAGTGTTCAATAAAGAATTTAATCTGATACAGAAGCAGTTCATGCCCCAGAGGGGAAAATGTGCTGCAGGCCGAATACACACAGCCACAGACAAACAAAGAGATGAGAGAAAACATAAGCTGAAAGATAAAAGCTGGCTAAAGTGTAATAAAAAAGAGGCACCGATTCTGGCCAATGGAAAATGCAAAGGAAATCACACAGGGCGAAAAGGCAGATAGTGTAGGCTACAAAATGGAGTGCGAAAACAAGCCTGGAAGTGATGTCAGAATCAACGCACCGTGCTGGATTCTCCAGTCCCACGGCCGTGTGTTCCGTGGTGGTGTCCCATTCATTGGTGGCGGGATTCTCTACTCCCGCTGCTTGTCAACGGGATTCTGCATTGAAGCCGCCCTACGCTGCCGGGAAACCTACGGGCAGGGTGGGGGCGGGGGGGGACGGGGACGCATGCTGGTATGTTGCCTATGGTATGTTGCTGGTATGGGGGCGGGGAGGATGTTGCCTGGTATGGAGGGAAAATCTTATGAGGAAAGGCTGATGGACTTGAGGTTGTTTTCGTTGGAGAGAAGAAGGTTAAGAGGAGACTTAATAGAGGCATACAAAATGATCAGGGGGTTAGATAGGGTGGACAGTGAGAGCCTTCTCCCGCGGATGGAAATGGCTGGCACGAGGGGACATAGCTTTAAACTAAGGGGTAATAGATATAGGACAGAGGTCAGAGGTAGGTTCTTTACGCAAAGAGCAGTGAGGCCATGGAATGCCCTACCTGCTACAGTAGTGAACTCGCCAACATTGAGGGCATTTAAAAGTTTATTGGATAAACATATGGATGATAATGGCATAGTGTAGGTTAGATGGCTTTTGTTTCGGTGCAACATCGTGGGCCGAAGGGCCTGTACTGCGCTGTATTGTTCTATGTTCTATATGTTCTATGCTGCCAGTGGGAAAAGAGAATCCCGATGACTGGAGAATTCTGACCAATGATTACATTAGGTGATAAAGAATGTTCAGCTGCAATGGGTGTCCCTCACCAGTTGCGAACAGTGATGTTGCCAATGAACATGAGTAAATGGTGGCCATTTTGAACAATTATAAATCCTCCATCATCAGCTCCGGTTATGACCTGTTCCATGAACAAGGCAGACCCATTGTAATGGTGAAGTCCCACTTGAAAATGCTGCCAACTACTGGGAAAGCCGTAAGTTCCTATAGTCCCTCCGGTGGCAGCTGGAGTGGTGACCACAGCTGGGGGGCGACGGGCAATGCCCAATGGAGATGGTCCGCTGAGTGAGTGAAAGAAGGTGATGTGGGGTGGGTGGGGGGTGGGTGGGGCAGGGGCAGTGGTTTGCGGGGATCACGGTGTCGGAATATAAAGATGTGTAAGTTGTTGTTGTTGTTGCCTCAAGTGACCCATGTTGTCTTCCAGGAATTTTGGAACTGAAGTGGACCAGTCAGCTGCTTGAGTGTCTTACACCTTTCAGTCACATTATGTGACCTATTTTCATTTTGGATATTTTCCCCAGATATCCCTGTATACATTTTGAGCAGGATTCCACGGAAACATTTCAAAGTCCGGTTTTGGGCTCCTGGTGGGGATTTCCGCGGCGACCGCGTTGACGAGATTACCTGTATTCAAAAGCACTTTGTGCCAAGAATGAGCCCCCTTATCCCACAAAATTCTCTCCATTATTGGCTCCCTGCTCGCTGCTAACAAGAGAGAGCTGCTTTTAAACTCTCCCTCACAACTTACTCCCAGTCAACATACAAGCATGGCAGCGTGCAGATCTGCTCCTTGCTTTGGGAATGCTGACCTGACAAGGCTTCTTGACATTGTCGATGAGAGGTGGGGCAACCTGTCTCCCTAAGGCGGTCAGAAGACCAGCAACAAGGTAAGCAATGCCGCCTGGGAAGCAGTGACAGCGGCTGTCAGTGCGGGCAGCATGACCAGGAGGACCAGCGTCCAATGTTGGAAGAAGACCAATGACCTCCAACGAACTGCAAGGGTAAGTTACCACCTCTCTCCTGGCATTAGTTCCGCCTGCCACCCCTCAATATCCCTAATCTCCCCTCCTCCCCACAATTGACCTGCTAACATCTTGCACCCTCTGCATATCTGATCATCGTGCTTGTTCCTCAGAACGCCTGGCACCCACCGACACAACCCCTTCATGTCCATGACACCGGTAATTTAGCCAAGCATCGCACCCCACTCCCTGCCCTCCCCCTCCAGGCCCTCCAGAGGAAGTCCGCCAAGGGTATCAAAGACCCGAGGGTGCAGAAGGCAGTAGGCTGCCTCCACCTCCACCTGGGGTCACACCTAGACTTAGCAGTAGACCACGAAAGATCAAGTAGAGTGATGATCACTGAGTGCGCACTAACAGAGTCACTATCTGTGGCTGGGGGCATGGAAATCTGTCACAGTAAAATGTTCACTATTAAAACATATCACACCTCATACATGTGACGCCTCTGTCATGTTAATCTTCACAGCAGACTAGCCTGTAATCTCGCTCCTTGTTGCCCTCCGCCCGCCCACCCCTGCCCGCCCATGCAAGATCAACAGGCCTCGATGCAGACCCCATTCAGAAAATGGAACACACCACAAGCAGAAAGACAGACATCAAACTTCAGCAGAAACTAAGGAGCACCAGAGCTTACCTCACAACGAGTGATCATTACTCTCCTGCCTTGGATGGTGACCCGCTGACAGTGCCAACACAGGCCCAACACCCTGGGGTGATGTTACACAGACCCTGGGAGGTTGGAACAATGTGGTTGGGAAGTGGCCGGAGTGATGGGAGGGAGGGAAGGGGGAAGGCGTGGAATGGGAGGGGCAGGAATTGGGGAGATGAATGAGGTGAGGGAAATGGGAAGGAGAAGGAAATGGGGAGGGAGGTTTGAGCTGATGGGCATAGCCTCATCCCAGCAGAATCTAGAGGTGATGGGGGCCTCTCTGGTCCTCCTGGCATGTCGGACCCTTGCCGCCGCCTATCCTCCATCCTCCGGTTCCTCCATGGACAAGTCCTCATCCTCCTTAGATGAGGGCGCATGACCCTCCCCCTCCTCATGCTCCCCCTCCTCATGCTCCTCCTCCTCCATGTCACCCCACTGCTATGCCAGATTTTGGAGGGCATAGCAGACAACCACAAAGCAGGAGACCCTCTGGGGGGTGTACTGCTGGGCACCACCATAGTAATCAACGCATCGGAACTGCATTTTCTGCAGCCTGATGCACCAATCACTTATAGCACGGGTGGCAGTGTGGGCCTCATTATAATGGTCTCCATCTTGCTGTTAGGTCTATGCACTGCTGTTATCAAGCATGACCTTAACAAGTGGTCCTCGAAGATACCGGAGATCTCGGAGTGCTCCAGGATGTAGCCGTCATGCCGCTCCCAGGGTGGCGAGTATGTGGTGGTTGCACAGGTTTGACCAATCAGAGAGTGGAGCGCCTTCCTGCTCATATAGGGCACTCTCTGATGGCTCAGTGCTCGCAGGGCAACATGCATGCCATTGATAGACCCCTGGACCTGGGGCATCCCGGCAATGGCAGAAAATCTAGCAGTGCGTATCTTACTGGGCCTGGTCAGGCCTGAAGTTGACGTGGTCTGATGTGGAAGGTGATATGGTCTGATGCCTGGGCATACAGAGCATCCATAAACTCCCAGATGTGTCTGTGAGCTGTAGATAGTGATATGCCACACAGGTCCTGGCTCGAGCCCTGGACTGACTCGGTGGCACAAACCTTTAGAGCTGTAGTAAGCTTCACAGCCACCAGGAGGGAGTGTCCTCCTCCTCCTCCATCGAGTGCCATATCTGCAAGGACATGGCACAGGTACCACAATGTCTCTCTATGCTGAGACTCAGTCTTCTGAGGCGAATGGTGTCCATCAGCTCATTGAATGACCAACAACGCCTGCCCACCTTGGGTTTTTACTGGCCTCCCCTTCTGGCTCCCTCCCCAGCCTGATGGATGGTCTGGTATTCAGGATGTTTGGGGCCTGTTGCACGTGGGGTTCTGCCTCCAGCCTGAGTTGTCGGTGCTGCCTTCTACAGCATCTGCCCACTTCTGCTGCCACAAGCAATGCGAGGGCATTGTTGCTAATTGTGTTTCTCTTAATTTGGCTCTGAAGATGGTGGCCAATATGGTTGCCTTCCTTAATTCTAATTATGTTTTGCTCTAGAGTCGCCAGGTATCTCTCGATACCGCCACAAGGTTCAAAACCGAATACTGATCAAAGGCTCGATACACCAGTTAGTAAGTTCAAAGTCAATGCTCATTTATTTACACACAGTCAAATCTACTCATGCATAAAACTCTCCAAACTAAACTATCACTACTGCTAAAGCCTATACTTAGCTTCGGGCCCCCACTCAGTCAGAGGAACAATGGCCGTTGTTCCGTTCTGAGGCTGCTGGGGTGGAACTGGTATGGAATAACAGCTAAGAGCGTCTGTCTTGTAGCGTGCGTTGACCTTGGACTTACTTGTTCTGGTGCAGCCGTTGAGCAGGTCTCTCCTTGGTGAGAGCCGGAGCCAAGAGAGCGATTCTCTCTTGGAGGATCCTTCTTATACCCAAAAGGGGCTTTGCGCGCTTTTGGGCGGGCCTTGAACTTGGCCCCAATTATTTGGGCCGTTTCCCAATCGTTCCTATCGATTTCCTCCAATAAAGGGGTAGGTGCCCTGATGGCTGTGCATGTCCTAGGTGGCCGTTGGCCTGCTTTGTTCTGGTCTCCTCTGGCGCCGGGGTGTCTGCCTTGGTATTGTTTACTTAAATGTTACCCTTTTGTCTCCGGGGATGGCTCATTAGTATGGTAATGGTTTTGCAGTTTCGGTCTTGTCTGGGTGCTGCGGCTCCAATCAACAGACAAACCCTGCACCTGCTTGCTTTCTCAGTAGTGTCCATTTTCCCTGCAATCTTTGCAAAGTGTCCATTTTGTAATCGGGAAGTGGCCATCCCAGATGGCTACACACCCTCCTTGTGATCCTCAACGCGAAGCATGAAGGATCACATTACTGCGTCGTCTTTATTCTCTGACCAAGTGGGGCACCCATAAGCAGTTCATGGGCTCTACACTATGAAACACAATTTTTTAACCTAAAATCATTTTACTTACATACATCAGTCTAAAACTCTACGGGGCGCTATGACATTCAGGCATGCATTACAAAATAAAAAAACTGGAACCTCTAACTATCCTCAATAAACTATCATAGAACATAGAACATAGAACAATACAGCGCAGTACAGGCCCTTCGGCCCACGATGTTGCACCGAAACAAAAGCCATCTAACCTACACTATACCATTATCATCCATATGTTTATCCAATAAACTTTTAAATGCCCTTAATGTTGGCGAGTTCACTACTGTAGCAGGTAGGGCATTCCACGGCCTCACTACTCTTTGCGTAAAGAACCTACCCCTGACCTCTGTCCTATATCTATTACCCCTCAGTTTAAGGCTATGTCCCCTCGTGCTAGCCATTTCCATCCGCGGGAGAAGGCTCTCACTGTCCACCCTATCTAACCCTCTGATCATTTTGTATGCCTCTATTAAGTCTCCTCTTAACCTTCTTCTCTCTAACGAAAACAACCTCAAGTCCATCAGCCTTTCCTCATAAGATTTTCCCTCCATACCAGGCAACATCCTGGTAAATCTCCTCTGCACCCGTTCCAAAGCCTCCACGTCCTTCCTATAATGCGGTGACCAGAACTGTACGCAATACTCCAAATGCGGCCGTACCAGAGTTCTGTACAGCTGCAACATGACCTCCTGACTCCGGAACTCAATCCCTCTACCAATAAAGGCCAACACTCCATAGGTCTTCTTCACCACCCGATCAACCTGGGTGGCAACTTTCAGGGATCTATGTACATGGACACCTAGATCCCTCTGCTCATCCACACTTTCAAGAACTTTTCCATTAGCCACATATTCCACATTCCTGTTTTTCCTTCCAAAGTGAATCACCTCACACTTCTCTACATTAAACTCCATTTGCCACCTCTCAGCCCAGCACTGCAGCTTATCTATATCCCTCTGTAGCCTGCTACTTCCTTCCTCACTATCGACAACACCACCGACTTTAGTATCGTCTGCAAATTTACTCACCCACCCTTCTGCGCCTTCCTCTAGGTCATTGATAAAAATGACAAACAGCAACGGCCCCAGAACAGATCCTTGTGGTACTCCACTTGTGACAGAACTCCATTCTGAACATTTCCCATCAACCACCACCCTCTGTCTTCTTTCAGCTAGCCAATTTCTGATCCACATCTCTAAATCACCCTCAATCCCCAGCCTCCGTATTTTCTGCAATAGCCTACCGTGGGGAACCTTATCAAACGCTTTGCTGAAATCCATATACACCACATCAACTGCTCTACCCTCGTCTACCTGTTCAGTCACCTTCTCAAAGAACTCGATAAGGTTTGTGAGGCATGACCTACCCTTCACAAAGCCATGCTGACTATCCCTGATCATATTATTCCTATCTAGATGATTATAAATCTTGTCTCTTATAATGCCCTCCAAGACTTTACCCACTACAGACGTGAGGCTCACCGGTCTATAGTTGCCGGGGTTGTCTCTGCTCCCCTTTTTGAACAAAGGGACCACATTTGCTATCCTCCAGTCCTCTGGCACTATTCCTGTATCCAATGATGACATAAAAATCAAAGCCAATGGTCCAGCAATCTCTTCCCTGGCCTCCCAGAGAATCCTAGGATAAATCCCATCAGGCCCCGGGGACTTATCTATTTTCAGCCTGTCCAGAATTGCCAACACCTCTTCCCTACTTACCTCAATGCCATCTAATCTATTTACCTGGAGCTCAGCATTCTCCTCCACAACATTATCTTTTTCCTGAGTGAATACTGACGAAAAATATTCATTTAGTATCTTGCCTATCTCTTCAGACTCTACACACAACTTCCCATCCCTGTCCTTGACTGGTCCTACTCTGTCCCGAGTCATTCGCTTATTCCTGACATACCTATAGAAAGCTTTTGGGTTTTCCTTGATCCTTCCTGCCAAATACTTCTCATGTCCCCTCCTTGCTCGTCTTAGCTCTCTCTTTAGATCCTTCCTCGCTACCTTGTAACTATCCATCGCCCCAACTGAAACTTCACACCTCATCTTCACATAGGCCTCCTTCTTCCTCTTAACAAGAGATTCCACTTCTTTGGTAAACCACGGTTCCCTCGCTCGGCACCTTCCTCCCTGCCTGACCGGTACATACTTATCAAGAACACGCAATAGCTGATCCTTGAACAAGCTCCACTTATCCAGTGTGTCCAAAACTTGCAGCCTACTTCTCCACCTTATCCCCCCCAAGTCACGTCTAATGGCATCATAATTTCCCTTCCCCCAGCTATAACTCTTGCCCTGCGGTGTATACTTATCCCTTTCCATCCTTAACGTAAACGTCACCGAATTGTGGTCACTGTCCCCAAAGTGCTCACCTACCTCCAAATCCAACACCTGGCCTGGTTCATTACCCAAAACCAAATCCAATGTGGCCTCACCTCTTGTTGGCCTGTCAACAAACTGTGTCAGGAAACCCTCCTGCACACACTGTACAAAAAAACGACCCATCTAATGTACTCGAACTATATCTTTTCCAGTCAATATTTGGAAAGTTAAAGTCTCCCATAATAACTACCCTGTTACTTTCGCTCATATCCAGGATCATCTTCGCCATCCTTTCCTCTACATCCCTAGAACTATTTGGAGGCCTATAGAAAACTCCCAACAGGGTGACCTCTCCTTTCCTGTTTCTAACCTCAGCCCATACTACCTCGGAAGATGAGTCCCCATCTAGCATCCTCTCCGCCACCGTAATACTGCTCTTGACTAGCAGCGCCACACCTCCCCCTCTTTTGCCTCCTTCCCTGAGCTTACTAAAACACCTAAACCCCGGAACCTGCAACATCCATTCCTGTCCCTGCTCTATCCACGTCTCCGAAATGGCCACAACATCGAAGTCCCAGGTACCAACCCATGCTGCCAGTTCCCCTACCTTATTTCGTATACTCCTGGCATTGAAGTAGACACACTTCAAACCACCTACCTGAACACTGGCCCCCTCCTCCGACGTCAAATCTGAGCTCCTGACCTCTATACTCTCATTCTCCCTTACCCTAAAACTACAATCCAGGTTCCCATGCCCCTGCTGCATTAGTTTAAACCCCCCCAAAGAGCACTAACAAATCTCCCCCCCAGGATATTTGTGCCCCGCAGGTTCAGATGTAGACCATCCTGTCTGTAGAGGTCCCACCTTCCCCAGAAAGCGCCCCAGTTATCCAGAAATCTGAATCCCTCCCGCCTGCACCATCCCTGTAGCCACGTGTTTAATTGCTATCCTCACTCAAACAATCAACAATAATTCTACAACATTTTAAATGTACAAATAGCAGCAACACAAGTTTCTCTGGCTTGGCAGTCAGGCACAGAGGTTTACCTTTCTTTATTGAATAAAACACACATAAAGAGAAGTGGATGCACTTTAATTCGTGTCAAGGGGTTCGGGGGTTTGGTGAAGTCTGAAAATAGGGGACCTAAATTTGAATACTTGGGTGCGAGAGCGGTAGGCTCTCCTTCGCCATTTCCTGAGTCTAAGTGTCTGCACGACACTGCAGAGTATCGCCAGTACTAAGAGTGATTCTACAATGTACGATAGTGAATACCAGGTTATGAACTTGTCGCACCAGGTCGGGGTGTCGTTAACTATCTTGGGGTTAACTATCTCGGGGCACGGTGTACGGTAGGGGTGAGAATCATTCACGGCCTGTGTGGTAGGGGTCAGGGGGGTAGCAACTGAAGGGTTCCGCGAAGATCCACGAAGATCCAGGTGAACATAAAGGTTGTCTTCATCTTTCCGTCTTTCTGTCTTCTTCTTTTTCTTCCTCTGGGTTCCTGAGGTTCCAGAGTTCCATGGGCACAAGCATAATATCTGTTATTATCTTGCTTAAGATCTCGTATGCCTGTCTGTCTGTCCTTTGTTGCCAATTAACCATTATAATTGGTCACCACCTGTGACTCCCTCATTTTATTTTTTTAAACCAAATATTTGGGACACGACATCCGAGAAAAATACTGACATAGTGCGAGCTGTCTCGCAGTCTGTGCGATCTACCATCCTAGTGGTTGAGGATGTAAATAGCATACGGAAGCAATCTAAGTGTCGCCAAAAACAAACAAAAGAGTTTTGAACTGAAAGTGCCAAAATGGGGTGCATATGGGCTGCGGCGGGTAAGAAATGGGAGGAATCCTCGGGTAGGACGGTGATCAGTGCCGTTTGTGCTCTACCCGAGCGTTGCTGACCAGAGGGGGGTCCTCAGGCACAGCGGGGACAAGTGCCATTTCTCCGCTGCCTGAGCGACCGTCAAGAATGGGTAAGAATGTGGTCGTCGTGGGGGGCTGCCTCTCGTGATCGAATCAGGAGAGTCGCTATGAGTGGGGTCTGGCGACAATCTAGTTTCTCTGAACGGTTGTCTGTCGACAAATTAGTTCCTCTAACAGTCATTGGGCGTCAAAGGGGTGGTGGCGTGGGGCCATGAAAAACTTTCAAATTTACAAACAACAAACGTACATTAAACGAACAAGCATACAACATACATGGTGCAGGTTCCATCAGAAAGGACACCGTATCTCTCTATCGGTTCCTTTTTCCCATCATCTGGACACCTCATTGCTCAGTAGTGAAGAGGGTCGCAAAGGGATTTGTTTGGTGGGAGTCAGACTCTATGTCACCACCTTCTCCCGGCTGCCATACATTTGACTGGAGTAGTTTGGCTAAAGCTGCTTGGGGTGAATTGGGGTCCATCTCATCATTCCAGATGAGCCTGAAAGAATTGTCTCGGTGCCAGAATCGTGTGTCGAGGTTGGAGCTGCTAGGTTGTAATCCGTAATCCGCGGGCGGTGGGTCTGGGTCAGGGGCTTTGATGTATGTGATTTCGAAGGGGTCACTGGAATCATGCTCGGATTCGCTGGGAGTGGGGCCTGGTGCAGGGGTATAATTATAACGTGGTGTGCTGTGGCTGTCGTCATTGCCATCGCTATCACTGTCGCTGTCGCTGCTGGTTGAAGGAAGGGAGAGGCGGATTCGTGCCTCTGGGGGTGGAGTTGAAGATGTGTCTGAGGACTGGCTGGACTGGCTAGGGGAGGGTAGGAATACGCCTTCTGTGGGTGGGGAGTGCTCGTCTGCTGCTGCGAGCAAGATGTGGTGTGAATGGTTGTTCTGCGAGCCATAAGCCTTAAGCTAGTTTCTGTGAAACCACACAGACTTGCTATTGGGATATGTGATTTTGTATACCGAGGGGCTTACTTTGTCCGAAATGGAGTACGGTCTGGAAAATTTGGGGGAAAGGAATGAACTGGGGCTGTATAGGGAAAGTATCACTTGCTGCCCTACTACAAAACTCGGTGGCATGTACCTTTTTGTCGAAACAAGCCTTGCTTTGTTTCCTCCTGGTCCCAAGTCTCACAGCTGCTGCGAGTTGGGCTGCCTTTATGTTCTCAAGTGACTGCTGTACAGCATTTTCATGCATGAGGGCGGTGACCGCGGGGCTGGCCAGATCCAGTCCCAATAAATATTCTGTCCTTTTCATGGGGCATCCGGTCATGAGAGTGTGGGGGGTGTATCCTGTGGACGTGGATACCGTGTTTCTTAGGAACATTAAAGCAAATGGGAGAACTGAATCCCAGGTGCTGTTGTTCTGTTGTACCATTTTCCTGAGAGTGGCTTTTTGAGTTCTGTTCATCCTCTCTACAATGCCGCTTGACTGGGGGTGGTATGCCATGTGAAATTTTTGCCTGATTCCGAAAATTGTGAGGACGTTTTTCATTGCTCGTCCAGTAAAATGGAAGCCTTTATCGGACTCTATACTGCATTGGAGGCCCCATCTTGTGAAGATGTGCTGTGTTAGTATTTTAGCTGTCATTCTGGCCGTATTCATTCTCAATGGAAAAGCTTCCACCCATTTTGAGAAGGTGTCGATGACCACCAACACATACTTATAACCATTTCTGCAGGGGGGTAGGGGGTCCTATGTAATCTATCTGCAAATTCGTCCAGGGGCCATTAACGGGGTGGGTGTGACTAAACTGAGCCTTTCTTGCATATCTGTCCGGATTGTTCTGTGCGCAGATCAAGCAATTTTCAATGTAGTGAGTAACATCGGCTTTTAAATCAGGACACCAGCAGAGCGGTCTGAGGTGGGTTAGGGTGGGTTCAATGCCTTGGTGTCCAAGATTGTCATGGAACTGACAAATAATCTGGTTCCTGTCCTGGCTGGAAACTACATAAATGCCTTCTTTTAAAATCACAACGTTGTGTGTGGTGATTGTGTTTTTAAAATTGTCATACATGGCAGATGGAATTCAATGTTGCCAAGTGTGAGGCTATCCATTTTGGGAGGAATAACAGGAGAATGGATTATTATTTAAACGGTAAGATGATAAACCATGCTGCTGTGCAGAGGGACCTGGGTGTGCTGGTGCACGAATCGCAAAAAGTTGGTGTGCAGGTGCAACAGGTGATTAAGAAGGCTAATCGAGTTTTGTCTTTCATTGCTAGAGGGATGGAGTTCAAGACTAGTGAGATAATGCTGCAATTGTATAAGGTGTTGGTGAGGCCGCATCTGGAGTATTGTGTTCAGTTTTGGTCTCCTTACCTGAGAAAGGACATATTGGCACTGGAGGGAGTGCAGAGGAGATTCACTAGGTTGATCCCAGAGTTGAGGGGATTAGATTATGACGAGAGGTTGAGTAGACTGGGACTGTACTCATTGGAGTTTAGAAGGATGCGGGGGGATTTTATTGAGACATATAAAATTATGAAGGGAATAGATAGGGTAGATGTGGGCAGGTTGTTTCCACTGGTCGGGGAAAGCAGAACTAGGGGGCAAAGCCTCAAAATAAGGGGAGGTAGATTTAGAACAACAAAGAACAAAGAAATGTACAGCACAGGAACAGGCCCTTCGGCCCTCCAAGCCCGTGCCGACCATGCTGACCGACTAAACTACAATCTTCTACACTTCCTGGGTCCGTATCCCTCTATTCCCATCCTATTCATGTATTTGTCAAGATGCCCCTTAAATGTCACTATCGTCCCTGCTTCCACCACCTCCTCCGGTAGCGAGTTCCAGGCACCCACTACCCTCTGCGTTTAGGACGGAGTGTAGGAGGAACTTCTTCACCCAAAGGGTTGTGAATCTCTGGAATTCCTTGCCCAGTGAAGCAGTTGAGGCTCCTTCTTTAAACGTTTTTAAGAAAAAGATAGATGCCATTCTAAAGAATAAAGGGATTCGGGGATATGGTGTACGGGCCGGAGAGTGGAGCTGAGTCCACAAAGATCAGCCATGATCTCATTAAATGGCGGAGCAGGCTCAAGGGGCCAGATGGCCTACTCCTGTTCTTAATTCTTATGTTCTTATATACGGGGCTGGGAAGGTGTCCTTTCAAAACTTCCCTGAGTTTTTCATCTTCCTTCTGTGCCTTTGCTAGATCCCGAATGTTGGGCTGTGAGACCTGAACCGCATGTACTGGGGTGCTCTCGGGGGAGGTTCCAAGAGTAACCATGCCTGGAACCTGCCTTCGCTAGGGCGTCTGCTTTAACGTTACCAGGGGGGGAAGAACGGTGATGACTGCGAACCGTAATTATGCCATATTTCCTATTTTTGGCTGTCTCTAGGATATGTCGGAGTAATGGGGCTGAGGGTAGGTGCTTTCCGTCTGCAGAAACGAATCCTCTAGTTTCCCACAGTGGTAGGAATTCCATTGCTATTACAGACATACAAACTGTCTGAATAGATGTCAGCCGGGTCAGAAAAGAGTCAGGGTGGAAAAGGGTAAGCTATGGCTGCTTGCGAGCCTAGATGTCCTGTCAACTTTAGTGAAATCTCTTCAAGGGTGCGTCCCCGCACGTCCTCTACATAAATGCCGCAACCGGTAATTCTCTTTCCATTCAAAACTGTGGAGGAGCCATCCACATAAATTTTCAGGGGTGCGCACGTGTCTGTGGGCTGGGGTCTCTGGGGTGTATTACCTGCTTTCCTGGGAGCTGACTTAGGTATAAATGGGCCTGTGTTGTGCTTTCTGGTGATGATCTCACACTCATGTGGGGTACCTGCATATTGCAAATTATCGGCTAGGAAAGTGTGTGTCTTGGTTCTTTTAACTGTAATGTCCCGTCCCTGTAATAGAAGAGTCCAACGGGCTGCGCGGATTTGGCTGAGTGCCATCTTTATGTCGACAGTGTAATAATAGCTGTGTTGGGGTGAGTTCAATGAGAATGGTGATGGGGTTCAGTCCTGTAATGTAGGCGAAGTATTGTACTGCCCAAAAAACTGCGAGCAGGTGCCTTTCGTAGCAGAAAATCCTTGCTCGACAGGATCTAACACGCGTGAGGCGTATGCCACGGGGCGTAATTGGTCATGGCATACCTGGAGGAGTATGGCCGAAAGGGTTCGGTCGGTGCTTGCAACTTCAATTGCGTACGGGGAAAGTGGATCTGGGACCTGTAATGCGGGGGCTGTGCTAAGGTCTCTTTTTAAAGTATCCATGGCATCCGTGTGCTGTGGATGCCATTCCCAAGGTGCCTGCTTCTTGAGAAGGTCGGATAGGGGCGCTGCTTTTGTGGCAAAACCATCGATATGGTTTCGGCAGTAGCCAACCAGTCCTAAAAATGACCAGAGGGCTGAGACATTATGGGGAAGGGGCAATTTGATGATTGAGTCAATTCTCTTTTGCTTGATCTCGCTTTTACCACGTGTGATTACTGTACCCAAGTAAATCACTTTTTCCTGCAGAATCTGGGTCTTCTTGGGGTTGACTTTACATCCAATTTCTTTTAGGAGTGCTAGGAGTTCGGCAAGAAGCGAAATGTGCTCTCCCTTTGTGTCTGTCTGTAGTAGCAAAGCATTGACATACTGAACCAGAAAATCGGGGTGGGAAAATTTTGCTAGTCCATTTGCCAGCTGTCGGTGGAAAATGGAGGGGGAGTTGTGGAAGCCTTATGGAAGGCACGTCCACGTATACTGTTGTCCATGGAATGTAAAGGCGAATTTGTACTGACACGCTTTATCCAATGGAATGGACCAAAAGCCGTTGCTAATGTCCAAAACCGGAAAAACATTTGACTGGAGTCCCAGTTTGAGCATGGTCTCAGGACTCGTGGCTATGGTGGGGGCTGCTACTGGGGTTACTTTGTTCAGTTCCCGGTAATCAATAGTCACCATGATCCATCGGGTTTCCTGACGGGCCAAATTGGTGCGTTGTTTGTGGAGGCTACTGATCGGAGTGCGCCTTGATCAAGCAAACTCTCTATTACTTTGGAGATTTCTCCCTCTGCCTATTGGGGAAAACTATACTGCTTTTGGGGTCTGGGGTCGGGACCTGTAATGTTTACCAAGCCAGCTATTTTGCCACAGTCGTGCTTGTGCTATGCAAATGCTGCTTTGTGTTGCTGCAGGACTTCCCTAACCTGTTTTGCCTGACTAATGGCTCGAGGGTTGAACCAGAAGTCTCCTACTAAGCTAATCCTGCTTTCATAGTCTCCAACTGTGAGCATGGCAGGGACTCATGCTGCCTTTGCCATTCTCCATACACATTTATTAAATGGATCAAAAAAGAGGTTGTGGGAGCTCATAAAATTGATTCCTAGGATGTGTTCAGCTATCTGGGGTAGATCGACCAAAACTACGGGGTGTTTAGTTGTAATGTTCCCTATTTGTATTGCTACAGGGGCTGTGATGTGTCCTTGTTGTAAATGACCTGTAAAGCCGCTGAGTGTGACTTGTCTCGCTGAAACATCGTGGAGGAATTGAGTGTGGTGCGGGACCCTCCTGTGTCCCAAAGAAATTCTACGGGGTGTCCCCGGACTTTGCCTGCTACGACCGGCCTACCGGACTTGTCCCAAAGGGTGTCGCAGACCCAAGTTGGGGAGCCCGAACACTGTCAGTCGGTGCCGTTCAGTCTGTGTTCTCTGAACGGGCACTAACGCTGTGGATTGGCTTTGCTCTATTCTTATTTAGGGTGCCTGTCTGTTGGTTTCTCTTTTGGGGCGCATTGCACTCTCGTGCAAAGTGTCCTAATTGTCCACAGTTGTAACATTCCTGGGATTTTGGCTGTGGTGGGCTGTTCCTTCCCTCATTTACCCATGCGGGGTTCTGGTGCGCTTTAACTGGATTCATGTCTGCTTGCTCTTCCTTGGGTTTTGCAAATGCGGTTTTGCCATGGACTGATTGCTCCCGAGTGCGGGACAATCTCTTCAAAACCCATTTCTCATTGTGGGCCTCGTCTGAGGGGTCGTAATTTGAGCAAGCTCTTTGTCCTGCGTCTGTCGCGTGAGAGATTAGGATTCAAGTCCATTTGGCCATGTTATCTGGGGACAAATGGGCGCGGGCTAATTCTCCGAAAACTGCTGTGAAATGTATCCACAAGCGCCCAGCAAACGCTGTGGGGTGCTCGGTCTTCTTTTGCCTACACTTGTTTAGGCCTTCTACGGGGTCTCCTCTGTTATAGCTGATCGCATCTAGGATCGCTGTGTGCATCCCTTGGAGTGTGCCTCCTCCTACATTCTGTGGGTCGGGAAGGGCTGCCATGACTGAAGGGTCGAGGCTTAAAACTGTGAGCTTCACTTGCTCCTTTTCGTCCAGGCCGTACATGGTAGCCTGCTGTTTAACTCTAGCAAAAAACTGGTGGGGGTCTGATGTGGGAAGGAACGGTGTAATCTTTCCACATGCATCCCGTAATTGGGTCACGGTTAACGGGGCTGTATACAGGAAATCTGCGTTTCATTCTGCTGCGGCCCTGTGGTGTGTGGTACAGGGTTCATGGGGGTGTGTTCTGCCTGTTCAGTTGGGGGTTGGGGTGCTTTCCTCTTTTGGGGTTTTTCTTGCGTACATGTCCCATGTATATATATGTGGGCAATCTCATTTAACTCCTGCCAATCGGGGCCGTTTTCCTGGTCTAATTGGGGTCCAAACGTACTTTGAAACCCATTCTGGACAGAAAGCAGAGATTGCAATTCTGAAATTTGCTTCCGGCGCTCTGCCTTTGTTCCGTCGTGGAAGTATGGAGTGCTCGTAGGGCTGCTTTCAAATCATTGCATTGTTTCTGCAATTTCTCTACCTGTAGCTCGGTTTCTTATCTTACCAAGACCGGACGTTGCGTGTCCTGGTAGACCTTATCATACTGGGTCTGAAAACTACTCAAATGGGCGAGACAAGACTGGTGTGCCCACTTGGCATCATCCACCTCTCTGTCCCTTGCTGCTAACTGTTCTCTCAAATCTTTATTCTCTTTCTCAAACTCGCTCACATCTCCCTCACTATTTCTGTCTCTCTCCTCAATCTCTCTACGGAGCGTCCTAACGACCTCCTCTGTGCCTCGCAATTGTGCCAAGCAGGACACGATTGCCATCGGCTTGCGATCTTTCCCTAAGCTCTCCTTGTGGATCTCTGACAGGTTCTCCCACCAAGTATGTCCTATACTCCCGGACACCTGTTTCATCATTCTCACAGAATTCGCTCCGAAGGGGCCATGCTTTCCCTTTGAGGTACTTTCTGATTTCCTCTTCCCATATGGAACATTGTCCTCTCTACTGGTCGCTGCGATCTCGAATTCCTGGGGGTTCATAAGGCGTTCCATTGCCTTCATTGCCATTTTCTCTATCTGGGTTCTCTACTGAATTTGGAACAGGTTGTGATAAAGTGGTGATGTAAACACGGGTACGGCTTACGCTAATTTCCGGCCTACAAAACTCCCGACAGTTTTACGCAACAGAATCTCTCAGGTTTACCATATATCGCTGTTAGTAGGCATGAATTAACACACTTCCGAATCTTGGAGGTTTGATCAGTATTGTTCTTACACTTGTCGTTTTTCTGTTTCCAATTGGATTCCAATTCAAATTTTGGGTTCTCTCAGAGTGACTAGACCACTTCTAGGTCGAGTCCCACCAGAGTCACCAGTAAATGTTGCTGAGTGTGTTTCTCTTAATTTGGCTCTGAAGATGGCGGCCAATATGGTTGCCTTCCTTAATTCTAATTACGTTTTGCTCTAGAGTCGCCAGGTATCTCTCGATACCACCACAAGGTTCAAAACTGAATACTGATCAAAGGCTCGATACACCAGTTAGTAAGTTCAAAATCAATGCTCATTTATTTACACATACAGTCAAATATACTCATGCACAAAACTCTACAGACTAAATTATCACTACTGCTAAAGCCTATACTTAGCTTCAGGCGCCCACTCAGTCAGAGGAACAATGGCCGTTGTTCGGTTCTGAGGCTGCTGGGGTTGAACTGATATGGAATAACAGCTAAGAGTGTCTGTCTGGTGGCGTGAGTTGACCTTGGACTTACTTGTTCTGATGCAGCTTTTGGGCACGTCTCTGCTTGGTGAGAGCTGGAGCCAAGAGATCAATTCTCTCTTGGGGGATCCTTCTTATATCCAAAAGGAGCTTTGCGCGCATTTGGGCGGGCCTTGAACTTGGCCCCAATTAATTGGGCCGTTTCCCAATCGTTCCTATCGATTTCCTCCAATAAAGGGGTGGGTGCCCTAATGGCTGGGCGTGTCATAGGTGGCCGTTGGCCTGCTTTGTTCTGGTCTCCTCTGGCGCCGGGGTGTCTGACTTGGTATCGTTTACTTAAATGTCCCCATCTTTTGTCCCCGGGGATGGCTCATTAGTATGGTAATGGGTTTTGCAGTTTCGGTCTTGTCGGGGAGCTGCGACTCCAATCAACAGACAAACCCTGCACCTGCTTGCTTTCTCAGTATTTTCCATTTTCCCTGCAATCTTTGCATAGTGTCCATTTTGTAATCGGGAAGTGGCCATCCCAGATGGCTACAGCATACTCCATGGGATTGACTCAAGCAAACATAGCTTTATCTGGAAGGAACTGGAGAAGGAGGGAGACCAAGAATCAATTAAGGCTTCCAACCCGGGACCCTCACATCCCCAAGCCTCCCCTGCCCTTAGCTGCCCCACCTTCTCTCAGAGTGCCAACCACCAAGTCAATTGTGCTGCAAAGCCTCGCCCCGAACACACTCCTCAGGCCACATCAAGACACCCTAGGCCCCAGGCCCTGGGCCTCTCCCAGGAACATTAGGGAGGCCGTGTTCAGCCATGCTCCACTCATCCACAGACTTGCCCTTTGGTCACGAGAGGACCCTCAGTGATGAAGTCCTGCTCTTTAGTGTTTGATTGTTGGCAGCTGCCTCTTTCGTGCTGACACTCCTAGAGTTCAGGCACACTGTCTAGGCATCAAGGTTTGCTGGACATGTAATGCACTCATCATCCTCTGTGACATGGCATGTGTTCCTTTGGGAGTTGAGGAGCGTGAAGTATTCTCACAACTAACAAGGCTAATTTCTCATTTTAAATAGCCTGCAACTGTGAAGTTAAAGGCTGCTCACAGTCAAAGGGAGTGAAATTAAATTTCAGGAGAGAAGCTTCGGCATGGCTCTGTCCTGGGGGTGTTTGATAGGACAGATATGCTGCAAGCTGTGGTTGGCCCTGTTACAGGTCTCCACAATATTTAAAGATGGATTGGAGGCCTCACAGATGCAAAGCCGCTCAACCCCCCTCCCCCCACCACCCCCACCCCCACCCGCCCAGGGATGACCCCAGCCAAGAACACTTCAGCCACCTGACCAAGCTCAACCCCCTTAAGGGGTCTGGCCACCTTGGATATTGGGCTGATTGTGGTGGCTGGTGGACTGGGTGTGTTGAATGTTGGACTGGATCAAGTGGTTGTTGAAATGGGTGAGGTGGATATTGGACTGGTTGCGGTGGACCATGGGCAGGGTGAGTGAATCTTGAACTGGATGGAGTGGATATTAGACTGAGTGTGGTGGATATTGAATTGGGTGATGTCAATGTAGAATTAGGTGAAGTGGATGTTGGGCTGATTGTGGTGGATTGTGGCTGATTCAGAGGGTGGACTGAGTGAGGTATTTCATTGGGTGAGTTGGATGTTGATTTGGGTCAGGTGGATATTGGACTGGGTGAAGTGGATGTTGAACTGGGTAAGCTGGATGGTGAATTGGGTAAAGTGGATGTTGGACTGGGTGAGGTGGATGGTGAATTGGGTGAGGTGGATGTTGGACTGGGTGAGGTGGATGTTGGACTGGGTGAGGTGGATGGTGAATTGGGTAAAGTGGATGTTGGACTGGGTGAGGTGGATGGTGAATTGGGTGAGCTGGATGTTGAACTGGGTGAGCTGGATGTTGGACTGGGTGAGCTGGATGGTGAATTGGGTGAGGTGGATGTTGGACTGGGTGAGGTAGATGTTGAACTGGGTGAGCTGGATGTTGGACTGGGTGAGGTGGATGGGGAATTGGGTGAGATGGACATTGAACTGGGTGAGCTGGATGTTGGACTGGGTGTGCTGGATGTTGGACTGGGTGAGCTGGATGTTGGACTGGGTAAAGTGGATAATGGACTTGGTGAGTTGGATGTTGGACTGGGTGAGCTGGATGTTGGACTGGGTGTGCTGGATGTTGGACTTGGTGAGGTGGATGTTGGACTGGGTGAAGTGGATGTTGGACTGGGTGAAGTGGATGGTGAATTGGGTGAGGTGAATGTAGGACTGGGTGAGGTGGATGGTGAATTGGGTGAGGTGGATGTTGGACTGGGTGAGGTGGATGTTGGACTGGGTGAGCTGGATGTTGGACTGGATGTGCTGGATGTTGGACTTGGTGAGGTGGATGTTGGACTGGGTGAAGTGGATGTTGGACTGGGTGAAGTGGATGGTGAATTGGGTGAGGTGGATGTAGGACTGGGTGAGGTGGATGGTGAATTGGGTGAGGTGGATGTTGGACTGGGTGAGGTGGATGTTGGACTGGGTGAAGTTGATGTTGGACTGGGTGAAGTGAATGGTGAATTGGGTGAGGTGGATGTAGGACTGGGTGAGGTGGATGGTGAATTGGGTGAGGTGGATGTTGAACTGGGTGAGCTGGATGTTGGACTGGGTGAGCTGGATGTTGGACTGGGTGAGGTGGATGTTGGACTGGGTGAGCTGGCTATTGGACTGGGTGAGGTGGATGTTGGACTGGGTGAGCTGGATATTGGACTGGGTGTGCTGGATGTTGGACTTGGTGAGGTGGATGTTGGACTGGGTGAAGTGGTTGTTGGACTGGGTGAGGTGGATGTTGGACTGGGTGAGCTGGATGTTGGACTTGGTGAGGTGGATGTTGGACTAGGTGAGCTGGATGTTGGACTTGGTGAGGTGGATGTTGGACTGGGTGAAGTGGATGGTGGACTGGGTGAAGTGGATGGTGAATTGGGTGAGGTGGATGTTGGACTGGGTGTGCTGGATGTTGGACTTGGCGAGGTGGATGTTGGACTGGGTGAAGTGGATGTTGGACTGGGTGAGGTGGATGTTGGACTTGGTGAGCTGGATGTTGAACTGGGTGAGCTGGATGTTGGACTGGGTGAGCTGGATGTTGGACTGGGTGAGCTGGATGGTGAATTGGGTGAGGTGGATGTTGGACTGGGTGTGCTGGATGTTGGACTTGGTGAGGTGGATGTTGGACTGGGTGAGGTGGTTGTTGGACTGGGTGAGGTGGCTGTTGGACTGGGTCAGCTGGATGTTGGACTGGGTGAGGTGGCTGTTGGACTGGGTGAGCTGGATGTTGGACTGGGTGAGGTGGCTGTTGGACTGGGTAAAGTGGATGTTGGACTGGGTGAGGTGGATGTTGGACTTGGTGAGCTGGATGTTGAACTGGGTGAGGTGGCTGTTGGACTGGGTAAAGTGGATGTTGGACTGGTTGAGGTGGATGTTGGACTTGGTGAGCTGGATGTTGGACTGGGTGAGGTGGATGTTGGACTGGGTGAGGTGGCTGTTGGACTGGGTAAAGTGGATGTTGGACTGGGTGAGGTGGATGTTGGACTTGGTGAGCTGGATGTTGAACTGGGTGAGCTGGATGTTGAACTGGGTGAGCTGGATGTTGAACTGGGTGAGCTGGATATTGGACTAGGTGAGGTGGATGGTGAATTCGGTGAGGTGGGTGTTGGACTGGGTGAGGTGGATGTTGGACTGGGTGAGGTGGATGGTGAATTCGGTGAGGTGGGTGTTGGACTGGGTGAGGTAGATGTTGGACTGGGTGAGGTGGGTGTTGGACTGGGTGAGGTGGATGGTGAATTGGGTGAGGTGGATGTTGGACTGAGTGAGGTGGATGTTGGACTTGGTGAGGTGGATGTTGGACTGGGTGAAGTGGATGTTGGACTGGGTGTGCTGGATGTTGGACTTGGTGAGGTGGATGTTGGACTGGGTAAAGTGGATGTTGGACTGGGTGAAGTGGATGTTGAACTGGGTGAGCTGGATGTTGAACTTGGTGAGGTGGATGTTGGACTGTATAATGTGGATGTTGAATTTGGTGAGGTGGATGTTGGACTGTATAATGTGGATGTTGAATTCGGTGAGGTGGATGTTGGACTGGGTAAAGTGGATGTTGGACTGGGTGTGCTGGATGTTGGACTTGGTGAGGTGGATGTTGGACTGGGTAAAGTGGATGTTGGACTGGGTGAAGTGGATGTTGAACTGGGTGAGCTGGATGTTGAACTTGGTGAGGTGGATGTTGGACTGTATAATGTGGATGTTGAATTCGGTGAGGTGGATGTTGGACTGTATAATGTGGATGTTGAATTGGGTAAAGTGGATGTTGAATTGGATGATGTGGATGTTGAACTGAGAGAATTAGAGTGTCAGAGGTGAAAGTTCAAGGTCGCTAACTGGCGGTTTCTTACATTTACTTTCTTTTCAAGATTGTCTGACTGACCTGTTAATGATAGAGCTGAAATGCTGGAGACGTAAAGATATATTTGATTTAATCATGATCACTTGTTCCAGGTTAGATTCCGTTAGAGTCTGACAGTTTAGAGAATGTGCAGTTTGGTATAAAATTGAGCCCAGATTTCTTTTTAAAATGTAAATTGGAAAACAGTGAAAGAATGTGAAGCAATCTGTGTTTGTGTTTGGAGGGAGGGGTGAGGGTGTATTGGCAGGCTTGAATCCCAACATATTTAACACTAAATGGTCTTTTGTAATTTTAAATGTGGGTTGCAATTTGCATTTCCAACATGACAACATGTGGAGCTCGGAGACACTGTTGCCTCTGAGGCCAGTGTTTAGAGTGAGAGAGCGGCGGAGGCTGCAAAGCAAAATAAATTAAAAATACCAATCACAAAGTACTACAGAGACAGACTTCCAGCTGCGATTTATTAAATTCATGTAGTAAAGTGCTGAGGAATGTAGCTGATGTTTTCTGGAGAAGAAACTATTTATTAAATTCAACGTCAACAGCTTCCAACATCTTTTGATTCATTCTCGATAGTAGGCGTTTGTGGAAAGACCAACATTTATTGCCCCTCCCTTGTTACCCATGAAGAGGCGGTAGTTATTTCTCTCCATCAACTGATACATAGAGCGATTTGATGCAACTGAGTGTGTTGTCAGACCAGTTCCCAGGATGTAACAAGTGAACTCTTTGGCGTGGAGCTGGAGTTTCATCTCAAGTGATCCGGATAAGGTCGGCACGTTTTCTTCCCTAAAGGACATTAGTGAATCAGTTGCACTTTTACAACAATCCAACAGTGTCACGGACACTTTTACTAATGCCACATTTTTTAAAAAAAACATTTCAACATTCCCAGACAGTCATGGTGAGAATTGACCACGTGTAATGCTGGACTGTTAGCTGAAGCCTCTGGATTACATGAACAGTAATATAACCTCTTCCCACTCACTGAAAATGTGGCTCCATTGTCAATATATAACCATCCACTCACTCGACAAGCTTGGTGCAGTCATTACTGTGCATTGGACTTGTTATGTTGGGCGCTCTGGATCCGTGGAACACATACAGGTCACCAACACTTGAAATAGTGCACCACTATTTTATTGAGTCATTAACAGTTTAACATACTCTCACTGTGGGTTAACATGATACTAGCTTTAACTAAAGACCTGTGCCTTGTCCTAACCAGTCGATGCACTCAGCACATGGTGAATGTCTGTGCTGCAGACTGTGAGTTCTGTCCTACTAGGAAGCTGTAGCTCGAATGAGCGGGAACTCTGATGCCCCCTGTCTTTAGAGTGCGTGTGCTCTAACTGGTGATTGGCTATGGTGTTGTGTGTGTTGATTGGTCCCACTTTGTGTCCATCAGTGTGTGTCTGCACCATGATATACTGGTGTATATTATGACAGGACTTGGGCTAAGATTTCAGACTGGGTACCTCAATATCCCTCAATCCAAGCCTCAAGATCCTCCCTAGGACGTTAGAATCATAGAATTCCTACAGTGAAGAAGGAGGCCATTCAGTCCATCGATTCTGCCCCAACCCTCTGAAAGGGTATCCCACCTAGGTCCACTCTCCCGCCCTATCCCCATAACACCGCCTAACCTACACATCTTTGGACTCTAAGGATCAATTTTGCTTCGCCAACCCACCTAATTTGCACATCTTTGGTCTGCGGGAGGAAACCGGACAGTCATCCAAGGTCGGAATTGAACCCGGGATCCTGGTGTTGTGAGGCAGCAGTGCTAACCACTGTGACACCGTGCTGGCCACTTATCTTAGAAATCTCCATCAGATATATCAACAACAAAATGTGTATTGAAGTTCATAATTTTCCTGAGTGAAGGAATTGAAAGATGTCAATTTGGGAGAGTTACTCAAAGATTTGTGACGAAGCTTATCTGTGATGCTGAATATCTCTGTACCAGATATAGAAAAAGAGTGAGGGAGTTTTAATTTGTATCTAACTGCATGGTGTGCCTACTCTGGGAGTGTTTGATGGGGACAGTGTAGAAGGAGTTTTGTCTAACCCTGTGCTGTACTTGTCCTGGGGGTGTTTGATGGGACAGTGGAGAGACCTTTACTCTGTGTCTAACCATGTTCTGTACCTGTCCTGGGAGTTTCATGGGGCAGTGTCGAGAGAGCTTTACTCTGTATCTAACCATGTTCTGTACCTGTCCTGTGAATGTTTGATGGAGACAGTGTAGAGGGTGTTTTACTCTGTATCTAACCCCGTGCTGTACCTGCCCTGGGAGTGCTTGTGGTGAGGTAATTTATATTTTATTATTAGGGAGAAGAAGAAGTCACACATTTCAGTATGCAAGATTGGAAATCTGGAAGCTGACATGGGACAGCACGGTAGCATAGTGGTTAGCACCATGGCTTCACAGTGCCAGGGTCCCAGGTTCGATTCCCACTTGGCTCACTGTCTGTGTGGAGTCTTCCCGTTCTTCTTGTGTCTGCGTGGGTTTCCTCCGGGTGCTCCGGTTTCCTCCCACAGTACAAAGATGTGCAGGTTAGGTGGATTGGCCATGCTAAATTGCCCTTAGGTTAGATGGGGTTGCTGGGTTACGGGGATAGGATGGAGGTGTGGGCTTGAGTGGGGTGCTCTATCCAAGAGCCGGTGCAGACTCGATGGGCCGAATGGCCTCCTTCTGCACTGATTCTATGCTGTTCCTCTTTTCCCAGACTTTAATCTGCACCTCCCTTTCAAGAACAATGTAAAAGGAGCTGTAACCCACCTCACATTAAAGCCATCCCCTTTGCAATTGTACACACCTCATTTTAATATCCAGACCCAGAGTACACAGCACGTGTCAGTGCTCAATCCCTGTTGCTTAGCGTGTTATGTAAAGGAGAATGAGAACTGCTGCAGGCTTTGAGGCAGCAACACATCAGTGGGGATTCCTTCAAATAGCTGTGGGGGTGGAGACTGTTTTGGGAGAGGGGAGGGGGTAGGGAGAGAGAGAGAGCTGGATTGCGACTCACACCTTACAGCTATGTTGTGCCTAGCAACCAACCTTATATTATTTCCATAACAACCAATTTCCATTTAATCCTGAACTCCCAGCTTATAAATTGCAGCAGTAACAGGAGATCAAGAAATCGAGATGGAGAGTTATAATAAAGAAATGAGTGTCATAGAATATGGACAGGAGGAGATTATTTGGCCTGTCCAGTCCATGCCAACTCTTTGTAGAGCAATCTAGCTTGTCCCACTACCCCGCTCTATCCGTGCACCTGGTAAGTTTATTTCCCTCAAGCTCCCATCCAAATTCCATTTGAAATCATTGATCCTCTTCATTTACCCCACCATGGCAGGCAGTGAGTTCCAGGTCATCATCACTCAGTGTATCAAAAGGTTCTTCCTTACATTGTGTTAGGTGTGTTATAATGATATACAAAGGCGATCACTCATAAGGCATTGCAAAAAAACTTTGTGGATTTATTTATTACTTCTGAGCACATGTGAAGAGATGTACATGGTCGGAAAGTTTGGTGACATCACAGTTGCAGAGATGTGTGCATGTGCTCTGCTGAAAGTAAAAGTGAAACTACAACTGATCGCGTGACACACTTCTTTTCAAGTTATGTTTCATGCAATCTCTTAAAGGCATATTACAACACATTCCTCCTGTGTCACATTCCCCAAAACTTCTATCTGTGTCACCTGGTATTTGTGCCATCAGTTATTCTCAGACTAGCTTATTTAAACCTGTCATAGGAAGGGATTTTCTGCCTCTCCCACTGATGGGATCTTGTGGTCCTGCAAAAGCCAACGGGGATTTCAATGGATTGCCGCATCTGCTTCAGAAAAACCCACCACCATGGAGCGGGTTTAAAAAGGTGTTTCTTTTGTAAGTCTTCTGGATGTTAAAAGGACAGGGTGAGCATTACTTAGTGTTGTATTCTTTGGGGGGTGTATTTGAATTAATAGTTGCTAAGATGTTCACTGTAGGTTTTAAAAAGGTTAACTTGAATTCATATAATAAACAGTGCTTTGCTTTAAAAAATACTTTTCCATTTCTGCTGCACCACACCTGTAGAGTGGGCCGTGTGATCCCAATACCACAATCTATTAAAAGTTGTGGCTCAGGTGAACTCCATGATACACTTTGGGGTTCTCTAAACCCTGGCCCATAATACAAGTCTCCAGTCTGAAAAGCAATGCAGTTACTATCACTCACTGCTTTCAAATCCTTATGTTAATTTTTTTCCAAGCCTCAATTCTGTTGAACATTTTTTTATGTTGCATTTTGTCAAATTTTCTTAAAATCCATCGAGACAGCTGTATTCCTTTCATCATCCTTCTCAAAGGCCTCCATCAAAAGAGTTAACTTTGATCGGTCAAATGTGTTTTGTTTTGAAAATCCCTACTGGATCTCCTTAATTAACTCAAATCTCTCCAAGTGCCCATAGTGTTTTTCTGAAAAATCTGATGTGTGATTGAATGGCCTCGTTGTGCCTGACCTGGTGTCAGGATGAAGCCGATGAATCTCACAAGAGGCATCTCTTGAGATTTGCGGCACACAAAATGCCTTGCAAGATCTAACAGAGTCTCATGGGCCTGATCCAGGTCTGCATGTTTAGATGATCCATTAGGCTCATTTATATATGTGGTTACAGGATTCTCCTGGCACCTAGAACCTAATGGCTGTGCCTGGGAGACCTTGTCTGAGCCTCATTTAGTACTGCTTTCCACAAACGTGGACCAGTTGTAATGGCAGTTGGGGGCTGAGGGGGGGGTCATCCTGGCTAATAGAGACACACGGATGGTCAGGGACAGGGCAGGGTGGCACCCTAGCACTTCCTCTGGAACCCGGGAATTTTGGCATTGCCAGACTGGCAGGGTGTCCAGGTGGCATTGCTTGGCTGGCAGGGGAACTGCCAGGGTGGCAGTGCCATTGTGTCCAGGTGCCAGGTTGGCACTGCCAGGGTCTGACCCAGGGGGGCCTTACCAGGTGGAGCGGGGGTGAAGGGGTGTTCCCAGGGGTTGGGGTGAGGTGAGTTAAAAACTGGTGTGGACGGGCTGAAAAGATGGGCGAGGGAGAAAGATCGGGGCAACCAGACAAAATGGCGCCCCAATCTACATGGTACCTTTCCTGCTGGGCTTGCCTGCAGAATATTTCTCTAAGTGCAGCCTTGACGGAGAGAAGCTGCATTCATCCAAGCATGTGGGGCGTATTCCATCACACTCCTGAATAGTACACTGTAGGTGGTGGACAGGCTTTGGAGATTCTGAAGGTGAGGTACTCGCCGTAGGATTCCTAGGGTGGGATTTTCCGAGCCCCGCGCCGGGCCGGAGAATCACCGCAACCGCGCCACGCCGATTCCGACCCGGCACGCGATTCTCCGAGGAGCGGAGGATCGGCACTATTTGCGCTGGCTAGTTTGGCGCGGCGCAGGTCGCAGGCCGCTGGCCGCGGCCGGGCCACCGATTCTCCGGCCTTGATGGGCCGAGCGGCCGCGCGGAAACGGAAGAGTCCCGCAGGCGCCATCCACGCCTGCTTGCAGCCGGCGGGAACTCTGCGCGCAGGGTCTGTGGGGGCCAGAATCGGTAGGGCTCGCCCCCGTTTCGCGCCATCGTGAAATGCAACGGTGTTCACGACAGCACGGACACTCTGCCTCCATTTCGGAAAATCCCGTCCCCAGTCTCTGACCTGCACTTTTAGCCACAGTATATCTGTGGCTCGTCCAGTTCAGTTTCTGTCTAATGGTAACTCCCAGGATGTTGATAGTGGGGTATTTAGTGATGGAAATGCCATTGAATGTCAAGGGGTAATGATCTGATTCTCCCTTATTGGAGATGGTTACTGCACTTGTGTGGCGCGAATGTTACTTGCCACTTGTCAGCTCAAGTGTCTGTCTGATTGAGACAGGACAGTCGAAAAGGGTCACCTGACTTGACGGACCAATAGGAACTTAGAGTGAGTGATCGCCCCAGAGGGGTGATCTCTTGGGCAGAATACATCGAGCAGCCATTTACTAAACAGATAAAGGGTGGAGCAGCAGCTCCATGCTGCAAAACCTCCTGTACCAAGTTAGGCTTTATTAAAAAACATCTTCTTGTTCCGAACAAAGTCTAAAGTCTCTTGACAACACAAGAAGTGTGCCACACTAACTAACACATTGGCAACGAGGTGGATCAATTGATTGGCACAGCTTACCTATGAGGACCCGATTTAACTGAAGTTTGGAAAAGAGGGATAATTCACCCTAGTACCTGTTTATAGGCGAATAGAGAGCTGCCGAGATCCTGCCAGACCCTGAGAGGCTGTCGAAGTAACAAACATGGTGTGGTCGGTGTGGTAGTATGTATTGGGGGTCATGTGGGACTGGAAGCCCTAATGTCATTGGCTGACAGATCCCGGGTCCTGGTTGGCCGTTGACCTCATACTCCGCCCTGAAGGCGAAGTATAAGAAGCCGGTGCCTTCCCCCGCATGCCAGTTTACTATCGGGCTGCTGGGGAACAGACACGCTTAATAAAGCCTCATCGACTTCACTCTGTTTGTCTCACGGAGTCTTTGTGCGCCACAGTCGGCGAGTCAAGAGGTTAGGAATGGTGCAGAAAACTAAAATGAGAAGAGGGTAACCGTCAGAAGCAAAAGAAGTAAAATTTATGCTAAAGAGAAACTAAATAAAAACAGTGGCCCAGATTTTAAAAGAACAGAAGACAGAGATTTGCTGCAGCTAAATAAATTCAGAGACTAGAAATAAAAAGAGAAAAAAATGGGGATAAAAGCCTCAGGGAGCTATTGCAGGTCTGCCGATCTGAACAGAACCTGCAGGGGGCCTGGGGAGAGAGATCCCTGCACTGAGGGTCTTCCAGCAGAGCATTTTTGGAGTTCTGGGGAGAAGAAAAGTCCCCAACCTGTTTTAAACAAAACAAAGCAATTTAAAAAAAGACCCCAAACGGAACATGCTGGATCCCCCAGTGAAATTACAAAAAGATCAATATGAAAACAAGGAGAGAAAAATGCGTTTTCCAGGAACCAGAAATAATGGGGAAACTGCAGAAATCGTTCCGAAGTCTTCTGACAAAAAAACAGGGAAGTTAACAGTCTAAAAAGGGTCCAAAAAGGAGGCGCTGTTTTCCCACCAAAACCCCAAACGCAACGGGAAAAACACAGAGAGAGGAACAGCAGCTGGGGTAGTTAAAAAAAAAAAGGTGATACTCTCAAAGCAGTAAAGTTGTACAACATTTAATGCAACAGCCACCAGAAGGAATAAAGGACCAGGGATAGGAAATTGACAGAAGACCCCAGATCAAGGGCAACTTTAAATAGCTGGTCAGTAAGCGACGTACAACCTCAGAGAAGGTAGTGAAGGCCTTGAGGTAGGGGCAGGACTGGAATTCAGAGGGGGTAATGATGCACGATCAATTACACAAAGACGAGAGTAGGATGTAATCGAGGCTTTATCACACTGAGATGTGTGGCCTCCTACAGCAGCTGATGAAATGGCTGCTGTACTGGGAGCACACATATTTATACTCCGCCTACTGGGCGGAACCAGCAGGCAGGGATCTACCGCCGTACCTGTAGTACAGGGGCCTTACCGTAAAGCACCTATATCAGCATCCTATATATACAACATATACATCACTGGTGACTACCACAGGTAATAAGTCCTTGAGGGAGAGGCAATACCGAACTCAGAGTGGCCAGTAAAAGAAACCCTGGGAGGGTGGAGCAGTGGGAGACCCCAACCCCAGAGAGGTGGGGCGGGAGGTGGGGGGAGCACAGAGCGAACCCAGGAAGGGAGCAACAGAAGACTTTAAATGATTCAATGAAAATCTGAAGGCGGTCAGCTGCATTTCATCCCTTTGTTTCGGAATGAGAAGTTACTTGGAAGTTTTGGCAATGAACTACAAGCAAGTAATTAATCAGAAAGTAAGTCAAGCCACAGTCGAAGAAGAGAAAAGAATTGGGTAAGATTACTCGAAACTGCAGCAAGTAGGAAATGAGTTAAAGGTTTGTGACCCTGGTCTAAATGAGAAGGAGCCCGGCTGCATCAAAGTCACTATGCCAAAGGTGGAAATGGCTAGAGAATCTATCAAGGTCAGTAAGAAACAGTGCAACATTCACCAGCCAGCGGAAGGGGAACGAGCACAAGCAGAAGCAGAAGCCAAACAACAGAGGTCATAGAATGGAACTCGAGTAAAACCAAGGAAATCGCATAGTAATAGAGGCTATTAGTTTTGGAGATGAGTGAGAGAGCTGCTCGACAAAGTGCAAAACATCAAAGATGTGATCCATGGTGTTCATGTGGGATATCCTGTTTCATCTGCCCAAGAGTTATTCAAAGATCATGAAAAATACAATTAATCAGTTAAAACAGGCATCATGATATGCAGATATGCAGATAATGATATACAGACAGGCAGCTAATGAACACAGGGAACAGGACATGACCAATGAGCAGGCAGGACACTCAGGGGTGGTATCTCACTTTAAAAGGCACGAGGCACTCACACTCCGCCTCTTTCCACTGATGAACATCTACAGAGTGAGTCAGGGTGTATGTACAGTATCACACCTCCAGCACGTGGCTAAGAGCTAGTCTGGTTCAGTCAGACAGAGTAACCACACTTAGGTTAGCAGAGAGTCGAACTCATAGAGAACTGTGCTACTGGTTCAATAAATCAGATTGAACTAACTTCAAGGTCTGGAGTATCTTTTGGTTAAAGCTGCATCCAGTTGCAGCCTGTGTTATCCCAGAATATAACACAACATGCTACCAGGAGACTGCTTAATCTAAGTGGTTTACCTCAGTCCGTTACATTACGTCCAGCGAATGTATCCCGGCACCATGGAGAAGATTCAGGCTCCTCGCCAGCTCAGGACCTCCGGCAATCTCAGTGCCAACTGCCGGACATTTAAGCAAATGTTTCTGCTACACATCGAAGCTTCAGACCTCGTGGGTGCGTCTGATGCAAGGAAGATCGCGCTTCTCCTCTCAACAGCGGGTGATCAAGTCATCAAACTCTTCAACTCTTTTCACTTCACCGACGGCCAGAGCAAGACAAAGTTTCAGACCATCCTGGACAAGTTTGACAGTCACTGTGAAATGGACACCAATGAAATCTTCGAGCGCTACATATTCACACAGCATCTACAAGGTAAAGATGAATCTTTCAACTCCTTAACGAACCTCCGCCTGCTAGCGCTGTCCTGCAACTTTGATGATATTGCTGACTCAATGATCAGAGACCAAATCGTTTTTGGAGCTCACCCTGACCCTCTGAGAGAGCAGCTACTGAAAATCAAGCATATGACCCTGCAGTCACGATTTAAACATGCACAGTGCATGACCATGCCAAAAATTGCTATGCCCAGTACAAATCGGCTGAAAATGAGAAACTTGCTTCCCACGAGGCAGAGAGTGTGCAGGCCATCTCCTGGATGCAGCACCTCAGCATTGATGAAAGCGGCCATTTTGCCTGCTTTTCCCGGGGCCCCACGCATACGCGATGCAAACGGGATAACGAAGCGGCCGACACACGCACTGCGCATGTGCGATGACGCGCGAAGCGTCAGGACACTGACGTCATGACGTGCTCGAACTGCGGCAACGCCCACTTACAGAAACACTGCCCTGCAAGCGGCAGGCAATGTTTAAACTGCGGGAAGTCTGGACACTATGCAGCCTTGTGCAGGTCTACACTACCAGTCAGGGGCCAGCGCTCCCAATTCCGACGACGGCGCGTTCAGAGTGTGCAACAACGATTACAGGATTCTGATCCCGCCAGCACAATGGATCCAGAGGAAGAATGCCGAGACTCCGCCTACTGTGTGGGCATCATTACCAAATGTAAATATGCCACATCCAACTCATCACAAATTCAATCCATCCTCGCCGCGGATTCTGCGGACGAATGGTGTGCGGTGATGCAGGTCAACCACTTCTCCATCCAGTTTAAGCTGGACACAGGAGCTTCTGCCAACCTCCTTCCACAGGCAGATTTCAAACGCATCAAGAAGCCCCCTAAGGTCCTTCCAGCAGCCTGCAGGCTCCTGGACTACGACGGAAATGCCATCACGGCACTGGGATCCTGCCCTCTACTCGTCTCCAACCGGAGCACCCACGCACGGTTACGTTTTGAAATTGTCAAGCCAAACAGGGCATCCCTACATGGCGTGCATGCCTGCAAGCAGCTGAACCTCGTGCAGCGGGTTTACACAATGACATCTTTCAATGTGGATCTTCAGGCCGGCATTGACGTCATCCTCGCTCGGTATCCGGATGTGTTCGACGAGATGGGCACGCTGCCATATCGATACAAGTTTCTGCTACGACCTGATGCCAGGCCAGTGGTCTACGCACCGCGCCGAGTCCCGGCTCCGCTGAGGGAGCGCCTGAAGGCACAGCTCAAGGATCTTCAGCAACAGGGCATCATTTCCAAGGTCACTGAACCGACTGACTGGGTCAGATCGATGGTATGTGTCAGAAAGCCTTCGGGAGACCTACGCATCTGCATTGATCCCAAGGATCTCAATAAGAATATAATGCGTGAACACTACCCCATCCCAAAGCGGGAGGAACTCACCAATGAGATGGTACATGCACGTTTTATCACCAAGTTAGACGCGTCACATGGATTTTGGCAAATCCAGCTGGATGAGTCCATCTCTGCACCTCCAACACACCGTTTGGCAGGCACTGCTATAATCGCATGCCGTTTGGCATTGTCTCGACATCGGAGATATTCCATCGCATCATGGAGCAGATGATGGCGGGCATTGAAGGGGTTTGTGTGTACGTGGACGACATCATCATATCGTCCACTACCCCTGAAGAGCATGGTTCCCGTCTCCAGCAGGTATTCCGCCGTGTCCATGCAATGGCCTGTAGCTGAACAGGTCCAAATGTTGCTTTGGCTTGTCGACACTCAAGTTCCTAGGTGACCAGATCTCTCAGCAGGGTGTGCGCCCAGACACAGACAAGGTCAAGGCCATCGTAGCCATGAAGGTCCCTGAAGACAAGAAGGCGGTGCTGCGCTTCCTGGGCATGGTTAATTTTCTGGGCAAGTTCATCCCAAACCTGGCCTCACACACCACGGCCATACGACACCTGGTGAAAAAGTCCACTGCCTTTGTGTGAAAGGCAGCACATCTGGCAGAGTGGTTGGAGCTGAATGCCAAGCTCACCACTGCACCCATCTTGGCATTTTTCGATCCAGACAGGGAGACGAAGATCTCAATAGATGCGAGCCTGAATGGTATCGGTGCAGTGCTGCTTCAACGCGATGACACTTCATCCTGGGCACCGGTAGCCTAAGCATCGAGGGCCATGACGCCCACCGAAACAAGGTATGAACAAATAGAGAAGGAATGCCTGGGCCTTCTCACTGGCATTCTCAAGTTTCACAACTACGTCTACGGCCTGCCAACATTCACTGTCGAGACGGATCATAGGCCTCTGGTCAAGATTATCCACAAGGACCTGAACGACATGACGCCTCGGTTGCAGCGCATCCTCCTGAAACTCAAAAGGTATGACTTTGACTTAGTGTACATGCCTGGCAAGGAGCTCATCATCGCTGATGCACTGTCCCGCCCCATCACATTGCCAAGTGAATCACTGGAAATCATCCGGCAGATTGAATCACAGATGCAGCTGTGTGCTAGCACCCTCCCGGCGTCTGATGGAAGGTGGTTCGTATCCGCGAGGAGACAGCCAAAGACCCCCTCGTGCAGCTTGTCATGCACCACCTTGCCAATGGCTGGCAGGCCTTCAATTGTACAATGTAAAGGACGACCTGACGGAGATTGATGGTATCCTCCTCAAGCTGGACCGGATTGTTATTCCATTCAGTCTCCAGAGCTTGGTGCTCCGCCAAATCCATGAGGGACACCTGGGCATCGAGAAGTGCAGACGCAGAGCCAAGCAGGCTGTCTACTGGCCCGTTATTAGCCAGGACATCTCGAACATGGTCCTCAACTGTGCGACCTGTCAACGCTTCCAGCCAGCGCAATGCAAGGAGAGGCTCCAGCAGCGTGAAATCGAGACCTCCCCGTGGTCCAAAGTTGGCATCGACCACTTTCGTGCGAATGGTCGTGACTACGTGTTGATTATTGACTATTTCTCCAATTACCCTGAAGTTGTGAAGCTCTCAGACCTCACATCTCGGACCGTCATCAAGTCCCGTAAGGAGACGTTCTCCAGACATGGTATCCCACTCACTGTCATGAGTGACAATGGCCCGTGCTTCAACAACCACAAGTGGTCTATGTTTGCCAAGTCATACCATTTCAAACATGTCACTTCCAGCCCACACTATCCGCAGTCCAACGGGAAGGTTGAAAAAAAAGGTGCACATTGTGAAACAGCTCATCTGCAAGGCCGCGGATTCTGCTTCTGACATCTACCTCATGCTGCTTGCGTACAGGGCGACCCCACTGTCCACTGGCATGTCACCGGCTCAACTTCTGATGAACAGGGACCTGCGGACGACACTTCCAGCCATACACTTGACCAACCTGGATCACCTCCCGGTGCTGCAGAAGGTGCAGCAGCTCCGAAACCAGCAAAAGCAGGGCCATGATGCTCATGCCATCGATTTGCCCGTGTTATCCCCAGCAGATACTGTCAGGATCAAGATACCGGATGGTGGCTGGTCTGCTCCAGCTATCGTTGTTCGAAAGGGTGCGCCCCGCTCGTATGTTGTACGTATGGCTGATGGTTCTGTTGTGCGTCGAAACATACGGGCACTGAGCAAAGTTACCTGCCTGCAACTGCTGTCTTCTCCATTTCCGTCCGTTGTTTTGCCACCTCCTGATACCTCGAACTACGAGACCATCAGTCAGGCTTCCAGCCCGCCTGTCAAGGCGCCGTCGTTCCCACCACCACCTCTCCGGCGGTCGACAAGGATCTGACGCAAGCCCCAGAGACTGGACTTATGAACATTTGTTTTGTTTGCTATGTTCTGTTTTCTCACATTACACAGCTGTCTTCACATGTAAATATGTTCATATATGCCACCGCTTGTAAATATGTTAATAAATGCCACCACATGTAAGTACGTTCCCATGTGCCAACAAAACATTTTTTTAAAAAGGGGAGATGTCATGATATGCAGACATGCAGATAATGGTATACACAGAACATGGAACATTACAGCGCAATACAGGCCCTTCGCCCTCGATGTTGCGCCGACCTGTGAAACCACTCTAAAGCCCATCTACACTATTCCCTTATCGTCCATATGTCTATCCAATGAACATTTGAATGCCTTTAGTGTTGGCGAGTCCACTACTGTTGCAGGCAGGGCATTCCACGCCCTTACTACTCTCGGAGTAAAGAACCTACCTCTGACATCTGTCTTATATCTATCTCCCCTCAATTTAAAGCTATGTCCCCTCGTGCTAGACATCACCATCCGAGGAAAAAGGCTCTCACTGTCCACCCTATCCAATCCTCTGATCATCTTGTATGCCTCAATTAAGTCACCTCTTAACCTTCTTCTCTCTAACAAAAACATCCTCAAGTCCCTCAGCCTTTCCTCATACGATCTTCCCTCCATACCAGGCAACATTTTGGTAAATCTCCTCTGCACCCTTTCCAATGCTTCCACATCCTTCCTATAATGCGGCAACCAGAATTGCACGCAATACTCCAAATGCGGCCGCACCAGAGTTTTGTACAGCTGCAACAGGACCTCATGGTTCAGAAACTCAATCCCTCTTCCAAAAAAAGCTAACACACCGTATGCCTTCTTAACAACCCTCTCAACCTGAGTGGCAACTTTCAGGGATCTATGTACATGGACACCGAGATCTCTCTGCTCATCCACACTGCCAAGAATCTTACCATTAGCCCAATACTCTGTCTTCTTGTTATTCCTTCCAAAATGAATCACCTCACACTTTTCTGCATTAAACTCCATTTTCCACCTCTCAGCCCAGCGCTGCAGCTTACCTATGTCCCTCTGTAACTTGTAACATCCTTCCGCACTGTCCACAATTCCACCGACTTCAGTGTCATCTGCAAATTTACTCACCTCCTCCAGGTCATTTATAAAAATGACAAACAGCAATGGCCACAAAACAGATCCTTGTGGTACACCACTAGTAACTGGACTCCAGTCTGAACATTTCCCATCAACTACCACCCTTTGTCTTCTTCCAGCTAGCCAATTTCTGATCCAAACTGCTAAATCACCCTGAATCCCATGCATCCGTATTTTCTGCAGTAGCCTACCGTGGGAACCTTATCAAACGCTTTACTGAAATATGGTGCTATACACCACATCAACTGCTTTACCCCCATCCACCTGTTTGGACACCTACTCAAAGAACTCAATAAGGTTTGTGAGGCACGATCTACCCTTCACAAAACTGTGTTGACAGACAGGCACAGACAGGCAGCTAATGAACACAGAGAACAGGACATGACCAATGAGCAGGCAGAATACTCAGGGGTGGTATCTCACTATAAAAGGCACGAGACACTCACACTCCGCCTCTTTCCATTGATGAACGTCTACAGAGTGAATCAGCGTGTATGTACAGTATCACACCTCCAGCACATGGCTAAGAGCTAGTCTGGTTCAGTCAGACAGAGTAACCACACTTAGGTTAGCAGCGAGTTGAACCCATAGAGAACTGTGCTACTGGTTCAATAAATCAGATTGAACTAACTTCAAGGTCTGGAGTATCTTTTGGTGAAAGCTGCATCCAGTTGCAGCCTGTGTTATCCCAGAGTACATAACACAACAACAGGATTTGCCCAAGAAGGAATAGGAACTCATTGACTTATAAACTAAGGTTGAAACATAGTTCATTGAAATCATAGAATCTACAACACAGAGACAGGACCTTCGGCCCAAACTGGTCCATGCCAACCAAAATGCCCATCTAAGCTAACCCCATTTGCCTGAATTTTGCTCATATCCCTCTAAACCTTTCCAATCCATGCATCTGTCCAAATGCCTTTTAAATGTTGTCAATGTCCCTGCCTCAACCACTTCCTCTGGTAGCTTATTCCACATACGTATCACCCTCTGTGTAAAAACGTTACTCCTCGGGTTCCCATTAATTCTTTCCCCTCTTAACTTAAACGTTTGCCCTCTAGTTCGTGATTCCTAAACCCTGGGAAAAAGACTGAGTATATTCACCCCGTCCATGCATCTCATGATCTTATACACCTCTATAAATTCACCCCTCAGACTCCCACGCTCCAAAGAAAAAAATCCTAGCCTCTCCAATCTCTCCCTATAACTCAGTCCCTTGAGTCCTGGCAACATCCTTGTAAATCTCTTCTGTACACTCTTCAACTTAATAACATCTTTCCTGTAGCAAGGTGATCAAAATGGAACCCAATATTTCAGGTGCGGCCTCACCAAGGTCCTGTACAATTCATAGAATCATAGAATTTGCAGTGGAGAAGGAGACCATTTGGCCAATCGAGTCTGTACTGGCCCTTGGAAAGAGCATCCTACCCAAGCCCACACCTCCACCCTATCCCCATAACCTAGTAACCCCACCCCACCTTTTTGAACATTAAGGGCATGGCCAATCCACCTAATCTGCACATCTTTGGACTGTGGGAGGAAACCGGGGCACTCGGAGGAAACCCACGCAGACACGGGGAGAATGTGCAGGCTATGCACAGAATAGCAACATAACTTTCCAACTTCTATACTCAATGCCCTGACTGATGTAGGCCAGCATGCCAAAAGTCTTCTTCACTGTCCTATCTACTTGTGACTCCACCTAAAGGTGGAGAACCGTGCACCCGAACTCCAAGGTCCCTCAGTTCCACGATACTCCCTAAGGTCCTACCATTCACCGTGAATCCTACCTTGATTTGACTTTCCAAAATGCAACATCTCACACTTATCTGCTTTGAACTCCATTTGCCATTCTCGGCCCACTACCCCAGCTGATCAAGATCCTGCTTCAATTGTTGCTCACCTTTCTCACTGTCTACAATACCACCTATTTTAGTGTCATCTGCAAACTTACTGATCATGCCTTGTACATTCCCATGTAAATCATTGATATAGATAACAAGCAGCAATGGGCCCAGCACTGACCCCTGAGGCACACCACTAGTCACAGGCCTCCAGTCCAAAAAGCATCCTTTCACCATTACCCTCTGCTTCCGACCTCCAAGCCAATTGTATATCCAATTTGCCAGCTCTTCCTGGATTCCATGTGATCTAACCTTCCAGAGCAGCCTACCATGTGGAACTTTATCAAATGCCTTACTGAAGTCCATATAGACTATGTGTACCACCCTGCCCTCATCAACCTTCCTGGTCACTTCATAAAAGAACTCTAACAAATTTGTAAGGCATGATCTCCCATGCACAAAGCCATGCTGATTACACCTAATCAAACCTTGTCTTCCCAAATGCTTGTACCTTATCTCTCAGAATCCTCTCGAGTAACTTACCCACCACAGATGTTAGGCTTAAACTTCCCAGATTTTTCTTTGCAGCCCTTCTTAAATAAGTGCACAACATTTGCTACCCTCCAGTCTTCTGGTACCTCACCCGTGGCTAACAATTTTGCAAATATCTCAGCCAGGGCCCCCGCAATTTGTTCTTCACCCTCACGCAGTGTTCTTGGATACACCTGGTCAGGACCAGGAGATTCATCCACCTTCACACATTTTAATACGTCCATCACCTCCTCTACTGTAATAATACAGTTTGTTTTACAATACCATACCCCTTCCAAAACTTACATGCTTCAATTATATCACCTCGGATTATAGAACATAGAACATAGAACTGTACAGCACAGTATGATGTTGTGCCGAACTAGTCTGAAACTAAGATCAAATCAACCTACTCCCAATCATTCTAGTGCACTCCATATGCCTATCCAATAACCGCTTGAAAGTTCCTAAAGTGTCCGACTCCACTACCATAGCTGGGAGTGCGTTCCACGCCCCAACCACTCTCCGATTAAAGAACCTACCTCTGACATCCCGCCTATATATTCCACCAGGAACCATATAGTTATGCCCCCTTGTAACAGCTACATCCACCCGAGGAAAAAGCCGCTGAACGACCACTCTATCTATCCCTCTCATCATCTTATACACCTCAATTAGTCACCTCTCATCCTCCTTCGCTCCAATGAGAAAAGCCGTAGCTCCCTCAACCTTTCCTCATAAGACCCACCCACCAATCCAGGCAACATCCTGGTAAATCTCCTTTGCACCCTTTCCAATGCTTCCACATCCTTCCTAGAATGAGGTGAACAGAACGGCACACAATACTCCAAATTTGGTGTTGCCTTTTTTACCTACTGTAAATACGGCGGTCAGTGAGGTAGCCCTTCTTTCTTTAGATATCAATATTATATTGCTCAGAGTCCCCAGGTATCAAATGATACCACCACAAGGTTCAACTGGGTATCGACCAAAGAGCCAAACACCAGTTAGTTAGTCCAAGATCAAGGGTACTTTATTTACACACACAATTAATCATGCAACATAAACACTACTCGTTAAATTACACCTATCAACTATGACAACCTGTACTTAACTTCAGCTGAACAGCCGGCTGAGGTCAGAGGAACAGGGCCATTGTTCCAGTCTGGGTCTATCGGGTCTGGAGAGCTAACTGCTGCTCAGCTGGGCTCATTTGTCTGGTAGCGGGCGTTGAACTTGAACTTGCTTCTGGTGGTGCTGCCACCAAGTAGACATTGCCGGAGAGCCAGGTCCAAGAGAGGCCGAACACATGGTGGTCTCTCTTTTTATCCTTGGGGGTTTTCGCGCTCTTTTGGGCGGTCCTTCAGTTTGGACCCCACTAATTGGGTAATTTTTGATCACTGTGTTCGATTCAAACCAATAAAGGGGCGGGTGCCTTGATGGCTGGGTGTGTCCTAAGCAGTTATTGACCGTGTTGTTTACACTTCATGAGTGCAGGGAGTGGCACCGACATGTCTGGGATTGTGTCGGTCGCTCAAGTATCAGTTCTTTGTCTGACGGAGATGGGCCATCAAAATGCTAATCGATTTGGGGTTTCGATACCGTCTGGATTCCTGCCTGAACCTTGCATTGTCCATTTTTCCTGTTATGCTTTGCGACCGTCCCTGTGGCCATCCCAGATGGCTACAGTGGTCTAACCAAGGTCTTGTACAGTTGCAGCATAACTTCATGGCTCTTAAACTCAATCCCCCTGTTAATAAATGCTCACACACTATAGGCTTTCTTCGCGGCTCGATCCACTTGGGTGGCAACTTTCAGAGATCTATGGACATGAACTCCGAGATCTCTCTGCTCCTCCACATTCTTCAGAACCCTGCCGTTAACCCTGTAATCCGCATTCAAATTTGTCCTACCAAAATGAATCACCTCACACTTATCAGGGTGAGGTGATACTCCATCTGCCACTTTTCAGCCCAGCTCTGCATCCTATCAATGTCTCTTTGCAGCCTACAACAGCCCTCCACATTATCGACTACTCCACCAATATTGGTGTCATCAGCAAATTTACTCACCCAACCTTCAACTCCATCATCCAAGTCATTGATAAAAATCACAAATAGCAGAGGACCCAGCACTGATCCCTGTGGTACACCGCTGGTGATTTGGCTCCAGGATGAAAATTTACCATCTACCACCACCATCTGTCTTCTATGTGATATCCAGTTACTGATCCAATCGGCGAAATTTCCCTCTATGCCATGCCTCCTTACTTTCTGCATGAGTCGACCATGGCACCTTATCAAACGCCTTACTAAAATCCATGTATACGACATCAACTGCTCTACCTTCATCTATGCACTTAGTTACCTCCTCAAAGAATACAATCAAACTTGTGGGGCAAGACTTACCCCTCACAAATCCATGCTAACTATCCTGGATTAAGCTGTATCTTTCCAAATGATCAGAAATCCTATCCCTCAGGTCCCTTTCCAATAATTTACCGATGACCGAAGTGAGACTAATCGGCCTACAATTCCCAGGGTTATACCTATTCCCTTTCTTGAACAAGGGGACAACATTCGCCTCTCTCCAGTCTTCGGGCATTATTCGTAAAAAAACTGAGAGGACATAAAGATCAAAGCCAGAGGCTCTGCAATCTCATCCCTCGCCTCCCAAAGAATCCTAGGATATATCCCATCAGGCCCAGGGGACTTATCTATCCTCAGGCTTCTCAAAATTTCTAACACATCTTCCTTCCGAATATCTACCTCCTCCAGCCTACCAGCCTGTATCGCACTATCCTCCTCAACAACATGGCCCCTCTCCTTTGTGAACACTGAAGAAAAGTATTCATTTAGGGCCTCTCCTATATCTTCAGACTCCATGCACACGTTCCCACTGCTGTCCTTGACCGGCCCTACCCTCACCCTGGTCATTACTTTATTCCTCACATAAGTGTAAAAAGCCTTGGAGTTTTCCTTGATCCTACCCGCCAAGGACTTTTCATGCCCCGTCCTAGCTCTCCTAAGCCCTTTCTTGAGCTCCTTCCTAACTATCTTGTATCCCTCAAGTGCCCTAACTGAACCTTGTTTTCTCATCCTAACATAAACCAATTTCTTCCTCTTGACAAGACATTCAACTTCTTTGGTAAACCATGATTCCCTCACTCGACCATTTCCTCCCTGCCTGACAGGGACATACATATCAAGGATACGCAGTATTTGCTCCTTGAACAAGCTCCACATCTCAATTGTGCCTATCCCTGACAGTTCCTGTTTCCATCTTATGCTCCCCAGTTCTTGCCTAATTACATCATAATTACCCTTCCCCCAGTTATAAACCTTGCCCTGCCATATAGAACAAAGAACAAAGAAATGTACAGCACAGGAACAGGCCCTTCGGCCCTCCAAGCCCGTGCCGACCATGCTGCCCGACTAAACTACAATCTTCTACACTTCCTGGGTCCATATCCCTCTATTCCCATCCTATTCATGTATTTGTCAAGATGCCCCTTAATTGTCACTATCGTCCCTGCTTCCACCACCTCCACCAGTAGCGAGTTCCAGGCACCCACTACCCTCTGCGTAAAAAACTTGCCTCGTACATCTACTCTAAACCTTGCCCTTCTCGCCTTAAACCTATGCCCCCTAGTAATTGACCCCTCTACCCCAGGGAAAAGCCTCTGACTATCCACTCTGTCTATGCCCCTCATAATTTTGTAGACCTCTTTCAGGTCGCCCCTCAACCTCCTTTGTTCCAGTGAGAACAAACCGAGTTTATTCAACCGCTCCTCATAGCTAATGCCCTCCATACCAGGCAACATTCTGGTAAATCTCTTCTGCACCCTCTCTAAAGCCTCCACATCCTTCTGGTAATGTGGCGACCAGAATTGAACACTATACTCCAAGTGTGGCCTAACTAAGGTTCTATACAGCTGCAACATGACTTGCCAATTCTTATACTCAATGCCCCGGCCAATGAAGGCAAGCATGCCGTATGCCTTCTTGACTACCTTCTCCACCTGTGTTGCCCCTTTCAGTGACCTGTGGACCTGTACTCCTAGATCTCATTGACTTTCAATACTCTTCAGGTTCTACCATTCACCGTATATTCCCTACCTGCATTAGACCTTCCAAAATGCATTACCTCACATTTGTCCGGATTAAACTCCATCTGCCATCTCTCCGCCCAAGTCTCCAACCAATCTAAATCCTGTTGTATCCTCTGACAGTCCTCATCGCTATCCGCAATTCCACCAACCTTTGTGTCATCTGCAAACTTACTAATCAGACCAGCTACATTTTCCTCCAAATCATTTATGTATACTAAAAACAGCAAAGGTCCCAGCACTGATCCCTGTGGAACACCACTGGTCACGGCCCTCCAATTAGAAAAGCGAGATATGTTCCTATCCCTCTCCATTGTTATAGTGAAAGTCACCAAATTGTGGTCACTATCTCCAAAGTGCTCTCCCACAACCAAATCTAACACTTGGCCCGGTTCATTACCCAGTACCAAATCCAATGTGGCCTCACCTCTTGTCGGTCTATCCACATATTGTGTGAAGAAACCCTCCTGCACACATTGGATAAAAACAGCCCCATCCAAACTATTCGAATTATAGTGGTTCCAATCAATATTTGGAATGTTAAAGTCACCCATGACAACTACCCTGTGACTACCGCTCCTATCCAAAATCTGCACTGCAATCTTTTCCTCCACATCTCTGTTACTGTTTGGGGGCCTATAGAAAACTCCTAACAAAGTGACCGCTCCTTTCCTATTTCTAACTTCAGCCTACACTACCTCAGTAGACAGATCCTCATCAAACTGCCTTTCTGCAGCCATTATACTATCCTTGATTAACAGCTACTCCTCCACCTCTTTTACCACCTTCCCTCATCTTACGAAACATCTAAACCCCGGAACCTCCAACAACCATTCCTGCCCCTGTTCTATCCACGTCTCCGTAATGGCCACAGTATCGTAGTCCCCAGTACCAGTCCATGCTTCAAGCTCACCAACCTTATTCCTGCTGCTCCTTGCATTGAAGTAGACACACTTCAAACCACCTTCATGCCTACAGGTCCACTCTTGTGACCTTGGTACCTTCCTCAGTACTGCACTACCCTCAACTTCATGAACCCCAGGAACGCTATCTCCTGGACTACAAATCAGTTCCCCATCCCCCTGCCAAATTAGTTTAAAACCCCCGAAGAGCTGTAGCAAATTTCCCTCCCAGGATATTGGTGCCTCTCTGGTTCAGGTGTAACCCATCCTGTTTGTACCGGTCCCTCCTTCCCCAGAATGTGCTCCAATTATCCAAGTAACTGAAACCCTCCCTCCGACACCATCCCTGTAGCCACGTGTTAAACTGCACTCTCTCCCTGTTCCTCACCTCGCTAGCACGTGGCCCTGGCAGCAAACCAGAGATGACAATACTGTTTGTCCTGGCTCTCAACTTCCACCCTAGCTCCCTGAATTCCTGCTTTACATCCCCGCCCCTTTTCCTCCCTATGTCGTTGGTACCGATGTTTACCATGACATGTGGCTGTTCACCCTCCCCCTTAAGGAACCTGAAAACATGATCAGAGACGTCACGGACCTTGGCACCCGGGAGGCAACACATCAACCATGAGCCTCTATCGTTGCCAAAGAATCACCTATCTGTACCTCTAACTATAGAGTCTCCAATAACTAATGCTCTCCTGCTCCCCCTCTTCCCTTCTGAGCCACAGGGACAGACTCAGTGCCAGAGACCTGGTCACCGTGGCTTACCTCTGGTAGTCCCCCCCCCCGTCCCCCCCGTCCCCCCTGTCCCACCCCAACAGTATCCAAAACGGTATATCTGTTATTGATGGGAACAACCACAGGGGATCCCTGCACTGACTGCTTCTTCCCCCTCCTTTTAAACGTCACCCAGCTACCTTCATTCTTAGGAGTAACCACATCCCTGCAGCTTCTATCTATAACCGACTCTGCCTCCCGAATGATCCTCAGTTCATCCAGCTCCAGCTCTAGTTCCCTAACGCAGTTTCTGAGGAGCTGGAGATGGGTGCACTTCCCGCAGGTGAACTCAGCAGGGCCACTGAGGGCGTCCCTCATCTCGAACATCCTGCAGGAGGAACATTGCACTGCCCTCTCTGCCATCCCTTCCATTTATCCACTTGACAATTACGGGGAAAAAAAGCTTACCTGATTTCCTCACTCCCCGACAGCAGCTTTGAACTTGTTCCTGCAGTCTATCCTCACTGAGAGCTCCTTCTAGTCGCAGTGACTGCACCTCAGGCAAATCATTGCCCGCAACAGCCAATCAGCATCGCCGCTCTGCTGCCCTCTGCAGGATTCTTCTTAACTTCAATGAGTATTGGTCCAACCAGCTCAACCTCTCCTTGAAGATAACCCTTTTCAGGAATCAGCCTAGTGAACATCCAATAAGGTAGGGAAGAGCCAGTGAACTTTCCAATTGAAGGAAGTGTCCAGACTATGATTGTGTCAAGCAACCAATGACTGAGGCATATTGGGGTGAAGCGATTGGAAGATGGAGGTCATTTGATGAAACCGCCTACGATTTACTCAACCAATGCTGGTGGTTGACCGTAAGGTAGTGATGGACATCCCATTCACAGACATAATTGGAAAAGAAATTGCAGAGGAGAGATGAGAAGGATTTGCTTGTTGTGATCTGGAATGTGCCACCTCAAAAGGAGGTCGAAACAGATTCAATCATTAACTTTAAAAAATAAAGTTTGCGAAAGAATTTGAAAGGTGAAATTTAGGGAAAGAGCAGGAGGAATGAGACGAGTTAACACTATCTAAGAGTCAATACAAGCAAGATGGACCTAATTGTCTCCTTCTGAATCATTCTATAATTATGTTAGCATTCATATGAGGTGTGATTGGCATCCCCAACATGAACTCTAACTACTTATCCATATCATCACTGAGATTAGGGGCTGCATTCTCTGTCCCGCCACGCCACATTTCTGGTTCAGCACGCCGTCGGGATGCTGCGTTATGCCGGCTGGTCAATGGGGTTTCCCATTGTGGGGCAGCCCCACGCTGTCGGGAAACCCCCAGGCTGCCGGCAAAACGGAGCATCCTGACGACGGAGACTCCTACTCCTTCCCTGATTCAGCTCAGGGGCTGCTGGAACGATCATTGGTGTTTTTGTCGATTCCAACACATCCCGGGCCAACCCCCCACTTGAGATCATCCAAAACTCTGCTGCTCAATTCTTAAATCGGGCCAGTCCTGCTCCCCTATCCCCCCCCCCCCCCCCCCCTGCACTCACTGTACCACATCGACTCCCAGTTCAGTGAAACCTTGATTTAAAATTCTCATCCTTGTTTCAAATTCCTCCAGGGCTTTGCCCATTCCTGTTTCTGTATTCTGCTCCATCTTCTGGGGAGGCAGTGGTGTAGCAGTATTGACACTGGATTAATAGTCCAGAGACCCAGGGCAAGATCTGGGGATGCAGGTTCTAATCCCGCCATGGCGTATTCAATAGAAAATCTGGAATTAAAAATCTAATGATGACAATGAAACCACTTTAGGGAAGGAAATCTGCCATCCTTACCTGGTCTGGTCTACATGTGACTCCAGATCCACAATAGTTGTCTCTGAAATGGAAGGCCATTAGGCAATAGATACCAGCTCTTAATTCCTTCAGCTGCAAAGGTTCTAAGCTCTGAAACACTCTCCCAAAGCCTCACTTCCTCACAATCTTCCTTGCAAACATATCAAGCTTTTGGTCATTTGTCCCAATATCTCCTCATGTGGTTTGGTATTATATTTTGTTTTATAAAGTCCTAGGAAGCACCTTGGGGCACCCAAGTCTCTTGTACTTCCACAGTGATACTTTCTTCCTGATTGCACCAAGAAGAAGAATATTTTCAGGCTATTTAATGAATCATCTTTTTTAGTCACCTATTCACGTACTGGTTAGAAAGAGAAGATCATTTAAGCAATCAATCTGCCAGAACAGAGGACACCCATCTATTTAATGTCCTTCCACAACCCTATCAGACAGACGCTATCCACTCATTTAATATCCTGAAGGATAGTTGTGTATAAATATTTCCTTATTGTAAAAGATAATGAACTGAAGTTCCAGAATATGAATGAAGGTTAAAAATCTGTTAGCACTAGTCATTTTCTATGACAAGGAACCTGCAGTACAATTCTTTGAGGGAAAAGTAAGAAATGGAAGTAATGACAGGGAGAAAGAGAACTCCTGAGACTGCTTTGTGTGGGAGTAGAGAATAAAGCATTTATTATGTGATGGGAATGCGAGGGTAAGTGCTTGCTGACAATAAATCAATCAATACATCAAAAACTCTAGAACTAAGAACAATGCAACTCAGGAAAGTTCAGATGGTGGGAGGTTATACAAACTAGGGTTGTGTTCTGTGGAATGTTGAAAGTCACACAGCGATTTGCTTAAAGTTTTTAATAATGCTAATAATAATCTTTATTAGTGTCACAAATAGGATTACATTAACAGTGCAATGAAGTTACTGTGAAAATCCCCGAGTCGCCATTGAAAGAGGCCCCTGTGGAGATTCTCCACCGCCAACTGGCCAAGTTCCCACCGGTGTGGTTCACTCATGGTTCCAACCGGCGGGAGCTTGGAGTGGTGGCTGCGGACTCAGTCCGCGGCCGCCCTGGTGGGGGGGGCGGGGGGATCCATCACCAGGCTCGTGATCGGGGGTCGCCGATCGGCAGGGGCGCGCGATCTGTGGGGAGCCTGTATGCCTGTATTGTCGGGGCCAGCCCGCTGTGTGGGTCTGCCTTGTTGCGCGGGGCCACTGCCGCAGGCGGCTGCTGCACGCATGTGCGGACCCGCGGCTGGAAGTGCAGGGCTCCGTAACGGCAGCCGGAGCTGCGAAGACTACTCTGGGGCCCTGCTAGCCCCCTTCAAAATGGAGAATCACTCTGGACTTTCTCCAGGAAAGTCCAGAGTGATTCGTGCCCGGTTTCTCACGGGCGTGGGGACATCGCCCCACTATCAGAGAATTCTGCCCAGAATGTCCAATTCACCTAACAAGCACATCTTTTGGGACTTGTGGGAAGAAACCGGAGCACCCGGAGGTATCCCATGCAGACATGGGGAGAACGTGCGTACTCTGCACAGTGACCCAAGCCGGGAATCAAACCCAGGACCCTGGCGCTGTGAAGCAACAGCGCTAGCCACTGTGCTACTGTGCCATTATTCCAAGGAGAACAGATAGGGTAGATAGGGAGAAACTATTTTCACTAGTTGGTGAGTCTAAACAAACCTTTTTCTTTAAATTTAGAGTACCCAATTCATTTTTTCCAATTAAAGGGCGATTTTAGCTAATTTAGCGTGGCCAATCCACCTACCCTGCACATCTTTGGGTTGTGGGGGCGAAACCCACGCAAACACGGGGAGAATGTGCAAACTCCACACGGACAGTGACCCAGAGCCGGGATCTGGGTCTAAACAAACCTAAATGTTAGAGCCAGTTCTCTCAGGGGTGAACTTAGGCAACACATTTGCACACAAAGGATGGCAGAAGTACAGAACTCTCTCCCACAAATGGCAACCAATTATAATCCATTGCAAATTTTAAATCTGAGATTGATTGATTTTTTGCTGTCCACATGTATAAAGGTATATGGGGTTTGGTCACAGATTGGCTATGATTTAATTGGATGGTGGAACAGGATCTAGGGGTTAAATAGTTTATTTCACCACTGGCACTCCCATGTCTCACGAACTGCTCGGACTCAAGGCAATTCCAGTTTCATGTCTCCAGCACTCAGGTATCAAAGGACAACCCTTGAATCATTCCACTGGCCACAGAGCAGGCTTGCATTTCTATCTCCTACACTCAATGGCTCCATTTATGCAGATCCTGACACTAAAATGTTCCCTTGAGGGATGGGGGATAAAGGGGCTATTCCAAGGCAGTGAGGGGACTGTTGGAAAAGGTTTCTCAGATGCTTGGCGGGGGAGGGGCGGGGGGACGGGGGACGACAGAGGAGGTTCGCAGGAATGACCCTGGGAATAAAGGCTTGTCATATAAGGAGTAGTTGAGGACTCTGGGTCTGTACTTGATGGAATTTCGAAGGATGAGGAGGGATCTCATTGAAACTTACAGAATAGTGAGAGGCCTGGATAGAGTGGATGTGGAGAAGATGTTTCCACTAGTTGGAGAGACGAGAACCGGAGGGCACAGCCTCAAACTGAAGAGATGATCCTTTAAAACTGAGATGAGGAGGATTTTCTTTCGCTAGAAGGTGACAAATCTGTGGAATTCTTTGCCGCAGAAGGCTGTGGAGGCCAAGTCACTGAGTATCTTTGATCAATAAGGGGATCAGAGGTTGGGGGGAGAAACCAGGAGAATGGGGATGAGAAACATCAGCCATGATCGAATAGTGGAGTAGATTTAATGAGTTGAATGGTCTAATTCCGCTCCTATATCTTATGGTCTTATGGCTTAGCTGTAACTTAGTCCCTTCCAAAAATGTACATGCCAAGGAAAGCTAGTACTACCAAAAGATGCCTGTGACATTCTGTGTATCCATTTAGCTGACATTGGAATGGTAGGCAATAAAATGCTGCTTTCCCCATTAACACTACCCTAAACAGGAGATTCATGTAAATACCCTTAATTTGAGCCCCCACTTGGAATTCCAATATGTAGCTCTGTTTTGCTATGTATCCTGTAACCCCTCAGAGTTTGTTTTGTTAATTCATAGGATGTAGCTGTATTGCCCATTTTGAATTGCACTTGTGAAGGCTGTCCTGACCCATCTTGTTGATCCGCTGCACTCCTTAATAGTGAAGTTATTCTGACAGTGCTTAATGTCAAGGGAAGTCAATCTCACGTCCCCTCTCAAATTCAGCTCTTTTGACCTTGTCTGGACAAATATAAGGAGCTGAGTGGTCCTGACAGAACCCAAACTGAGTATTAGTGATCAAGTTATTGCAGTTTAAGTGCCACTTGATAGCACCTTTGATGACACCTTCTATCACTTCACTGATGACTGAGAGTAGACTACGAAAGAGAAAATGCTGGAAAATCTCAGCAGGTCTGGCAGCATCTGTAGGGAGAGAAACAAACTAACGTTTCGAGTCCGATGACTCTTTGTAAAAGCTCTTTGAGCGTACTCTTTGAGAGTAGACTGATGGGACACTAATTGGCTGGATTGGATTTGCCCTATTTTTGTGGACAGGACATGCCGAGGCAATTTTTCACATTTCCAGGTAGATGCCAGTATTGTAGCAGTACTGGAATAGCTTGGCTAGCAACAAATCTAGTTCTGGAGCACAAGTCTCCAATACTATTGCTGCAATGTTATCAGGACCCATAGCCTTTGCTGTATCCAGTGCCCTCAGCTATTTCTTCATATCATGTGGAGTGAATCGAATTGACTAAAAACAGGCATTTATGATCATTGGGATCTCAGGAGGAGGTCAAGATACATCATCGATTTAGCATTTCTGGCTGAAGATTTCTGCGACCTTATCTTTTTCACTGATGTGCTGGGCTCCCCCAGCATTGAGAGTGGGACAGGGGAGGTATTTGTGGAGCATGCTGCTCGGGTTAGTTGTTTAATTGCTCACCAACATTCCCAGGGAGATTAATTGGTGCTTTCGAGAAAGGTTTAAGCTAATTTGACAGAACAAAGGGCATTGACGGCGTGGTGTCATCGTGGTTAGCATTGCTGCCTCACAGCACCACTAAGGTCCCAGTGCAGCGAGGGAGCATTGCACTATCAGATGAAACATTAAAGCTAGGCCCTGTCTGTCCTCTCCAGCTGATGTGAAAGTTCCCATGGCACTGTTTGGGCAGCATGGTAGCATAGTGGTTAGCCCAGTTGCTTCACAGCTCCAGGGTCCTAGGTTTGATTTCCGGCTTGGGTCACTGTCTGTGCGGAGTTTGCACGTTCTCCCCGTGTCAGCGTGGGTTTCCTCCGGGTGCTCCGGTTTCCTTCCACAGTCCAAAGATGTGCAGGCTTAGGTGGATTGGCTATGCTAAATTGCCCTTAGTGTTCATAAAGGTTAAGTGGGGTTACTGGGTTACGGTGATAGGGTGGAGGTGTGGACTTGGGTAGCGTGCTCTTTCCAAGGACCGGTGCAGACGCGATGGGCTGAATGGCCTCCTTCAAGCACTGTAAATTCTATGATTCTATGGCTGTTTTGAAGAACAATTGGGGAATTATCCTGGTTAAACTCAGCAGGTCTGGCAGCAACAGAGGAGAGAGAAAGGGGGTTGAGGTTTTGCGTCCATATAAACAGTCCTACGGATTGGAAACGTTGGGCGGAACCGAACCATAGTTTGACTAAGCGCCAGGCTCAGGCTGAAAACTACTCTCCAGTTGCACAGACAATCTTTCCAAGTATTGAGCCTCTCAGAGAGCAAATGAAAATGAGTGGGCGTGGTTTATGCTGTCACACTGTTGCCATCTTTAAAGGACGCGCTGATCAGCACTGCAGCCTAACAGCCCCCATCACGGAGCTTTTGGGGGCTCTCCTCCTGCGCTCCCCGCCCACCCCCCGTCATTCCACCCTCCCCACCAACACTGCAGGAGTATAGCCGGCACTCCCCTTTCCCTACCCTCAGTGCCTGCTCTCCGCCCCCTCCCCCCTCCTCACACCACACATCAATGCACCCCCCCCCCCTCCATGGGCTCCCATCGCGATTCCCGATTCTCATGGGATTTTCTGCTTTCGCCGCCTGTTATAACCCACACGAGACCTACGGGGTAGAAGCAATTAGTGCCCCTATGAGTCTCGTTTAGTACAAGCCCCCCGTCCTCCCTTGGACAGTCCAACAACCTGCAATATAAAAGTCAGCCAGGTTTGGAACCGACACCTCAAACTCTGCTGGGATCTAAAATTTCTCTTTATCCACTGGCCTCAGACTCACCTATGGTCACCAAACCACCAATTCCATGGACAGCTGATGCAGGCTCAAAATCACCGCTGTTAACTCTTTCTCTTCCCCCACAGATGCTGCCAGACCAGCTGAGCTTTTCCAGCAGTTTCTGTTTCTGTTTCAGATTTCCAGCAGCCGCAGTATTTTTTTAAATAATAATTATATTTATTGTCACAAGTAGGCTTACATTAACACTGCAATGAAGTTACTGTGAAAAGTCCCTGGCCGCCACATTCCGCCGCATGTTCGGTTACACAGAGGGAGAATTCAGAATGTCCAAATTACCTAACAGCACGTCTTTCAGGATTGTGGGAGGAAACCGGAGCACCTAGAGGAAACCCACGCAGACATTGGAGAACATGCAGACCCTGCACAGACAGTGACCCAAGCTGGGTATTGAACCTGGGACCCTAGAGCTGTGAAGCAACATTGCTACCCACTGTGTTACCGTGCCGCCCTAAGGGGAGGTGTCCTGGTGTCCTGGCCAATAGTTTCCCCTCAGTCGTGATCATAAAAAAAGACAGGTTACCTGTTGAGTAACACATTGCTGTCTGTGGGAATTTGCTGAGCAGTTTCTACAGTGACCCCACTTCACTGAGTACTGCATTGGCTGTCAAGTGCTTTGTGATATCTTACGATGGTGAAAAGCACTCTTGAAACGGTAGTCTTTTTAAAATCAGAATGGGGGAAAATGAAAGGCAGAGTAAAATGAGCTTGGATGTGCATGTGTGTAAACTCTCGGAGCATGGGAAATGAGGTTAGCGAGAGCTACAGGCGCAAGTCAACACGTGGGCCTGCGATATAATGGCAATATCAGAGACCTGGCTCAAAAAAGAAGACGGGAACTTCATCTTCTTGTTTTCAAGGTATTAATAAAGGTAGGAAAGGGAAAACGGTGTGTCGTTATTTGAATATAACACTGGGGAGGAATTGAAGGTCAAATAAAATCTCTCAATTGATTTGCACAAAGGAACAATGGAGGAGCTAGCATACAAAATGGGATATACACTATAGATCATCAAATAGTGGATAGGAAATAGAAGAGTTGATATGCAGGGAAAATACAAAAGAGCCACTCAGCCTTATAGCAGGAAACTTCAATTATCTGAATAGAGGCTGAGATAGTGACAGTGTAAAGGGAAAAAGGGAGGGAATAATTCCGGAAATGTGTATGTTATACCCAATGAGTATAAAGGGGAAAATCCAATAGAACTTTCTCAATTATTGTTTTCAAGACAAGAGGGAAGGAAGCAGTGCTCGACCTATTCTTGGAGCCATGACGTTTTTTTAATGAATGTATTCACAGTATAACATCGCCAAAGGAAGAGTGATGCTGATTAGGGACCAAAATGATTTCCTTTTGGAGGCAGAGAGTAAGGTATAAATGAATGCACAGCATTTGTCTTCACTGGAGAAGTAAATGCTGCTCCTGTGGGAATAAAAGAGGAGGCAGAGGTGAAATTCTGAAAGAGCTTCGCAGGTCGGGCAGCATCCGTGAAGAGAGAAACAGAGTTAATGTTTCGAGCCCGTATGACTCTTCTTCAAAGTTAAAGAGTGGGAGAAATGTGATGGATATTATATTGTGTAAGAGTAATTGGTGCAGGTGGAGCAAAATAGAGGGTCTGGACTAGATTAGAGCTCAGGAGAGATTTGGTCACAAGACAAAGAGAGTGATAATGGCAGTCTTAAAGACTAAAGAAGATGCTGATAGTGGCATAAAGGTAAGATAGCAGAATGTGCTAATACCATGGGCTTTGGTAAATACCTTGTCAAACACCAGGAGGGAAAGGCAGTAGAAACATTAGGCGCGATTCAGTGACCAGGTTGCGCCCAGCTGAATCTGGGCAGGTGAATCGCATGCGAGCCCCAAACCGGGCTCCGCGCTGGGTGCAAAACCTTGCACGAGTCACCTGATTGCTCCGCTCACCACATTCTGGATCTTGCCTTCGCTGGACCAGATCTGAATATTTACATGAGCCATTGCCTGGACACTGAATTCGCCCGCCACCCAGAATTCACTGACTGCACGTCAGAGACTTTACCAGGGCACTCTTGTTGCTCTTTTTAGCCTTAGTTTATTAGCTCTGAGTACATCACCTTTGCTCACGAGTCGCCAGGTATCTTTCTGATACCGCCACGTGGTTCAAGTTCAAGTTATGATTAATAAGTCAGCACACCGCTTAGTAAGATTGAAATCAACGGTCATTTATTATATACAAGTAATGTTTACACAGTAATCCTACTATCTATATAATAAACCTATCACTACTGGCCAATACTTAACTTTAGGAAGAGCCCACCAGGTCAGGGAAACGAATGGCTTATCCAATCGGATCTGGCCAGCGGGATTCAAAAGGCTGATACAGGTCGATGGCTAGGAGTCTTTATTGGCTAGGAGCGATCGCTGGATTCAAACTTACGGTTGCCGGTTGCTGTTCTTGCGAAGGTCTCGAGCAGGTGAAGAAGGGAGAGAGAGAGAGAGATATGAACTTGGCCCCTCACTTTATAGGGCCCAGGGGCTTCCCGCCTCCCGGGGCGGCCCTTGACCCTGAGTCCCAAGTGATTGGACTTGTTCCCAATTGCGAGGCGATTCCCCGATCGGGGGGTGGTCGTTCACCTGCCTTTGATTCGGCCACTGCATGCGCCGACAGGTCTGGCCCGGTATTCAATTGCTAATATGTTGCAATTGTTCCCGGGGATAGCCGATTAAACTGCAGATGTCTGGGTGGATGGGCTGTTAAGAGTCCTGAGTATAACTGCAAATGTCTGGGTTGATGGGCTGTTAATAGCCCTGAGTATCGATCTGGGCCAACTTCCCCAGAGCCGAATATGATATTCTGCCTGCAGCTGTCCGTTTGTGTCTTGTTACCTGCTTTTCCCAGCAGCCTTTCCGGTTAGCCATTTTAAATCGGGTTTTGGCCAAATTAATCGGGAAGCAGCCATTTTACGTGGCTACACTCTTTAGTACTGGTCCCCGCATCTCATCAGCAGGAAATCACTCTAAATGCAGCCACGGTGGGGAGAAACTCCTCGAGGCCAAAAGAAACAGCAACGTACAGTTGGATAGTGGGATGTTTCTCAGCACTGCAGCCATCGATGAACACCCCACGAAAAGCACTATTCAGCAGACCTAAACTTCAGTCTGCTGAATCGCGCCCATTGAGAAGATAAAAATAAAGAAAAGGTCATTCAAAATTTGCCTGCCCTCAAAGTACCAAAGTCACCTGGTCTGGATGGGTTACATCTTTGTTTACTAAGGAAAGAAAGTGTGGAAAGTGCAGAAGTTCTGGTCACATTCTTGCAATCCTCCTTGAATATAAGGATGGGGGCTGAAGACTGATTGTATATATTGAAATGAAATGAAATGAAAATCGCTTATTGTCACAAGTTGGCTTCAAATGAAGTTACTGTGAAAAGCCCCTAGTCGCCACATTCCGGCACCTGTTCAGGGAGGCTGGTACGGGAATTGAACCATGCTGCTGGCCTGCCTTGGTCTGCTGACAAAGCCAGCGATTTAGCCCAGTGTGCTAAACCAGTCCCTGTTATACCCCTGATTCAAAAATGAGGAGAGAGAAGCCCATTGCAACTGGCCAGTCATGCTAACAGCAATGCTCGGTAAAACGTTTAGAGACAATAATCTAGGACAAAATAAATTCACATTAATAATGTTCTAGATTTATAAATAAAAGTCACTGAAATTGTTAAAGGCAAATTTTGATTGACTAATCTGATCGAGTACTTCGATAAAATATCAAAGAGGGTGTATAAGGGCAGAGCAGTTAATGTTGGAAATGGACTTCATAAAAGTATTTTACAAATTATCACATAATAGACTTATTAACAGAATGAAAGCCTAAAAGACTGAAGGGACAATAGCAGCATGAATAAGTAATTAGCTCAGGGACAGAGAGCAGAATGTTTTTCAGGCTCCACGAAAATATAAAGCGGTATTCTCCAGGTATTCAATATTAGGATCACTGTTCCTTTTGATATGTGTTAATTATCTGGACTTGGGAATAGGGGACAACATTTCAAGGTTTGCAGATGATGAGTAAACAGTGAAGAAGATATGAACTAACTTCCGACAGACATGGATTGACGAGTGAAAATGGGCAGACACATGGGCTGGAATTCTGCATCCGTTGGGATTTGCTTTTTCTGCCGGCAGTGCAACCCCGCCCATGGGTTTCCGGGTGGTGTGAGGTGGCTTCAATGGGAAATCCCATTGACAAGCAACGGGAGTAGAGAATCCTGCCACCAGCGAAAGGCACGCCGTCGAGAACAACGTGGCTGGGGGACTGGCGAATCCAGCCCCATGGTAAATTTAATTTAATACAAGAACTTTATGAAGTGATATGTTTTGGTAGGAATAATGAAGTCAGACCGATTAATTAAATATTCCAATTTTAAAGGAAGGTACAGAAACAGAGAGGCTTGGTACACACACACATTTTGTAAAGACAGAAAGAAGCAACATATGGGTTCCTTAGCTCCATTAATAGAGGAATAAACATTGACAAAGCAAGGAAATTATGCTAAAACAATAGTTAGACCTCAGCCAAGCACTGTGTTCAATCTGGGCATTACACTTTAGGCAGGATGAATATGTCTTAGAGAGAGTGCAGAAGAGATTGATTAGACTGATATTGGGGATGAGGGAGTAATGTGGAGAAACTGGAAGACTTGGTGTTGATCACCTCAGAGTGGAGGAGTTCAAGAGGAAAATTAATAGAGGTGTCCAAAGCAACGAAGAATTTTGATGGAGTAAATGAAGAGCGTTCTCCATGGTAGAAGTGTTGATGCAGAGTTAAGATGATTGGCAAAAGCTCATAATGTTTGTTTTTAAACCCAGTAAGCTGCTGTGATCTGGAATGCATTGCTTGAAAGGGCGGTGGAAGCAGATTCAATCATAACTTCCAAACGGGAATTGGACACGTTTCTGAAGGGCAGAAAGGTTGCAGAATTCCGGGCAAAAAAGCAGGGGAGTGTAATTGGGCTGACTCACCCCTCCAGTTTTCTTTGATGTCTTCTTATAACAAGAGCACCGCTGACAAGACTAGCATATATATTGGCCATTCATAATAGCCCTTGAGAAAGTGATGGTGAGTGTTATGTCTTCTAGTTCCCAGAAGTGCAAAATAAACACTCTTTTGATGCCAAAATGTTGGATTTTCATCGAGTTCATTTCTTGCAGCTCTCCATGTGGCTGGTGTACTGATATATTGTCTATTGGCACATCATTATGTTTTGGGTCAGGGTTTAGAAAAGTCCAAAGTATATCATGGAGTTCACCTGACCTACAATTGTTTATTCATTTTGGTCACAGGAGCACAAGGGCCTACCTTTCAGGTATTATTCAATAGAGGCCTTATGCACTTTAAATCAAAAACAAAGTTTATTCTGCAAATGTAGTTAACATTTTTATAAGCATACACAGTAAGCATTTTTATCCACTACCTACGTTAATACCCCACATAGCTGCAGTATTCTGTGTATAACCCTTAATAAATCTCCCCTTAAGCTGTTCCAATTTAATAACACGATCCCATAAACTCGAAAACCCTTTTCCAAGGTGTGACCCAGCACAAAGCACTCAAGACCTGGTTTGGAGTTTCCTTTCCAAAACAGCAGGTTTGAATTCCTTCCAGAAAGCAATTATTTCTTTTCCAGTTATCAAGCAGTCTGAAAGCAGCTTTTAAAATGAAGATACAGAGACACTCCAAGATACTTGTCTGTCTGAGTACAGCAGCCAAATGTGAAAATGAAAGCAAAAAAACTCAGGGCCACCAAAACAAGCACAAACCAAAATAAAAGTAAAACCCAGAGCCACAGCCCAGCTCCACCCACACAATGACATCACTGAAGCCATGTGATAAGACAAAAACATTTCTTAAAGGGACACTCCTATGACAATTGCAACGCAGCAATAAAATGTGGCACCCCAGATGTACCTTCTCATAACAATTACGCCTTTACAAAAAAGATAGCTATATTCTTGAACACTCTATTCGGTGTGATGGAGGTGCACCCATTATACTTTAATTCTATAGAAGTTTAATACAACTTGTTATGGCCGATCCCCAAGTGAGGTTCCCCAAATTCGTTAACCTAGGCACGATACCTCAATTTGTTCTTGTCCGTCTGGGATACCCAAAATTGTAATGCCCTCTGAGAAGAGATGAACTGGCTCCTTTTCTTTATTCAATCCCCTCTGCAGCTCACAACATGTGTAATTTTACAAAGGATCCTTCCCTTCATGGATCCCTTTCCCAGTCCCAATATTTATGTTTTAAAATGAGTGTTACGACACACTGCGCCAGTGTGTGGTCATTCCAGCCCCACAGGCCCAACACAAGAGAATGAACCAATAATTTGTTTTAAAAAAATTCCCCAAATCTTTGGCCCTTGGCTGCCCAATAATTACAGTCACCAGGTTTGTCAATTAAAACACAAGTACCATTTATTTATAATAGAAATAAAGATGAAATACGCAGTAATTTCAGCTGGATAAAAATCAAGATAAATTACTAACCCCTTTAATTGTCCCACCCTCTATCCACACACACAGGACAGGCAAACACAGAAGGGGGAAAGGGGTAAAATAATAAGGGTTAAGGGCAAAAGATAACAGTCTTTGATTCAGATGACAAATTCTTTGCAGCAGGCTTCCCTCCCAACCCACTGGTTGATCGAAGCCTCTGGCTTACAATTGTTGATGGTCTTCTTTCACAGTCACTCATTTAGTATTCACCTTAATACTAAGACCGTTCTGCCTATATCTTCCTGTAACCCAAGACTCTCAATTTCACCGTTAACCACCCGACCAATCTTTGTGTCATCCACAAACGTATTGATCCCACCCCCCTGCATAGTCATCTATGTCATTTATATAAATGTGAAACAACAGGGGACACAGCTCAGATCCCTGTGGTATGCCACTGAACACTGGCTTCCAGTAACTAAAGCAGCCGTCTATCTTCACCCTCTGTCTCCTACAGCTAAGCCAGTTTTGAATCCACCTTATCAAGTTACCCTGAATTCCATGTGCATTTGCCTTCTTTATAAGTCTCCCATGTGGAACCTTCCCAAGGCTTTACTAAAATCCATGTTAACGACATCAACTACACTACCCTCATCTACTCACCTGGTCACATGCTCAAAAATTTCAATCAAGGGCCGCACGGTGGTGCAGTGGTTAGCACTGCTGCCTCACAGCGACGAGGTCCCATGTTCGATCCCGGCTCTGGGTCACTGTCCGTGTGGACTTTGCACAACCTCCCCGTGTTTGTGTGTGTTTCGCACCCACAACCCAAAGATGTGCAGGGTAGGTGGATTGGCCACGCTAAATTGCCCCTTAATTGGAAAGATTAATTGGGTACTCTAAATTTATAGAAAAAAATGTAATCAAATTTGTAACGCATGACCTCCCTCGGACAAAGCCATGATGACTATTCCTGATCAAACCTTGCCTCTCCACTATCTCCACTTGGAGAGACAAAGTTTGATCAGGAATAGGGAGCGAGAAGAACTCTTACACTGGATTTTTAGAGAGAATACATCCGATCAGACAGAGAGACACAGCCTTGTCTCTGACAGATCAGAACCAATTACCACTGGTTATCGAGCAAAGCACAGCACTTTGAGCCAGATTATTGGCCGCCAGATAAGTTAGCCAAAGTAAGTCATCTGCTGATCCCTCCTGCTGCTACAATCCTCTGCTCGAATTAAAGGCATAGGCCATGTATAAGGCTACTTTGCCTTAAAGTCACAGGTCCATTGATGATCGATTAATCAAAATGGTAATTGCAAAAATAAAAGAAAGGGAAAAATAAGGAGATAGCAGGAATAAACAGGAGGGCCCTTACAGGAGACAACTTAGCCAGGCTTTCTTGAATAAAGATAGAGTTAATTTACGAACTACTAAAGGCAGGAAAATGATAAAACGTATTCATATGACGGTACGGTGGCATTGCTGCCTCACAGTGCCAGGGACCCAGGTTCAATTTTGGCCTTGGGTGACTGTCTATGTGGAGATGGCACTTTCTCTCTGTGTCTCCATGTGGCTTTCCTCCGGAGGCTCCGGTTACATCCCGCAGTCCAGAGATGGGCAGATTGGGTTGATTGGCCATGCTAAATTGCCCCTGAGTCTTCAAAGATGTGCAGGTTACGGGACAGGGCAGGGGAGTGGGTCTAAGTGTGATGCTCTTTTGGAGGGTCGGTGCGGACTTGATGGGCTGAATGGCCTCCTTCTGCACTGTAGGGATTCTATGGTTATGCATTCATTCAGATTAGAAGTGAGAATTAAATAAATAAATCCAAATCAAAAAGTTTTTAAAAAAGTTTTATGAAACAGTCAGTGACTCACGAGGAGTGGATTATTGAGTGTTACGGCCATTGTGATTTGAGATTTCGGTAGCATTGACGTTAGCAGGCGAATTGTGGGCTTTGAGACCCCAGTGTTCTGCAGTTTGGTGGAAAAACTCCCTGTTTCTGTTTCAGCTGTGATCATTACTGGCTTCTCTTGCTGAAACCATCAGAGAGCCTTATGGAGATATTCCAAAAAAGTACTTTTGCAGGGATGTTGCTGCTGGCTGTCTGGCTTGATATTCTGCATCACACATGTTCTGACGTGCCAGCACTGGTACACACACACACAAACATGGCTTAGCTTTTAACTGGCTTTTATTCCAGTCTTTGTATATTCCTGGAAGTCGAAATCCACAAATCCGTCTGGGATACAACACATGAGATATCTCTTGTTGAGATGGTACTCATCTCCCATTACCTCCAATTGTCTCCACTGGAGATGGCAATTAGTTTATGTATCCTTTAGAATAATCTTTGTCTGGAAACAGGGTGGAGTTCCATTTTCTCTCAGAGTCTCACCCACCAGCAATTCAGCCAGTGACTGATTTTACATCCTCAGCTATATTTGGCTTGTATTTCATTTTAAAACACTTACAGGTCTTATTTAAAGTTTAATATTTCTGGACCTAACTCAGTGTTTTATCTTCAGTATTGTGACAAACTGAGTGGCTTACTTGGCTAATTCAGAGGGCAGTTAAAAGCAGCCACTTTGCAGTGGATTTAGATTCACACACATAGATTTCCTCCCTGAAGCACATTGTAAACCAAATGGATTTCAATGACAGTCCAGTAATTTTATGGTCATTATACATAAGAGTGGCATTCTATTCCAGATTTAATTCATTCACCGTATTTAAATATCCCTAGCACCAATAGTGGGATTTGAATTCATTTGCATTAGTTCAGGTGGCTTGATTACCAGCCCAGTAATATTAACACTATCATCCTTGTGTGTGTATTGCACAATGAATCTAAGAATCTATTTTGCCTATGTGCCAAGAGTGAGTTTTAGACGTGGAGTTGAACATTTTTGTTCAAAGTTAAATGCTACAGCCTCAGAACTATAGAATGTTTACAAAGACAAATGCATTTCCCAGAATATATTCACATTACAATTCGCTGAGTTTAACACTCCAGGTTTCTCCTTTTCACTTTTATCAAACTCACATTGCAAATTCACTATTTTTATTCATTTATGGGATGTGGGCTTCACTGGCTAGGCGAGCATTTGTTGCCCATCCCTGATTGCCATTGAGAAGGTGGTGACGAGCTGACTTCTTCAGCCAATTCAATCCTGAAGGTACACCCACAGTGTTTTTAGGGAGGGAGTCCCCAGATTATGACCAAGCAGCAGTGAAGGAATGATGATATTTTCCACGTCAGGATGGAGAGTGACTTGGAGGGGCACCAGGTATCTGCTGCTCTTGTCCTTCTAGATGGTAATAGTCTTGGATATGGAATGTGCCCCATAAAGAGCCTTGGTGAGTTCCTGCAGTGCACCTTGTAGATAGTACACGCGGCTGCCATTGTTCGCCAGAGGTAGAGGGATTAAATGTTTGTGGAAGGGGTGCCGATCAAGCAAGTTTCTTTGTCCTGGGTAGTGTCGAGCTTCTTGAGTATAGTTGGAGCTGGATCCAGGCAAGTAGAGCGTGTTCCATCACATTCCTGTCCTACACCTTAGAGGTAATGGACAGGCTTTGGGGGAGTCAGAAGGTGAGTTACTCGCTGCAGGATTCCCAGCCTCTGATCTGCTATTGTAGCCACAGAATTTATATGGCAAGTTCAGTTCACTTTCTGTTCAATGGTAACCTCTAGGATGTTGATAGTGGGGGATTCAGTGATGGTAATGCCGTTGAATGTCAAGGGGTGATGAAATGAAAATTGCTTATTGTCACAAGTAGGCTTCAAATGAAGTTGCTGTGAAAAGCCCCTAGTCGCCACATTCCGGCGCCTGTTCAGGGAGGCTGTTACGGGAATTGAACCGTGCTGACGGCCTGCCTTGGTCTGCTTTCAAAGCCAGCGATTTAGCCCTGTGCTAAACAGCCCTTATGATGGTTACATCATTTCCTTTTACAGATTGGCCTTGTCTGGTACTTGTGTGGTCCGAATGTTGCTTGCAACTTATAAATCCAAGTCTCAATATTGTCCAAGTCTTGCAGCACTTGGATATGGACTGCTTCAGTATCTGAGGAGTTGCGAATGCTGCTGAACATTTGTGCAATTGTCAGCAAACTTCTCCACTTCTGACCATATGACGTTATGTAGGAAGATAATTTATGAAGCAGCTGAAGAGGGTTGGGCCGAGGAGACTAGCTTGAAGACATACCTGGGCAACTTTCCACATTGCCGGGTGGATGCCAGTGTTGTAGCTGTACTGGAACAGGTTAATTAGGAAAGCTCTGGAGCACAGGTCTTCAGTACTATTGCGAAAATATTGTCAGGGCCCATAGCTTTTGCAGTATCTAGTGCCTACTCCATTTCTTGATATCATGTGGAGTGAATAGAATTGACTGCGATACTGGGGTGCCAGAAGAGGCTGAGATGGATCGTCCACTCGGCGCTTCTAGCTGAGGATTGTTGCAAATACTTCAGCCTTGTCTTTGCACTGGTATGCTGGGCTCCTCCATCATTGAGAATGGGGTTATTTGTGGAGCCTCCTCCTCTAGTGGTTTGTTTAACAGTCCACCACCATTCATGTTGTGTCATAGAGGTTTACAGCATGGAAACAGGCCCTTCAATCCAACTTGTCCATGCTGGCCAGTTTTTACCACTAAGCTAGTCCCAATTGCCCACATTTGGCCCATAACCCTCTATACCTATCTTACCCATATAATGCTATTTAAAAGACAAAATTGTACTCGCCTCTACTACTGCCTCTGGCAGCTCATTCCAGACACCACCCTCTGTGTGAAAAAACTGCCCCTCTGGACCCTTTTGTACCTCTCCCCTCTCACCTTTAACCTATACCCTCTAGTTTTACATTCACCTACCTTTGGGAAAAGATGTTGATTATCTATCTTATTTATCCCCTCATTATTTTGTAGACCTCTATAAGATCACCCCTATGCTCCAGAGAAAAGTGTCCCAGTCTATCCAGCTTCTCCTTATAACTCAAACCATCAAGTCTTGATAGCATCATAGTAAATCTTTTCTGCACTCTATCTAGTTTAATAATATCCTTTCAAGGGTGACCAAAACTGTACACAGTATTCCAAGTATGGCCTTACTAATGTCTTGTACAACTTCAACAAGACGTCCCAACTCCTGGTATTCAATGTTCTGACCAATGAAACCAAGCATGCTGAATAACCCTGCCCACCTGTGACTCCATTTTCAAGGTGCTATGAGCCTGTTCTCCTAGACCTCTTTGTTCTATCATTTTCCACAACACCCTACCATTAACTGAATAGGTCCTGCACTGATTGGATCTACCAAAATGCATCACCTCACAGTTATCTAAATTTAATTCCATCTGCCATTCATCGGCCCACTGGCCCATTTGATCAAGATCCCGTTGCAATCCTAGAAAGCGTTCTTCACTCTCCACAAATTTTGGTGCTGCAAACTTACTAACCATGCCTCCTAAATTCTCATCCAAATCATTAATATAAATAACAAATAACAGTGGATCCAGTACTAATCCCCGAGGCACACTGCTGGTCACAGCCCTCCAGTTTGAAAAACAACCCTCCACAACCACCCTTTATCTTCAGTCATCAAGCCAATTTTGTATCCAATTGGCTACGTTTCAGTAATATCTATAATATCCCAGTCCCATGTACCCATCCATGCCTTGCCCGTCAGGCCTCTTGCAAAGGAATAAATGCAGTTTAATCTAGACTTCCCTTGCTCTCTGTCCTGTTTTATCAGACCATCTGTCTGGTAATGTTTTGTACACTCTCCCTGTGTTTTATATCTCTGAGCCTGACTGGACCCATTCACGGAGTTCTCCACAGCCTGTAATCTGCACTGTAGCCCTTTTTGATTTTTGACTTTGGTTCCTCTGCCTTTCACTTTTCCCCTACTGCCTTTTGTTTCTGTCCACACTTTGCTTCCCTCTGACTTCCTGTATTGGTTCTCATCCCCCTTTCACATTAGTTTAAACCCTCCCCAACAGCACTAGCAAACACTCCCCCTAGGGCTTGGTTCCAGTCCTGACCATCTGGTTTGTACAGGTTCCACCTCCCCCAGAACTGGTTCCAATGTCCCAAGAATTTGAATCCCTCCCTCTTGCACCATCTTTCAAGTCATGTATTCATCTTATCTATCCTGACATTCCTATGTTGACTAGCATGTGGCACTGGTAACAATCCTGAGATTACTACCTTTGAGGTCCTACTTTTTAGTTTAACTCCTAATTCCTAAATTCAGCATGTAAGACCTCATCATGTTTTTTACCTATCTGTTGGTGCTTATATGCACCTCGATACCCTCCCCCTCTAGAAGCCCTGCAGCCGCTCCGAGACATCCTTGACCTTTGCACCAGGAAGGCAACATACCATCCTCGAGTCTCGTTTCGTCCGCAGAAATGCCCGTCTATTCCCTTTACCATTGAGTCCCCTATCACTATAGCCCTGCCATTCTTCTTCCTGCCCACCTGCGCAGCAGAGCCAGCCATGCATGCCATGAACTCTAGCTGCTGCCACCTTCCCCTGATGAGCCATCTCCCCCAACAGTATCCAAAGCGGTATATCTGTTTTGGCGGAAGATGACCACAGGGGACCCCTGCACTGCCTTCCTATTCTTCCTCTGTCTGGTGGTCGCCTATTTCCTATCTCCCTCAGTCATTTTTAACTGCGATGTGACCAACTCACTGAACGTGCTATCCACAAGTTCCTCAGCATCGTGGATGCTCCAAAGTGAATCCATCCGCAGCTCCAGAGCCATCAAACGGTCTAACACAAGCTGCATCTGGACACACCTTTTGCAAGTGATGGAGCCAGGGACACCGGAAGGGTCCCTGAATTCCTACATCACACAAGAGGAGCACGTTACTTCAATGATTTTGATTAAATTTAGCACCAGTTTTCACTACCCAATCTCAGGAGCTTCCTGCCATTCTAATCATTTATCTCTGATCTATCCATGTCTCTAAGACTATACATTCAAGCATAGAATGTATTATTATAAATTCCAGGTAGCTGAAGCATAGTGTTGAGTTGGCATAGCTCTCACCTCTCTGTCTGAATGTTTGGAGGTGTAAGTTTTGAAAGAGATGTCAAACTGGGGCTTCATTTTACCCTCTCAGCTTGATGCAACAGATCTAATAGCATCATTCAAAGAATTGTCTGTTGTGTCCTGGTCATTAAGTTTCTTTCAATCAACATCTCTCATATGGATTATCTGAGTGTTTTCACATTGCTGCTTCTGGGAACTGTGTGTGTGAAAATTGGTTGCTGTGTTTCCTATGTTGGAATAGAGGCTACACCTGGAGAGCAGTTCTGTAAAGCTGTAAAGCATTTTTTTGGACTTCCTGAGTTCGCGAAAGGTGTTGCAAGCCCTTGCCAGGATTCAAGTGCCTTGGTCTGTGGGAGAAATTAGTTTATCAAGGTGTGGAATCCTGCAGGAAATAATTGGTTTTCTTTTTGTCCAGTGGTATAGCACATTGCTAGAGATAGCTCCCAAAGCAATGTTCACAGTAACTATGTCATCTATATTATTAAGGAGAGGTTTATAACATTTATACCCAATGCATTATTCTGCCATGGTTAGTCCCTTTAGGATAACAAAATCTGATTGTTGCTGAATGGAAACAAATCAGGGTCACACAGCATTTAATTGCGTTTTTCTTTGTGTTTAGAGGACTTAGAACCATAGAATCCCTACAGTGTAGAAGGAGGCCATTCGGCCCAACAAGTCTGTGCCAACCCTCTGAAAGAGCACCTCACCCAGGCCCACTCCCCCACCCTATCCCCATAATCCCACCTAACCTACACACCTTTGGACTGTGTGAGGAATCCCACGCAGACACAATGATAATTGTCGATTTCGGCGGGAGAATCAGCTGGTGAGTCAGTTTCAGCGGGAGCAGTGCGGAAGTGGTTGCTGGGAGGTAAGTCTGTCCTTTAAAAGCACTTGTCTTTGCAGGGGCAGGCCAGTCGATTTTGGCGGGAGTGGAGCTGGCTGGTTAGTCAATTTCAGCAGGAGCTGAGAAAATTTTTTTTAAAAAAAATTAGTGTTTTAGGCGGGAACAGGAAGTCGACCCGCGGACGTCTGGGAAGACCCTCACCAATAAATTCTGGTGGAGAGGAAACCCGAGACACTACACGTGTAGTGTCTCCCACCCGCCCTCCTCCTCTAACCTAATAATAAAACCCATTGGTCTGAGGTAAGTACCATATTTTATTATATTATTATTATTTTTTATAAAAAATTTAATTTAGTTGTTAGCCAGATCTTGGTAGAAAGTTAGAGGAATGGCAGGAAAGGGAGTGCAATGTTCCTCCTGCAGGATGTTTGAGGTGAGGGATGCAGTTAGTGTCCCTGCTGATTTTACCTGCAGGAAGTGCTGCCATCTCCAGCTCCTCCAAGACCGAGTTAGGGAACTGGAGCTGGAGTTGGAAGAACTTCGGATCATTCGGGAGGCAGAAGGGGTCATAGATAGCAGCTTCAGGGAATTAGTTACACCAAAGATTGGAGATAGGTGGGTAACTGTAAGAGGGACTGGGAAAAAGCAGTCAGTGCAGGGATCCCCTGCGGTCGTTCCCCTGAGAAACAAGTATACCGCTTTGGATACTTGTGGGGGGGGGGACTTACCAGGGGTAAGCCATGGGGTACGGGCCTCTGGCACGGAGTCTGTCCCTGTTGCTCAGAAGGGAAGGGGGGAGAGGAGCAGAGCATTAGTAATTGGGGACTCTATAGTCAGGGGCACAGATAGGAGATTTTGTGGGAGCGTGAGAGACTCACGTTTGGTATGTTGCCTCCCAGGTGCAAGGGTACGTGATGTCTCGGATCGTGTTTTCCGGGTCCTTAGGGGGGAGGGGGAGCAGCCCCAAGTCGTGGTCCACATTGGCACTAACGACATAGGTAGGAAAGGGGACAAGGATGTCAGGCAGGCTTTCAGGGAGCTAGGATGGAAGCTCAGAACTAGAACAAACAGAGTTGTTATCTCTGGGTTGTTGCCCGTGCCACGTGATAGTGAGATGAGGAATAGGGAGAGAGAGCATTTAAACACGTGGCGACAGGGATGGTGCAGGCAGGAGGGATTCAGATTTCTGGATAACTGGGGCTCTTTCTGGGGAAGGTGAGACCTCTACAGACAGGATGGTCTACATCTGAACCTGAGGGGCACAAATATCCTGGGGGGGAGATTTGTTAGTGCTCTTTGGGGGGGGGGTTTAAACTAATGCAGCAGGGGCATGGGAACCTGGATTGTAGTTTTAGGGTAAGGGAGAATGAGAGTATAGAGGTCAGGAGCACAGATTTGACGTCGCAGGAGGGGGCCAGTGTTCAGGTAGGTGGTTTGAAGTGTGTCTACTTCAATGCCAGGAGTATACGAAATAAGGTAGGGGAACTGGCAGCATGGGTTGGTACCTGGGACTTCGATGTTGTGGCCATTTCGGAGACATGGATAGAGCAGGGACAGGAATGGATGTTGCAGGTTCCGGGGTTTAGGTGTTTTAGTAAGCTCAGAGAAGGAGGCAAAAGAGGGGGAGGTGTGGCGCTGCTAGTCAAGAGCAGTATTACGGTGGCGGAGAGGATGCTAGATGGGGACTCTTCTTCCGAGGTAGTATGGGCTGAAGTTAGAAACAGGAAAGGAGAGGTCACCCTGTTGGGAGTTTTTTATAGGCCTCCTAATAGTTCTAGGGATGTAGAGGAAAGGATGGCGAAGATGATTCTGGATAAGAGCGAAAGTAACAGGGTAGTTATTATGGGAGACTTTAACTTTCCAAATATTGACTGGAAAAGATATAGTTCGAGTACAATAGATGGGTCGTTTTTGTACAGTGTGTGCAGGAGGGTTTCCTGAAACAATATGTTGACAGGCCAACAAGAGGCGAGGCCACGTTGGATTTGGTTTTGGGTAATGAACCAGGCCAGGTGTTGGATTTGGAGGTAGGAGAGCACTTTGGGGACAGTGACCACAATTCGGTGACGTTTACGTTAATGATGGAAAGGGATAAGTATACACCGCAGGGCAAGAGTTATAGCTGGGGGAAGGGCAATTATGATGCCATTAGACGTGACTTGGGGGGGATAAGGTGGAGAAGTAGGCTGCAAGTGTTGGGCACACTGGATAAGTGGGGCTTGTTCAAGGATCAGCTACTGCGTGTTCTTGATAAGTATGTACCGGTCAGACAGGGAGGAAGGCGTCGAGCGAGGGAACCGTGGTTTACCAAGGAAGTGGAATCTCTTGTTAAGAGGAAGAAGGAGGCCTATGTGAAGATGAGGTGTGAAGTTTCGGTTGGGGCGATGGATAGTTACAAGGTAGCGAGGAAGGATCTAAAGAGAGAGCTAAGACGAGCAAGGAGGGGACATGAGAAGTATTTGGCAGGAAGGATCAAGGAAAACCCAAAAGCTTTCTATAGGTATGTCAGGAATAAGCGAATGACTAGGGAAAGAGTAGGACCAGTCAAGGACAGGGATGGGAAATTGTGTGTGGAGTCTGAAGAGATAGGCGAGATACTAAATGAGTATTTTTCGTCAGTATTCACTCAGGAAAAAGATAATGTTGTGGAGGAGAATGCTGAGCCCCAGGCTAATAGAATAGATGGCATTGAGGTACGTAGGGAAGAGGTGTTGGCAATTCTGGACAGGCTGAAAATAGATAAGTCCCCGGGACCTGATGGGATTTATCCTAGGATTCTCTGGGAGGCCAGGGAAGAGATTGCTGGACCTTTGGCTTTGATTTTTATGTCATCATTGGCTACAGGAATAGTGCCAGAGGACTGGAGGACAGCAAATGTGGTCCCTTTGTTCAAAAAGGGGAGCAGAGACAACCCCGGCAACTATAGACCGGTGAGCCTCACGTCTGTAGTGGGTAAAGTCTTGGAGGGGATTATAAGAGACAAGATTTATAATCATCTAGATAGGAATAATATGATCAGGGATAGTCAGCATGGCTTTCTGAAGGGTAGGTCATGCCTCACAAACCTTATTGAGTTCTTTGAGAAGGTGACTGAACAGGTAGACGAGGGTAGAGCAGTTGATGTGGTGTATATGGATTTCAGCAAAGCGTTTGATAAGGTTCCCCACGGTAGGCTATTGCAAAAAATACGGAGGCTGGGGATTGAGGGTGATTTAGAGATGTGGATCAGAAATTGGCTAGCTGAAAGAAGACAGAGGGTGGTGGTTGATGGGAAATGTTCAGAATGGAGTACAGTCACAAGTGGAGTACCACAAGGATCTGTTCTGGGGCCGTTGCTGTTTGTCATTTTTATCAATGACCTAGAGGAAGGCGCAGAAGGGTGGGTGAGTAAATTTGCAGACGATACTAAAGTCGGTGGTGTTGTCGATAGTGTGGAAGGATGTAGCAGGTTACAGAGGGATATAGATAAGCTGCAGAGCTAGGCTGAGAGGTGGCAAATGGAGTTTAATGTAGAGAAGTGTGAGGTGATTCACTTTGGAAGGAATAACAGGAATGCGGAATATTTGGCTAATGTTAAAGTTCTTGAAAGTGTGGATGAGCAGAGGGATCTAGGTGTCCATGTACATAGATCCCTGAAAGTTGCCACCCAGGTTGATAGGATTGTGAAGAAGGCCTATGGAGTGTTGGCCTTTATTGGTAGAGGGATTGAGTTCCGGAGTCGGGAGGTCATGTTGCAGCTGTACAGAACTCTGGTACGGCCGCATATGGAGTATTGCGTACAGTTCTGGTCACCGCATTATAGGAAGGACGTGGAGGCTTTGGAGCGGGTGCAGAGGAGATTTACCAGGATGTTGCCTGGTATGGAGGGAAAATCTTATGAGGAAAGGCTGATGGACTTGAGGTTGTTTTCGTTGGAGAGAAGAAGGTTAAGAGGAGACTTAATAGAGGCATACAAAATGATCAGTGGGTTGGATAGGGTGGACAGTGAGAGCCTTCTCCCGCGGATGGATATGGCTGGCACGAGGGGACATAACTTTAAACTGAGGGGTAATAGATATAGGACAGAGGTCAGAGGTAGGTTCTTTACGCAAAGAGTAGTGAGGCCGTGGAATGCCCTACCTGCTACAGTAGTGAACTCGCCAACATTGAGGGCATTTAAAAGTTTATTGGATAAACATATGGATGATAATGGCATAGTGTAGGTTAGATGGCTTTTGTTTCGGTGCAACATCGTGGGCCGAAGGGCCTGTACTGCGCTGTATTGTTCTATGTTCTATGTTCTATAAACTGCAAACTCCACACAGAGAGTCGCCCAAGGTCTGAATCGGACCCGTGTCCCTGGCGCTGTGAGGCAGCAGTGCTAACCACTGTTCCACTATGCTGCCCTACTTGGTAAATTCTAAAGTGGTTGTCAGTTTGGGGTCCGGATTAGAAGCACACAGCATTAAATAACTGGCTATCTCATTTTGATTATTTTGCAACCGTGTCTGGTGTGCAATGCCGGTGGGCTGATGTCCTTGTTTAAATATACTATAGATTGCTGGATTAATGTTTCCTTAGTCTCTTTAGAGCAGCAGTGACTGGTATATTCTGATCTTGTTTTAGTTTTTTCGGCTGATTTGCTTCCTGCAGTGATGTTGAATAATTTCAGAATGGGGACACCTTTGTGGGACTGGAAGCCGAGCATGTTGGAAACACGATTAAACCCCAGTGACATCAAAACAGCACTGTGGTCCCTCTGGGGAAAATAAAAGAGCATTTTTAAAATAACATTCAACTGATGAACGAAAAGGAATTAAGTGGTTAGCACTGCTGCCTCACTTTTTGAAATAAATTTAGAGTACACAAAAATTATTTTCCAATTGAGGGGCAATTTAGCGTGGCCAACTCACCTACCCCACACAATCTTTGGGTTGTGGGGGTGAGACCCACTCAGGCAAAGGGAGAATGTGCAAACTCCTTGCGGTAGTATGCATTAGGGGTCATGTGGGACTGTGAAGCCGTGATGTCATTGGCTGACAGATTGCCGGGTCCGTGTTGGCTGTTGATCCCTAGCTCCGCCCTGAAAGCGGAGTATAAGAACCAGGAGTTCTCCCCCGCAGGCCAGTCTGTTGCTGAACTGCGGGGAACAAGTCACGCTTAATAAAGCCTCATCGACTTCATCTCTATTCGTCTCTCGTGAGTCTGTGTGCGCTACACTCCTCACGGACAGTGACCTGGGGCCGGGATCGAGCCTGGGTCCGCAGTGCCTTAGGCAGCAATGCTAAACACTGCGCCACCATGCCGCCCCAACACTGCTGCCTCGTAGCACCAGGGACCCCGTTTCGATTCCGGCTTTGGGTGACTCTGAGGAGTTTGCACATCCTCCCCGTGTCTGCGTGGGTTTCCTCCCACTGTCCAAAGATGTGCAGGTTATATGGGATTATGGGGTTATGGGAATAGGGCGAGGTATTGACCCCTAAGTCGAGTGCTCTTTCAGAGGGTCGATGCCAGGCTTGATGGGCCGAATGGTCTCCTTATGCACTGTAGGGATTCTATGGATTCTATTCCAAGGAGGTCCGTTATTAGTAAACAGGGGACCACTCATCAATCCTCAGAACTGGCTCATTTACTAGTCTGTGCAAAAACAACACTAGCTTAGATTTACATACCATCTTTAATGCAATAAAATGGTTCAAGATGCTTCTCAGGAGTCAGGCTTAAATTTAAAACTCACAACACCCGCGACCCACCCCGAATCGAGTCAGAGACCGTTACCACTGTCACTGACTGCTGCTAACACGGTACCCATCCCTTGCTGGACATCTACTGGTCAAACTCCCCCCCACACACACTTTGGACATCCCCCACAACCTTTCACGGCCAACTGCCAAAGTTGGACAACTCCTGACATTCAGGTTGCTTCATCATTATCATGCGAGCCAGCGTCAGTGCATGCTTAGATTTTTTTAAAGGCAAAGGGGAGAAATCTGGGACAACTGGTGGCCCGGGCAGTTCAGACCCAGGATGGGGGATAGAATGCCGAGTAACGGGACTGTTCCAGGAATTCCAGAAACGTTGCTCACCTTCGTCATCAAGGAAGAGAGTGAGGGTGAGAGGTGGAGAGATGTACGGAGGGAATTACAGAGTTTGGAATCCAGGAGGGCTGACAGTGTGGGAGGGAAGTGGGTGGATTTTAGCAGTAAGTTTGGGTGTTTCCTCTTTGGTGGAAGAATTTAGTACTCAGGGTCATGGATTAAAAATAAGGGATCGCCTATTTAAAATACAGATGAAGAGAATTTATTTTTCTCTAAGAGGCTCATGAGTCTCTGGAACTCTCTTCCTCAAAAGGCAGTGGAAGCAGAGTCTTTGAGTATTTTTAAGGCAGAGCTGGATAGATTTTTGATTAATAAGGGGGCCAAAGGTTACCAGGGGTCGGCAGGAATGTGGAGTTGAAGTTGCAATCAGATCAGTCACGATTTTACTGAAGGGTGGAGCAGACCCGTGGGGTGGAACGATGGCCCAGTGGTTAGCACTGCTGTCTCACAGAGCCAGGGACCCGGGTTCAATTCCAAATCAGGTGACTTTCTGTGTGGAGGGCAGCATGGTAGCATAGTGATTAGCACTGTGGCTTCACAGCTCCAGGGTCCCAGGTTCGATTCCCGGCTTGGGTCACTGTCTGTGCGGAGTCTGCACGTTCTCCCCGTGTGTGCGTGGGATACCTCCGGGTGCTCCGTTTTCCTCCCACAGTCCAAAGATGTGCAGGTTAGGTGGATTGGCCATGATAAATTGCCCTTAGTGTCCAAAATTGCCTTTAGTGTTGGGCGGGGTTACTGGGTTATGGGGATAGGGTGGGGGTGTGGGCTTGGGCAGGGTGCTCTTTCCAAGAGCCGGTGCAGACTCGATGGGCCGAATAGCCTCCTTCTGCACTGTAAATTCTATGAAAAAAATTCTATGAAATAGAAGGAAACAAACTTAGAGGCAAAGCAAAAAAGCCGCTTCTTTTAGGGACAATGCCCGAAAGTAACAAAAATGAACGGAAACTTAAAAAAACATCAAATGAGAGTGCAATTAAAGGGATCAATTAAAGCATCCAACCCCTGCGATGCTCAACGGGCAGGGAAGGCCTCAATGGGGCCTGTGGACACCCATTTTCCCTTTCTAGAGGTACACGAATGTAGCTAGGGGATTGGCCATAATGAATTGCTGCTTCGTGCCCAGAGGTTAGGTGGAGTTATGGGGATAGGGTGGATTGGCCCACGGTAGAGTGCTTTTTCGGAGGGTCAGTGCAGACTCCATGGGCTGAATGGCTTCCTTCAGCACTGTAGAGATTCGATGACCGACTCTCCTACTCCTAAAGCTTTGTTTGTTTGTTTGTTAAAGCTGCTTATTAAGAGGTGCATTAAGGAGCATCAATGAATTGGGGTTCAAATGACCAAATTATGAGCACAGGATGCACAAACTTTACTTGCATTCCTTTTAAGTTTCAGAGATTGGGGGAGTTAGCTGACTGAGGTGTTTAAAATGCCAACTGGAACTTACAAGACCAAGATCGATTGGCGTTTTGCCAGATAAGGGCAGCACTCTCGCTCTCCTTTCTAACAGTCCCTCAGGGCGAGGTGAACGCTTGTCACAGAGCCCGAGGCCAGAGCTTGTGCATGGAATCTTTTAACATGGGCAGGCTGTTGTGTTGCAGCCACCGCGATTCTGACCGACCAGGGAAACCGCCCGGCTCTTAACGACGTATGGGAAGTATTTTGCAGGTTGATCATTAACCTGCTTGGTCGCACGCAGGGCGAGGGTATCCAGGGATATGGGGTAAAAGTGGGTAAATGGAAATTGAGGACTGTTCAACCCTGATCCTTTTGAGGGTGGGGCGGGTTTGCGCGGCTGAATGGCCTGCTCCTCCTGTTCCTGAGTTGCTAGTCTGTTTTTGTTGTGTGCTTGTTCCTTTTATTTTGAAATCAGCTGAGGGGAGGGAAACTGACATGCCTGAGAGTGTAAGTGGCTGGCAACGATAGGGTTAACAACTTATCTCTCTCTCTCTCTGTCCCTCCCTCTCCCCCCTGCACCTTTGGTGTGTGTGTGTCGGTGCTGATCCCCACCCACCCCTCCCCAATCTCACTGGGAGGCTTGTCCCGGCCATGTGATGATGTCTTTTTGATCCATCAGCTGCTTGAAGACTAAAGTGGGTTTGGACAAAAGCTGGCTGTTCTCCCTGCGCCCTTTGCTAGTTCACCCCCGCCCCCCTCTCCCTGTCAGTTCGACCTGATGGCTGGGAGCTTGCTCTGAGAGAGAGGGCAGTTCCCCGATCACTGGGACTGACCGCTGCCAGGGTGGGGGTGAAATCACCCAATCTGCCGAAGTGAGGGGGCTGCCGAGGCGGGAGGAAATGCAGCTGCATTTCAGCACCATAGTATTCATTTGCCTTTTGGAAGCAAACGGTGGCATCAGGTGAGTGAACGGATACATTTAAAGGAGCGAAATTGATCTGATTGTATAAAGTTCAGAATTTAATCTTTATTTAGATGTAATAAACCGTTGAGCCAGCGATTTAATGTCACAAAGAGGTGGGCTGTGATTTTAAGCAAATGCTGAAGTATTTCCCCAAATATTCTCTGCTTATCCTGGAAACAAAGCGAGTTAGGGTTTAGCCTATTCCAGTATTATCACAGGTTTATTTATTGTGAATATAGTTTATGTGCGAGGGTGTCTTTTCCATTCCCTGAGCTGTGGACGATCGGGAGAGAATCATCCCAGAGCAATTTCCAGCGCAGAAAGCTCTCCCCCCCCCCCTCCCCCCCCCCCCTCCACACACACACACAAGCGGACTCCAGAATCCGACTCTCAAGCTCACCGGCTCCCAGCTAAACCAGTTCGCATGGAGAATTTGGTCCTTGCACTCCAGAGGGATACACCCAGCCTCATACACCCAGAATCCAGGCTAAATGCAAACAGTCCTACCTACAGCACTCCAGGGATATTAGAGAATGCACACAGAGCATCCCACACACATTCCGGCTCCAGAATCTGGAACTCTCAGAATCCGGCTCCAGAATCTGGATCTCATGCAATCCGGCTTTGGAACCCAGATGTCATACAATTAGACTCTGGATCTGGATCTCACAGAATCTTGCTCCGGAATCTGGATTTCACACAATCCGGCTCCAGAATACGGATCTCATGCAATCCGTCTCTGGAATACGGATCGCACACAATCTGGCTCTGGAATCAGGGTCTCACACATTCCGGCTCTGGAATCAGGGGCGAAATTCGCCGGAAACGGCGCGATGTCCGCCGACTGGCGCCCAAAACAGCGCAAATCAGACGAGCATCGCGCCGCCCCAAAGGTGCAGAATGCTCCGCATCTTTGGGGGCCGAGCCACAACATTGAGGGGCTAGGTCGGCGCCGGAGGAATTTCCGCCCCGCCAGCTGGCGGAAAAGGCCTTTGGTGCCCCGCAAGCTGGCGCGGAAATGACATCTCCGGGCGGCGCATGCGCGGGAGCGTCAGCGGCCGCTGACAGTTTCCCGCGCATGCGCAGTGGAGGGAGTCTCCTCTGCCTCCGCCATGGTGGAGACCGTGGCGGAGGCGGAAGGGAAAGAGTAGGGAAAGAGTGCCCCCACGGCACAGGCCCGCCTGCGGATCAGTGGGCCCCGATCGCGGGCCAGGCCACCATGGGGGCACCCCCCGGGGCCAGATCGCCCCCCAGGACCCCGGAGCCCGACCGCGCCGCCTTGTCCCGCCGGTAAGGTAGGTGGTTTAATTTACGCCGGCGGGACAGGCATTTTAGCGGCGGGAGTTCGGCCCATCCGGGCCGGAGAATCGCATGGGGGGGCCCGCCAACCGGCGTGGCGCAATTCCCGCCCCCGCCGAATCTCTGGTGCCGGAGACTTCGGCAACCGGCGGGGACGGGATTCACGCCAGCCCCCGGCGATTCTCCGACCCGCAGGTTCTCACACAATCCACCTCTCACGCAATCTGGCTCCGGAATACTGATCTCACATAATCCGGCTCCGGAATCTGGACCTCACGCAATCCAGATCTGGAATCTCAGTCTCTCTGTCCGGCTCCGTAATCTGGATCTTACACAATCCGGCTCGGAAATCTGGTTCTCACACAATCCGGCTCTGGAATCTGGATCTCACATAATCCAGCACCGGAATACGGATCTCATGCAATCCGTCTCTGGAATACAGATTTCAAGCAATCCAGCGCTGGAACCAGGATCTCACATAATCCGGCTCCGGAATCTAGGTCTCACGCAATCCAGATCTGGAATCTGGATCTCACTCTATCCAGCTCCGGAATCCAGATCTCACATAACCTGGATCTCAAATAATTCAGCAACTCACACACCCCGGCTCCAGAAAATGGACCTCACACAATCTGGCATTTCACATAATCCAGCTCCGGATCTGGATCTCGCATGATCCAGCTCTGCAATTGTCACAACTTCAATGTGGTGAAGGGTTCAGGGTATGATCTGAAATTGTCATGCCTTTGAAAAGCTCTTTGTTGGCATTCACAGATAGTTGGTTTGGTGTTAGTTGTTGCTTGCCTGCTCCAAGGTGGCATATGAGCTGCCAGCATTTATGGCTGGAATGGGTGAAATTCAAGTGTCTAGCGGTCTCTTCTCATCCAGCTGTGCTGGCAGAGTCCAAGGAAATGACATTTCAAATGATTAGCTATATCTGGGTCAATAGTAGGGGTGGCACGGTGGCACAGTGGTTAGCACTACTTCCTCACAGCGCCAGGGACGCAGGTTCAATACGGCCTTTAGTAACTGTCTGTGCGGAGTCTGCACATTCTCCCCATGTCTGCATAGGTTTCCTCCAGGTGCTCCGGCTTCCTCCCACAGTCCAAAGATGTGCAGGTTAGGTGGATTGGTCATGATCAATTACCCCTTAAGTGTCCAAAGGTTGGGTGGGGTTACGTGAATGGAGCAGGAGAGTGGACCTGGGTGAGGTGCTCTTTCAGAGGGCCGGTGCAGATTCAATCGACCAAATGGCTTCCTTCTGCACTGTAGGGATTCTCTGATAGTGTTGAAGAAGTGAAGCACATTACTCTTTGAGGAAGGGGGGTGTACATCTGGCAATATCCTCGAGAGATGGATTTGGTGGCAACTTTGTGGAAGGCTTTGCAGAAGCGGTTGTATGCCTGCTCTATGGGAATATTGTTAACCACACTTTGTTCCAGTCCCTCGCAGTATTTCTCACAGTTGGCTTTGATGGGTTCCACTGCTTCTTCCTTGAGCTGGTGATGATAGGTAGTTAAAGGGTGATGTGCACTGATCAGTTATTGTTTAGTGGCAAATTGATGAACCATACAAATATCATACTTTGTGATGTATTGTTTAAACTCTAGATATCGTGGGCCAATAGCGGCTGTTGTGAACAATGCATTTACAAGCTTCCATACCAATAGACTTTGAATGTGCAACTGAGATTAGTTAATTTCTTACACAATGCAACTGGGTTTCTGTGAACATAAGAAGATAAGAACTAGGAAATGGTATAGTCAATTCAGCCCCTCATGCACGCTCTGTTATAGAACATAGAACATAGAACAATACAGCGCAGTACAGGCCCTTCAGCCCACAATGTTGCACCGAAACAAAAGCCATCTAACCTACACTATGCCATTATCATCCATATGTTTATCCAATAAACTTTTAAATGCCCTCAATGTTGGCGAGTTCACTACTGTAGCAGGTCTACTGTTCCACGGCCTCACTACTCTTTGTGTAAAGAACCTACCTCTGACCTCTGTCCTATATCTATTACCCCTCAGTTTAAAGCTATGTCCCCTCGTGCCAGCCATTTCCATCCGCGGGAGAAGGCTCTCACTGTCCATCCTATCCAACCCCCTGATCATTTTGTATGCCTCTATTAAGTCTCCTCTTAACCTTCTTCTCTCCAACGAAAACAACCTCAAGTCCATCAGCCTTTCCTCATAAGATTTTCCCTCCATACCAGGCAACATCCTGGTAAATCTCCTCTGCACCCGCTCCAAAGCTTCCACGTCCTTCCTATAATGCGGTGACCAGAACTGTACGCAATACTCCAAATGCGGCCGTACCAGAGTTCTGTATAGCTGCAACATGACCTTCTGACTCCGGAACTCAAGCCCTCTACCAATAAAGGCCAACACTCCATAGGCCTTCTTCACAACCCTATCAACCTGGGTGGCAACTTTCAGGGATCTATGTACCTGGACACCTAGATCCCTCTGCTCATCCACACTTTCAAGAACTTTTCCATTAGCCAAATATTCCGCATTCCTGTTATTCCTTCCAAAGTGAATCACCTCACACTTCTCTACATTAAACTCCATTTGCCACCTCTCAGCCCAGCTCTGCAGCTTATCTATATCCCTCTGTAACCTGCTACATCCTTCCACACTATCGACAACTTTAGTATTGTCTGCAAATTTACTCACCCACCCTTCTGCGCCTTCCTCTAGGTCATTGATAAAAATGACAAACAGCAACGGCCCCAGAACAGATCCTTGTGGTACTCCACTTGTAACAACTCCATTCTGAACATTTCCCATCAACCACCACCCTCTGTCTTCTTTCAACACAATCATGCTGATACCCTCTCAGTCTCAACTCCACGTTCCTTCCTGTTCTCCATAACCCTTCTACCCATTACTAATTAAGAATCTGTCTATCTCTTCCTTAAATTTACTCAATGTCCCAGTATCCACCGCTCTCTGGGTCGTGAATTTCACAGATTCATGACTCTTGGCGAAAAGTAATTTCTCCTCATCTCTGTTTTAAATCTGCGACCCCTTATCCTAAAACTATGACCTCTCTTTTTGGATTGCCGCACAAGAGGAAGCATCCGCTCTACGTCTAATTTGTCAATACCCTTTATCACCTCAATTAGATCTCCTCTCATTCTTCCAAACTCGAGAGAGTATAGACCTAAACTGTCCAATATCTTTTCATAAAGACAAACCTCTCATCTCTGGAATCAATCTAGTGAATCTCCTTTGAACTGCCTCCAATGCACATCCCTGCTCAAATAAGGGGGCCAAAACTGCTCACAGCATTCCAGGTGCAATCTCACAAATGCCTTGGACAGTTGCAGCAACACTTCGCTACTTTTCTACACTATTTCTTTTGTTATAAAGGCCAAAAGTGCCTTTAATATCAATTCACTTTGGATCATTAGTTCATCTCAGTACTCAAAGTCGAATTGGAGACATTCAGATAACTCCAAGTCAATCCCAATCTAGCCTTACTAAATGATGACACACAGTTTCTCCTGAACCAGGTAATCTGCTGCAGCCTATTGGAGCCGGTGTGAGTCAATTGGCTGAAGTAATTCACGATGACCGATTTCTTCCAGTGGATTTGCGTCTAATCACAGATGTTAGCTTTTCTGGGGCTTCAATGTATCAGCTTGAATCACCTGTTCGCCTTTCTATATGCAACTCTCAGTCTGTATTTTTGGAATCACAGCAATATTATTTGAATTTTCTTAATCACGCTGTTCAGTAATTTGAACATTATTAATAATCTGTCTTAATATTCATCATGGTCAAGCCATCAGCTTTAAATTTACCCGAGGCAGAGACAATCACGAGGAACTTTCCCAATCTGTGTGTATCTCATCTCCGCTTACGCTAATTAATGCCCTTGATGCATACAAAAGCACTGGAGGCCCGAAATGGTAAGTTAAATAACATTTATTTAATTGCTTAAAGTAAAGGCCGCAACTCAGCTTAAAACTCAACGGTCCCAGTCGGGACAACAGGGGGAACCAGTCTCAGTCGGGACTACCAGAAGTGCCAGTCCCAGTGTGGGCCGGCTTTTAAAGGGTAAGTTTATCATCCCCAGCCAGGCGGGCCACCACTCACTCGTGGGTAAGTTCATATTCTACAGATCCCATGGAGAAATCGATCAAAGTGTCCCTATGGATCTTGTAGGTTATTATAATGCACATGTGACTGGATGTCCATTCTGCATCACTGCTTCCCCAAGTTTAGGTTTAGATGTATCGCATTGTAGAATGGCTTCTTTCTTTGTGATGATTTACAGGTACTTCCTGTTTGTATCGCATTGTAGAATGGCTTCTTTCTTTGTGATGATTTACGGGTACTTCCTGTTTCTTCCCTGTCTTATTTTCCCTTTATTTTATTTTTGCCGTTACATTTTTGTTTCATGGGTGATTAATGGATCTGTGTCTTTAAAGCAGTGGCTTGTGCCTATAATTCAAGCAGAGGCTTTTAACAGCAGCAGTGGTCACTGTTCAAACCGGAGCTGTGGACTGTCCGACATCAATGACAGAAGTTGGCTGGGACTCGGTGTGATTGATCGTGGCCAATTTATTGGCTCAAAAGTCTGAGGTTTGCCCAGTAACAGGTGGTGATTGAATCTGATCCCACTGGAATGTTTGCAGAGTAATGAGGTTCTCAGTTTGGTTTCTGTTTGACTCCTGGCAACTTGGAGAGAAGATCCCTTCTCTCTTCCCTCCATTATTCTCCAGAAAGGCTGTGTTTCTCAACTGGCAGAAAACCCATCTAAAGGAAAACCATTACAATCCAGGATCTGTTAACTCGCTTCAGGAAGCTGTTGCTAATTCTCTCCAGAAAGAACCATCTAACTCTCTCTCCAATAAGACTGTGGGTGTTACAGTCCTGAAACTATAGAGGCCCGAAGACGGGCCACAGACTGAAAGCAAAGTCTAATGAAGCAGGGACATTGCTTCTCCGAGAAAGTTGTGAGAACAGGCTACAAAATAAAAACTCCAATTTACAAGCTTATGTCTGGAAAGCATGCAAGGAACCATCATCTGAAGCAAAGATTCTCTCTTTCAATTATGTTTTTTTTTCTCCCCTTTCCACCCCTCTGTGTTTGTCTATCTTGTGGGTGTGGGTACAGAGTGGAGAGGCAAGTAGGAGTTAGGTATTTATTGTATTTCCTGTGTATTTAATTTTAGTTCTCAGTATTGGGCGGTACAAGAGCACAGTCACAATTAGCTCTGGTGCTTCACAGCGCCAGGGACCTGGGTTTGATTCCCGGCTTGGGTCACGGTCTGTGCAGAGCCTGCACAGGTTTGCGTGGGTGTTTGCGTGGGTTTCCTCCGGGTGCTTCGGATTCCTCCCACAAGTACCGAAAGACGTGCAGTTAGGTGAATGGGACATTCTGAAATTTCCTCAGGCGCCAGAGTGTGGCGACTAGAGGATTTTCACAGTAACTTAATTGCAGTGTTAATGTAAGCCTACTTGTGATGCTAATAAAAATTATTATTATAAATAAACAGTAATTGTGTTACATTTACATAACTGTTGACTGTAATTCTCCCCGAAACTACACTGGCTCTTGCTGCGTTAACTCTCTCAGTGGTTTTCATTATGTCTGACAATGTGGGAAGCATATACTCCAGATACTGAGAAAGTCCAGGCACTGGCTGTACCCCTGCTACAACTGTCAGTGACGACATCTCCAAAATAACTTAAACTCTGAAACGAAAGAGAAAATGCTGGAAAATCTCAGCAGGTCTGGCAGCATCTGTAGGGAGAGAAAAGAGCTAATGTTTTGAGTTCAGATGACCCTTTGTCAAAGCTCAACTTGAACTCTGGCTTGGTCAGCTCAGTACTCTCCGCAGCTGTGCTAAATGGAGGGATTTCAGATATATTGGGCTGGGCTCTTCATCAGCCGACTCCGGAGTCGTGAACCGCCAGAATCAGGAACTGCGATCGGGTGGAGAATACGGTGTCAGTCAAAAATCGAGGTTGGCGCTGGACACCCAGTGGACCATATACTCCGCCACCTCAATAGAGGCGTGAATGCTTTCTACGCTCCCCACCGACGTGGGAATGCAAATTGAACAGTAACAGCGATTAGCATCTCATTAACGGTAGTCTCCGGCCTCCCGTGATGCTCCGCCGCCACCAGGCAGAAGTGATGACCGCGAGGTTCACTTGTGGTATTTAAAAATGGACACCGGGCATCGTGGCTGCTGAGGGAGAGAGAGGAGGTAAGTGAAATTTCCAAAGGTGCAACGGTGGGCTGCCAGTTGTGCCATTGGTTGGGGAGACATCAGCATGCCCGGAGGTGATTATCGGAGGAGTGCAACCAGGAGAAGGGCTGTGCAGCTGAGATGTCCCTGCGGGGTGCCCGGGCATGGGCCACCATGGCCGTGGTCTGCAAGGCAGCCATTTGATTGCGCACCTGATGGACTGCCCACCATGTCCCATGAATATGCAAAGCGCCACCAGCCGTATGGGTGCCCCCCTCCCACTGACTCCCTTCAGGCCAACCCCCAGATCCCAGCCGCCACATCAATGGGACGTGCAAGGCGGAGCACAGCCAGGTGTTGGCACCCCTCAGTGCACCCATCCGTGATGCTGCCCTCCAGCAGGGGACTGCAGGGGGGATGCAGGGTGCCGAGTGCACCCTGAACAGTGGTCCCATGCACTGTGGCCCCCTGACGCACATCATCTCCCCGCCCCCCCCCCCTCCACCGCTCCCACCCCATCCACCAGGGTGGGTGCCCCACGAGTGGCACTACCAGCCAGCCCACCCCACAGGAACACTGGCTGTCACCAGGCCCCGGCTACCCACTGTGTTCCTGCACCCTTCCAACGCTGACACTACGGCCAAAGGGCAGTTCAGAACGTCAGTGAACATGTGTTTATTGGTGACAGTGCTTTGTACAATAATTGTGTCCTAGCCCCAAACTCTATCCTATGTGCTTCATCCATGCCAATTTAACTGGTGTCTAATTTTCTAGCCTTACGTGGCCTAATGCTCTGTCTAAGTGGGTCCCCAGTCAGTACAGCAGGAGTGGAGGCTGCCTGCTGCGTTCCTTCCCCCCCCCCCCCCCCGGCTAAAGGTGTGTGTGTGATTCTGACATTCTCCACGAGAGGGAGATTGGTCAAGGTGTGTGTGTGATTCTGACATTCTCCACTAGGGGGAGATTGGTAAAGGTGTGTATGTGAGTTTTATGTTCTCCACTTGCGGGTGGAGTGTAACCCTAACACCCCTCCCCCCAGGTCCTCTTTAGCTGTCTTTTAAAGCAGACCAAGGCAGGCCAGCAGTATGGTTCAATTCCCGTACCAGCCTCCCCGAACAGGCACCAGAATGTGACGATTATGGGCTCTTCACAGTAACTTCATTTGAAGCCTACTTGTAACAATAAGCGATTTTCATTTTCATTTCCTCCTCTCGCCTCGACCAGGGCCATGCTCGTGGCCATGAAGCACAGGGACTGGACCACCACTCTGGGACTTTCCACATCACTCACTAACTGTGCCAGGTCTCTCTGTGGCTATTTCAGGTCACGATGTGATGTGGAGATGCTGGCATTGGACTGGGGTGGGCGCAGTAAGAAGTCTTCCAACACCAGGTTAAAGTCCAACAGGTTTGTTTGGAGTCACTAGCTTTCGGAGCGCAGCTCCTTCATCTGATGATCTCACTCACCTGATGAAGATGCTGCGCAGATCGCAGCATCTTTCCCACCGTGGGGAACAGGGTGTCCCACCTTTCCTCCACGGCATCCAACAATGTCTTGTTGCTAACTTTTGGTTGGCTCTTAAATGTTGCTCATTGTGTCTTTACTTAACTTGCACTGTTTCTATAACTTTTGCTCTAGAGTCGCCAGGTATCTTTATGATACCACCACGAGGTTCAAGTTCAAGTGCTGATCAATAACTCAATACACCAGTTAGTAAGATTCAAATCAAAACACATTTATTATACACAGTCAATCACTACTCATGCATAAAACTCTATTTACTAGACTATCTCTAACACGATAGGTCTATACTTAGCTTTGGAACTGGCCCACCAGATCAGGGGAACAAATGGCCTTTCGTTTGATTCTGAGTCTGCAGGATTCAAAGCTGGTATGGACTGGTAGCTGGGAGTGCCTATCTCGTAGCGTGCGTTGAATGGAGACTTACTTGGTTGATGTAGCGGCTAGGCATGTCACTGTCAAGGGTTGTTTCGAGCTGCTGAGTGACCCTGCCAAGAAGGACGAATTGAACTTGGGGACTCTACTTTATAGTCCCCAGGGGCTTCGCGCCATTCGGGGCGGACCCCGTACCTGGTTCCAAGTGACTGGACTACATTCTGATCACTTGGATCGATTTCTCCAATACTGGAGCTGTTCCCTGATCGCTGGGCGGTTCCTAAGTGTCCGTTGGCCTTCTTTTGCCTTGGCTCCTGCTGGCGCCGAGGAGTCTGGCTTGGCCTTGTTTTCCTTAAATGTTTCCAATTGTTCCCGGGGATCGCTCATTAATATGCGGATGGTTTTTAGTTTCAGTGCTGTCTGGGTTTCTGCACGTCTCATACACAGGAAACTTTGCATCTGCTAGTTTTTCCTGGCTTGACTGAATTTCCCTGCATTCTTTGCGGATCTCCATTTTAAAGTCGGGAAGTGGTCAACCCAGGTGGCTACAGTCTCCAGCTCTGCATCTGCGAATCTCGGGGCCACTTTCCGGGTTGGCGTCTTCTTGGCTGGAATGCGAGTGTGTGGTGAATGTTGTGCTTATATGCAGCTCCAGCATGTCAGGCTCTCCAGTGCCAATCCCGATCGCAGCGAATCCGGCGCCGGCGTCCGTTGGAAATAGCACTCGTTCCTCGTGGCAGTTTGGCCAGTTACCAGCTCAGGTAACTCACATTGGTGGACAGTACAGTAGCACAGTGGTTAGGACCTTTGCTTCACAGCGCCAGGGACCCGGGTTCGATTACCGTCTTGGATCACTGTCTGTGCGAAGTCTGCACGTTCTCCCCGTGTCTGTGTGGGTTTTCTCCAGTTTCCTCCCACAAGTCCCGAAAGACATGCTTGTTTGATAAATTGGACATTCTGAATTCTCCCTTAATGTACCTGAATTGGCGCCGTACTGTGGCGACTAGGGGCTTTTCACAGTAACTTCATTGCAGTGTTAATGTAAGCCTACTTGTGAAACTAGTAAAAACTTATTATTATGGAAAACTTAAGTCAATGGGCTCATCCCAAATGAATATCCTTCCAATGGTATTGATCAACAAGCGCCATGTACCAAAACCTGCTGACATGGAGAATCATGAAGACTTTAACACCATGTAAGTCTGTAACTAATCTTCAAAAGTCAGGTCGATAATACTCTGAGCTGATGTCCTCGTTCAAGCATTTGGGATCTAAGCAGATTCAAAGTGTAGCATTCCATTTAGGGACCATTGAACTGATTTGTGAGGTCAATTTGTTACAGGAATGTTGATGCCCTGTCTGACCAGGATTCCCAAAATAATAATAATAATCTTTATTAGTGTCACAAGTAGGCTTGCATTAACACTGCAGTGAAGTTACTGTGAAAATCCCCTAGTTATCACACTCCGGCACCTGTTCACGTGCACAGAGGGAAAATTTAGAATGTCCGATTCACCTAACAAGCATGTTTTCCGGGACGTGTGGGAGGAAACCCACGCGGTCACAGGGAGAACGTTCAGACTCTGCACAGACAGTGACTGTTATAACCTGCCTGCTTGCCATTGGCTGGGGACTAATGACAATCCCACAATCCTGTGGATGTAGGAGCTTCCCCAATGAGGGGGGCAGAGAAACCATTAGTAAACTCCAAATATAAATAAAGCTGGCCAGTTTGGAACCAGCAGGAATGTGTGTGCAGCAAGGGAAGTTGCTGCTGCTGTTATATGTATATATATGTTAGGGTGGACAGATAGGGTGGACAGTGAGAGCCTTCTCCCGCAGATGGAAATGGCTGGCACGAGGGAACATAGCCTTAAACTGAGGGGTAATAGATATAGGACAGAGGTCAGAGATAGGTTCTTTACACAAAGAGTGGTGAGGCCGTGGAATGCCCTACCTGCAACAGTAGTGAACTCGCCAACATTGAGGGCATTTAAAAGTTTATTGGATAAGCATATGGATGATAATGGCATTGTGTAGGTTAGATGGCTTTTGTTTTTTGTCTTCCCATGTCGGTGCAACATCGTGGGCCGAAGGGCCTGTACTGCACTGTATCGTTCTATGTTCTATGTTCTATGTTATTGTAAATAAATGTTATTACTTTGTATCCTTAAAACTCGTGCTGGATTCTTCGTGGCCCTCACAAAACTGGCGACAAGGGTTAAAGTGAATAGCTGTCTACATTGCTGAAGCCACCTCCCTGGACTTTTGTTGGATACAGGTTGGAAGTTGTTTTCTATTATACCATGCCTCTGTACGGACGTTTGGATGTTTTTGATGCTGCGCTGGAAAGCTGGAACCAGTACGCACAACGGATGCGTTACTATTTCCGGGCAAACAATATCACCGAAAACAAGCGCCAGGTGGTCATATTGCTCATCGCCTGCGGCCCACATACGTTTGGGGTGATTAGGAGCCTTACGTACCCAGCTGCGCCGGACACCAAAACGTTTGATGAAGTTGTGAATATAGTGGGGCAACACTTTAACCCAACCCCGTCCACGATAGTCCAGCGTTACCGGTTTAATACCGCTGAGAGGACCCCTGGAGAATCCCTTGCCGATTTTTTTTATCCAGGCTACGCGGGATTGCGGAATACTGTGACTATGGTGAGACCTTGTCAGAAATGTTACGCGACCGTTTGGTTTGCGGTATTAATAATGCGGCCACCCAGAGAAAGTTGTTAGCTGAGCCAACATTGACTTTTCAACAGGCCATTCAAATAGTATTGTCCCGAGAGAGCGCAGAACGAGGAGTGCAGGAGCTACAAGGAATGTAAGTGCATGCCTTGGGATGCAACCCCTTCCGTCCGAAAATGTCGCCCGCACTCCTGCGGTACCTTGGGCGAGGCGACGTCCGGACCGACGGCAGTAGCCGTCGGACATTCCTCCCCGAAGGGAGCCTTCTCCAGAACCAATGGATGAGGAGCCATGTCCCTGTCAGACTTGTAGGCGCCGACCCCGTCGCGGACGCCGGTCCTGGGGGCGCCAGAGGCGCCGTCGTTCCGACCGAAACTGGGACCAGCCCAGGGGCCGTTCCTTCCAAGTGGATGAATCTGCGGCGACTACTCCTGAGGACGTGGAGACGGAGGACGACTGCCTGCAGCTGCATTGTGTGGCAGCTCCCCGTATGGCCCCCATTAAGGTGACAGTACGGGTCAATGGTCACCCGCTTGAGATGGAGTTGGACACTGGTGCAGCAGTCTCCGTGATCGCCCAGAGGACATTCGACCGCATCAAGCAGGGTATACAGACCCTTACATTAACCGACTCACAGGTCAGGTTGGCCACCTACACGGGGGAACCACTGGACATTGCAGGAACTACAATGACCCCTGTTGTTTATGGTCGCCAGGAGGGGCGTTTCCCACTTATCGTGGTGCGCGGCCATGGGCCCAGCCTGTTGGGTCGGGACTGGTTGCGCCATTTGCGGTTGCAATGGCAGCACATCATCCAAACAGTTTCTGAAGGGTTGACTGAGGTGCTAGGACGATACCCAGATGTATTCCAGCCTGGTTTGGGGAAAATAAAAGGGCCGTAGCCCGTATCCAAGTCGAACCAGGAGCCACGCCACGCTATTTCCGGGCGCGCCCGGTGTCTTTCTCCTTGCTCGAGAAGGTAGAAGGGGAGCTCACTCGTTTGGAGAGTTTGGGTATTATCAGGCCCGTCCGTTTTGCTGACTGGGCCTGTAATGAAGCCAGATGCCACAGTTCGCTTGTGTGGTGACTATAAACTTAGTGAATATGGCTTCCCGTCTCAACCGATATCCAATGCCTCGCATAGAGGATCTCTACGCGAAGCTTGCAGGCGAACTCTCGTTCACAAAATTAGATATGAGTCACGCCTACCTACAGTTGGAGCTGGACCCTGCCTCCCGACCATATAACGACCATAACGATTAATACACACCGGGACCTGTATGAATATACACGGTTGCCCTTTGGAGTATCCTCTTCCTGCGCTATTTTTCAACGTGTTATGGAGGGCATTTTGAGAGGTTTACCACGTGTCGCTGTCTACGTAGATGACGTTTTGATTACAGGGACGTCGGAGCAGGAACATTTGGAAAATCTGGAGGCTGTCCTTAGACGCTTTTCGGAGGCTGGAGTCCGTTTACGTCGCACAAAGTGCGTATTTCAGGCAAAGGAAGTAGTCTACCTAGGTTATCGGGTGGACCGCGAAGGTTTGCACCCCGTCGCAGAGAAGGTGCGTGCGATTCAACAGGCCCCCGCCCTGACTGACACTTCACATCTTCGTCCTTTTCTCGGTCTCGTAAACTATTACGGGAAGTTCCTCCCCAATCTGGCAACTACGCTGGCCCCGTTGCACCTTCTGCTAAAGAAAAATCACACCTGGGTTTGGGGTCAGCCGCAAGAAACCGCTTTCCGGCGGGTAAAGCAACAACAATTGTCGTCGTCTGGGTTACTAACCCACTATGATCCTGGAAAGCCTTTGCTCGTCACATGTGATGCATCCCCGTATGGTATTGGGGCCGTCCTGTCCCACAAGATGGAGAACGGGGCCGAGCGACCGATAGCTTTCATCTCCGGCACATTGACTGCAGCGGAGAAAAAGTACGCGCAGATCGAGAAGGAGGGCCTGGCAGTGGTTTTTGCGGTGAAACGCTTCCACCAGTACGTGTATGGCCGCCATTTCACTATCGTGACTGATCATAAGCCTCGGCTGGCACTTTTCGGAGAGGATGAGCCAATACCACCCATTGCTTCCGCACGGATCCAGCGCTGGGCTTTGTTGCTTGCTGCATACGAGTATTCTCTGGAGTCCAAACCAGGTAGGCAGATAGCAAATGCCGACGCACTGAGCCGATTGCCTTTATCGACCAGCCCCATGTCGACCCCCACGACCGGTGAGGTGGTTGCAACCCTAAATTTTATGGACACCTTGCCTGTCACGGCATCACAGATCCGTGAGTGGACCCGGACGGAGCCAGTCCTGTCAAATGTTCGGCACATAGTCCTGTATGGTGGCCAGCATAGACAGCTCCCAGGCGAGTTGCGGGCATTTTCCTCCAAGCTGTCAGAATTCAGCGTGGAAGACGGCATCCTCTTGTGGGGGACACGTGTGATTGTCCCGGGAAAAGGCCAGGAGCTGATACTAAGAGACTTTGCACAATTGGCATCCAGGTGTGACCAAAATGAAAATGTTGGCCCGGAGTTATGTCTGGTGGCCAGGCCTCGACACCGACATTGAGAAGGTGGCCCAAAACTGCTCCATTTGCCAGGAGCATCAGAAGCTTCCGCCGGCCGCGCCCCTACATCACTGGGAATGGCTAGGGTGGCCTTGGGCACGCTTGCATGCAGATTTTGCAGGCCCTTTTCAAGGATCCATGTTCCTTCTATTAATTGAAGCCCAGTCTAAATGGCTAGAGGTGCATAAGATGCAAGGCACAACGTCTTGCGCAACAATTGAAAAGATGCGTTTGTCTTTTAGAACGCATGGCCTCCCCGAGGTGCTGGTCATGGATAACGGCACTCCATTCACGAGTGAGGAGTTTGCGAGGTTCATGAAGATGAACGGCATACGCCATATCCGCACTGCCCCTTACCACCTGGCTTCGAATGGGTTGGCAGAGCGCGCAGTGCAGACATTCAACAGAGACCAAAAGAAGCAGTCTTCTGGATCAATGGACATGAGACTGGCTCGCTTTTTGTTTACGTATAGGACCACCCCCCATGCGGTGACTGGGGTAGCTCCCGCAGAACTCCTCATGAGCCAGAGACTTCGCACCCGCCTTAGTATGGTTTTCCCGGACATTGGCGCAAAAGTACGCCGCATACAAGAACGGCAGGGACAGGGATTTTCTCGGCATCGGCCAATTCGGCAGTTTGCGCCCGGTGACCCAGTGTTCGTTCGGAATGTTGCTGGTGGTGCCCAATGGGTTCCTGGCGTAATATTTCGCCAAACGGGCCCTGTATCTTACCAGGTGCAAGCCCAGGGCCGTCTCCAGCGCAAACATGTAGACCATGTTCGGTCCAGAAGACTATCCCCTCCAAAGATTCCCCGCCCCCGGAGCTAATTTCTACAGCCGCAGAGACCAGAGACAAGGGAAGGTAGTCCTCACAATCTTCCACTGGTGCCTCATTCAAAGCCTGCGCAGGTCGTTACAGAACCGAATGGAGATAGAGAGAGACGCTGACATGACGGAAGCAGCAGACTCTGACTCCGAGATGGAGACACAGGACGCATCTGAGGGGGAAGCCTCGGGTCCACGGGCCGTGGATGTACAACCGTTACGCCGATCATCACGGAAGCGCTGGTCTCCGTCTCGTTACACGTCGCCTGATCCAGCGCCGCGTGCAAATGGCGTCCGGCCTGCGGCAAAACGAGTCCGACGCCCTCCTTCGCCAGGGTCTTCGGTGGATTCCTTGAACTTTGGGGGGGAGGGATGTTATAACCTGCCTGCTTACCATTGGCTGGGGACTATTGACAATCCCACAATCCTGTGGGAGTATGAGCTTCCACAATGAGGGGGGCGGAGAAACAGTTAGTAAACTCCAAGTATAAATTTAGCTGGCCAGTTTGGAACCAGCAGGAAGGAGTGTGCAGCAAGGGAACTTGCTGCTGCTGTTTTATTTATATATATATATATATGTTATTGTAAATAAATGTTATTACTTTGTATCCTTAAAACTCGTGCTGGATTCTTCGTGGCCCTCACAAAAGTGACCCAAGCAGGAATCGAACCTGGGATCCTGGCGCTGTGAAGCAACAGTGCTAACCACTGTGCTACCGTGCCACCACTGGTCCTCAGTATGGGATGTGTTGTACTGGATCTACTCCCTTTTAGAGCCCGATTCTGTAGTCCCATCATCTTTTCGAGCCTGAGTCATTACTCCCCATCATCTCATTAAACACCTTCACTGAATACGTGCAAAGGTTTCTTCATTAAACAGTGCGAGGTGGTAGTTGTTGAATATGTATTCTGCAATAGAAGGTTTTCTATTCATTCTGTCTGTCTTCTTTATTAGTGATGTGCATGCCCTGGCAGGGCTTTCTGTCTGACATGTAGTCATGCTATCAGGCCTTTCTGCCCATCATACAGTCATACTATCAATGAGCTTACACCTAATGTGACCATGTAAAATTAGGATTTGTTCTTAAACTCCATATAGACTTGTACCACCCACCTTAAGCTTTAATCATTGCTTTAACCTTTACATTCTTGCTTTATGGCATACATGAAGCAAATTGGAGACCTCCATCGATTTGAAACCTTTGCTGCCTCATTCCAAGCATAACATACTGACTCATTGTGGTAGTATGTATTGGGGGTCATGTGGGACTGGAAGCCCTAATGTCATTGGCTGACAGATCCCGGGTCCTGGTTGGTCGTTGACCTCAAGCTCCGCCCTGAAGGCGGAGTATAAGAAGCCGGAGTCTTCCCCCGCAGGCCAGTTTACTATCGAGCTGCGGGGGAACAGACACGCTTAATAAAGCCTCATCGACTTCACTCTATTCGTCTCATGGAGTCTTTGTGCGCTACAATTTATTAAGCGTGCCTAAAAAAAAAAGGACTATGGAGCTCAGGATCATTCCGGAATGCCTGAGGATCAGCCCCCACGCAGTGAACGCGGCAGCAGCCTTCAAGCACTGGCAGACTTGCTTCGAGGCCTACCTCAGAACGACCACCGGCCGAGTCTCAGAAGACCAAAAACTGCAGGTCCTGCACTCGAGGGTGAGCACGGAGATTTTCTCCCTCATCGAAGACTCGGACGATTTCCAGACGGCGTTCGCAGCACTGAAAGGTCTCTACGTTTGCCCAGTTAACCAAATCTACGCTCGCTACCAGCTCGCGACGAGATGGCAAGCTCCCGGAGAATCGATGGACGAATTCTACGCCGCGCTGCTGATTTTGGGACGAGCCTGCAGCTGCCCGTCGGTGAATGCAAATGAACACACGGACATGTTAATGCGCGATGCTTTTGTGGCAGGTATGCAATCCTCCCAAATCCGCCAAAGACTTCTAGAAAAAGAGTCGCTAGGACTCTCAGAGGCACGGGCCCTAGCAGCCTCCCTAGACGTGGCCGCGCGTAATACCCGCGCCAACGGCCCCGACCGCGTGGCAACCCATTGGGCCCCGTACGTACCCATCGCGGCAAACCCCCTACCCCCCCCACAGGCTTGCGCGGTCCAAACGCCGAGTCGCACCGGGGGCGCCCGCTGTTATTTCTGTGGCCAGGCGAAACACCCCCGGCAGCGCTGCCCGGCCCGCGCAGCAATCTGCAAAAGCTGCGGGAAAAAGGGCCATTATGCGGTTGTGTGCCGGTCCCGCAAGGTCGCCGCCGTCCCGGGAGCACAGGGAGCCCTGCAAGCAGTTTACGCGCCCCAACCCCCCCCAGCACGCCATGTGCGACCCGCAGGCGCAGCCGCTCTGGGTCCCGACCACCGCGGTCCCGGGAGAACTGGGAGCCCTGCACGCCGCCTACGCCCCCCCAACCCCCCTCCCCGCAGCCCATGTATGACCCGCCGCCGGCGCTACCGCTTTGGGTCCCGGCCAACACTCTCCACGGAGAGGAGGGAGTTTTCCGCGTCCCTAACGCCACCCTAACCCCCACCGCGCGCCCCACGCCTGACCCGCCGGCGCCACCTACTTGGGCCCCGACCACCGCTGTCCCCGGTGAGGGAGCTCCGCACAGTCCTCGCGCTCGCGGCCCCACGCCTGACCCGCCGGCGCCGCCGAACTGGGCCCCGACCACCGCTGTCCCCGGTGAGGGAGCTCCGCGCGGTCCTAGCGCTCGTGGTCCTAGCGCTCGCGGTGAGGGAGCTCCGCGCGGTCCTAGCGCTCGCGGTCCTAGCGCTCCCCAGCCCCCCCAGCACACCATGTGCGACCCGCAGATGCCGCCATTTTGGGTCGCGGCCACTACGAGAGGAGGAGGGGCGCCGATGGGCGACCCGCAGACGCCGCCATTTTGGGTCCCGGCCACCACGAGGGGAGGAGGAGTGCCGCCATCTTGGACCGCCCCAGACCTGTACGATGCGTGGGGGCGGTCATTTTGTCCACCATGCCGCCATCTTGTGACCCCCCAGCATGTGCGATGTATGGGGGCGGCCATTTTGTTCATCCCCGACTCCATCTTGGACGGCAACAACGGACCCCACTCCACTACTACAACCACGGCTCGCTTCGATTACGCTCGATCAAGCTCGGCCCCGGACACTCCAGACGACGACGACAACGGTGCTAATAAACGGCCACGAGACGCCATGCCTAGTCGACTCCGGGAGCACGGAAAGCTTTATACACCCCGACACGGTAAGACGCTGTTCCTTAACCACCTATCCCAGCGCACAAAAGATTTGCCTAGCTGCAGGATCCCACTCCTTACAGATCCAGGGATTCTGCATAGTTACCCTAACGGTGCAGGGGGGGGGAGTTCAAAAACTACAAACTAAACGCCCTTCCCCAACTCTGTGCCCCCACCTTGCTGGGATTAGATTTCCAATGCAATCTACAGAGCCTTACGTTCAAATTCGGCGGCCCCATACCCCCACTCACTAGCTGCGGCCTCGCTACCCTCAAGATGCAACCCCCGTCCTTGTTTGCGAACCTCACCCCGGATTGCAAACCCGTCGCCACTAGGAGCAGACGGTACAGCGCCCAGGACCGGACCTTCATTCGGTCCGAAGTCCAGCGGCTACTAAAGGAGGGCATAATCCAGGCCAGCAATAGTCCCTGGAGAGCGCAGGTGGTAGTAGTGAAGACAGGGGAGAAACAAAGGATGGTCATTGACTATAGCCAGACCATCAACAGGTACACACAACTAGACGTGTACCCTCTCCCCCGCATATCCGACATGGTCAATCGGATTGCCCAGTATAAAGTCTTCTCCACCGTGGACCTCAAGTCCGCCTACCATCAGCTCCCCATCCGCCCAAGTGACCGCAAGTACACAGCCTTCGAGGCAGACGGGCGATTATACCATTTCCTACGGGTCCCTTTTGGCGTCACAAACGGGGTCTCGGTCTTCCAACGGGAGATGGACCGAATGGTTGATCAACATGGGTTGCGGGCCACGTTCCCGTATCTCGACAATGTAACCATCTGCGGCCACGATCAGCAGGACCACGACGCCAACCTCCAAAAATTCCTCCAGACCGCCAAAGCCTTGAACCTCACGTACAACGAGGACAAGTGCGTTTTTAGCACCGACCGGCTAGCCATTCTGGGCTACGTAGTGCGCAATGGGATAATAGGCCCCGACCCCGAACGTATGCGCGCACTCATGGAATTTCCCCTCCAGCACTGCCCAAAAGCCCTGAAACGCTGCTTGGGGTTCTTTTCGTACTACGCCCAGTGGGTCCCCCAGTACGCAGACAAGGCCCGCCCCCTAATACAGACCACGACCTTCCCTCTGTCGACAGAGGCTTGCCAGGCCCTCAGCCGCATCAAAGCGGATATCGCAAAGGCCACGATGCGCGCCATCGACGAGTCCCTCCCCTTCCAGGTCGAGAGCGACGCCTCCGACGTAGCTCTAGCGGCCACCCTTAACCAAGCGGGCAGACCCGTGGCCTTTTTCTCCCGGACCCTCCACACCTCAGAAATCCGCCACTCTTCAGCAGAAAAGGAAGCCCAAGCCCTAGTGGAAGCTGGGCGATATTGGAGGCATTACCTGGCCGGCAGGAGATTCACTCTCCTCACGGACCAGCCTTCATGTTCGATAATGCACAGCAGGGCAAAATCAAAAACGACAAGATCTTAAGGTGGAGGATCGAGCTCTCCACCTTCAACTATGAGATTTTGTATCGTCCCGGAAAGCTGAACGAGCCGTCCGATGCCCTATCCCGCGGCACATGTGCCAACGCACAAATTAACCGCCTCCAAACCCTCCACGAGGACCTCTGCCACCCGAGGGTCACTCGGTTTTACCACTTCATCAAGTCCCGCAATCTCCCAGACTCTTTAGAGGAGGTCCGTACTGTCACAAGGGACTGCCACATCTGCGCGGAATGCAAGCCGCATTTTTTCAGGCCAGATGGAGCGCACCTGATTAAGGCTTCCCGCCCCTTTGAACGCCTCAGTCTCGATTTCAAAGGGCCCCTCCCCTCCACCGACCGCAACGCATATTTTCTTAATGTAGTGGACGAATACTCCCGCTTCCCTTTTGCCATTCCCTGTTCTGACATGACCGTGGCCACAGTCATTAGAGCCCTGAACAGCATCTTCACACTGTTCGGTTACCCCACATACGTCCACAGCGACAGTGGGTCCTCTTTCATGAGTGACGAGCTGCGCCAGTTCCTGCTCAGCAAGGGCATAGCCTCAAGCAGGACGACCAGCTACAACCCCCGGGGGAACGGGCAAGTAGAAAGGGAGAACGGCACGGTCTGGAAGGCCGTCCTACTGGCCCTACGGTCCAGGGACCTCCCAGTTTCACGGTGGCAGGAGGTCCTCCCGGACGCTCTCCATTCCATCCGGTCGTTATTATGTACGAGCACTAATCAAACGCCACATGAGCGTCTCCTTGTCTTCCCTAGGAGGTCCTCCTCTGGAACGTCGCTGCCGACCTGGCTGGCGGCCCCAGGACCCATCCTGCTCCGAAAGCATGTGCGGGCACATAAGGCAGACCCGTTGGTCGAAAGGGTTCACCTCCTCCACGCGAACCCCCAGTACGCCTACGTGGAGTACCCCGACGGCCGACAGGACACGGTCTCCCTGCGGGATCTGGCGCCCGCCGGCAACACGCACACCCCCCGACACCATCAACCCAACCCCCCCCCCTTCCTGCCACCGCCGCACCCCGCGACCGCCCCCTTCCCAGGAGGATCGGTCCCCCTCCCCTCAGCTCCGACCAAGAATCAAGCCCAAGCTGAAACCGTACGGCTCCTGGAGGCGACAACACTGGTACAAGCACCACCACCACCGCCGGGGCCGAGGCGATCGACACGGACGACCAGACCGCCCGACCGACTCGTGGCGTCAATGTAAAACAAATATGGACTGTTCACAAGAACATTTTGCTTTTCTTCCTATACCCTCTGTAAATAGTTGCAAGAGGACAAAAGTGTCCAATACTGTATTGCCATGTGAATATTTTGTCCTCCCAGGACCAGCCCTGTAAACCCTTACCACCATACGAAGCATCACCCCGCCGGGTTCATTTTTGACAAGGGGTGAATGTGGTAGGATGTATTGGGGGTCATGTGGGACTGGAAGCCCTAATGTCATTGGCTGACAGATCCCGGGTCCTGGTTGGCCGTTGACCTCATGCTCCACCCTGAAGGCGGAGTATAAGAAGCCGGAGTCTTCCCCCGCAGGCCAGTTTACTATCGAGCTGCGGGGGAACAGACGCGCTTAATAAAGCCTCATCGACTTCACTCTATTCGTCTCATGGAGTCTTTGTGCGCTATACTCATCAAACCAATAACATTAACCTCCTTGATGACAAAGGCTTCTGTTGTCCTTGGTGCTTCATCTGTTGCTTTAGCTACCTGTCAGGCGATTCTCTTCCACAGCATTTTGCTGATAAATAACTGCTTTATCCATCCTTGATGCACATCGAACCAATGGACAACCACAGCTCTCTTGTGTGGAATTCATTTCTTCCCAGAGTTCCAGCATTTGCAGATCTTTAACTGGGACGCAAAGTTTACTCCGGTCAGGCTGTGCGGTTTGTCTGGTTTCTATTGTTCCTATTGTTTATTTTAAATCTGAGATAGATAGATTTTTGTTAAGCAAAGATATTAAAGGATAGGTTATGGGCCAAAGGCAGGGATATGGAGTTGGGCTACAGGTCAGCTATGATCTCCTTAAATGGTGGGACAGGCTCTAGAGGCTGAATGGCCTACTCCTGTTCATATGTTAAGTAACGCACTCATATATCCTCGTGACACAATTCCCTGATGATTTGGGGGTTACATCAGCCATTCTCTCATGCGGCACATCCATTGTACATCCAACCTAAGGATTGTACTTCCAGCCTGGTTAACACTGCTGCCTCACAGCTCCAGGGACCCGGGTTCAATTCCGGCCTCGGATGACTGCCTGTGGTGGAGTTTGCACTTTCTCCCCATGTCTGCGTGGGTTTCCTCCGGGTGCTCCCACAGTCAAAATATGTGAAGGTTAGGTGCATTGGCCACGCTAAATTGCCCCTTCATGTCCAAAAAGGTTAGGTGAGGTTACTGGGTTACAGAGATAAAGTGAAAGCATGGGCTTTTAAAGGTACTCTTTCAAAGGTCAGTGTAGACTCAATGGGCCAAATGGCCTCCTTCTGCACTGTAAACTCTATGATTCTATGCTCTGGGGTAAACTACTGAGAACTGATGTCACTGCTGTCAATGTGTCAATGAGATGTGGTTGAGAGAGAGGCAAAATTGGTAGCTTCATATTCCAGGTTACCTGATCTTCAGGCGAGATAGAGAGGAGGTAAAAATGGAGGGGATGTTACAATTTTGATCAGGGAATCAATTACAGCAGTAAAGAGTTTGGCCTCTTAGAAAGCTCTTTAACTGAAATCATATGGGTAGAACCTAAAAACCACAAAGGAGAAATCACATTGCTGAGTGTATTAACAGTCCGAGAAAATTGGAGAGCAGGTATGTAGGCAAATTTCAGAGAAGTGTAGAAGTAATCGGGTAGTGACAGTGGAGGGATTCAACTTCCCCAACATTAACTGGGGTAGCCATAGTGTAAAAGGTTTAGATGGAGCGGAATTCTTAAAATACATCCAGGAGAACTTTGTAAGACAGTACGTAAAAGGTCCTGGACTTCATTTTAGGTAACAAAGCTGGGCAAGTGGTTCAAGCATCAGTGGGGGAGCATTTTATGGACAGTGATCATAACTCCGTTAGAACCAAGATTGTTACAGAAAAGACAAGAACGGCCTAAAATTAAAATTCTAAACTGGGGGAAGGCCGATTTTAATAAGACCAGATATGATTTGCCCAGACTGGACTGTGAGCAGACAATTGTATGTAAATCTGTGACTGAACATGGGGACACATTCAAGAAGGAAATAGGGAGAGTACAGAGCCAACATGTTCCAATCAGTATGGTTAGATTAGCAACTTACCAAGCATCCTTCGACAGCACCTTCCAAATACCTGGGGTGGGTTTCTGCATCGGCGGAATTCTTCGTTTTGCCGGCGCCCACGTGTTTCCCTACGGTATGGGGCTGCCCCAGAATGGGAAACCCCATTGACCGACCGGCGTAACGGAAAATCCAGCCGGCGGATCGAGGCTGAAAAGTGGCGTGGCGGGGCGGAGAATCCAGCCCATGACCTCTACCAACGAGGACAACGCAGAAGGCATATTGGAACACCAACACCTGGAAATATATCACCGTTCCTTTACTGTCGCTGAGTCAAAATCCTGGAACTCCCTCTCAGACAGCACTATGGGTATACCTACACCATGTGGATCACTGCAGTTCAAGAAGGCAGTTCACCACTACCTTCTCAAAAGGCAATTATGAATTCAAAGTTTTAGCCCAGCCAAAGGCATTCACATCCCGTCAAATGATTTTTAAAATCTCTCTCCCCCTCTGTCGCTTTCTTGATGCATTGTCATATCTGCAATTTCGGACACGTCTCTTAGAAGTATCTCTTTCAGTGTCACATTTCTGAGCTGAGTTTTCCCAATGTTCTGTGATACTGGTTTCCCATTTTCCTGTATTCCCCTGTTGAACATGTATCTTTTCGTTACTGTGAAAAGTTTGTCAGCATTGGCTCGTCAGACATACCTTGGGCGGGATTCTCTGTTTCCCAATGCCAAAATCGTTATCGGCGATCGGGCGGAGAATTCATTCCGACACCGGAATCGGGGCCGGTGCCGGTTTGCCATTCTCCGAGCCCTCCAAAGCGGCATCATCGTGACCCGCGCCGCATGCAGTCGCAATGCAGTTGGAGCCTCAAAAGCCGGCCCATTCACGATACTCCGCCCCTGATGGGCATGGTTCCTGACGGCACGCGATGCGTGTGCTCACACAAATCGTGAACCCGGCATGGCGCCTGCGGACAGTGTTCAGCGCTGCCACATTCGGCCGTGATCCGTGCCGGAGTGGGGGGTGGGGGTTTCTGCAAGGGCTGGGGGGACTGGTGGGGGTTGGGTAGGGGGTGCGCTATGGAGTCACGGACGGTGGGTTGGGTCTGCGCACGTCTGACGCCATGTTGTCCGGCACGACTGCTGCAGGTCATCAGCCATGCGCATGTGCGGCCCAGGACCTGGCATTCTCCGGCCGTTTTTGGCGCGGGAGGCGGGGATTTTCGTCGGCGCCAGTGCTAGCTGCTCACCGGTACCGGAATTGGTGAGGAGTTCGCGTTGATTGTTTTCACGTAAACCTCCCGCGGATTCTCCATTCAAGCCGGCACTTCACCACAGGAGCAGAGAATCCCGCCCTCCCCATCACTGCCTCCATCTTCGGGCCATGTTGAGTAGACCTAGTGTGGTGAACCACTGTATTATGGGATGTAAGGTAGGACCTGCACTACAGGTTCGCCGGTAGTCCCTGCCGGCTGGTTCCGCCCACTAAGATCTGTATTAATATGCGTGACCTCCAGTGCCCTGCCGCTTCGCCAGCTGCAGCAGGAGGCCATGCATCTGCCTGTAATAAAGCCACAGTTGTACCCAATCTGCTTCTTTGTGCAATTGATTACGCATCAATTTATTGCAGTCAGATTTTTCCACAGAATGGATATCAGAATCAAACCAGATCACCTGCAGCTGGATCTGCACTCGCCCGATGCCAGAAAAGACTTTACTCACTGGCTAGCCTGTTTTGAGGCCTACATCAACGCTGTGGACCCCACGCCAATGGTGGCTCAGAAGATAAATGTCCTGTACTCCAGACTGAGGTCCAGCGTGTTCCCGTTGATCCAGGAAGCCTCAAATTACGCAAAAACAATGGCACTCCGAAAAGAACACTATGCTCAGAAGACGAACACGCTCTTTGCCAGGCATGTACTCGCCACCCGCTCGCAACTACCTGGTGAGTCCATCAAAGACTTCTGGCGCGCCCTAATTCCACTCGTCCGGGACTGTGACTGTCAGGCCGTTAAACACGCTAATCTCCTCATGCGTGATGCTTCCGTGATGGGGATTGCGACGGACCGCATCCGAGGATGATTACTGGAAGGGACCACGCTCAAACTAGCGGAGACGAAAACCTTGGCGCTCTGCATGACGGTCGCATACCGTAACGTACAATTGTACCTCTCCCGCCGCGCTGCCCACCCTTCTACCCCTTCCTACCCCTGCTGTACCCCGCCAACGACCTCCTCAGCTGGGGCCCTGCCTTCCCAATACGCCTGCGCCGCACGCCGATCCGCGCACCCCAGGAGTCCCCGTTGCTACTTCTGCGGTCAGCAGGAGCACCCCAGCCAACACTGCCCGGCTCACACTGCCGTTTCTAAAGCCTGCAGTAAGAAGGGCCACTTCACAGCTGTGTGCCAGGCCCGCGCAGTCGCTGTGATCGCGCCCGCTATTGCCCCCTCCCCCACGTCAGACGCACAATGGGAGCTGCCATCTTCTCCTCCCGGGTCCATGTGCGACCAATGGGCGCCGCCATCTTGTCCCCCTTCAGTCACATGCGCCCCATGGGTGTCGCCATCTTGTCCCGACCCCGCAATGTGCGCACCATGGGCGCCGCCATTTTGTTCCCCACAGGGTCTCCAGACGTCCCGAGATTGGAACCGCACACGTTCGCCATCCAAAGCATCCGACGACTACCCGCAGCTTGCTTCGATGACGCTGGACCAATCTCGCCCGCACAACCTGGCCACCGCGTCGACGATGGTGAAAATCAACGGCCACGTGACCTCGTGCCTGCTGCTTTTCGGGAGCACCGAAAGCTTTGTACAGCCAGATACGGTAAGGCGCTGCTCCCTCGCGGTCCATCCTGCCAATCAAAGGATCTCCCTAGCCTCCGGATCCCACTCCGCACCGATCCAAGGCTTCTGTACAGTCACCCTCACTGTCCAGGGTGCAGAATTTAGTAACTTCGGCATCTATGTCCTTCCTAATCTCTGCGCTGCACTCTTGTTGGGCCTGGACTTCCAGTGCAATCTCCAGAGCCTCACCCTCAAATTCGGCGAGTCCCTACCCCCCCCATTACCGTTTGCGGCCTTGCGACCCTCAAGGTCGACCCTCCCCTCCCTCTTTGCCAATCTAACTGCGTATTGCAAGCCCGTCGCCACCAGGAGCACAGCACCCAGGTCTGAAGTCCAGTGGCTGCTTAAGGAGGGTATTATCGAAGCCAGCAAGAGCCCCTGGAGATCCCAAGTGGTAGTGGTTAAAACTGGGGAGAAACACAGGATGGTTGTGGACTATAGCCAGACCATCAATCGACACACACAGCCCCCCCCCCACGCATATCTGATATGGTCAATCAGATTGCGCAGTACCGGGTCTTCTCAACAATTGACCTGAAATCCGCCTACCAGCAGCTCCCCAGCCAGAAGTCGGACCATCCATACACGGCCTTCGAGGTGGATGGTCGCCTCTACCACTTCCTTAGGGTCCCTTTTGGCGTCACAAATGGGGTCTCGGTCTTCCAAAGGGAAATGGACCGAATGATCGACCAGTACGGTTTGCGGGCCACCTTTCCGTACTTAGATAATGTCACCATCTGCGGCCATGACCAGCAGGACCACGATGCCAACCTCGATAAATTCCTCCACACTGCCACTCTTCTCAACCTGACCTATAACAAAGAGAAGTGTGTGTTCAGCACGACCCAGTTAGCCATTCTCGGCTATGTAGTCCAAAACGGACTTCTCGGGCACGATCCCTACTGCATGTGCCCCCTCATGGAGCTCCCACTGCCCCAAGGCCCTCAAAATCTGCCTTCCTACTATGCCCAGTGGGTCCCAAACTATGCGGACAAGGCCCGCCCACTCATTCAGTCCACCCAATTCCCTCTCGCGGCCGAGACACAACACGCTTTTGCCTGCATCAGAGTAGACATCGCCAAGGCCGGGATGCATGTAGTGGACGAGTCACTGCCTTTTCAAGTAGAAAGCGACGCTTCAGACGTCGCCTTTGCCGCCACTCTAAACCAGGCAGGCAGACCCGTAGCATTCTTTTCCCGCATCCTTCATGCCTCTGAAATTCGACACTCATCCGTCGAAAAGGAGGCCCAAGCTATCGTTGAAGCTGTGTGGCATTGGAGGCATTACCTGGCTGGTAAGAGATTCATTCTCCTCACTGACCAACGGTCGGTAGCCTTCATGTTCAATAACACACAGCGGGGCAAGATCAAAAATGATAAAATCTTGCGGTGGAGAATCGAGCACTCCACTTATAATTATGAGATTTTGTATCGCCCCGGTAAACTCAACGAGCCCCCAGACCCCCTCTCCCAAGGTACATGTGCCAGCGCACAAGTAGTCCAACTCCGGGCCCTACACGACAGCCTTTGTCACCCGGGGGTCACTCGATTGTACCATCTGGTCAAAGCTCGCAATCTGCCCTACGTCGTCGAGGAAGTAAGGACAGTCACCAGAGACTGCCAGGTCTGTGTGGAGTGCAAGCCACACTTCTACCGGCCGGACCGTGCTCACCTGGTGAAGGCTTCCTGCCCCTTTGAACTCCTCAGCGTGGATTCCAAAGGGCCCCTCCCCTCCACCGACCGTAACATGTATATTCTCAGTGTGGTCGATGTGTGCTCCAGATTCCCCTTCGCCATCCCATGCCCCGATATGATGTCTGCAACTTTCATCAAGACCCTCAACACAATCTTCGCTCTGTTCGGTTTCCCCGCCTACATCCACAGTGACAGGGTATCCTCATTCATGAGCGATGAGCTGCGTCAGTTCCTGCTCAGCAGGGGTATCGCCTCCAGCAGGACGACCAGCTACAACCCCCAGGGAAAAGGGCAAGTAGAACGGGAGAATGGGACGGTTTGGAGGGCCGTCCAGCTGGCCCTACGGTCCAGGAACCTCCCAGCCTCTCGCTGGCAGGAGGTCCTCCCTGACGCTTTACACTACATCCGGTCACTATTGTGCACCGCCACTAATAACGTTTTTACATTACCCAGGAAGTCCACAGCTGGGGTGTCGCTCCCGACTTGACTCGCAGCTCCACTACCGGTCTTCTCCGTAGGCACGTCCGACTCCACAAGGCGGATCCCTTGGTGAACAGAGTTCATCTGCTCCACGCCAACCCTCAATAAGCCTACGTGGTGTTCCCTGACGGCCGCCAAGATACTGTCTCACTCAGGGACCTGGCACCGTCAGGTTTCACCCCAACACCCCCCCCCCCCACCACCAATGCGCCCCCTCCCCCACCTCCCACCACGCCGCCAACATTGACCCCACCAGACCAACCCCTCTACCCCCTTCCCGCACAAGAGGCCAAAGAGGATTTTGGCCGCTCCCGGAGTTCCCCGATGACTGGACAGCATCAGCACTGCCACCAGTGCCACCTCCACCACCACTAGCACCGACTTAGGCGCCACCGTTACGCCGCTCCCAACGCAGCACCAAAGCACCGGACCGGCTGAACCTTTGACCGACTCCGGACCGTCAACCTGGACTTTTCTTTTTTTCTTCCTTGTTTTCCCCATTCTTTACACTGTACATAACTCTACTATGTGTATATAGTTTCACATCACCCCGCCAGACTCATTTTTAACATGGGGTGAATGTGGTGAACCACTGTATTATGGGATGTAAGGTCGGACCTGCACTACAGGTTCGCCGGTAGCCCCTGCCGGCTGGCTCCGCCCACTAAGATCTGTATAAATATGCGTGACCTCCATTGCCCTGCCATTTTGCCAGCTGCAGCAGGAGGCCACGCATCTGACTGCAATAAAGCCACAGTTGTACCCAATCTGCGTCTTTGTGCAATTGATTGCGCATCACCTAGTCTGGTCAAGCATTTTCACCAGAGAAAGGTTTATCCAGGCTCCCATTTTTCTGCAGCATTTTGTGGATTTTGAGAGCTGGGGCTGGTGGGTGGGACACACCACCCGACTCGGGAGCTCCTGTACTTGATTTCCTTTGCATATGATTTTCAAAACTACGCAGGCTGCTGAAACATCCACCAAAATAGTGAGAGTGGTTTGAACAATCAGCGGGGCAGCTGCCACATTCTGTAGATACCTCAATTGTAGGTCTGATTTTTAAAAATATACATTCATGGGATGTGGGCATCACTAGCTAGGCCAGTATTTATTGCCCATCCCTGAGGGCATTTAAGAGTCAATCACATTGCTGTGGGTCTGGAGTCACATGTAAGCTAGGTTGGGTAAGGACGACGGATTTCCTTCCCTAAAGCACATTGATCAACTAGGTGGGTTTTTACGACAATCGACAATGTTTTCATGGTCATCATTAGACTTTTAATTCTAGATTTTTATTGAACTCAAATTTCACCACCTGCCATGGTGGGATTTAAACCTGGGTCCTCAGAGCATTACCCTGGGGCTCTGGATTACTAGCCCGGTGACAGTACCACTAAACCACTGGGTTTCAATGTTTTCTTAAGCATAAAACAGCACTGATCCTGCAGGAGTTGAAACAGTTTCATAACTCTGCTCCTTCACTGGAGAGAGAAGACAAAGGGGTCACCTGAAGAATAAAATGACAGTAACCTGTGTTAGTCTGTGTAGAGGTATTACGGTACCTGGTAATGCTGGAACACCATTGGTAGATATTGTATGTTTCCTGTTGGTCAAGCTGTATGGTAGCTCCGCCCTGCAAGGCGGGATATAAGGGCCCGTGCCGCCCCAGCAGCCTTCTCGCTGTACCTGAGCTGCTGGGGGAAACATCTAGCTTATTAAAGCCTTCAGTTGGACTACAACCTCGCTTTAGTGGTCATTGATCGTGCATCATAACCCATGAAGCCAAACCTTACAGACAATATTTACTCCGCATCGCAGGGAGCGGGAGGAAGATTTGGGGTGAAAGAGGAGGGGAGAAGAGGACAGTTACATTGTGGAGTATTGGTCAAACCATGGAAATATTTGAAAATGGCTGAGAGTTTTAAAATTAAGTCATTGATTGATCAGCAATTAAAGCGGGCCATGAAGGGGACAATGAATGGGTGTAACACATGAGCTAGGAGCAGGACAAGGCCTCGAGCCTGCTTCCCCCATTCAATAAAATCATGACTGGTCTGATTTTAACCTACATTCCTGCCTATCCCCGCTAACCTTTCACCTCCCTTGCTTATCAAGAATGCTCTGCTTCCACTGACTTTTGAGGAAGAAGGTTTGAAAGATTCAACCCTCAGAGAGGAAAATGTTTCCTCATCTCCATCTTAAATGAGCGACCCCTTATTTATTTTTAAAACAGTGACCCCTGGTTCTAGGTTCTCCCACAAGAGGAAACATCCTCTCCGCATCCAGCCTGTCAATATCCCTCAGGATTTTCCATGTTTCATGTGATGCGGTTTGAAGTAGAACATGGTTAACGGAGTTTTAGAGGAGCTAAATATGATGGAGAATGGAAGATAGGATGCTGGCTAGGAGAGCACTGTAACAGTGAAGTTTTGAGTCTATAAATGCGAGGTAAAAGCTTCCTACGAAATATGAGGCACTAAGCTGAGATCTAATAAGACACTGATGTGTAAGTTCAGTAGTTGTAACACACTTCTGCCGAGTTAATCATCGGTCAATCAGTCAGAGCACCTATGGCAAAATTGCAGAAACAACTTGAACCAGAACATGGACCATACAGAGGAAGATCTAAAGGAGTGAAATTGAAATACCTATTCAGCTGTGAAGGATGGGTAAATAGGAAAAATAAAAACAAAATACAATGGATGTACAAGCTCGGGGATATTTTATATCCAGTAAGAGCATCCTTGGGCCAGTAAACAGGAAAATTAGCATGGACAGGTAAACGGAGAATTTTCACATCAATTGCAAAATCAGCATAATAAAATAAATCATTATGTAAGTATTATTCAAATCTGAAACAAATTGGTGAGCTGTAGCACAAAGTGGGAATTGGTAAGTAGTAGTAATAATGGCTAAATTAATCTGGGTCCTGCAATCGAGAGAGACTCCGGGTCCGGCAATCGAGAGAGACTCCGGGTCCGGCAAGGGCAATCGAGAGAGACTCCGGGTCTGGCAATCGAGAGAGACTCCGGGTCCGGCAATCAAGAGAGACTCCGGGTCCGGCAATCGGGAGAGACTCCGGGTCCGGCAATCAGGAGAGACTCCGGGTCCGGCAATCGAGAGAGACTCCGGGTCCGGCAATCAGGAGAGACTCCGGGTCCGGCAATCGAGAGAGACTCCGGGTCCGGCAATCGGGAGAGACTCCGGGTCCGGCAATCGGGAGAGACTCCGGGTCCGGCAATCGAGAGAGAGACTCCGGGTCTGGCAATCGAGAGAGACTCCGGGTCCGGCAATCGGGAGAGACTCCGGGTCCGGCAATCGGGAGAGACTCCGGGTCCGGCAATCGGGAGAGACTCCGGGTCAGTGAGTCGAGAGGGACCTCCGGGTCCATGGGCCGAGAGGGGCTCCTGGGTCCAGAGGGGCTCCCAGATCCATGGGCCCACCATCCCCGGTCTCAGGTAGGAAGGTAAGTTGGGGGGTGGTGGTTGCGGGGGGGGGGGAGGTGGTGAGATGCTTGGCCTCAAGCCTATCCCTACTTGGATGTGTATTATGATAATACAACTTGATGAACTTCTGCCCACTTCTCATCTGCTTGAATATGTAAAGGTCTCCATTTTCTCATTAATATATTCTTTCTAATGTTATATCACTCCAATTCACACTCTGAATCTATTCCTGTATATGCTTTCTGATACAAATGCTTTATCTCTGAATCTTTCGACTGTAATTCTACCAACTTTATTGAACTAAAGATATCTGCTTCATCCGTACTTTATCAACCATCTGGTCAATGATTCTTTCTGATAACTGAACCTCAGCCTCCCTGTCTTATACTCCTCGAGTTCTCCCCCTCCAGTCTCAACCTGTGTCGTTCTGATCTTGTTACCACACAATCAGGAAACACCCCAGGATATGCTTCTTGCAATACCATAATTGTTTGACTTTCCAATGGCTTTTCAACTACTCCCAACAGCTATATTGTCACCCAGGATAAATTGTACTCCTCAAGAAGTTAATTTCTCAATTACTCCTACCACTACTTCACCACTTTTCACCGGACTCTCTAACCTTACCTAACGAAGTGGCATGCTACTCCACTCACCACTAATTCTTCACATTGCTAACTCTTCTGACAATGCTCGTTCAGAACTACATCTCCTTATCTCTAACCATTAAAGATTAACTTGTTCCTGTATCCCTTAAGATCTCAATCTCCTTATGTACTCCACCTTATACCCACAAGTAAACTTTACCCCCAGAAAGAAATTCTGTAAAAAGATCTGACACCTGCTTAGCCACCTATCTCGGGATTGGCTGTGCATTCTTTTACACCTCTTCCGCTGAAACCAACATTTTTTTCCACTTTACTAAACCCCACTGCCTTATCTTGTTTTAACAGTCTTGTGGAGTGGTCCTGTATGAAAACCAAAAACGAGCCAGTCTCGTGTCCATAGACCCGAGACTGCTTCTTGAGGCCCCGCTTGAATGTCTGCACTGCGCACTCCGCCAACCTATTGGAAGCTGGGTGGTATGGAACGGTGTGGATATGGCGTATGCTGTTCATCTTCATGAACCTCGCAAACTCCTCACTTGTGAACGGAGTGCCGTTGTCCATGACCAGCACCTCGGGAGGCCATGCGTACTGAAAGACAAACGCATCTTCTCGATTATTGCGCAGGAAGTTATGCCTACCATCTTATGCACTTCTAGCCATTTAAACTGATTAATAGAAAGAACATGGATCCTTGAAAAGGACCGACGAAATCTGCATGCAAGCGCGCCCAAGGCCGCCCTGGCCATTCCCAGTGATGTAGGGGCGTGGCTGGCGGAAGCTTCTGATGCTCCTGGCAAATGGAGCGGTTTTGGGCCACCTTCTCAATGTCGGTGTCGAGGCCTGGCCACCAGACAGAGCTCCGGGCCAACATTTTCCATTTTGGTCACACCTGGATGCCCATTGTGCAAGTCCTTTACTATCAGCTCCTGTCCTTTTACTGGGACAATCACACGCGTCCCCCACAAGAGGATACCGTCTTCCACGCTAAATTCTGACAGCTTGGAGGAAAATGCCCGCAACTCGCCTGGGAGCTGTCTATACTGCCCACCGTACAGGACTATGTGCCGAACCTTTGACAGGACTGGCTCCGTCTGGGTCCACTCACGGAACGGTGATGCCATGACAGGCAAGGAGTCCATAAAATTTAGAGTTGCAACCACCTCACCGGTCGTGGGGGTCGACATGGGGCCGGTCGATAAAGGCAATCGGCTCAGTGCATCGGCATTCGCTATCTGGGTCCCTGGTTTATGCTCTAGAGAATATTCATAGGCAGCGAGTAACAAAGCCCAGCGCTGGATCTGTGCGGAAGCAATGGGCGGTATTGGCTTATCCTCTCGGAAAATTCCCAGCAGAGGCTTATGATCAGTCACGATAGTGAAGTGGTGGCCATTCACATACTGGTGGAAGCGTTTCACCGCAAAGACCACCGCCAGACTCTCCTTCTCGATCTGCGCGTATTTCATTTCCGCTGCAGTCAATGTGCGGGAGGCGAAAGGTGTCGGCCGCTCGGCCCCGTTCTCCAGCTTGTGGGACAGGACAGCCTCAATACCATACGGGGATGCATCACACGTGATGAGCAAAAACTTTCCAGAATCATAGTGGGTTAGTAATGCGCAATCAATTTCACTCAAGACGAAGTGATTTCATAACCGAAGGCTTTAATCGACTAGAACCTGTTCCCCAGCAGCTTCGATACAGAAAGTGAAGGCTGCTGGGACGGCACCATCTCTTATACTCCGCCTTCAGGGCGGAGCTACATAATACAGCCAATGGTAGACTCCTGGGTCTAACCAATAGTCATCAGCCTCTCAGGTACCGCAATACCTGGTACTACCACAGTTAGTAACCCAGACGACGACAATAGCTGTTTTACCCACCGGAAAGCGTTTTCTTGCGGCTGTCCCCAAACCCAGGTGTGATTCTTCTTTAGCAGAAGGTGCAATGGAGCCAGCGTAGTTGCCAGATTGGGGAGGAACTTCCTATAATAGTTTAGGAGGCAGAGAAAAGAACGAAGATGCGAAGTGTCAGTCGGGGCGGGGGCCTGTTGAGTTGTGGGCACCTTCTCTGCGTCGGGGTGCAAACCTTCATGGCCCACCCAATAACCCAGGTAGACTACTTCCTTTGCCTGAAGGACATACTTTGTATGACGTAAATGGACTCCAGCCTCTGAAAAGCATCTAAGGACAGCCTCCAAATTTTCAAAATGTTCCTGCTCCGACGTCCCTGTAATTAAAATGTTGTCTACAGTAACACACCTCTCAAGATGCCCTCCATGATGCGTTGAGAGATAGCGCAGGCAGAGATACCCCAAATGTGCAGGCAGAGGATACCCCAAAGGGCAACCGTGTATATTCATACAGGCCCCGGTGTGTATTCACAGTTACATATGGCCGCGAGGCAGGGTCCAGCTCCAACTGTAGGTAGGCGTGACTGTCGGTAATTTCGAGAGAGAAAGACCATCTGCAAGCTTTGTGTAGAGATCTTCTATGCAGGGCATTGGATATCGGTCGAGCCGAGAAACCATATTCACTGTAAGTTTATAGTCGCCGCACAAACGAACTGTGGCATCTGGCTTCATTACAGGTACAATTGGCGCTGCCCAGTCAGCAAAACGTATGTGCCTGATAATACCCAAGGACTCCAAGCGATTGAGCTCCCCTTCTACTTTCTCGAGCAAGGTGTAAAGGCACCGGGCACACACGGAAGTAGCGCGGCATGGCTCCTGCTTAAACTTGGATACGGGCTACGGCCCCTTTTATTTTCCCCAAACCTGGCTGGAATACACCTGGGTACCGTCCTGGTACCTCCGTTAACCCTCCAGAACCTATTTGGAGGATGTGCTGCCACTGCAGTCGCAAAAGGCGCAACCAGTCCTGACCCAACAGGCTAGGCCCATGGTCGTGCACCACAATAGGTGGGAAATGCCCCTCCTGGCATCCATAAACAACAGGGGTCATCGTAGTTCCTGCAATGTGCAATGATTCCCCTGTGTAGGTGGCCAACCTGGCCTGTGTATCAGTTAATGTAAGGGTCTGTATAACCTGCTTGATGCGGTCGAATGTCCTCTGGGTGATCACGGAGACTGCTGTGCCAGTGTCCAACTCCATCTCAAGCAGGTGACCATTGACCCATACTGTGACCTTAATGGGAGCCATACGGGGAGCTGCCACATAATGCAGCTGCAGGTAGTCGTCCTCGTCTCCAAGTCCTCGGGGGTAGTCGTCGCAGCTTCGTCCAAATGGAAGGTACAGCTCCTGGGCTGGTCCCAGTTTCTGTCGGAACGACTACGCCTCTGACACCACCAGGACCGGCGTCCGCGACGTGGTCGGCGCCTACAAGTCTGACACTGAGATGGCTCCTCATCCATCAGTTCTGGAGAAGGCTCCCTTTGGGGAGGAACGTCTGGTGGCCACTGGCGTCAATCCGGACGCCACCCCGCCCAAGGTACCGCAGGGGTGTGGGGAGACGCTTATGGATGGAAGGGGTTGCACCCTAAGGCGTGCACCTCCATTCCCTGTAGCTCCTGCACTCCCCGTTCTGCGCTCTCTCGGGACAATACTATTTGAATGGCCTGTTGAAAAGTCAATGTTGGCTCAGCTAACAACTTTCTCTGGGTGGCCGCATTGTTAATACTGCAAACCAAACGGTCGCGTAACATTTCTGACAAGGTCTCACCATAGTCACAGTACTCCGCAATCCTGCATAGCCTGGATAGAAACTCTGCAAGGGATTCTCCTGGGGTCCTATCAGCGGTATTAAACCGGTAACGCTGGACTATCGTGGACGGGGTTGGGTTAAAATGTTGCCCCACTAAGTTCACAAGTTCAACAAACGTTTTGGTGTCCGGCGCAGCTAGGTACATAAGGTTCCTAATCACCCTAAAAGTATGCGGGCTGCAGGCAGTGAGCAATATGACCACCTTGCACTCATTTTCAGTGATGTGGTTTGCCCAGAAATAGTAACGCACCCGTTGTGCGTACTGGTTCCAACTTTCCAGCGCAGCATCAAAGACATCCAAACGTCCATAAAGAGGCATGGTGTAACAGAAAAAAAAAATTCCAACCTGTATCCAACAAAAATCCAGGGAGGTGGCTTCAGCAGCGTAGACAGCTATCCACTTTAACCCTCGTCACCAGTTTTGTGAGGGCCACGAAGAATCCAGCATGAGTTTGTAGAATAGAAAGGAATAACATTTATTTACAATTCATATATACACAACAGCAGCAGTACTCTCTTGCTGCTCACTCCTCTCTAGCTGGTCCATTCTGGCCAGCTCTATTTATGCAGGGACTCTGCTAATGATTTCTCCACTCCCCTCATTGGGGAAGCTCATACTCCCTAAGGATTGTGGGACTGCCATTAGTCCCCAGCCAGTGGTAAGCAGGCAGGTTATAACACCTCCGAAGGTCAAATTCTATCTTTTCCCATTGCTTCTCTCTCCCTTTCCTTATCCCTTTCTGCACTTGCTAATCTTTCCATTTCTACATCAAGTTTCCTCCTTTTCATTCCTTTTGAAACATTCTCTCTTTTTCCTTTGCTTCTGCCATTTCCAATCTCTTTTATTCCTCCTCTGCCATAGCCACCCTCTCTTTTTCTTCCATTTCCAAATTCTTCAGTTCCATTTCTTTCCGTTTATCTTCTGCCTGTATTTCTAGTTGTTTCACTTGTAATTTGATTTCAGCTAATTCCAATGATTCAGGCTGTGTTTCCAGCAAATTTAAATGCTGAACTTTTCCCCATCTTTCTCACCCCTTCACATAAAGTCACCTTTGCCTGAAGACCGCCAAACTCAAAATCTTTGTTTTTAATCACACTTTGTAAACCAACCCAAGTGACCTACACCTGGGAAATTCTTTGCAACAGAGAGCCATTGTACCAGTCACTCCCTATTTAAACTGTAATGCCTGGCACCAGTTCCAGACACTCAATGTCTTTAAATTCAATAATCACAAGCCAAACAAAGAATTATGCTTTTAAGCCCTGGTAAAGAGCCACTAATTTTATTACAATCCCAGACCAGACCCCAACAGTTGCTAGAATAACAGTCAGAAACCCCAATATTTTATCTAACTTGTAAGACTGTGAGGAAAGGATAGTTCGCTCCAGGAGTGATTTCACGCACAAATTGGGATATGGTATATCAAAACAAAACGGCTGTGGAGATTTGGGGTCACACTGGTTCACCTTGGACTGTTGGAGGTGATGCTGTTGCCGAAGTCTCTACTTTACCATTTGTTGTACTTCGTGCAGTGCTTGGTTTTTTCATTCGCGCAAATATAACATTCAACATCTTTGTTAGTGGTGCCTTGGCTGTGGTTTGGTTCTGGTGGCGATGAAAGGGGCATGATCCGTGGCATCTCCACGAAGCCATCCTTGGGAACCAGTGGAGGATCCGGCGTGTGCGTACGGTTCAGTTGCGAGCGTGGAAGGCGGCGCAAAGCTCGCTGATTGCGCCTACGCACCAATCCATCCGCCCTGCATGCCAGGAACAAGGTGGAGTCTTTTTTCTTTTTATGTTTGTGGTGGACGGCATCTTGTAGCCGATGGGTCGTTGCCATCGAAGTAGCACCATCACTAATATCATGCAAGGCGATGACTGTGCCAGATGTGGAAGTTGGCCGAGACCGTGCACGCTGGTTCCGGCCACCTGCTGTGCCGGAAGGGCGACTCCGCAGAGAAACGTCGAAGCATGTCGCCTTGGAGAGAGAATTGTTGCTCGCATCAACGTCTGGCGATGGCGCGAATTGGTGTGTCCATCTTGGACCGCCGGTGCTGGTTGCCACTGCCGACCCAGTGGGACTGCCACGCGATCCATTCCCTGTTGCCGTGGCATCCGCCGTCACCCTGAGCGTGCCATCACCGAGGCCGCGACACCGCCCGTCCGGAGCAAGGTCTGGCGTGCGCAAATCAGAGTCGGCGCTTGGCTGCTCCCCATCTGGAGTCCGGTCTGCCTTCCATCGATGCCTCCCGTCCGGAGTCCCAACAGGTTCACTGGAGGCAGCCGAGATTCCCTGAAGCTGCACTTCTGGAGTCGGAACATGCAGGAATGCACCAACCAGTGGAGAGGCTCGAGCCATCGAGGGTGGAAGCGGTGCGCCGCCACCGCAGTCGTCAGTGGTCCCACCGTGATCGTCGAGTGCCTCGGTACGCACTATGCGAGGTCCAACACCTTGCACCTTTTGCATGGGAAGTGGGATGCTGTCGTCACTCGTCTCACATCCCGTGGATAGATCCTCATTAGCAGCTTGCTGTTCACTAGGGTTGGGTAAATTGTCAGAGTTTTCATCTGGTGGTGCACACCATGTCGGTGGACTGTCATTGTCTTGCCGTTGTCCTTCATTTGGGCTTTTCTTCTTTGGAATTTTAAATCTTCCCCCAGACATTGCAGAACCTTGTTTATTACCCCCAAATTCTCCCATATGTATGGTCTTGAATATAGGATCCAATGTTTCTATCGACATTGTACTATTTTCCAAAGAACATTCCGTTTCACTTTTCTTCTCAGGTACCTCATATGTATCTTTGTCTAATGTACATGCCTTCATGGTCTCTGGGTCTGATTTTGCTGGGACTGGCATGGTCACAGTCTCTCTTTTACTGTTCTCAATTGCCCACATTATACTCCCCATACATAACTGCTTAATCACTGGGGTTAGTGTGGTACAATGGATAATCAGGTCGACCTTATCTGCATCTTCACCATTAGTGGAAAGCACACTTGGTTCACTTGAAACTGCTGTGGGTTTTAAATTCGTTATCTGGCTACTCGATGTCGGTGTCCTCAGGATTCTTGCTCCAATGTTCTGCTCATTTATCAGTGGAGTGTGTATAGGTTCAATGCAATTAATGTTCCCCTCAAGGTTTGAAGAGTCATTACTGACTAACTGCTGGTCTCCGAAGTTGGGACTTTGCGGCGTTGTGTTGAAGGGAGACATTTGTCCCTGCTGTAGATATGATTCAGGTTGTGTTATTTCCATTACCTGAGGATCAACGTCTTGTCCATTTTTTCGATCCGTACTAAAACACTGGCAATTCTCAGTCTGCTCCTTGCAAGTTAAACATTCAATTAATTTCTTTAGCAAATCCTCAGCATCCTTCTGTGGCCGTGCAGCATTATTAATCTCTGTTCGGCTATAATGATCCTGAAGGTCAGCGCATAAACCTTTTTTCTTCGGGCTTGGACGAGGCGATTCCTTTGGCTTGTCTTCAGTTGGGCTTGAACAGTCTTCAGCGCTGTGCCCTTCATTGTAGCATGAGAGACCGTCATGGTCATGCTGCTGTGTAGTGGAGCATGGTAGGCTGTTATAGCCTTCTTGCTGTTCACGTGAGCATGGCAGACTTGCATCGTCTGCCGCTGGTTGGTCAGAAGAGGTTGCTAGACCCTCATGGTCTTGTTCCTGCAAGGACTGCACATTGGAGTCTTGCGTTGCTTCTATCGTGGAGGCTGTCCACGAGCTCTCTGTGGAGGCTTGTGACACTGGAGTCACTTCTTGTCCGTGCAAGGACTGCGGTCTGGAGTCTTGCATTTCTGCAATTGTGGAGTCTGTCCACGAGCTTGCTGTGGAGGCTTGTGACACTGGAGTCACTTCTGGTTCATGCGAGGACTGCGCTCTGGAGTCTTGCGTTGCTTCTTTCATAGAGTCGGGAACGTTGAGCGGGACGTGGACCACGCTCTGTGTGGCAGCAGGGCGCTCTCCGTGTGCTTGCACCGCTCCCTGTCTGTTAATGTCAGGCTGCAGCATCATCCGGTACTGATAAGTTGGGACGTCATATCTGCTGGATTGAAGATCCTCAAATCCGAAAAATGAATCCGCATCTGCGTCGGATTCAATGTGGGGGCCGCCAATGTGCAACACGAAAGGTTCGTCCGAGTCATAGTCGTATAGGACCACGGAGCTATCATTGGGCTCGCGAGGTCCGGAAACACTGTAAAGATCGTCATCGAAGTATTCGAGGTCGGAATCATCGGCTTGTGCGTAGGTAACTGCTTGTCGGAGGGTTCTTCGGAGGTCAAATTCATCTCCTGGGTCAATTTGCGGCAATGTGCTGTCATTCCAGGTGAGGGAAGGTTGTTTTACAGCTTTAACAGATTTTTGTTCTTTTGATTTGGGACGTTTCCCTTTTAAATTGGATTTGGGACGTTTCCCCTTTAAATTGGTGCAGTCTGGGGCCTCTGACATCCTGACGCTCGGTATGTAGCACGTAGGAAGCGACTGCGCATGCTCAGATCGCTGTTCCTTTACCGATGGTCGTTTTCTTGACTGCGCATGCGCAGCATCTCGCGCATGCGCAAACGAAACTTCCGGTTCTGCGCACTGCTCGCGCAACTGTGCTAGCGTGATACCTTTAGCAAGATGGCCGCCGACCTCGACCCAGCCCTCTCTCAGGCCCGGGATTTTGGCCTCTGGGAATTCGGGCTCCGTGATCCCAGCCACGAGGTGAGTACTGCAGCTTTTCTTACCTTTACTTGCCGATTGGATTGCGTTTTCTTCACAGTACTTGGAGAATTTGTCCAGGAATGCCTGGTAATCGTACCTTTGCTGCCTCCTGAAGAACCTGAACCTTGTGAATATTTCTCTTGCCCTTGCACCGGCGATGGTGAGGAGAAATTCAATTTTTTCGCTATCATCCAGGTCTTGGAGTTCAGCTGCCACCAGGAACAATTCGAAAACTTGCCGGAATCGCCCCCAGTTTTCGCGGAGATCGCCGTAGCACTGGAGCGGCTGCGGAACCGGGAGCTCTATCATTTTGCCTGGGCACTGCTGGTTGTCTGTGTACACTGAGGTATGCCGGCAGGTATCGATCCACTCCTGTACCATGTGGTGTTGGGTGCTCTGGTGCACAGATGAGCCAACACAGTTGTATGTGGTACAACTCTATTTTATTTTAACTCTTATAATACAGTTCGTTCTGGATACTCTGCACGTGCTGTCTCCCTGAGTGTGTTTGGTGGCAGATGTGTCCTGGTCCTCCTCTGCAGCTAATACTGACCACCGGGGGTCGTGTCTGTGCTTTTATATCTTTCTGTCATTGGTTGTGGTGTTGTGTGTTCTGATTTGTCTGTTGGTGTGTCTATCATGATGTATGTGTTTGAATATCATGACAATTATTACGAACTTTAACATCATAAAAAACATCATAAAGAACATAACTTACAATTATCAGTTAAAGAGAGCTTAACAATGATAATGAAACACTCAATCCTAACTGCTATCTTTTATCTCCACTCAAGCAAAACCACAGGTCAAAATCTACTCTTAAAATACAGTTAGCCAACCAAGGAATAATTGCTGTAATGAGATATCTTTGAGAGAAACTACTAGTCTGCTCAGGGACAGATCAAAACTGAACTCCAAACTGCTGCAGCCCCTCGCTCCTCCAATTAATTACATCATCTTACGAAGGCTAAACACAATGGGCGGGATTCTCCAGCACTTGGCGCGATGGCCCGACACCGGCTCCAAGAGCAGCGCGAACCACTCCAGCGTAGGGCCACCGGAAGATGCGCAATCCTCCGCACATCCGGGGGCTAGGCCGGCAGCGGAGGTGTTGGCGCCGTGCCAGCCGGTGCCGAAGGGCCTCCGTGAGGTGGTGCATGCGCGGAACCGCCGGTGTGTTTCCTGCGCATGCGCAGGGGATTCTTCACCGCACCGGCCATGGCGGAGCTTTACACAGGACGGCGTGGAGGAAAAGAGTGCCCCCATGGCACAGGCCCGCCCGCAGATTGGTGGGCCCTGATTGCGGGCCAGGCCACCATGGGGGCCTCACCCCGGGGCCAGATCCCCCCGCACCTCCCTCCCCCCCCCCGAGGACCCCACTAGACAGCCGACAAGCCAGGTCCCGCCGGGATGGACCATGTCCATTTCACGCCGGCGGGACTGGCCGAAAACGGGCGGCTGCTCGGCCCATTGGGGCCCGGATAATTGCCAGGGAGGGCCAGTGCCAACGGCCCCTGACCGGCGCGGCATGATCCCCGCCCCCGCCCGAAAACCAGCGCTGGAGAATTTGGCAGCCGGCGTCGGAGCGGCAGAGTGGGATTCACGCCGCCCCCCCACCGGCGATTCTCCAACCCGACAGTGGGTCAGAGAATCCCGCGCAATGTCTCTTAATTATCTACTCCCCAGAGTACCTTCTTTATATAAACAAAATTCCATTAGCCCAACTTTTACATTGCTACGGGCAGCACGGTAACACAGTGGTTAGCACAATTGCTTCACAGCTCCAGGGTCCCAGGTTCGATTCACGGCTTGGGTCACTGTCGGAGTCTGCACGTTCTCCCCGTTTGTGCGTGGGTTTCCTCCCACAGTCCAAAGACGTGCAGGTTAGGTGGATTGGCCATACTAAATTGCACTTAGTGTCCAGAATTGCCCTTAATGATGGGTGGGGTTACTGGGTTATGGGGATGGGGTGGAGGTGTGGGCTTAAGTAGGGTGCTCTTTCCAAGAGCCGGTGCAGACTCGATGGGCTGAATGGCCTCCTTCTGCACTGTAAATTCTATGATCTAATTATCCTTTGTGGCTAAAGTGTCTGCTTGTCTTGTACATCAGGATTATAAACAAATTACTGCAGCAGTCAAACACACACTAACCCAGGCTTTTAAACCTTACTACACTGTATACACACAATATAACTGAAATTACCACATTCACCACAAGCGTTCTCCCCTCATAGACTGGATACCTCCAGACCTCATTCCCCTTCCCGGCCTATCCCCTGATTACCGAGTCGCCTCCTCGCTACCTTCCAGAGCATCCCCTACCTTTTGCTCTCTGAGACCCCTGTCACTTCAGTTCACACTGGCTCTCTGCACTTAGTCCCAGACACAGCATTGCAGTACCTCTGCAGCATTGTGTCTGGATGGCTGCTGAACAAGTCAGGACCTCTTTTCAGGTGCGGGCATAAATGCCATCTGCTGCCGATCAACGCTTACTTGTGCTTAAAATGGCAGCGGGCTATTGGAGATGGTATGGATGCGTTCTCCGCCGTCTCCGGATTGCAGGAGTCAAGCCCCAGCCATCCCAAAAATACAGACCAGAGATTAGTTCGGTGAAATATAGATAATAAGTAGCCTTCATATATAATTGTGGTAGCACAATGATTGGCACTGTGGCTTCACAGTGCCAGGGACCCAGATTTGACTCCTGGCTTGGGGCACTGTCTGTACGTTCTCCTCATGGCTGCGTGGATTTCCTCCGGGTGCTCTGGTTTCCTCCACAAGTCCCGAAAGACGTGTTTGTTAGGTGAATTAGACATTCTGAATTCTCCCTCAGTGTACCCGAACAGGTGCTTTAGTGTGGCGACCAGTGGCTTTTCACAGAAACTTCATTGCAGTGTTATTATAAGCCTACTTGTGACACTAATAAAGATTATTATTATAGGACATTATACCTTAGAATTGAATAAAGGTTACCTTACCCAGAAACCTTTGCACACACATAGCGGTAACCTTTGACGCTTTACACCAGATGAAACTTTTCAAAACCCTCTGACAACCACACTGGTACGGACTGCTACAAAGGGTCAGAAAGGACAGAGATATCCCAGAAAAGGAGTAATCCACAAAAAAAATTAATAACCTGACTTGTTCTACATTCTAAATGACTTCTTCTTTTCGAAATGAAAGATTGGAAAGGTATCATAACATGGCGGGGTCACCCGAGTCTGCAAAAGGGCATTGGTTTTTATTTTAAGGGAAGGGTTCATCACACATTGGCTCTAGATAGTACAGAACAAATTTCTATCATGGGTGGCATGATGGCACAGTAGTTAGCACTGCTGCCTCACAGCGCCAGGGACCCCGGCTCAATTCCAGCCTTGGGTGACTGTCTGTGTAGAGTTTGCACCTTCTCCCTGTGTCTGTGTGAGTTTCCTCCCACAGTCCAAATATGTACAGGTTAGGTGGATTGGCCATGCTAAATTGCCCCTTAGTGTTCAAAGATGTGTTGGTTACGGGGTTAGATCTAGGTAGGATGCTCTTTCGGAGGAACAGTGCAGATTTGATGGGCCGAATGGCCTCCTTCTGCACTGTAGGGATTCGATGGTTCAAAGGTCATTACTAATTGGTTTAAAATAACTAATCAACCTCATTGTAATATTGCGAACATCACTCTTACAAGATTCAACTTTTGCTGATATTAAGAAAATAAAAAAATAAGGCTTTGACCGTTTGATGTTCCCCATTATAAACAGAGTAGTAGTTGAAGCTGACCATATAGTTAAAGTTTAAATCCTTTTTTATTAAAACATAAATTTGAAACAATCGAACAAGTTAAAGTCATTAGAGGCATTGATATTGGAAAGTATTGCAAAAAGCAATTGACCAGCTAGATACTCACAAAATACGTCAATCCGCAATACGATAATAATTATAATTAAAGAGATATGATCGAGCCTTATTAAAAAGGGAAGGGGTTTACACAAAGAGGTAATATCTGCTAAGGATGATGTAATTCAACTTAATAGACTATAAGGTAGAGGATTTGAACAAAAACTTTCAAGGTCTATGTTTCTCAGGCTGTCGAGGTGCTGGACAATTTGAAGTGAGCCCTAATGACAGCTCTGAGGTGTCCAGCTCATCAGACAGCTTGAACACTCAGGGATTTAAGGTAATACTTTGTGCAGCCAAAAAGATGTTTAGGGCAGAATCTTCCCATAATTTTGCAAAGTGTAGGTTCCAGTGAAAAAAATGGGAGAATCCGGCTGGAGCTGATGGTGGGAAAACCCACTGGATATTCAGTCTCTTTAACAAAATGTTCTTTTACACGGGAATCACACAGCGGTCATGGCAGCTGGCCTCTGATTCGCTCATCCCCAGCTGGATGAGTCCTATGCAGGTTATTATACCCTCCCCCCACCAAAGTCCGAAAACCCCTCGCGAGAACAATCATAGAGGAGGAGGAACAAACGGGTGCAAACACCACAGTGGCCAGACAAAAAAACAAAAAATAAATAAATAATTGGTTCAGATAAATCGTCACCGAACGGGGAAGCAGAATGGGCAGGCATGTACTCCACTAAGCATTACATCCGACCCAACACCCTCACCAGTCACACAGGGGGCAAAGCCGCCAACAGCCAAACCCGGGGACAGCACGCACCATGGCATCAGACCCATCAACCCAAGGCCCAATCGGCATGGCATGCCTTCCAGCCACAGAGGAAACAGTTGCGGGGAACTTTGGACAATGTCTCATAATTTAAAAAAAAAATCAGGCACTCTAAATTCTATCTAAAAATATAGCACCTACCAAAATGCCAGGGAGCTGTCACACCGACATTCTGACAGCACCTCTACACAGGCAAATAAACACACAGCACAAATTTAAAAAAAACAGCAGGGTTGCATGCAAGCTGCCACAGGACCAGAAGTCACATATGGAATGTCCAGAAAACTCCACACCAGAGTCTCTAGGCGCAAAACCTGCAGTCGTACAATAACTGTCAGCCCGCAGGCAAAATATCACTGTTGCAAATCCCACAGTCCGAGCAGTTGCAAATCCCACAGTCCGAGCAGCCGCAGAACAGTCTTCCAAACACAACTCCGTACTCACGACCAGAATGATGTTCCAAAATGGCGGCGGCAACTCGAGAACAGACTCACCGGTGGACCACTCTGCCAGCATCAGGAAACAACAGCAGACAGAGATGGACGAAACACTACACAACCCACACTGGAAGTCACTCAGAAGGTACCACACCCAGACTGCCGGACACGTCAGTCTCCAGATCACTCCCAGCAGACACACTTCACAAGCCGGCAGCAAAAAACTCGACCCGGTGCTCGCCTTCCATACATTACAGGCTCCGAAAAAAAAAACACCACAGAAACGAACTCTAACATAGTCCACTCTATTTTTTTTTTAAATTCCGGGGAGGTAGCTCAGCCGAACAAGCAGCATGCGGACAGCTCCAATTCATCATCGTCGTCAATGTGATAAAGCCAGGAGAGTCCAACAAGCTTCTTAAAAGTCTTTTATTTCAGCAACATCATCATGCATGCACAGGGCCCAGTTACCTTTCACCAGGTCCTCATTCCTTTTTAGCTTAGCTAGCTCTACAGCTCCCAGCCTTTTATGCTAGTGCTGTGTTAATACAGTCCAATTGAACACAGGGAGCAATCATCCCCAGCTGGATGAGTCCTGTGCAGGTTATTACAGGCAGGGAGCACCTTTAAGGCACTCTCTCTCAGGTTTCTCTCTCCCAGATGATTTAAGAGGCTCCCAGTCAGACCTGTGGCAGGCTATCTAAGAGACTGCAGGCAGTAGCCAGACCTGTGAAGGGGACCACTGGTTTGAAAGGCTGCAAGCAGCTTCTCCCAACAGGTTTGTAACAGTTTAATCCTCTGTCTGAATGGCTGGGAAAAGCTTTGTCTGTGGACTCCATTTATGATACAGCCAGAACCTCTGCACAGAGGCCAGGCAAGCAGTTGAACAGCAGAGTGGATGTAAAATCTGCAGTAAACGTTCAGGGAGAAAACTCCAGAAATATCTCCGGGAGACTGAGCGTGGTTGCATGATAGAATTGCACAGACCTGAATCACCTGGGTGAAGCTGATTTCCCCAGAAGACCGACAGTCTGGGAGTTCAAATAGATGGTAGTCCTAAAAAGGTTCAAACTCGCCAATTGTTTGCAACACCTCGCATTGTGAAGAGATCACCACCTACAAGGACCTTAACCTCAGCAGCAAAGGACCTCAAATCTCCCATACCCTTTCATTCCCTGTTATTTTAAATCCTTTACCTGCCCCTTACTGTGTGTTTGACTTGTGTGTGTCTGGGTGGAGGGTGGGATGGGATTTTGGGAATAGTTAAATGAGGAGACCATTGTCCCATTATTTCCATTATATGTTCATCTTTTACTCTTGTTATAAATAAACAGCATGTTAATGTTTTACTTATAAACCTGATGCCTGTAGCTCACTGGAGCATTCAAGGGTTCTCAGGAAAATACACAAATTAATTCACTTATGTTGGGATTCCGGGGTCTGTGGGGCTGGAAGTGAGCACTCACTAACCCAGGGTGCTGTAACACCATGCTAAATTATTACTCCGATCTTCATTAGCCCTTATCTTACCTGTTAGTCATTTGCCTGACACCTAATGGAATTACTTTTGGAAATGCAAATACTATTTATCAACCCTACAATTCACATCCTCAAAACTCTGAGGAATTTCTCAAACAAGATCTCCCTTTTGTATAACCATGTTGATGTGTTCTAATCATACTATGCTTTTCTAAGCGTATTGTTAAGACATCTTTTATAATAGATTTGAGCATTTTCCTAACACCTGATATTAGGCTAACTGGCCTGTAGTTCACTACTTTCTTTCTCTCTCATTTTTTGAAATGTGGTGTAAAGTTTACCAACTTTCAATCTAATGGGCCTTTCCAGAATCTGAAGAATTTTGGAAAACCATAGCTGGCACACCCATTATCTCTGTGGGTCTCTCTTATAAAGCCTGAGGGGGGCCATCAGATCCTGGTGATTTGTTCGATTTTAGTCCCCTAATTTTCTCCAATTTTTTAATAGATTCATAGAATCCCTTTAGTACAGAAGGCAACCGTTTGGCCCATGGAGTCTCCAAAAGAGCACTCTACTCAGGTCCACTCTCCCACGCCATTGCCGTAACCCTGCGCATTGATCATGGCCAATCCACCTAACCTGGACATCTTTGGACTGTGGGAGGAGACCGAATCACCTGGAGGAAACTGACGCTGACATGGGAGAAAGTGCGAACTCCAAATAGATAGCCACCCAAAGTTGGAACCAAACCCGGGTCCCTGGCATTGTGACACAGCAGTGCTAACCACTGTGTCATTGTGCTGTTTCTCTCTGCTGATATTAATTTCCTCACTTTGTCTAGCCCCAAGGTTATCATTTATTTCTGGTATGAAACTTGTATCTTCTGCTGTTGAAACAGACACAAAATATTGGTTCAAAATCTCTGCCATTCCCTCATTCCCCGTGATAATTTCTCTTGTCTCTGCTTCTGAGGGGTAATGTTTACTTTGGTTTTACAGCCAAGAGGGAGTCTGTTCGAACAGGACTGTTTTCCTTTATTCAGTTGTCCGGAAGCAGAAGGTATTTTGAATTACCTTCTTTTGAGACTAAGTGGTAGTGTATTTTTACAACTCCTCTATTTTTGCGTGATCAAATTTTACAAATAATCCACAGCGAACTTGAATTAGGATTAACTCAAAAAACAGTTTATTCTGAACTTGTGAAAGGACTGTTTCCATTGCCCCAGTCCATATTCACACAGCCAAATGGGGGAGAGAGGACAGGAGGTTTACAACACCTGGACCACAGAAAAACCAAATATTGGTTCACGTGAGTTTGCGTCCCAAAGTCAGAGTCCAATTATTTCACATAGCCATTTCTACTTCGGCTGGTTGAGACTGAGGTTGTAGGATTCACTTTACAGCTGGTGTTGATGTCGCAAGGTGAAGTAGGCACGCTGAGATTGAATCCATTCTGGAGGCAATGGTACAAAATCTCCCAGCAGAGTCCAGTTAGATAGGCCGAGTGTCCTGTCTGGACAGAATCGGCTTCTTTGCGACTTGCCAGCTAGATGGTAAAACAGCAAACTGCCTGTTCAGCTCAGAACAGTAACGTGAAAAGATTGAAAAGGCCAGAGTCTTGAGTCATGTAACCTTCCTTCTTCACAATGACTTTGAAAAAGGATGTTCATCCAACATCTGGAATGGGCTTGCTTTTATTGAGGACTGATAATGTGTTAACCTTTGTGGGTTGAAAGGGGTGTGTTTATGTTGAGGGTTCTGTTGTCTCAGTATACCCACAGACTGCCAGCAAGACTGGCTGAGAAATTGCAAATGGCATTCCTATAGTTCGCCTTGAAATTTGTCTGGCCGGTCACAGGTTGTCTGTTAGTAGCTCCTGAGGCATAACAAGGTGTGAGAGTGGAAATTTGTTTTGTTCTGGAGAAAGGGGGTCAACTATCTCAACTTGTTCAGCAGAAAAATCCAGTTTAAAAATAAGAAATGGCAATAATGCTAAAGCTTTCAAACATATAAAGCATTGGGTTTCTGTTCCATGTTGATGGAACACAACATTAGCTCCTCCCTTCCTTTTTGCTCTTCCGATCTGTTTTTCTTTCTACTCCTGGATCATTTACTCTTGCATTCTTTTATCAACCTTTTAATGGCCCTTACTCCCAATCCTCAAACTGGCTACTGTGTTTTGTTGTTGTAACATTGTGAGCCTCTTTTAATCTAATGCCATCATTAACTTCCTGAGTGAGCCACAGATGGATCTTTCTGGCTGTGCTGAGTTTTTGTTTTTGATAAATAGGATTTTGGTTGAACATTTTTGAATTGTTTCTATCAATGTTTCCCACTTTTTATTTACCTCCATATCTTTTAATCTATTTGTCCAATTAACCTTAGCCAACGCTCATGTCATATTTATGTAATGGGTTTGTTCATGTTTAAGATTCATGTTTGTGATTGGAGTATGTCACTTTCAAACTTAATATGGAATTCCACATATTATGATCACTATTTCCCAGTGGATCTTTTATGATGACATTACTAATTATACTTGCTTCATTACACAATATTAAATCTAGTCAGTCCCAAAATATATTGGTCCAAGAAACTGTCATGAAAACATTCTACAAACTTCTCTTCTAGACTAATCTTGCCAATTTGATTGCCCCAGTCGACATGAAAATTGCAGCCTCCATAATAATTATATTGCCTTTGTTACAGCGCCAGTAATTTATTGTTTTAAATGCTCTGGTCAATGGTATAATGGCTGTTAGGTGCTTATAAACTACTCCCACCAGTGTTTTCTGCCTCTTACTATGCCTAATTTTGATCCATATGATTCTACTTCATGATCATCTGATGCTTGATCCTTTCCCACAAAAGTCCTTCTGTCATCCTTTACTATCAGGGATACCCCACCTCCTTTGGCATTCTGTCTCTCTCTTTAGGGAACCTCTTCTTCCCACGCCATTCTTTGAAGCACATCCTTTGATCTCTAATTTGTTTTACCCTATGCCAACTGGCGCATGGCTCAGGTAACAACCAAAGAAGATTTAATCCCCAACTTGAATTGCATCCTTTACCATAGGCAGCCTTCTCATCCACCTTGCAGTTCTTCTCATCATTCATACAGCCAGCAAGCACCTTTTGTACCTGTTTATCAAGGTCAGGGGCTGATGTTCCTCCCTCACTACATGTTTCCCCATGCCAGCCTGACCTGTAGTCATATCTTCCTGTCTTGGATTGGATTGGATTTGCTCTTAATGTCACGTGTATCGAGGTACAGTGAAAAGTATCGTTCTGCGTGCAGTTCAGACTGATCATTCCATACATGAGAAAAAGACATTCTTAAATATACAATGTAAATACATAACACAGGCATTGGGTGAAGCAGACATGAGTGTCTTACTACTCAGAGAATATGTGTGAAGAGAGCAAGTCAGTCCATAAGAAGGTTGTTTAGGAGTCTGGTGACAGTGGGGAAGAAGCTGTTTTTGAACCTGTTAGTGTGTGTTCTCAGACTTTTGTATCTCCTGCCCGATGGAAGAAGTTGGAAGAGGGAATAACCCGGGTGGGCGGGGTCTTTGATTATGCTGTCCGCTTTCCCAAGGCAGCGGAAGGTGTAGACAGTGGATGGGAGGCGGGTTCATGTGATGGACTGGGCTGTGTTCACGACCCGCTGTAGTTTCTTCTGGTGTTGGGTTGAGCGATTGCCACACCAAGCTGTGATGTAGCCAGATAGAATGCTTTCTATGGTGCATCTGTCAAAGTTGGTAAGAGTCAATGCGGACATGCCAAATTTCCTTAGTTTCCTGAGAAAGTATAGGCGCTGTTGTGCTTTCTTGGTCGTAGCGTTGCGTGGATGGATCAAAACCATTGGTAATGTGCACACCTAGGAATTTGAATCTGTCAACCACCTCCACCTCGGTCTAGTTGATGCTGACAGGACCATTAATCTACTTCTCCCCAACTAAAGGGACATGATTGCCTCCTGGAACAAAGGCTGCGATTCTCTTCCAGAGAAAATGTGCTCCCGCCAGCGGAGAATTGGGACTGCATCCCGCTGGTGTTAGGAGCTGCTGACCACTTCAAAAATGCAAAGTGCTTTCTGCAGTTAGAAAAAAGTGTGGTAGTCTGTGTAGAGGTATTACGGTACCTGGTAATGCTGGAACACCATTGGTAGATATTGTATGTTTCCTATTGGTCAAGCTGTATGGTAGCTCCGCCCTGCAAGGCGGGGTATAAGAGCCCATGCCGCCCCAGCAGCCTTCTTTCTGTACCTGAGCTGCTGGTGAAAACATCTAGCTTATTAAATCCTTCAGTTGGACTACAACCTCGTTTTAGTGGTCATTGATCGTGCATCAATTTAATAAGCTAGATTTAAAAGGATGGATCTCGAATCAAGCTGGAATGTCTGCAACTCAGCCCCCATGTGGCAAACTCAGCGGCAACCTTCAAGCACTGGCTGGCATGTTTTAAAGGATATCTCGGAACGGCCGAAAACACACCCACGGGAGAACAGAAATTGCAAGTTCTACACTCGAGGGTGAGCCCGGAGATTTACACCTTCATCGAGGACGCAGATGACTTCGATGCAGCAATGGAACTGCTAAAAGGACATTATATTCGCCACGTAAACCAGGTCTACGCCCGACATCTGCGAGCAACGAGGCGATAAATCCCTGGGGAATCGCTGGAAGAATTCTACCGTGCGCTCCTGGTGCTGGGGAGAAACTGCAGCTGCCCTCAAGTTTCGGCGAACGACCACACAGAACTCTTGATCCGGGACGCTTTCGTAGCAGGTATGCTGTCCTCCCAAATCCGCCAGCAATTGTTGGAAAAAGACACCTTAGGCCTCAAGGAGGCATGGGCCCTTGCAGGCTCCCTGGATGTGGCCTCCCGAAACGCCCAAACTTACGTTCCCGACCGCGAGGCAGCCGCCTGGGCAGCGTGGTACCCCTCCGCAGCCAACCCCAAGACATCTCCCATCCCCCCACAAGCTTGTGCTGCAAGGCGGCTTGGCAACCCTGGGGGGCCCCGCTGCTACATTTGCAGGCAGGCCAAGCACCCCCGGCAGCGCTGCCCGGCCCGCGCATCCACCTGCAAGGGATGCGGTAAAAAGGGCCACTTTGTGGTGGTATGCCAGGCCCATGTGGTCGCCGCGGTCTCCGGTGGCGAATGTGGACCGCCACCACAAACTTCTCCACGGTCCCCATGCAGCCAGTGGGCGCTGCCATCTTCCTCCTCCAGGGCCACGTGCGGCCCCCGGGCGCCGCCATCTTGCCCACGGACGCCACATTCGATGGATTGGCGCCACCATTTTGTGCACCCCCAGGCATGTGCGACCAATGGGAGCCACCATCTTGGATGGATTCCCAGGACCCCAGCTGGGCTGACCGCACACCGCCCAAAGAGAATACTCAACTGCTGCGATTAGCCTCGGTGACCCTGGACCAGTCCCGGCCTCGAACACTCTCAACTGCTACTACAACAGTACTAATCAACGGGCACGAGACGTCCTGCTTAATCGACTCTGGGAGCATGGAGAGCTTCATACACCCCGACACGGTAAGGCGCTGTTCTCTCCTCACCCACCCCGTTAATCAAAAAATCTCCCTGGCCACCGGTTCCCACTCAGTAGAGATAAAAGGGTTTTGTGTAGCAAACCTCACGGTCCAGGGAAGGCAGTTTAAAAATTACCGGCTCTACGTCCTTCCCCACCTCTGCGCGGCCACACTCCTAGGTTTAGACTTCCAGTGCAATCTCCAAAGTCTAACTTTCAAATTTGGCGGCCCTATACCCCCTCTCACTGTCTGCGGCCTCGCGACCCTCAAGGTCGATCCGCCTTCTCTGTTTGCGAACCTCACCCTGGATTGCAAACCCGCCGCCACCAGGAGCAGACAGTACAGTGCCCAGGATTGGATCTTTATTAGGTCAGAGGTACAAAGGCTACTGAGGGAAGGAGCCGTTGAAGCTAGCATCAGTCCCTGGAGAGCTCAAGTAGTGGTGGTAAAGACCGGGGAGAAGCATAGCATGGCCATCGACTACAGTCAGACCATCAACAGGTTTACGCAGCAGGGCGCGTACCCTCTCCCCCGCATATCCGACCTGGTCAACAGGATCGCGCATTGCACGGTCTTCTCCACGGTGGATCTTAAGTCCGCCTACCACCAGCTCCCCATCCGCACTAGTGACCGCAAATACACTGCCTTCGAGGCAGATGGGCGGCTCTACCACTTCTTAAAGGTTCCCTTCGGTGTCACTAACGGGGTCTCGGTCTTCCAGCACGAGATGGACCGAATGGTTGACCGGTACGGTTTACGGGCAACATTCCCGTATCTCGATAATGCCACCATCTGCGGCCACGACCAGCAGGACCACGACACTAACCTCCAAAAATTCCTCCAGACCGCAACGATCCTTAACCTTACGTATAACAAGGATAAATGCGTGTTTAGCACCAACTGCCTAGCCATCCTCGGCTATGTAGTGCAAAATGGAGTTATAGACCCCGACCCTGAATGCATGCGCCCCCTTATGGAGTTCCCCCTGCCTCACTGCTCCAAGGCCCTGAAGCGCTGCCTAGGGTTTTTCTCTTACTATACCCAGTGGGTCCCCAACTATGCGGACAAGGCCCGTCCCCTGATCCAATCCACAGTTTTTCCCCTGTCGATAGAGGCCCGCCAGGCCTTCAGCCGCATCAAAGCAGACATTGCAAAGGCCACGATGTATGCCATCGATGAGTCCTTCCCCTTCCAGGTCGAGAGCGACGCGTCTAACGTTGCTGTGGCGGCCACCCGCAATCAAGCGGGCAGACCCGTGGCCTTCTTCTCACGTACCCTCCATGCTTCCGGAATCCGCCACTCCTCAGTCAAAATGGAGTTCCAGGCCATAGTAGAAGCTGTGCGACATTGGAGGCATTACCTGGCCGGCAGGAGATTCACTCTCCTCACTGACCAATGGTCGGTTACTTTCATGTTCGATAATGCACAGCGGGGCAAGATAAAAAACGATAAGATCTTGCGGTGGAGGATCGAACTCTCCACCTACAACTACGGGATCTTGTATCGTCCCGGGAAACTAAACGAGCCTCCTGATGCCCTGTCCCGCGGCACATGTGCCAATGCACAAGGGAACCGCCTCTGAGCCCTCCACGAGGACCTCTGCCACCCGGGGGGCACTCGCTTTTTCCACTTTATCAAGACCCGCAACCTGCCCTACTCCATCGAGGAGGTCAGGACAGCCACCAGGGACTGCCAAATCTGCGCGGAGTGCAAACCGCACTTCTACTGGCCAGAGAAAGCGCACCTGATAAAGGCTTCCCGTCCCTTTGAACGCCTCAGCATGGACTTCACCGACCGCAACACATACTTCCTGAACGTGATTGACGAGTACTCCCGGTTCCCATTCGCCATCCCCTGCCCCGACATGACCGCAACCACCGTCATCAAGGCCCTCCAAAGCATCTTTGCACTGTTCGGGTTCCCCGCTTACATACATAGTGAGAGGGGGTCCTCCTTTATGAGCAACGAACTGCGTCAATTCCTGCTCAGCTAGGGCATCGCCTCGAGCAGGACGACCAGTTACAACTCCCAGGGTAACGGACAGGTAGAGAGGGAGAACGGAATGGTCTGGAAGACCGTCCTACTGGCCCTACGGTCCAAGAATCTCCCAGTCTCCCGCTGGCAGGAAGTCCTCCCGGATGCCCTCCACTCCATCCGGTCACTGCTTTGTATCACGACCAACCAAACACCTCACGAACGTCTCCTTGTCTTCCCCAGGAAGTCCTCCTCTGGGACCTCGCTCTCGACCTGGCTGGCAGCTCCCGGACCCATCCTGCTCCGAAAACACGTGCGGGCGCACAAGTCGGACCCGTTGGTCGAGAGGGTCGATCTTCTCCACGCTAACCCCAAGTACGCCTACGTGGCGGACCCCGACGAGATACGGTGTCCCTACGAGGCCTGGCGCCCGCCGGATTCCCACGCACACCCCAGCCACCAGTTCCACCCTCCCTCCCACCGGTGCACCTTACAGGAGGATCGGTCCTTCCGCCGGCCCCGTCTAGGCCCCCCCACCCACCGACGCACCCTGCAGACGCTCCCTTCCCATTATCATCATCATCATCATAGAATTTGCAGTGCAGAAGGAGGCCATTTGGCCCATCGAGTCTGCACCGGCTCTTGGAAAGAGCACCCTACCCAAAGTCAACACCGCCACCCTATCCCCATAACCCAGTAACCCCACCCAACACTAAGGGCAATTTTGGACACTAAGGGCAATTTATCATGGCCAATCCACCTAACCTGCACATCTTTGGACTGTGGGAGGAAACCGGAGCACCCGGAGGAAACCCACGCACACACGGGGAGGATGTGCAGACTCCGCACAGACAGTGACCCAAGCCAGAATCGAACCTGGGACCCTGGAGCTGTGAAGCAATTGTGCTATCCACAAGGCTACCGTGCTGCCCCAGGTCAACCTTTTTCCCCACCAGCGCCATCTAGGAGTGTTGAAGCTGCCACAGAGATCGAGGCCACGCTCCCGGAGTCACAGACACCCGAGCCTCCTCCGGCGTCACCACCAAAGCTTTGACGATCACAGAGGACGACCAGGGTCCCCGATCGACTGATTGCTTCATTTTAAAGTATATATAGTTAATTGTGAATCTGTAAATAGTTACAAAATTCTGTACGGAGGTATTACGGTACCTCCATAACTATAATTTCTACCATGTTACCATGTTGTAATATCAAGCCACCACCCATCCCTTTGAACGCCTCAGCATGGACTTCACCGACCGCAACACATACTTCCTGAACGTGATTGACGAGTACTCCCGGTTCCCATTCGCCATCCCCTGCCCTGACATGACCGCAACCACCGTCATCAAGGCCCTCTTATTTTAACAGGGGGTGAGTGTGGTAGTCTGTGTAGAGGTATTACGGTACCTGGTAATGCTGGAACACCATTGGTAGAAATTGTATGTTTCCTATTGGTCAAGCTGTATGGTAGCTCCGCCCTGCAAAGTGGGGTATAAGAGCCCGTGCCTCCCCAGCAGCCTTCTTTCTGTACCTGAGCTGCTGGGGGAAACATCTTGCTTATTAAATCCTTCAGTTGGACTACAGCCTCGCTTTAGTGGTCATTGATCGTGCATCAAAGAGGAAGTGAAATCACTTAACCACAGGCCGCAGAGGAGCACTGAGCAATGGGCTAACCTCCTTGAGCCTCCTCAGGGTCCAAAGTGCCAGTATCCCGCTTGGCAATACTTACACCAAAACCTGCCCGATGGAGATCCCGCTGTGGGAATCGGAGCATAACCGTGGATGGTGGTGGAGATTTGAGCTTCCAGACCATTAATTGCATTCAAATCAATGGAAATCAGCTGTTCGCATCTTCCCGCTGGCGCGGGACATGAAGCCAGCAACAGCTGATGGGAGTGGAGTGGGTCTGTCAGCCGACGTCTATCCCGTTTTTGTCCCGACGGGGGAATTCTGCGCCGATCGGAGCCAAACTTGCCTACACTGCATTTTCTGCAAGTATGATTGTCTGGGATTGCAGTGCATTCCACAGATCCCCACATGCTACAGTCATGGCTCACCACCAGCCCCGCCAGTTCTGTCCAAACTTTTAAAAAATTTAATTTGTCAATGATTTAATTATTTACTCCGATAAATTGATAGCAAGTTGTACTCACATAGCTTAGATGCAAGGAAGAAAGCTTAACAACTCCGGGAGGCGCAAAAAAAAAGTAGGAAAAGCAGCATCTCATTCCCCCACTGCACAGAATTCCCACCTGAACCAAATTCAGGACTGTCGGTGTCTCACTCCAGCGTTGTCTCCTCTCTGGGAATCCTCTTACTCCAGGTTGGTGAACTGCGAGAGATGATGGGTTGTCTCTTGGTTTCGATGTATCCCCCAGGAGGCTGGTCCAGCTCCTTTTCCTCACACTGCATTGAAGATTGTTGTAAAGATAACATTGTAAACATAACATTTCCTCCAGTTTTGAAGGAGTGGAGGGCAATCAGCCTCCAAAGGATAAAGATTTAGTATCAAGTACTCAGTAAGTTTGTATTGTTCTACCCCACAGGCCAGTGTCATCCAAGGAGGCAGAGACAAAGTCCACCGGGAGAAGGTCATTGCCATCATCACCGTCTGATTTCCTCGACAAACTAATGGGAAAAACCTCAGGCTATGACGCACGGATCCGGCCAAATTTTAAAGGTACAGCTCCCCGCGTCCATCTGCTCATCTCCAGTTTATGATTTTTCTGAGTGTTGGGAGAGCTCAGGCTGAAGCATCTTACTACAAACAGGTTGATTGCTTAAAGGCACGCCAAACCTCTCCCTGTGTTGAACTGTAGAATTATAGAATGGTTACAGTGCAAAAGGAGGCCATTTAGCCAACCTTGTCTTTGCTAGCTCTCTGAAACTTGTCCTTCGCCCTGCCCTTTACCCCATGGCCTGTATTTCTTTTTCTCTTTGAATAGTTATCCAATTCCCTTTTGAAAGCCATGATTAAATCTGCCTCCACCACACTCTCAGACAGTACATTCCAGATCCTAACCACTCACTGTGCAACCTTGTCTCCAGCACACTCTCAGACAGGACATTCCTGATCCTAACCACTCGCTGTATGAATCTGGCTCCACCACACTCATAGATAGTGCACTCCAGATCCTAACTACTCGCTGTGTGAGTATTTTTCCTGATGTCATCGTTGGTTCAATTGCCAATCTCCATAAACCTGTGCCCTCCGATTCCTTTTTTAAAATAAATTTGGAGTACCCAATTAATTTTTTCCAATTAATGGTCAATTTAGAGTGGCCAATCCACCTACCCTGCACATTTTTGGGTTGTGGGGGCGAAACCCACGCTAACACGGGGAGAATGTGCAAAATCCACACGGACAGTGACCCAGAGCCGGGATTGAACCTGGGACCTCGGCACCGTGAGGCAGCTGGGCTAACCCTCTGCACCACCGTGCTGCCACGTGCCCTCGTTTCTTGACCCTTCCACCATAGAAACACATGAACACAATTAGGCCATTCAGCCTATCAAGATAGCTCTGTCATTTAACATGACCATGGCTGACCGGACACTTCAATTCAGGTGGATTGGCCATGTTAAATTGCCCTTAGTGTCCAAAAAACGGTTAGGAGGGGTTATTGGGTTATGGGGGTAGGGTGGAAGTGAGGGCTTAAATGGGTCGGTGCAGACTCGATGGGCCGAATGGCCTTTTTCTGTACTGTATGTTCTATGTTCATTTTAGCATCACTGTGGGAACAGTTTCTCACTACCTCCTCTGCTCAGACCCTCCATGACCCTCCTTATTATCTTCAAATTTCTAAGGCGAATGGCTTCAGTTTCTTCAATCTATTGATGTAACTGAATGGCCTAATTGTGTTTCTTCAATCTATTGATGTAACTGAAGTCCCTCATCCCTGGAACCATTCTTGGATATCTTTTCTGCACCCTCTCTTCATGCCTTCGCATCTTTCCTAAAGTTTGGTTCCCCCAGAGCTGGATACTACACTCCAGTTTTGAAGAAAAGGTCCATCATGTCTTCCTTGGTTTTGTACTCAATGTCGTGATTTATAAAGTCCAGGATATCACTTTCTCCTGTCTCACCACCTTCAATGATTTGTGCACATAAACCCCCAGATCCCTCTGCTCCTGCACCTCCTTAGAGTCATAGAGGTCTACAGCACAGAAAATACCCTTCGGCCCATTGCATCTGTGCCGGTCAAAAACGACCACCTAACTATTCTAATCCCATTTTGCAACAATTGACCCATGGCCTTGTGTACTTACGATGTCAAAGCATACTTCTCAAATGTTATGAGGATCTCTGCCTCCACCACCCTTTCAGGCAGTGAGTTCCAGACTCCCACCACCTTCTGGGTGAAAAAGTTTGTCCTCACTTTCTCTTTAAACTTCCTGTACTTACCTTAAATCTATGCCACCTGGCCATTGATCCCTCCACCAAGTGGAAAAGATTGAATTATGTTTTTTATTTCAGATTTCCTCCCCTCATTCTTCCCACCAATGTGTTGGAGTTAGGCTATTCAGGAATGAAATCTAGAAGCACATTTTGACACATGGCACTGTCATGCTGTGGCTACTGGCAGTCATTTGGATCTTTCAAGACTGATACAAATGTATATTAGATGGGTAAGGATATCAAGGTATATGGAGCAAAGGTTGGTTAGTGGAGCTCAGGTAAAGATCAATCACATTTGAATTGATTGATAGAGTAGATTCAAAGGGCAGAATAGCCTCCTTCTGTTCCTAGGTAACAGACTAGAGGAGCTGAATGGTCTCCTCCTGTCCCTAATAACTGGATAACATCAATTTAATGGTTGAATTTGAATTAACATAGAATTTACAGTGCAGAAGGAGGCCATTCGGCCCATCGAGACTGCACCGGCTCTTGGAAAGAGCACCCTACCCAAGGTCAACACCTCCACCCGATCCCCATAACCCAGCAACCCCACCCAACACTAAGGGTAATTGTGAACACTAAGGGCAATTTATCATGGCCAATCCACCTAACCTGCACATCTTTGGACTGTGGGAGGAAACTGGAGCACCCGGAGGAAACGCACGCACACACGGGGAGGATGTGCACACTCCGCACAGACAGTGACCCAAGCCGGAATCGAACCTGGGACCCTGGAGCTGTGAAGCAATTGTGCTATCCACAATGTTACCGTTCTGACAAGGTTCCACATCAATCCCAGATGTTTAGTGCTGTGTTTCTCAACATTCCCGAGAGTAAGAGAGGAGGAGATGACTATTGCTATAGCTGGCCACTAAATACAGCAATTCTGCCATTACATTAATTATTCACATAAACCTGTAAATAAATTCATAATAAAAACTGACCCACGTGACAGTGTCACATGGAAGCTCAGTCGCTGGGTATGTTTAAAACCGAGATTCTGATTGTTCTAATTGCCAATGACTTAAAAGGGATATACAAACATGGAGCACAAGTAGGCCATTCAGCCCCTCCATCTGGGGATAGTGTGGTGGAGAAAGTTTGAAATGGATGATCAGCCATGATCATAATGAATGGCGGAGGAAGCTCAATGGGCTGAATGACCACTCCTGCTCCTACGTTCCATTACTTTCATTTGTATAGCATATTCCACCACCTCAGGATGTCTTTGGGTTTTACAGTCAATGAAGTACGCTTGAAGTAATATACGAAATGCACATAACGTTCCCACAGAGATTCCACAAACAACCAAGCAGTGACCAGATAATCAGTTTCGTGATGTTATTTAAAGGATAAATATTAGCCATTACCCTCAGGAAAGCAAGGTAAAGAAATAAAAAAAAGTGTTTTTTTCATAAAATGATTGCTTTTAATTTAATAATCAGCCCTGTAAAGTCTCAAGCTTTCACAGGTAATTTGTTCTGCTCTTCCATTGCAGAAATAAACCAAGCAGCAACCAATAGCCCCACTAATGAGAATTTTGTTCCCATTTTGCCCTGTGTCAATGAGACAAGATTTAGCCGCAAACTTCCCCTGAATTAAGTTAAAGATGAACCATTGTGCCCAATTAACTCTTGCGGGTTCCTCTCACAGAAGCAGCCTTCATTGCGACGCCGCTTGTTGATCCTTCAATGGATCAGCTCTTCCTATCATTGTGAAGCAGATTTCACCAAGCGTGGATTGTTCACCCACCAATAGGGAACGTGAGCTGTCCACAGGGAACTGTATGGAAAACAGGCTGTGTGTTTGTTCTTTTTGAAAAGAGAGCACACTTCGACTTGCATCGGAGTAACCCGACATACCAAGCAAGATGTAAACAGGACAACTTTCTGTGCAATCTAGAGTAGTCCGACTGAGTTACAGAAGAACGCTGCGTTAGGAGAGGGAGTGGTTAAGCTAACGTGGCAGAGACAGGCAGGAGGGTGAGGTAGAGGGGTAAGAAAAAGGGGCAATTGATGAAGGAGAAGCAAAAGCGAGAATAAGGAAATTTAGTATGAGGATTGGGGGCAATGTATTGAGGTGGATAGAAAACAGGTTGGCAGAGAGGAAACAACGAGTAGGGATTAATGGGTCCTTTTCAAATTGGCAGGCAGTAACTAGTGGGGTACCACAGGGATCGGTGCTGGGACCCCTGCTATTCACAATATATATTAATGATTTGGATGAGGGAACAAAATGTAACATCTCAAAATTTGCAGATGATACCAAATTAGGTGGGAGGGTGAATTGTGACGAGGATGCAGAGATCCTACAGCATGATCTGGACAGGCTACGCGAGTGGGCAAATCAATGGCAGATGCAGTATAAGTTGGATAAGTGTGAGGTTATTCATTTTGGAAGCAAAAACAGGAAAGCAGATTACTAGCTGAATGGTTGTAAATTGGGAGAGGGGAATGTGCAGCAGGACCTGGGTGTCCTTGTGCACCAGTCAATGAAGGTAAGCATGCAGGTGCAGTACGCAGTAAAGAAGGCTAATGGTATTTTGGCCTTCATTGCAAGAGGTTTCGAGTATAGAAGCAGGAATGTGTTGCTGCAATTGTACAGGGCCTTGGTGAGGCCACACTTGGAGTATTGTGTGCAGTTTTGGTCTCCTTCTCTGAGGAAGGATGTTCTTGCTCTCGAGGGAGTGCAGCGAAGGTTTACCAGACTGATTCCAGGGATGGCGGGACTGTCATATGAGGAGAGATTGACTAGGTTGGGATTGTTCTCGCTGGAGTTCAGAAGAATCAGGGGGGATCTCATAGAGACTTATAAAATACCAACAGGACTAGACAGAGTAGATGCAGGGAAGATGTTACCAATGATGATGTATCCAGGACCAGGGGTCACAGTCTGAGGATTCAGGGTAAACCATTTCGGACAGAGGTAAGGAGACATTTCTTCACACAAAGAGTGGTGAGCATGTGGAATTCATTACCACAGGAAGTAGTTGATGCTAAAACTTTGAATATATTCAAGAGGCGGCTGGATATAGCACTTGGGGAGAATGGGATCCAAGGCTATGGGGAGAAAGCAGGACTAGGCTATTGAGTTGGATGATCAGCCATGATCGTGATGAATGGCGGAGCAGGCTCAAAGGGCCAAAAGGCTTCCTCCTGCTCCTATCTTCTATATATCTATGTATGTATCTATGAAAGCAAGGTGGGGGGGCTTTGAGGTTATTCATGCAAACACACAAAATATTGTGACTGAAACAGACAAGTGAGAAGGAAAATGTCGTGGGGGGGCGGATATCGGAGTCAGAGGGAGTAAGGCAGAATGGACGATGGGTGGGAGTGGGAGTGGGAATGTGACCCAGTTACAAGACCAGAAGTGATGAATCGAAAAACCGATCCAATTGGGTTAGAGTCGGCATTTTCTGCGTCAGTCAAGGTGGGATTTTCCAGCCCCACCGTCTGCCAAGATTATCCGGTCCCGCCAAAAGTCAATGGACGTTTGGCTGGACAGCCGAATCTCCCGCAGCCGGTCTCGCTGCGACTGGGTAGGAAAATCCCGGTCTAAATCTTTCTGCACACCACTTGCATCACACAAACCACTGTGTGGCCTTGGTTGCTAGGGACAACACCTGTAGAATGGAGGATAGCACCTAAAGAGAGCACAATGATTCTATCAGGTGACAGGGCAACAAACGCCATGAAGGATGTTCCTTTATTGTGAACAATCTCATTGAATCCAGGATCAGGGGATCACTCAGTAACAATGGAATAATGTAGCTGACTGCACAGTACTCTGTCCACAGTGACTATGGACTGAAACATCATGGAGGCAGCATTGTTACTGCCCATTTTGTTTTATTAAATACAATTCTTGGGTTATGAACTTGGTTGAACTCTTTGGAAGAGTCTTTTGTTATCCATCCATGGGATGTGGGTGTAACTGCCAAGCCCAACATTTACTTCCCATCCCTGATTGCGCTTCAGAGAAGGTGATGGTGAAGTGACCTTCTGAACCATAGAACCAGTCCAAAGATGTGTAGATTAGGTAGATTGGCCATGCTCAATGCGGGGGTTGTGAGGATAGGACGGGGGAGATGGCCGAGGTAGAGTGCTGTTTCGAAGGGTCGGTGCAGACTTGATAGGCTGAATGGCCTCCTTCTGCACTGTCGGGATTATATGGAAACATCTGCATTGGGTACACCACAGTGCTCCTAGAGTCGATTTCCAGGATTTTGACCCAGGGAAAGAACAGCAATATTTTTCCAAGTCAATATTTGTATGTGACTTCATAGAATCATTGAACTTACAGAGCAGAAGGAGGCCATTCAGCCCATCGATTGTGCACCGGCCCTTGGAAAGGGCACCCTACTCAAGTCCACGTCTCCACCCTATCCCCATAACCCAGTGTTGCTCGTTTTAGCCTTAGTTTACTTATTCTTATTCTGTCACCTTTGCTCATGAGTCGCCAGGTATCTTTCTGATAACGCCACGTGGTTCAAGTCCAAGTAATGATTAATAATGCAACACACCGCTTAGTAAGAGTTAAATTGACGCTCATTTATTATATACAGCAATTAATACTTATACAATAATTCTACTTCTAAACTACTACCTACCACTAAAAGGCCAATACTTAACTTTGGAAATGGCCCACCAGGTCAGGGAAACGAATGGCCTTTCGAATTGGTTCTGGGCCTGTGGGATTCAAAAGCTGGTACAAGTCGATAGTCAGGAGTGCCTATCTGGTAGCGATCGCTGGAGTAAAACCTACGGTTTCCTGTAGAAGGGTCTCGAAGGTTGCGAGCAGGAAAAGAAGGGTCGAGTTGAACTTGGCCCCTATTCTTATAGTCCCCAGAGGTTTCCCGCCTCTTGGGGCAGACCTCGTACCTGGTTCCAAGTGATTGGACTTGGTCCCAATCACTTGGTTCGATATGCTCCAATACTGGAGCGATTCCTTGATCGGGGGGTGGTCGTTTACCTTTCTTTGTGTTAGCCCCTGCTGGCGCCGAAAGGTTTGGGTCGGCTTTATGTTGCTAATTTGTAGCAATTGTTCCCAGGGATGGCTGCTTAAAACACAGATGACTGGGTTGTTGTGATGTTGATGGCTGCAGGTATCGGTCTGGACTGACTTCCCCAGAGGCGAATACACTGTTTTACCTGCAGCTGTCCGTTTGAGTCCTGTTGGCTGATTTTCCCATCAGCCTCTTCCGTTCGCCATTTTAAATCGGGGTTTGACCATTCTAATCGGGAGTCAGCCATTTTACATGGCTACACCAGTAAGCCCACCAAACCTTTTTGGACACTAAAGGGCAATTTAGCATGACCAATCCACCTAACCTGCACATCTTTGGACTGTGGGAGGAAACCCATGCACACACGGGGAGAAAGTGCAAACTCCACACAGGCAGTCACCTGACGTTGGAATTGAACCCGGGTCCCTGGAGTTGTGAGGCAGCAGTGCTAACCACTATGTCACCATGCCACCCGAGAAAGGGTAACTTTCAGCTGGTGGAGTTCCCATGTGCTTTCTGCCTTTCTCCCTCTTGGTGGTAGAGGTCCCAAGTTTAGGAGGTGCTGTAAATCTCAGTGAGTGATTCATGTAGATGGTACACACAGCTGCTGCTGTGCACCAGTGTTCCAAGTGAATGTTTCAGTGGTTGAAGAGGTGCCAAGCTCTTCTAGAGCACGTTTTCAGCACGAGATCCAGGGTGTTGTCATTGAACATACATACAGTGCAGAAGGAGGTCATTCGACCCCATCGAGTCTGCACTGACCCACTTTAAGCCCTCGCTTCCACCCTATCCCCGTAACCCAATAACCCCTCCTAACCTTTTTGGACACCAAGGACAATTTAGCATGGCCACTCCACCTAACCAGCATGTCTTTGGACTGTAGGAGCAAATCGGAGTGCCCGGAGGAAACCCACACAGACACGGGGAGAACTTGCAGACTCCGCACAACAGTGGCCCAGTGGGGAATCGAACCTGGGACCCTGGTGCACTGAAGCCACAGTGCTAACCACTGTGCTATCGTGCTGCCCCCACGGTACTATCGTGCTGCCCATGTCGACAGCCTCAACTGCTTTGTGCATTGAGGCATTTCTTGATATCCCACACAACTCATCAAATTAGCTGAAAACTACCACCTGCGATGCTGGTGATGTGTTGGGTGCTCTGGATCCGTGGAACACATACAGGCCACCACCACTTAAAATAGTGCAACACTATTTTATTAAGTTAAAAACTGTTGAACATACTTTCACTGTGGGTTAACACGATGTTAGATTAAACTAAAGACCTATGCATGTCCGAACCAGTCTATGCACTCAGCACATGGTGAGGATCTGTGCTGTAAGCTGTAAGCTCTGTCCTTGTAGGATGCTGCATCCCGAATCAGCGGGAACTCTGATGCCTCCTGTCTTTATAGTGAGTGTGCTCTAACTGGTGATTGGCTGCAGTGTTGTGTGTGTTGATTGGTCCCGCTGTGTGTTCATCAGTGTGTGTGTCTGCACCATGATATACTGGTGTATATTATGACATTCCCCTTTTATAAAAGAATGTATGTGTGTGGCAATAAATAATGCTTGGTGAGAATGTTCCTAACTACGTGTGGGGTGCAAAGACATATTTACAGGACAACGTACATGAAAACTAAGCTATATACATGGGAAGGTGCCTAGTGCAGAGAAGCAGTATGCAACAAGAATAACGAGATCAACACTATATACAAACCACAGAAACGATCAAACAAAGCAACAAAACAATTCAGAGAGTCTATAAGTCCGCAAAGTTCATAAATTTAGTCTCTGAGGTGGGCGACGAATTCTGGTTGACCGCCTCAAGGGTGGGTTGAGAGCTGCCGGTTCAGGAGCGGGCTGGACTGCGTCAGAGTGAGGAGGATGCAGAATGACAGGGAGCTCTGCATAGTCCATGGCAGGGTCAGCAGGAGGGTGAGGCGACATTGGAGGAACACGTGGCGAGCGTGGAACGAGACGAAGGGCGCGTCGATTGCGGCGCAGAATAGAGCCATCCGGTAAACTAACCAGGAACGAGCGGGGAGCCACCTGCCGAAGGACCACAACGGTTGCAGACCAGCCCCCATCCGGAAGATGGACGCGGACGTTGTCATCTGGAGCCAGAGCAGGGAGATCAGCTGCACGGGAGTCATGAGCCGCCTTGTGCTGTGCACGAGACAGCTGCATCCGTCGAAGGACCGGAACGTGGTCGAGGTCAGGGACATGGATGGATGGCACCGTCGTCCTCAGGGTACGACCCATGAGTAACTGGGCTGGCGACAGGCCAGTGGACAGTGGGGTGGGGCGGTAGGCCAGCAAGGCAAGGTAGAAATCGGACCCAGCATCGGCAGCCTTGCATAGGAGCAGTTTGACTATATGTACTCCCTTCACCGCTTTGCCGTTAGATTGGAGGTACAGGGGACTGGATGTCACATGGGCAAAATTGTACCATCTGGCAAAGTTGGACCATTCCTGGCTGGCGAAGCAGGGGCCATTTTTCGACATAACCATGACGGGGTGCCGTGTCGAGCAAAGGTTTCTTTACATGCACGAATGACGGCAGGCAAGGTGATGTTGTGCAACCATATCACCTCCGGGTAATTCCACAAGTAGTCCACGATCAGGACATAGTCTCTACCCAGCACGTGGAACAGGTCGATGCCCACCTTGGTCCATGGTGATGTGACCAATTCATGGGGCTGTAGGGTCTCACGTGGTTGGGCCGGCTGGAAGCGCTGACAAGTGGGGCAGTTGAGCACTGTGTTGGCTATGTCTTCATTAATGCCGGGCCAGTACACTGCCTCTCGGGCCCGTCGGCGGCACTTTTCCACGCCAATGTGGCCCTCGTGTAGCTGTTCCAGGACAAGCTGGCGTATGCTATGCGGGATGACAATGCGGTCCAGTTTTAGAAGAACCCCGTCTACTACCGCCAGATCATCTCTGACATTATAGAACTGAGGGCATTGGCCCTTGAGACACCCGTCCGTTAGGTGGCGCATGACATGCTGTAGCAAGGGGTCAGCCACCATCTCGCGACGAATTTGGACGAGGCGTTCATCCGAGGCAGGTAGATTGGAGGCCACGAATGCCACATGGGCGTCAACCTGGCAGACAAATCCCGCTGGGTCACACGGAGTGTTGACTGCCCTGGAGAGAGCGTCAGCAATGATGAGGTCTTTGCCTGGGGTGTATACCAGCTGGAAGTCGTATCGCCGGAGCTTGAGAAGAATACGCTGGAGGCGAGGCGTCATATCGTTCAAATCTATCTGTATTATATTGACCAGCGGGCGATGGTCGGTCTTGACGGTGAATTGAGGAAGTCCATAGACATAATCGTGAAACTTAACCAGACCGGTTTCTGGGTTTAGCATGAGGGTAGTCCTGTGGTAGCTACATTTTCATGTATGCATGATCTTGTTCTCTTCATGCCCTTCTATATAACTCATTGAACCAGGCTTGATCCCCTGGCTTGATGCTAATGGGAGTGAGGGATATGCGAGGCCATGAGGTTACAGGTATTGGGTGGCACGGTAGCACAGTTGTTAGCACTGTTGCTTCACCAGGGTCTCAGGTTCGATTCCCGGATGGGTCACTGTCTGTGTGGGGTCTGCACGTTCTCCCTTTGTCTGCGTGGGTTTCCTCCGTGTGCTCCGGTTTCCTCTCATAAGTCCTGAAAGACATGCTGTTGGTAGATTGGCCATGTTAAATTACCCTTTGTGTCCAAAAAGGTTAGGTGGGGTTACTGGGTTACGGGGATAGGGATAGGGTGGTGGTTAAGTAGGGTGCTCTTTCCTCGGGCCAGTGTGGACTTGATGGGCCAAATGGCCTCCTTCTGCATTGTAAATTCTATGATTCTATGGTGAAATATAATTGTGTTGATGCTACACAGTGCCTCATCGGTGCCCGGTTTGGAGCTGCTGGATCTGTTCTGATCTGTCCCATTTAGAACAATGGTACTGCAAAACAGGGGGTTGATTCGCTGGTTCGTGATGCAGAGCGACGCTAACGCTGCTGGTTCAATTCCTGCACCAGCTGAGGTTTTACTCAACCTTGCCCCTCGCCTGAGGTGTGGTGACCCTCCGATTAAATCACCACCAGTCAGCTCTCTCTCAAAAGGAAGAGCAGCCTATGGTCCACTGAGTCTGTGGCGACATTTACATTTACTGCTAAACAGCACAATGGCAGATTGATGAGAATTCTATGGTTGATCTTGTCAATTGTACTTTCAAAAAGGATTTGAGAAGATTGACAATGGGGTTGTTATCAAAATTGAAGGCGAGAGATCAAAGAGGCAGGGCAACGTGGATATAAAATTTATTAAGGAACAGAAGCAGAATTGTTCTTTTCGGGGGGGAGGTGGGGAGGATGGAGTGGGATAAACAGTGACGTTCCCCAGAGGTTGACGTTGGGAACACTGGGCCTTTTGATATTTTTATTGATGAGAACTTGGGCATAACTTCAAAGATTGCATTGTCACAAAAGTTGGACTTATAAACGATGAGAAGAAAGTTAACAGACTTCAATAGGATAGAGATGTCTGGTGAAATGAGTATACAGATGGAGGGTAAAATGTAATAAAGGGAATTATGGAGTCAAGCGTTTTAGTACACACAAAGAGGCAATTCGGCCCATCATGGCTGTAACAGCCATCAAAACCTACTTTATTCCAATTAGAAAATTATATTTTGGTTTAATAAAAAGGAATGACGAGCAGTGATATAAACCGGGGGCTCCCAAACTGGGGTCCACAGAATACAAGGGGTCCATGGAAGCCTGCAGGGGGTCCTTGACAAGACAGACACGTTTGAAAAATTTGAAAGATGCTGCTGAGCTGCTTGTCCAATCAATCTTTTTCCAAGAAAGCTCTATACAGAGTACAGCAAGTATCCCTGTGTTTGCTAACTTTATTCACATGTGGCTTTTGACCTGTAATGGGTTTTGCCTAATTGGAGATAGGGAAGGTATGCGTTAGTAGTAAAAAGGGATTCATTTTATTTTAAGACTTGCTTAATTGTTAATTGAAAAGCTGTTTTCCGCGATGTTGATGTGTTTAATCCTGTGTTAATAATGTTTGTTTTTATATAGAAACTCCATGGTTGTCAGTGGAATCACTCCTGGAGTGAAATATCCTTTCCTCACTGTTTAAAAATTGAAAAGTTGTTGGGGATTGGTCCACTTTCCAAATATGAATTGGCTTCTAGGCCGGTACCGCAATGAGTGTGTGAGAGACGTGTGTATGTACTTGTGTGTACTTGTGTGTGATAGACATGTGTGTGAGAGAGAGACATGTGTATGTGGGTGAGGGAGAGACGTGTGTATGTGCGTGAGGGAGAGATGTGTGTAACTGGGGGAGGAAGAGATGTGGGTGAGGGAGAGACGTGTGAGGGAGAGATGTGTATGTGGGTGAGGGAGAGACATGTATGTGTGTGAGAGAGAGAGAGACGGGTATATGTGTATGAGAAAGATGTGGGTGAGAGAGATGTGTGTGTATGTGAGACATGTGTATGTGTGTGAGAGACACGTGTGTGTCTGTCTGAGAGATGTGTGTGTGAGAGAGATATGTGTGTTTAAGAGATATGTGTGTGTGAGAGAGATGTGTGTGTGAGAGAGGTGTGTGCGTGTGTGAGAGAGAGAGAGACGTGTGTGTGAGATGTGTCTGTGTGTGTGTTTGTCTGTGCGGGAGAAGGGTATGTGTGTGTTTGAGAGAGAGAGATGTGTACATGTGTGTTTAGGTGTGTGTGAGAGAGATATGTGTACCTGTTTGTGTGTATGTATGTGAGTGTTTGTGAGAGAGCGATGTGTGTGTGTGTGTGAGAGAGGTGTGAGAGTGTGAGACGTGCGTGTGTGTGAGACGTGCGTGTGTGTGAGACGTGTGTGTGTGTGTGTTTGTGTGTGAAAGAGAGATGTGTGTGTGAGAGATGTGTAGATGTGTGAGAGAGAGATGTGTACATGCGTGTGTGTGTACGTGTATGAGGGAGAGAGAGATGTGTACGCATATGTGAGAAAGAGAGGTGTGTGTGTGTGACAGACGTGTGTGTTTGTGTGTGAGAGAGCAGTGTGTGTGTGTTTGAGAGAGAGAGATGTCTACGTGTCTGTGTATGTGTGTGAAAGAGAGATGTGTACATGCGTGTGTGTACATGTGTGAGTGTGTGTGATAGAGGTGTGTGTGAGATGTGTGTGTCTATGAGACATGCGTGTGTGTGAGACGTGTATGTGTTTGTGTGTGAGAGAGAGATGTGTGTGTGAGAGAGATGTGTCGTGTGTGTGTGAGAGAGATGTGTACGTGTGTGTGCATGTGTGCGTGTGAGAGAGAGAAAGAGACGTGTACATGCGTCTGTGGGTGCACGTGTGTGAGTGTGTGTGAGAAAGATGTGTGTGCGTGCGTGTGAGGGAGACGTGTGTGAGATGTGTGTGTGGGTGAGATGTGCGTGTGTGTGAGAGACGTGTGTGTGAGAGAGAGAGATGTGTATGTGAGAGAGATGTGCATGTGTGAGAGAGATGTGTGTGAGAGAGATGTGTTGTCTGTGTGTGAGAGATGTGTGCGCCTGTGAGAGACGAATGTGTGTGAGACGTATGTGTGTGTGAGATGTGCATGTGTGTGAGACGCGTGTGTGAGACGTTTGTGTGTATGAGACGTGCGTGTGTGTGAGAGACGTGTATGTGTTTGTGTGTGAGAGAGAGAGAGATGTGTGTGAGAGAGAGATGTGTAGCTGTGTGTGTGTGAGAGAGATGTGTACGTGTGTGTGTGAAAGAGAGAGATGTGTACATTGTGTGTGTGTGTGTGCATGTGTGAGGGAGAGAGAAATGTGGACGTGTATGTGAGAAAGAGAGGTGTGTATGTGTATGTGTGAGAGAGAGATGTGTATGTGTGTGAGAGAGACGTGTGTATGTGAGAGAGACATGCATGTGAGAGAGACATGTGTGTGAGAGATGTGTGTATGGGAGAGACGCACACCCAGCGCGGGGATGGAGAATAGCCGCTCACGCCGGAAATCCGGTGTGACGGCGCTTCCGCGATTCTCCGCTGACCCGCCAGTCACACACGCACGGTCAATGCGGCGCCGGTCAGGGGCCTTTGGAACAGGCCCCCGCAGCAAATCTCCGCGGTCGAACGGCCGAACTCCCGCCGGCGTGGTTTACATGTGGTACCACCCGGCGGGAGCTGGGACCCGCGGCCGTGGTGGCGTTCCTGGTGGGAGATGTGTACATGCGTGTAGGTGTGGGTGTGTGAGTGTGTGTGAGAGAGAGATGTGTGTGTGAGAGAGATGTGTGTGTGTGCATGTGAGAGAGACGTGTGTGTGTGGATGAGCTGTGCGTGGGTGTGAGACGTGTATGTGTTTGTGCGTGTGAGAGAGATGTGTGGATGTGTGTGTGTGAGAGAGATGTGTAGGTGTGTGAGTGTGTGTGTGTGAGAGAGAGAGATGTGTACATGCGTGTGTGTGAGAGAAATGTTTACGTGTGAGGTGTCATAATATACACCAGTATATCATGGTGCAGACACACATACTGATGGACACACAGTGGGACCAATCAACATACACAACACTGCAGCCAATCACCAGTTAGAGCACACGCACTATAAAGACAGGGGGCATCAGAGTTCCCGCTCATTCGAGCTGCAGCTTCTTATCCACGGCCGGGGACCATGCCATCCACATTTTCAATTCTCTCACCTTTGCGGATGATGAAGATAAAACAAAGTTCAAGACGGTCCTCCTCAAGTTTGACACTCACTGCAGAGTAGAGGTGAATGAAAGCTTTGAGCGCTACGTGTTCCAACAGCGTTTGCAGGGTAAGGATGAACCTTTCCAATCCTTTCTAGCTCACCTCCGCATCCTTGCGTAGTCTTCATGATAGGTGACCAGATCGTTTTCGGTGTTCAGTCGGACCCCCTACGACAGCAGCTCCTCAAAGTAAAGCTGTGTCCGACACGAAAACGCCACGAGTCAGTATTCCCACATCCAAGCGGCTGAAATGGCGCGGCAAGGTCCCCACGAGGCGGAATGGGTCCAAGCAATTGAGCAACCCCAGGGCCTCAGCCAGGATGAGGGCGGGCATTTTGCGCCCTTTTCGCGGACTCCCGCGCTTGTGCGCACCAAACGAGGGGACGAAGAACGTAATGTGCAGACGCGCACCACGCACGACTGCACCGCGCATGCGTGGTGGTGCAGTGAACGTGCTGACGCTACGACGTGCGGCAACTGTGATTCCGCCCATTTAAAACGGCAATGCCCTGCCAAATCCCGACAATGCCTGAGATGTGGCAAACTTGGCCAGTATGCTGCCTTATGCCGAGCAGCTCAGCCTGCCAATTCATATCGCTCCAGCCAGCCTCGCAGGAATGTCCGGGCAATTCAACCCACGGTCACCGAGTCCGATGCGGACCTCCCACATAGCAGTGACACCGAGGACCCGAAGGCACCTTTTTGAGTCGTTATTGTGACAAAAAACAGGGTGTCCCCGAAGCAAAGACACCAGCCGCTGTCGGTATACAGCATCGATCCAGACGATGAGTGGTGTGCCACCCTGACGGTCAACCGGTCCCAAATACGATTCCGCCTGGACACTGGTGCCTCTGCCAATCTCATTGCGCGGTCTGACTTCCAAACCCTTCGTGTCAGGCCAGCCATCCTTCCATCAGCCTGCCAGCTATTGGATTACAATGGCAATGCCATTGATGCCAGCGGCACGTGCCAACTTGAAGTGACGCACAGGTCATGCAAAGCCATCCTTCCTTTTGAAATCGTGGGCTCCTCGAAAGCCTCCCTGCTTGGCGCGCAGGAATGCAAGCTGTTGAACCTAGTACAGAGAGTTCACTCCCTCTCTGTCCTGATGACACGTCTGCCTTTCAGGACACCGACTTCAGGGCGCAACTCAACGCCATCATCAACCAGCACCACGACGAAGGCATGAGCACGCTCCCATACACCTGCAAGATCTTATTGAAACAGAATGCCACGCCTGTGGTGCATGCACCTCGCAGGGTCCCAGCACCCCTTAAGGACCGCCTCAAGCGGCAGCTGCAGGCCTCTAGGACCATGGAGGGATTTCCAAAGTCACGGAACCAACCGACTGGGTCAGTTCCATGGTATGTGTACAAAAGCCTTCCGGCGAATTAAGAATTTGCATTGATCCCAAGGATCTAAATCGCAATATCATGAGGGAGCATTATCCAATTCCCAAGCGCGAAGAGATCACATGCGAGATGGCTTGCGCCAAGCTCTTCACCAAACTCGACGCCTCAAAAGGATTCTGGCAAATCCAGCTCGACAAATCAAGCAGGAAACTGTGTACATTTAATACCCCCTTTGGCAGATATTGTTACAACAGGATGCCGTTTGGGATCACATCTGCTTCAGAAGTGTTCCATAGGATTATGGAACAAATGATGGAAGGCATTGAAGGTGTTCGCGTCTATGTCGACGACATAATCATTTGGTCCACCACCCCGCAGGAGCATGTCAGTCGCCTCCAGCGCGTATTCAAACGTATACGTGAGCAGGGCCTCTGCCTCAACAGGGCCAAATGCTCTTTTGGTCAGACGGAACTCAAGTTCCTCGGGGACCACATCTCCCAGTTGGGTGTGCGGCCGGATGCGGACAAAGTGGCTGCTATCACAGCCATGAAAACGCCAGAGGACACGAAGGCAGTCCTCCGATTTCTGGGCATGGTCAACTTTTTAGGGAAGCCTCTCATACCACGGCTCTCAAGAACCTGGTCAGGAAGACGACAGACTTCCAATGGCTCCCTGCCCACGAGCGCGAATGGAGAGAACTCAAAACCAATCTCATCACAGCCCCGGTCTTAGCTTTCTTTGATCCAGCAAAAGATACCAAAATTTCGACCGACGCCAGCCAATCCGGCATTGGGGCAGAGCTCTTGCAACGCGATGAGGCCTCATCATGGGCCCCCGTTGCATATGCGTCACGCGCCATGACCCCCACGGAGCAGCACTATGCGCAGATAGAAAAGGAGTGCCTGCGCCTTCTGACCGGTGTGGTTAAGTTTCACGATTATGTGTACGGACTTCCTCAATTCACCGTCGAAACCGACCATCGCGCGCTGGTCAATATAATACAGAAAGACTTGAACGACATGACGCCTCGCCTCCAGCATATTCTTCTCAAGCTCCGGCGATACGACTTCCAGCTGGCATACACCCCAGGCAAAGACCTCATCATTGCTGACTGGAGAGAGTTCTCCAGAGCAGTCAACACTCCGTGTGACCCAGCGGGATTCGTCTGCCAGGTTGACGCCCATGAGGCCTTCGAGGCCTCCAATCTACCTGCCACGGATGAACGGCTCGTCCAAATTCACCGAGAGACGGCGGCTGACCCTTTGCTATGCGTGTCATGCGCCACCTAACAGACGGGTGGCTCAAGGGCCAATGCCCTGAGTTCTATAATGTCAGAGATGATCTGGCGGTAGTAGACGGGGTTCTTCTGAAACTGGACCGTATTTTCATCCCGCATAGCATGCGCCAGCTCGTCCTGGAACAGGTACGCGAGGGCCATCTTGGCGTGGAAAAGTGCTGCCGACAGGCCCGAGAGGCAGTGTACTGGCCCGGCATTAATGAGGACATAGCCAACACAGTGCTCAACTGCCCCATTTGTCAGCGCTTCCAGCCGGCCCAACCACGTGAGACCCTGCAGCCCCAAAAGTTGGTCACGTCACCTTGGACCAATGTGGGCATCGAACTGTTCCACGCGCTGGGTAGAGACTATGTCCTGATCGTGGACTACTTTTTAAATTACCCGGAGGTGATACGGTTGCACGACATCACATCGTCTGCAGTCATCCGTGCCTGTAAGGAAACCTTTGCTCGACACAGCATCCCACTCACGGTTATGTCGGACAATGGCCCCTGCTTCGCAAGCCAGGAATGGTCCAACTTTGCCAGGTGGTACAATTTTGCCCATGTGACAGCCAGTCCCCTGTACCGCCAATCCAACGGCAAAGAGGAGAAGGGAGTCCATATAGTCAAACAGCTCCTCTGCAAGGCTGCCGATGCTGGGTCCGATTTCTACCTCGCCTTGCTGGCCTATCGCTCCTCCCCACTGTCCACTGGCCTGTCGCCAGCCCAATTGCTCATGGGTCGTACCCTGAGGACGACGGTGCCATTCATTCATGTCCCAGACCTCGACTACGTTTCCGGTCCTTCGCCGGATGCAGCTGTCTCGTGCACAGCACAAGGCGGCTCATGACTCCCGTGCAGCTGATCTCCCTGCTCTGGCTCCAGATGACAACGTCCGCATCCATCTTCCGGATGGTGGCTTGTCTGCAACCGCTGTTGTCCTTCGGCAGGTGGCCCCCCCCGCTCGTTCCTGGTTCGTCTACCGGATGGCTCTATTCTGCGCCGCAATTGACGCACCCTTCGTCTCGTTCCACGCTCGCTATGTGATCTTCCACTGTCGCCTCGCCCTCCTGCTGACCCTGCCATGGACTATGCAGAGATCCCTGTCACTCTGCATCCTCCTCACTCTCGGCAGCGATGCCCGGCCCGCGCGGCTACCTGCAAAAGCTGCGGGAAGAAAGGCCACTACGCGACGGTGTGCAAGTCCCGCAGGGTCGCCGCTATCTCCGGGGAAGAAACGGGACCACAGACCCAGCCCCCCCAGCGATCCACGTGTGACCAACGGACTCCGCCATTTTGGACCCCGGACGCCACGAGGGAGAGATGGGCGCCGCCATTTTGTCCACCCCCGACCGCGCTCGATCCGTGGACGCCGCCATCTTGGCTGAAGGACCCCGACACAGACGGCCACATACTGCCTGATTACGATGCTCAACTTCAACAACCAAGTCTGGCTTCGACGACCCTCGACCAGTCGCGACCCCGGACGCTCCAGATTGCAACCACTACAGTCCTAGTGAATGGCTACGAGATGCCGTGTCTTATCGACTCTGGGAGCACGGAGAGCTTCATTCATCCGGACACGGTAAGGCGCTGTTCCCTCGTAATTCGGCCAAGCACCCAGAAAATTTTCCTGGCGGCGGGATCCCACTCCGTTCAGATCACGGGGTTTTGCATCGCTAACCTAACGGTGCAGGGGAGGAAGTTCCGAAATTACCGGCTGTATGTCCTCCCCCATCTCTGTGCGCCCACACTCCTAGGGTTGGACTTCCAATGCAACCTCCAGAGTTTAACATTTAAATTTGGCGGCCCTATACCCCCACTGACTGTCTGCGGCCTCGCGACCCTCAAGGTTGAACCGCCTTCCTTGTTTGCGAACCTCACATCGGACTGTGCCCCGTCATGGAGTTCCCTCTCCCCCACTGTGCCAAAGCCCTGAAACGTTGCCTGGGCTTCTTTTCGTATTACGCCCAGTGGGTCCCCCAGTACGCAGACAAGGCCCGTGCACTAATCCAGTCCACTACATTTCCCCTGACGACAGAGGCATGCCAGGCCTTTAGCCGCATCAAAACGGATATCGCAAAGGCCACGATGCGCGCCATCGACGAGTTCCTCCCCCTCCAGGTCGAGAGCGACGCATCGGATGTAGCTCTGGCGGCCACCCTCAACCAAGCAGGCAGACCTGTGGCCTTCTTCTCCCGAACCCTCCACGCTTCAGAAATCCGCCACTCCTCAGTGGAAAAGGAGGCACAAGCAATAGTGGAAGCTGTGCGACACTGGAGGCATTACCTGGCCGGTAGGAGATTCACTCTCCTCACTGACCAACGGTCGGTTGCCTTCATGTTCGATAATGCACAGCGGGGCAAGATCAAGAACGACAAGATCTTGCGGTGGAGGATTGAACTCTCCACCTTCAATTATGAGATCTTGTATCGTCCCGGAAAGCTGAACGAGCCATCCGAAGCCCTATCTCGCGACACATGTGCCAATGTACAAGTGGACCGTCTACAAGCCCTCCACGAGGACCTCTGCCATCCGGGGGTCACTCATTTCTACCACTTCATTAAGGCTCACAACCTCCCTTACTCCGTCGAGGACGTCCAAACAGTCACCAGAAACTGCCAGATCTGCGCTGAGTGCAAACCGCACTTTTTCAGGCCAGATAGAGTGCACCTGGTTAAGGCCTCTCGACCATTTGAATGCCTCAGTTTGGATTTCAAAGGCCCCCTCCCCTCCACCGATCGCAACACGTACTTCCTGAACTTCGTTGACGAATACTCCCGTTTCCCTTTCGCCATCCCCTGCCCCAACATGACAGCGTCCACGGTCATTAAAGCCCTCGGTACCATTTTTACACTGTTCGGTTTCCCCGACTATATCCATAGCGACAGGGGGTCCTCCTTTATGAGTGACGAACTGCGTCAATTCCTGCTCAGCAGGGGCATAGCCTCGAGCAGGATGACCAGTTACAACCCCCGGGGGAACGGGCAGGTAGAAAGGGAGAATGGAACGGTCTGGAAGGCCGTCCTGCTGGCCTTCCGGTCTAGGAGCCTCCCAATTTCCCGCTGGCAGGAAGTCCTCCCAGATGCCCTTCACTCTATCCGGTCCCTGCTGTGCACCACCACGAATCAAACACCTCACGAGCACCTCCTCCTCTTTCCTAGGCAGTCCTCCTCTGGAACGCCACTTCTGACCTGGCTAGCAGCTCCGGGACCCATTCTGCTCCGGAAACATGTGCGGGCGCACAAGTCAGATCCTTTGGTGGAACGGGTGCATCTCCTTCACGCCAACCCGCAATATGCCTATGTGGAGTACCCCGATGGGCGACAGGACACGGTCTCCCTGCGAGATCTGGCGCCCGCCGGAGCTACCCACACCCCCCCCAACGCCAATCACCACCTCCTCACTCCCGCCGGTTCATCCCGCAGCCACCCCCTTCCCGGGGGTTCGGTTCTCCTCCCAGACCCGTCCAGGAGTAAGGACACAGGGGACAGCGCTACGCTCCCAGAGTCGACGGGACTCGAGCCAGCGCCATCACCACCACGCCCGAGACGATCGGAAAGGACGACCAGGGCGCCCATCCGGCTCATCGAATCACTTTAACTCTCAACGTTTTCAGTTATTGTGTCTTGTTATAGTTATGGCATCATGCCAACCCTGTTTGGCCCATTGGCCCAGTTTTCAGTTATTCTGTCTTGTTATAGTTATGGCATCATGCCAACCCTGTTTGGCCCATTGGCCCAGTTTTCAGTTATTCTGTCTTGTTATAGTTATGGCATCATGCCGACCCTGTTTGGCCCATTGGCCCAGTTGAAGCGATAATTTTGTGTTTTGTCCAAAGTTACGGCACAGTACCAACTCTGTAAACCCCTACCACCATGCGAACCACCATCCCGTCGTGTTTTTTTTCAACAAGGGGTGAATGTGGTGGTATGTATTAGGGGTAATACGGTACACCACGTGTCGACAGGCTATTGGTGGAGGGATGCCAGGTCCTGATAGGATCTGCCACCTACTGGACTCCACCAAGAAATGCCGGTATAAGAACCCAGTTTTTCCCTCCATTTCCTTCAGCAGTTGCATTCTGTAACCACGCTGCTCGGGATAAAGTTCTGCTTAATAAAGCCTTCAATTGACGTTACCTCAACCTGCCTCGCGTCATATTGACGGTGCTACAAAACTCGATGTGGCCATCTTTGATTCTTTCTCTTTGCGGCTACAACAAAGAACATAACAAAAGAGAAACTGCTGACGAGACCTGGGCCTTAAACAAAAAAAACAGCCAGAGTTTAAGTGATACACTTCACGACCGATTAATTTGCAGCCTCAGGAAGGAAGCCATCGAAAGGAAATTGTTGAGTGCAGAAGCATTAACCCTAAAATCTGCTGTGGAAATCGCAATGTCTATGGGACTTGCTGCGAGAGAAGCTTCACTGATTGGCGTACGAGCCGAAGTCCATTAGCTGGAGTCTGTGAGAAGCAGGCCCACCAAGAATCTATCATGTCATCATGGAAACCAAGTGGGCATATGGCTGGAGATTGTTGGAGCAAGGAGAACACATGCAAACATTGTTGGCCACATTGCAAAGGCTTGTTGGTCACGTCAACCTGCAAATTAACATAGCTATTGAATCTCAACCATTGCTGCCTATAGTAACACACAGGGGTCTGTAACGGTATTGGAAGCTTCCTTTCAGGATTACCTCAGCACCGGCTCTCTCACAATGATCTATGGATCAGATCTTGAGTGCGGTATCGGGTGTGCAACGTTACCTGGACGACATTCTGATTCCATGTTCGAATGATATAGAGCATGTAAAGAATCTAGAAGCTACTTTTGCAAAGCTGCAACTACATAATCTCAGGGTCAAGAATTCTACTCACTATCTTGGACGTGTCATCGACCAAGATGATTTTCACAAAGAATCTAAGAAGATGCCAGAGATCCTGGATGCTCCACGACCATAGAGTGTAACTCAGTTCAGGTCGTTTCTAGGATTATTGAATTAATTTGGAAAGTTCATACCACACTTGGGCAACAAGGCTGAAGCCCTTACACACATTGCTTTGTAACAAACAAGCTTGGCTCTGGATGAAAGATGTGAGGATGCTTATTAAAATGTCAAAACAAATTACAGGAATCGGAGTTATTGGTCAATTATAATCCAAAATTGAGTCTGATGCTTGTTTGTGATGCATCACGCAATGGGTTTGGAGCAGTTGTCTTGCATATAATGCCTTCTGGTGAAGAGCAACCACTAGTATTTGCTTCCAGGACGTTGACTACAGCTGAGTCCGTCAATGCTCAACTTGAAAAAGAAGCTCTCATCATTATCTTTGGTATTCGAATATTTCACCATTATTTTTGGCCGTCAATTTAGTCTATTGACAAAACCATCATCCTTTAACAACAATTTTTGGGCCGCATAAGGGGCACCCTTCGCTCACTGCAAGTCGATTACGACGTTGGCCATTAATCTTGTCGGCACATGATTGTTATCGAATATCCTTGGTCTGAACAGCAGGTAAGCACAGACTCTTTGTTTAGACTGCCGCTGAAAGATCAAAAAGATGAACATGAATCTGATGAACATTTCAATGATATATTCTCTCTGCCTCACATGGAAAATGTTCCGGTAACATCTTCCTGGGTGCGGAAATTGACCCAAACAGATCGGCTAGTGGAGAACTTGTTGAACATGATTCAAAAACGCACTCTAACACAAGAGCATGGAAAGAATCTAGATCTTAAACCAAATCTTACCAGGCATCTTGAGTTGACAGAACAAAATGGAGAACTGTTGTGGGGTACAAGAGCAAACATTCAGCCGTGTTTACAAAGTAGAATCTTGGAAAAGTTGCATGAGGATCATCCCCGTGTAGTTAAAATGAAGGAGTTGATGAGAAACTACTTCTCGTGGCCCGGTTGGATGCCCAATTAGAGGAGAAGATGGGGTTATCTCAATCCTGCGCTGCAGGATACACTGATAGGATACACTTAGTGTCAGAGGTCTAGATGGAGCAGAATTTGTAAGGAGCATCGAGGAGGGTTTTCTAGAGCAGTATGTAAATAGTCCAACTCAGGAAGGGGCCATACGGGACCTGGTGTTGGGGAATGAGCCCGGCCAGGTGATTGAAGTTTCAGTCGGGGATTACTTTGGGAATAGTGATCACAATTCCGTAAGTTTTAGAATACTCATGGACAAAGACGAGAGTGGTCCTAAAGGAAGAGTGCTAAATCGGGGAAAGGCCAACTATATCAAAATTCGGCAGGAGCTGGGAAATGTGGATTGGGAGTAGCTGTTTGAAGGTAAATCCACATTTGATATGTGTGAGGCTTTTAAAGAGAGGTTGATTAGAGTGCAGGACATGTCCCTGTGAAAATGCGGGACAGAAATGGCAAGATTAGGGAACCATGGATGACAGGTGAAATTGTGAGACTAGCTAAGAGGAAAAAGGAAGCATACATAAGGTCTAGGCGACTGAAGACAGACGAAGCTTTGGAAGAATATCGGGAATGTAGGACCAATTTGAAATGAGGAATCAAGAGGGCTAAAAGGGGTCATGAAATATCTTTAGCAAACAGGGTTCAGGTAAATCCCAAAGCCTTTTATTCATATCTCAGGAGCAAGAGGGTAACTAGAGAAAGGGTTGGTCCACTCAAGGACAAAGGAGGAAAGTTATGTGTGGAGTCAGAGAAAATGAATACTTTGCATCGGTATTCACCGAAGAGAGGGACATGACGGATGTTGAGGTTCGGGATAGATGTTTGATTACTCTAGGTCAAGTCGGCATAAGGAGGGAGGATGTGTTGGATATTCTAAAAGGCATTAAGGTGGACAAGTCCCAGGTCCGGATGGGATCTATCCTAGGTTACTGAGGGAAGTGAGAGAGAAAGTAACTGGGGCCTTAACAGATATCTTTGCAGCATCCTTGAAAACGGGCGAGGTAGCGGAGGACTGGAGAATTGCTAACGGTGTCCCCTTGTTTAAGAAGGGTAGCAGGGATAATTCAGATAATTATAGACCGGTGAGTCTGACATCAGTGGTCGGGAAGCTGCTGGAGAAGATACTGAGGGATAGGATCTATTCCCATTTGGAAGAACATGGGCTTATCAGTGATAGGCAACATGGTTTCGTGCAGGGAAGGTCATGTCTTACCAACTTAATTGAATTCTTTGAGAAAGTAACAAAGTTGATTGATGAGGGAAGGGCTGTAGATGTCATATACATGGACTTCATTAAGGCATTTGATAAGGTTTCCAATGGTAGGCTGATGGAGGAAGTGAAGTCTCATTGGGTCCAGCGTGTACTAGCTAGATGGATAAAGAACTGGCTGGGCAACAGGAGACAGAGAGTCGTAGTGGAAGGGAGTTTCTCAAATTGGAGAACTGTGGTGTTCCACAGGGATCCGTGCTGGGACCACTGTTGTTTGTGATACACATAAATGATCTGGAGGAAGGTATAGGTGGTCTGATTAGCAAGTTTTCAGATGACCCTAAGATTGGTGGAGTAGCAGATAATGAAGGGGACTGTCAGAGAATACAGCAGAATATAGATAGATTGGAGAGTTGGGTGGAGAAATGGCAGATGGAGTTCAAACCGGGCAAATGCGAGGTAATGCATTTTGGAAGATCCAATTCAAGAGCGAACTATACGGTAAATGGAAAAGCCTTGGGGAAAATTGATGTACAGAGAGATCTGGGTGTTCAGGTCCATTGTACCCTGAAGGTGGCTGCGCAGGTCGATAGAGTGGTCAAGAAGGCATATGGCATGCTTGCCTTCATCGGACGGGGTATTGAGTACAAGAGTTGGCAGGTCATGTTACAGTTGTATAAGCCTTTGGTTCGGCCACATTTGGAATACTGCGTACAGTTCTCATAGATTATCATAGAATTTACAGTGCAGAAGGAGGCCATTTGGCCCATCGAGTCTGCACCGGCTCTTGGAAAGAGCACCCTACCCAAGGTCAACACCTCCACCCTATCCCCATAACCCAGTAACCCCACCCAACACTAAGAGCAATTTTGGACACGAAGGGCAATTTATCATGGCCAATCCTCCTAACCTGCACATCTTTGGACTGTGGGAGGAAACCGGAGCACCCGGAGGAAACCCACGCACACACGGGGAGGATGCGCAGACTCCGCACAGACAGTGACCCAAGCCGGATTCGAACCTGGGACCCTGGAGCTGTGAAGCAATTGTACTATCCACAATGCTACCGTTCTGGTCACCACATTACCAAAAGGATGTGGATGCTTTGGAGAAGGTGCAGAGGATGTTCGCCAGGATGTTGCCTGGTATGGAGGGCGCTAGCTATGAAGAGAGGTTGAGTAGATTAGGATTATTTTCATTCGAAAGACGGAGGTTGAGGGGGGACCTCATTGAGGTCTACAAAATCATGAGAGGTATAGACAGAGTGGATAGCAAGAAGATTTTTCCCAGAGTGGGGGACTCAATTACTAGGGGTCACGAGTTCAAGGTGAGAGAGGAAAAGTTTAAGGGAGATATGCGTGGAAAGTTCTTTGCGCAGAGGGTGGTGGGTGCCTGGAACGCATTGCCGGCGAAGGTGCTAGAGGCAGGCACGATAGCATCATTTAAGATGTATCTAGACAGACACATGAATGGGCAGGGAGCAGAGGGATACAGATCCTTAGGAAATAGGCAACAGTTTTAGATAGAGGATCTGGATCGGCGCAGGTTAGGAGGGCCGAAGGGCTGTGCTGTAATTTTTCTTTGTTCTTTCTTTGTTCTTTGTTAAGAAATGCATCTCCACTACAAACTTTGCATCCATGGGATAGGCCTTCAAGGCCATGGCAAAGAATTCATGTCATGGTTGGTGGCACAGTGGCCAGCATTGCTGTCTTACATTGACAGGGACCCAGGTTCAATTCTGGCCTTGGGTCACTGTCTGTGTGTAGTTTACACTTTCTCCCGTGTCTGCGTGGGTTTTCTCCAGGTGCTCCGGTTTCCTCCCACAGTCCAAAGATGTGCAGGTTAGGTGGCGTTACGGTGTTTTGCGGATAGGGCGGGAGAGTCGGGTAGGGTGCTCCTTCAGAGGGTTAGTGCAGACTCAATGGGCCGAATGGCCTCCTGCATTGGAGGACTTCTATGGTTATATGGTTGACGCACATTCTAAGTGATCTGAGGTTTGCCATCATGAAATCGACAGCTCCGGAACAGACCATGGAAAGGATTGATGAAGTATTTGCAAGATTTGGGCGACCAGAACAACTTGTGGGCGATAATGGTATTCAGTTCACATCAGCTGAATTTGAGGACTATCTGAAGGGGTGTGCCATTCACCATATCAAATCCTCCCCCAATCGTTCAACTACCAACAGCTTTGATGAATGTTTCGTACAATCGCTGAAGCTATACAGCGAAGGTTTAGAGGGATAAAGGCTCATTACCTAATCACGTCAATAACTTTCTAATGACATACAGAAGCACTGTGCATTCACAACATAAAGCTCACTCGCTAAACTGATGTTCAAAAGGAAACCACGCACACGGTTTGAGATTTTGGGTGCGAATTTCCCACCGTGTTGCACCCGGCGCCGATCTCGGTGCACCAGGCGCAATGGGGAAAAGGCCCAAATTGGGCTTCGTGCCGGATGCCAAACTGTGCGCAAATCACCCAACCTGCACCGCCCAGTACATAATCATATTTAAATGATCCATTAGGCTCAGTTAAATATGCCCTGCCTACTTGAGACCGCATTCTCCAGCTCCCGGGAGTCACTGGCCACATCGGTGAGGCCTTAGCCGGGCACCGATTAGTACTGGTCCCTACAAGCGGAGACCAGACATGATGGCCACACTCCAAGGCTATTGGAGCACCCTGGTGGTCAGGGACGGGGCAGGTCAATACCCTCTCGTACCCAGGCTCCCTGACAATGCCAACCTGGCCATGTCCATGGGATTGATGAAGTATTTTCAAGGTTCGGGCGACCAGAACAACAATCGAGGGGGGGGGTCGAAGGATTGGGGCGCCATTTCCAGTGCAGAAAATGTGACTGAGTGCAGCCTCGGGGGCCTTCCCCGCTGGGCCACCAAAAAAATATATAGTGGTGTCGTTCCCACCACTTGTAGTGCCGGGAATGACCCCACAATTCGCACCCAAAATGGACTAGAACAAAGAACAATACAGCACAGGAACTGGCCCTTTGTCCCTCCAAGCCTGTATGATAGCAACCTTTGCCAAAACCCTCAGCACTTCCTTATGCCATATTCCTCTACACTCATCCTATCCAGGTGTTTGTCACGATGCCTTTTGAACGCCGTTAATGTATCTGCTACCATAACCTCCCCTGGCAACGCGTTCCAGGCACTCACCACCCTCTAAAAAACCTGCCTCGCTCATCTCCTCTAGACTTTGCCCCACAGACCTAAACCTATGCCTCCTGGTGACTGACCCCTCCATTCTGGGAAAGAGTGCCTGTCCATCCACTCTATCCATGACCCTCATAATCTTGTAGACCTCTGTCAGGTCCCCCCTCAACCTCCGTTTTTTAAATGAAAACAGTCTGACTCTATTCAGCCTCCCCACATAGCTAACACCCTCCAGACCAGGCAACATCCTGGAAAACCTCCTCTGCACCCTCTCCAAAGCCTCCACATCCTTCTGGTAGTGTGGTGACCAGAATTTTGTGCAATATTCCAAGTGTGGCCTCACCAAGGTTCTATACAACTGGAGCATGACTTATAAGTTTTTATACTCGTTGTCCTATCCAATGAAGGCAAGCATTCCATATGCATTTGAGACTACCTTGTCCACTTGTGTTACCACCTTCAAAGATCTGTGGACCTACATGCCCAGATCTTTCTGACTTTCTATATTCCTAAATATTTTGCAATCTACGGTATATTTCCCCTCTACGTTAGACCTACCAAATGCATTACCTCACATTTGTCTGGATTAAACTCCATTTGCCATTTCACTGGCCAAGTCTCCAACCAATCTACGTCCTGCTGTAAATTCTGACAATCCTCAACACTATCTGCCACTCCACCAACCTTGGTTTCATTCGCGAACTTGCTAATCAGACCGGCTACATTTTCCTCAAAATCGTTTATGTATACGACAAACAACAGAGGCCCCAGCACCGATCCCTGTGGAACACCACTAGTCACAACCTTTCATTCAGAAAAACACCCTTCTACTGCTACCCTTTGCCTTCTGTGACCGAGCCAGTTCTGTATCCATCTTGCCACCTCACCTCTGATCCCGTGTGACTTCACCTTTTGTGCCATGAGACACCTTATCAAAGGCTTTACTGTAGTCCATGTAAACAACATACACTGCCCTTCCCTCATCAATCATCTTCGTCACCTCCTCAAAAAACTCGATCCTCCCCTTCACAAAACCATGCTATCGCCAATGAGTCCATTTGTTTCCAAATGGGTATAAATCCTGTCCCTTAGAATTCTCTCCAATAATTTATCTACTACCGACTTGAGGCGGACTGGCCTATAGTTTCCAGGATTATCCCTGCCACCTTCCATAAACAGCGGTACCACATTAGCTATTCTCCAGTCCTCTGGGATCTTACCTGTAGCCAATGAGGATACAAAGATGTCAGTCAAGACCCCAGCAATTTCCTCCCTTGCTTCCCTCAGTATTCTGGGATAAATCCCATCCAGCCAAGGAGACTTATCTACTTTAATATCTTTTAAAAGATCCAACACCTCCTCCTTTTTGATGTTAAGAACAAAGAGCAAAGAAAAAGAAAAGTACAGCACAGGAACAGGCCCTTCGGCCATCCAAGCCTGCGCCGACCATGCTGCCCGTCTAATCTAAAATCTTCTACACTTCCAGGGATGGATCCCTCTATTCCCATCCTATTCATGTATTTGTCAAGATGCCCCTTAAACGTCCCTGCTTCCACCACCTCCTCCGGCAGCGAGTTCCAGGCACCCACTACCCTCTGTGTAAAAAAATGTGCCTCGTGCATCTCCCCTAAACCTTGGCCCTCGCACATTATACCTATGCCCCCTAGTAATTGACCCATCTACCCTGAGAAAAAGTCTCCGACTATCCACTCTGTCTATGCCCCTCATAATTTTGTTGACCTCTATCAGGTCGCCCCTCAACCTCCGTCGTTCCAGGGAGAACAAAGCGAGATTGTTCAACCTCTCCTCATAGCTAATGCCCTCGATATATGGCAACATCCTTCTGGTAGTGTGGTGACCAGAATTGGACACTATACTCCAAGTGGGGCCTAACTAACGTTCTATACAGCTGCAACCTGACTTGCCAATTTTTAGACTCAATGCCCTGGCCAATGAAGGCAAGCATGTGGTATGCTTTCTTGACTACCTTCTCCACCTGTGTTGCCCTATTCAGTGGCCTGTGGACCTGTACACCTAGATCTCTCTGACTGTCAATACTCTTGAGGGTTCTACCATTCACTGTATATTCCCTACCTGTATTAGACCTTCCAAAATGCATTACCTCACATTTGTCCAGATGAAAATGAAATGAATGAGAATCGCTTATTGTCACAAGTAGGCTTCAAATGAAGTTACTGTGAAAAGCCCCTAGTTGCCACATTCCGGCGCCTGTTCGGGGAGGCTGGTACGGGAATTGAACTGTGCTGCTGGCCTGCCTTGGTTTGCTTTCAAATCCAGCGATTTAGCCCAGTGTGCTAAACCAGCCCAGATTAAACTCCATCTGCCATCTCTCAGCCCACTATTCACAGCCCTCCAATCAGAAAAGCACCCTTCCATTGCTACGCTCTGCCTTCTATGACCTAGCCAGTTCTGTATCCATCTTGCCAGCTCACCTCTGATCCCCTGTGACTAAACCTTTTGTACCAGTCTGCCATGAGGGACCTTGCCAAAGACCTTACTGAAGTCCAGAGAAACAACATCCACTGCCCTACCTGCATCAATCATCTTTGTAACATCCTCGAAAAACTCTTTCAAGTTAGTGAGACACGACCTGCCCTTCACAAAACCGTGCTGCCTCTCGCTAATATGTCCATTTGCTTCCAAATGGGAGTAGATCCTGTCTCGAAGAATTCTCTCCAGTAATTTCCCTACCACTGACGTAAGGCTCACTGGCCTGTAGTTCCCTAGATTATCCTTTTTACCCTTCTTAAACAAAGGAACAACATTGGCTATTCTCCAGTCCTCCGGAACATCACCAGAAGACAGTGAGGATCCAAAGATTTCTGTCAAGGCCTCAGCAATTTCCTCTCCAGCCTCCTTCAATAGACTTGGGTAGATCCCATCAGGCCCTGGGGACTTATCCACCTGAATATTTTTCAAGACGCCCAACACTCTTCTTTTTGGATCTCAATGTGACCCAGGCTATCGACACACCCTTCTCCAGACTCAACATCCACCAATTCTTTCTCTTTGGTGAATAGTGATGCAAAGTATTCATTTAGGACCTCGCCCATTTCCTCTGGCTCCACACATAGATTCCCTCACCTGTCCTTCAGTGGGCCAACCCTTTCCCTAGCTACCCTCTTGCATTTTATGTACGTGTAAAAAGCCTTGGGATTTTCCTTAACCCTATTTGCCAATAACTTTTCGTGACCCCTTTTAGCCCTCCTGACTCCTTGCTGAAGTTCCTTCCTACTTTCCTTATATTCCACACAGGCTTCGTCTGTTCCCAGCCTTCTAGCCCTGACAAATGCCTCCTTTTTCTTTTTGACGAGGCCTACAATAAATATCTCTCTTTATCCCAAGGTTCACGAAATTTGCCATATTCATGTTTCTTTCTCACGGGAACATGCCGGTCCTGAATTCCTTTCAAGTGACTTTTGAAAGCATCCCACATGCCAGATGTTGATTTACCCTCAAACATCCGCCCCCAATCTAGGTTTTTCAGTTCCCGCCTAATATTGTTGTAATTAGCCTTCCCCCAGTTTAGCACATTCACCCTCGGGCCACTATTATCCTTTTCCACCAGCACGTTAAAACTTACTGAATTGTGGTCACTGTTCCTGAAATGCTCCCCTACTGAAACATCTACCACCTGGCCATGCTCATTCCCCAATTCAAGGTCCAGTACAGCCCCTTCCCTAGTTGGACTATCTATATTTTGTTTTACGAAGCCCTCCTGGATGCTCCAACTCTGCCCCATCCAAGCCCCTAGCACTAAAATGTGAGTCCCAGTCAATATTGGGAAAGTTAAAGTCTCCCATCCCAACAACCCTGTTGTTTTTACTCCTTTCCGTAATCTGTCTACCTATCTGTTCCTCTATCTCTCGCTGGCTGTTGGGAGGCCTGTAGTAAACCCTCAACATTGTGACTGCACCCTTCTTATTCCTGATCTCTACCCATATAGCTCGCTGCCCCCTGAGGTGTTCTCCCACAGTACAGCTCTAACCAGTAGCGCAACTCCTCCACCCCTTTTACATCCCCTCTATTCCGCCTGAAACATCAGAATCCTGAAACATTCAGCTGCCAATCTTGTCCTTCCCTCAACCAGGTCTCTGTGATGGCAACAACATCATAGTTCCAAGTACTAATCCAAGCTCTAAGATCATCTCCCTTACCTGTTATACTTCTTGCAGTAAAACAGTGTACTTCAGGCCACCAGTTTTCAGCCACATCTCCCTGTCTGCTCTTCCTCAGAGCCATACTGGCCCTATTCCTTAGTTCTCCCTCAATTTTTTCACCTTCTGACCTATTGCTCTGGTACCCACCCCCTGCCATGATCCAGTTATCCACGCACCCTACCCAAGAATCATCTTCCAAAAAGTCCCTTTTTATTTGGTGAACACTGATGCAAAGTACTCATTTAGTACCTCGCCCATTTCCTCTGGCTCAATTCATAGATTCCCCCGACTGTCCTTAAGTGGTTCAATACTTTCCCTGACCACCCTCTTGCTTTTTACTTATGAGTAAAAAACTTTGGGATTCACCTCAACCCTACTTGCCAAAGACTTTTCATGACCCCTCCTAGCCCTCCTAATTTCCTGCTTCAATACCTTCCTGCTTTCTTTATACTCTTCAAGGGTTTTGACTGTCCCAACCCTTCTAGACCGTACAAAAGTCTCCTTTTTCTTTTTGACGAGATTCACAATATCCCTCGTTATCCAAGGCTCCCTGAACTTCCAATACTTATCCTTCGTTCTCTCAGGGACCTGACGTTTCTGAATCCTAATCAACTGTCGCTTGAAAGACTCCCACATGTCCGATGTTGATTTACTATCCAACAGCCGCCCCCAATCCAAATTCTTCAATTCCTGTCTAATGTTATCGGAATTTGCCTTACCCCAGTTTCTTACCTTAACGCGGGGGTTACCCTTATCCCTGTCCAAAAGTACCCTAAAACTTATGAAATTTTGGTCACTATTCCCATAATGTTCCCCTACTGAAATCTCAACCACCTGTCCAGGCTCACTCCCCAATATCAGATCCAGTACTGCCCCTTCCCTAGTTGGACTATCTAAATATTGCATCAAGAAGGCTTCCTGGATACACCTCACAAACTCTGCCCCATCCAAGGCCGAGCACTAAGTGAGTCCCAGTCAATATCGGGGAAATTAAAATCCCCTCCCACAACAACCCTGTTACTTTTGCACCTATCCAAAATCTCTCTACCTATTTGCTCCTTTATCTCTCGCTGGCAGTTGAGGGGCCTGTAATAAACCCCCAACATTGTGATTGCCCCCTTCCTGTTCCTGAGCTCTACCCAGATTGCCTCATTGTATGAACCCTCCAAGGTGTCCTCCCACAGTACGGCTATAATATTCTCCATTACCAGTAATGCTACTGCCCCACCGCTTTTATATCCCCCTCTCTCTCTCCTGAAGCATCTATATCCTCCAAACTTCAGCTGCCAACCCTGCCTTTCCTTTAACCATGTTTTTGCGATAGCCACAACATGGTAATTCCAAGAACTAATAAGTGCTCTAAGTTCATCTGCCTTACCTGCTGTACTTCTGGCGTTGAAACAAATGCACTTCAAACCATTGCGTTTGAGCAGACAGGGTGATGTTGTTCGCTTTTTTTGCTCACTACTTCCCCTTCAGCTATTACACCTTCTAAGTTAGCACTCTGGTTCCCACCGCACTGTCATACTAGTTTAAATCCGAGTGAATCCAGCAAGCCTCCCAGTCAGGATATTGGTGCCCCTCCAGTTATCCAGCAAACCTCCCAGTCAGGATATTGATGCCCCTCCAGTTTAGATGCAACCCATCCTTCTTGTACAGGTCACACCTGCCCGGGAAGAGATCCCAGTGGTCAGAAATCTGAAACCCTCCATCCTACACCACCAGTTTAGTCACGTGTTTAGCTGCACTATCCTCCTATTTCTAACCTCACTGGCACGTGGCACAGGGAATAATCCTGAGATTACAACCATCGAGGTCCTGCTTTTTAGCTAATTGCCTAACTCCCTGAACTCCTTCTGCAGGACCTCATCATTCTTCCAGCCTATGTCGTTAGTACCTATGTGTACTACGATCCCTGGCTAGTCACCCTCCTCATTTCGGGATGCCCTGTGTTCATTCAGAGACATCCTTCACCCTGGCACCAGGTAGGCAACATACCATCCTGGAGTCTCTTTCCTGTCCACCGAAGCACCTATCTGTGCCCCTTACTATAGAGTCCCTATAACTATTGCTCTCCTGCACTTTGTATTTGGGACAATATGTTAGCATAGATAGAGGATTTGTTCATGGACAGGAAGGAAAGAGTGGGGATAAATGGTCCATTTCCAAGTTGGCAGGCTGTGACTATTGGAGTGTTACATGAATCAGTGCTGGTCTCAGCTATTTCCAATCTATATTAATGAGTTAGACAAAGACACCAAGGGCTGGGTTCGCCGTCCTGCCGCACCAGATTTCTGCTTCAGCACACCGGCGGGAGGCTCTGTTCGCCGGTTGATCAATGGGGTTCCCATTGTGGGCAGCCCCACGCCGTCGGGAAACCCCCGGGCTGTCGACAAAACGGACCATCCTGATGGTGGAGAATCCAGCCCCAAGAGTCCAAAGACGCAAGTTAGGTGGACTGGCCATGCTAAATTGCCCCTTAGTGTCCAAAACGTTAGTTGGGGTTACTGGGATAGGGTAGGGGGGTGGGCCTAGGTAGGGTGCTCTTTTGGAGGGTCAGCGCAGACTTGATGAGCTGAATGGTCTTCTTCTCCCCTGTAGGAATTCAATCATGTGTCTAAGTTTGCCAATGAGCAATAAAAATGTAAGCTGTGAGGAGGACATAAGCAGTTACAACAAGATGGGCAAGCAAACTGAATGGGCAGCAAAGTGGCATTTGGAGTATAATGTGGGAAAATGTGAGGAATAGAAAAGCAGATTTTATTTTAATGTTTGAAAATTGCAATTATTTATGTTCAGAGGGGTTTGAGTGTGATCTAGTCAGCATGCAGGTACACCAAATAATTTGGAAAGTAAGTGGCATGTTGGCCTTTATTGGAAGGAGTACAGTAATTGTTTCCACAATTGTACAGGCTAAGATCACACCTGGAACACTGTCCAATTTTGATATAAGGAATATAAGGAAGGAAATATTGAGATTGGAGGCAGCACAGTGATAGGCCACTAGATTGGCCCCGAGGATGAGAAGGTTGTCTTATGATTAGAGCTGAGAAAATTGGACCTGTACTCTCTGGAGTTTTGAAGAATGAGAGATAAATTCATTGAAACACATTAAATTCTGAAGGGGTTTGAAATGGTAGAGACTGATGAGAGATTGTTTCCACTGATCGGGGAATATAGAACATGGGGTCACAGTCTCAGGATGGTGGGTGAACATTTTGGATTTGAATTTGGGTTTATTGTCACATGTACCGAGGTACAGAGAAAAGGATTGTTCTGCATGCAGTCCAGACAGATTGTTCCATACATGAAAAAACAGGACATACAATAGTTAGTAAACATAAAAGCGTAAGGTTAGAGATCATGGGCGGGATTCTCCGACCCCGTGCCGGGTCGGAGAATCGCCGGGTGAGGGCACGAATCACGCAACGCCGCTCCGACGCCGGTCCGCCGATTCTCTGGAGACCAGCGAATTTGGTGCTGGCGCGGTCAGTGCGCCGAGTTAGGCCGAGTCCCGCCGGCATCGTTCTCGTATGGTCCTACTCGGTGGGACCTCAGCATTCATGCTGCAGGGAGCGGCCTGGTGGGGGGGGGGAGGGGGGGATCCGACTCCGGTGGTCCTCCACGGTGGCTTGGCACACGATCGGGGCCTATCGATCAGCGGGCGAGCTTCTCCCGGTGGGGACATATGTTCCTCCGCGCTGGGCCCTTGTTGCGGCGGGTCCGGTGCGGAGAAGGCAACCCACGCGCACGCGCGAACCCGCGCTGGCTGTGGCGCGCATGCGGGGACCCGTGCCGCCCATCCAGACGCCAGTATCAGCAGCTGGAGCAGTGTAAGACTCTCCAGTGCCGTGCTGGCCCCCTGTGCGGAGCAGGATCGCTGACCCTAGGGGCCAGATGAAGCCATCGTAAAACGCTCCACCATTTATGACGGCGTCAACACTTAGCCCCAGGATCGTAGAATCCCGCCCAGTGTTTGTGTTAGAATTATGTTTTAAAAGGTTAGTATGGTTATAAGAGATGTAGGAAGAGAATCTGTGGGCGAGAGCTCGCAGAGAGAGTCGCCACGCTTTTGAGATGAGGAGAAATGTCTTCATACAAATCGTTGTGGCTCTTTGGAATTCTCTGCCTGAGAGGGTTATGGATTCTCCATTGTTGAATATGTTTAAGGCGAAGATGGACAGATCATTGGTCTCTCGGGGAATTCAGTATATGGGGGGGTGAGTTTGAAAGTGGACTTGAGGCAGAAGATCAGCCATGAACATATTGAATAGAAGAGCATGTTCAAGTGGCTCCTATTTCTCATGCTATTATACACTTCTGACCAGAGGACACAAATTTAATTGACAAAAGAAATCGGAGCCAAGATGAGAATTTATTTTTTACACAGTGAGTGTAATGTACTGCCTGAAAGGGCGGTGGAAGCAGATTCAAAAATAACTTTCAAATGAAAATGGCCTAAACCTTAGAAAAGAAAGATATTGAGGACAATGGAGAATAGGAACAATTGGACGCCTTTCAAAGAGCTGTCATACACAATATGGGCTGAATGGCCTCTTTCTTGGACATAGAACCACACATATGGACCATAGTTTTTCGGATGGGGGAGTTTTCCTTCCAGGAAACTTGGTGGGGAACACATCCCCACTGACACTGCCTGTCCCACAGCTATTTCCTTGGAAGGAAATCCTGCCTTAGAGAGTGGACGTCAATCTTGATTAATTGGCAACTCTCGTCACTGTATCAGACAGGACAGGGACTACAAGCAGGCCCCAGAGACCAAGTCTTGAGATTCAGGAACAGGTAACTTTTGGGGGTCACAGGGTTAGTGGAGGCCTGGGGAGACAGTGGGATATTGGGGTGTCGGCAGAGAGGGAGGGGTGGAGGGAGGTCCTGCAGTCACCGCGCCTTACGTGGTTGTCGGGGGAAGGGGGGAGTGGGCATTGGTGGTGCCTGATGTTAAAACAGGCCTGTTGATTGTTGCTGGGCTGGGATGGGCTTGGCTGGGATGGGTTTGGCTGGGATGGGCTTGGTTGGCCTGGGCTGGGATGGGCTGGTCTGGGCTGGGATGGGATGTGCTTGGCTGGGATGGGATGGGATGGGATGGGCTTTGCTGGGATGGGCTGGAATGGCTTGGACTTGGCTGGGATGGGCTGGGCTGGGCTGGGATGGGATGGGCTTGGCTGGGATGGGATGGGATGGGCTTTGCTGGGATGGGCTAGAATGGCTTGGACTTGGCTGAGATGGGCTGGGCAGGGCTGGGCTGGGATGGGATAGGATGGGATGGGATGGGCTTGCCTGGGATGGGATGAAATGGGCGGGGCTGGGCTGGGCTTGCTAGCCAAAGCTGCGGCTGCCTGAGTGTGAAATTGCAGAGCGAGGCCGGGGCAGGCAAGAATCCAGTGAGAAACTTACCTGAGAAATTTTCACCCACGTCCCATCCACGGGAGAATGTAAACGAGCAAACCTATGAATCAGGAGCAGAAATATGCAGTTCAGCCCCTCTGTACTGTAAGATTTTATGATTCTCCATTTCCAGGGCCACAGTCACAGCCTCCGCTCCACATTACACACGGACCCACAGTGAACAAAGAACAAAGAAATGTACAGCACAGGAACAGGCCCTTCGGCCCTCCAAGCCCGTACCGACCATGCTGCCCGACTAAACTACAATCTTCTACACTTCCTGGGTCCGTATCCCTCTATTCCCATCCTATTCATGTATTTGTCAAGATGCCCCTTAAATGTCACTATCGTCCCTGCTTCCACCACCTCCTCCGGTAGCGAGTTCCAGGCGCCCACTACCCTCTGCGTAAAACACTTGCCTCGTACATCCACTCTAAACCTTGCCCCTCTCACCTTAAACCTATGCCCCCTAGTAATTGACCCCTCTACCCTGGGGAAAAGCCTCTGACTATCCACTCTGTCTATGCCCCTCGTAATTTTGTAGACCTCTATCAGGTCACCCCTCAACCTCCTTCGTTCCAGTGAGAACAAACCGAGTTTATTCAACCGCTCCTCATAGCTAATACCCTCCATACCAGGCAACATTCTGGTAAATCTCTTCTGCACCATCTCTAAAGTCTCCACATCCTTCTGGTAGTATGGCGACCAGAATTGAACACTATACTCCAAGTGTAGCATAACAAAGATTCTATACAGCTGCAACATGACTTGCCAATTCTTATACTCGATTGCCAATGAAGGCAAGCATGCCGTATGCCTTCTTGACTACCTTCTCCACCTGTGTTGCCCCTTTCAGTGACCTGTGGACGTGTACTCCTAGATCTCTTTGACTTTCAAAACTCTTGAGGGTTGTACCATTCACTGTATATTCCCTACCTGCATTAGACCTTCCAAAATGCATTACCTCACATTTTTCCGGATTAAACTCCATCTGCCATCTCTCCGCCCAAGTCTCCAAACAATCTAAATCCTGCTGTATCCTCTGACAGTCCTCATCGCTATCCGCAATTCCACTAACCTTTGTGTCGTCTGCAAACTTACTAATCAGACCAGTTACATTTTCCTACAAATCATTTTTTTACGACAAACAGCAAAGGTCCCAGCACTGATCCCTGTGGAACACCACTGGTCACAGCCCTCCAATTAGAAACGCATCCTTCCATTGCTACTCTCTGCCTTCTATGACCTAGCCAGTTCTGTATCCACCTTGCCAGCTCACCCCTGATCCCGTGTGACTTCACCTTTTGTACTAGTCTACCACGAGGGACCTTGTCAAAGGCCTTACTGAAGTCCTTATAGACAACATCCACTGCCCTACCTGCATCAATCATCTTAGTGACCTCCTCGAAAAACTCTATCAAGTTAGTGAGACACGACCTCCCCTTCACAAAACCATGCTGCCATTTGCTTCCAAATGGGAGTAGATCCTGTCTCGAAGAATTCTCTCCAGTAATTTCCCGACAACTGAAGTAAGGCTCACCGGCCTGTAGTTCCCTGGATTATCCTTGCTACCCTTCGTAAACAGGGGAACAACATTGGCTATTCTCCAGTCCTCTGGGACATCACCTGAAGATAGTGAGGATCCAAAGATTTCTGTCAAGGCCTCAGCAATTTCCTCTCCAGCCTCCTTCAGTATTCTGGGGTAGATCCCATCAGGCCCTGGGGACTTATCTACCTTAATATTTTTTAAGACACCTAACACCTCGTCTTTTTGGATCTCAATGTGACCCAGGCTATCTACACACCCTTCTCCAGACTCAACATCTACCAATTTCTTCTCTTTGGTGAATACTGATGCAAAGTATTCATTTAGTACCTCGCCCATTTCCTCTGGCTCCACACATAGATTCCCTTGCCTATCCTTCGGTGGGCCAACGCTTTCCCTGGCTACCCTCTTGCTTTTTATGTACGTGTAAAAAGCCTTGGGATTTTCCTTAACCCTATTTGCCAATGACCTTTCGTGACACCTTCTAGCCCTCCTGACTCCTTGCTTAAGTTCCTTCCTACTTTCCTTATATTCCACACAGGCTTCGTCTGTTCCCAGCCTTTTAGCCCTGACAAATGCCTCCTTTTTCTTTTTGACGAGGCCTACAATATCTCTCGTTATCCAAGGTTCCCGAAAATTGCCGTACTTATCCTTCTTCCTGAGAGGAACATGCTGGTCCTGAATTCCTTTTAACTGACACTTGAAAGCCTCCCACATGTCAGATGTTGATTTGCCCTCAAACATCCGCCCCCAATCTATGTTCTTCAGTTCCCGCCTAATATTGTTATAATTAGCCATCCCCCAATTTAGCACATTCATCCTAGGACCACTCTTATCCTTGTCCACCAGCACTTTAAAACTTACTGAATCCTGGTCACTGTTCCCGAAATGCTCCCCTACTGAAACATCTACCATCTGGCCGGGCTCATTCCCTAATACCAGGTCCAGTACCGCCCCTTCCCTAGTTGGACTGTCCACATATTGTTTTAAGAAGCCCTCCTGGATGCTCCTTACAAGCTCTGCCCCGTCTAAGCCCCTGGCACTAAGTGAGTCCCAGTCAATATTGGGGAAGTTGAAGTCTCCCATCACCACAACACTGTTTTTACTCTTTTCCAAAATCTGCCCACCTATCTGCTCCTCTATCTCCTGCTGGCTGTTGGGAGGCCTGTAGTAAACCCCCAACATTGTGACTGCACCCTTCTTATTCCTGATCTCTACCCATATAGCCTCACTGCCCTCTGAGGTGTCCTCCCGCAGTACAGCTGTGATATTCTCCCTAACCAGTAGCGCAACTCCGCCACCCCTTTTACATCCCCCTCTATCCCGCCTGAAACATCTAAATCCTGGAACGTTTAGCTGCCAATCCTGCCCTTCCCTCAACCATGTCTCTGTAATGGCAACAACATCATAGTTCCAAGTACTAATCCAAGCTCTAAGTTCATCTGTCCTACCCGTAATACTTCTTGCATTAAAACGTATGCACTTCAGGCCACCAGAACCGCTGTATTCAGCAACTTGTCCCTGTCTGCTCTGCCTCAGAGCCCCACTGTCCCTATTCCCTAGTTCTCCCTCAATGCTCTCACCTTCTGACCTATTGCTCCCGTGCCCACCCCCCTGCCATACTAGTTTAAACCCTCACGTGTGACACTAGCAAACCTCGCAGCCAGGATATTTATGCCTCTCCAGTTTAGATGCAACCCGTCCTTCTTATATAGGTCACACCTGCCCCGGAAGAGCTCCCAGTGGTCCAGATAACGGAAACCCTCCCTCCTACATCAGCTGTTTAGCCACGTGTTTAGGTGCTCTATCTTCCTATTTCTAGCCTCACTGGCACGTGGCACAGGGAGTAATCCCGAGATTACAACCCTCGAGGTCCTGTCTTTTAATTTTCTGCCTAGCTCCCTGAACTCCTGCTGCAGGACTTCATGCCCCTTCCTGCCTATGTCGTTAGTACCAATATGTACAACGACCTCTGCCTGTTTGCCCTCCCCCTTCAGGATGCCCTCTACCCGTTCGGAGACATCCTGGACCCTGGCACCAGGAAGGCAACATACCATCCTGGAGTCTCTTTCACGTCCACAGAAGCACCTATCTGTGCCCCTGGCTATAGAGTCCCCTATTACTATTGCTCTTCTGCGCTTTGACCCTCCCTTCTGAACATCAGAGCCAGCCGTGGCGCCACTGCTCTGGCTGCTGCTGTTTTCCCCTGATAGGCTATCCCCCCCGACAGTATCCAAAGGGGTATACCTGTTCGAGAGGGGGACAACCACAGGGGATTCCTGCACTGACTGCCTGCCCTTTCTGGTGGTCACCCATTTCTCTGCCTGCACCTTGGGTGTGACCACATTTATATAACTGCAATCTATGACGCTTTCCGGCACCTGCATGCTCCTAAGTGCATCCAATTGCTGCTCCAACCGAACCATGCGGTCTGTGAGGAGCTCCAGTTGGGTGCATTTTCTGCAGATGAAGCCATCCGGGATGCTGGAAGCCTCCCGGACCTGCCACATCTCACAGTCAAAGTACTGCACCCCTCTAACTGACATTGCGTCAATTAATTAAAATTAAATGTTTAAAAAAAAAAAATTATATATTTTTTTTTTCAAGTTACTGTTAACTATCTGTTTCCTAGCACTAGATTTCTATTATAAATGCCAAAGCTAAATATAGTACTCTCCGATCTCTGGCTTAGATACCCCTCTAAATTATAATTTAGTAATTATGTTTAATTAGTTACCAATGCTTAATTTTTTTAATTTAGTGTAGATTCTTGGATGTTTTCATTGACCGTCACGGTCAATGATATGCCATCTCTCAGCAGCAAGTTGCCAACCTCCTGCTCCTTGATCCCCTCTCTTGCTCATGACCTCCTGGATAGGTGAAGTCAAGAGCTGTATCAGAGCTGTACCTCTGCCCTGACTATTAATATCACTTGGGAATCCATATTCAAGTGGAGTGAAAATACAATGAGGCTGATGTTCTCACTCAAACTGTGGTGGAACTTACAACTCGAGTGTTGACGTAGCATTTCCAATGTCTGGATAGACCAAAGGGGGTCTAATCTACAATGAGCCACATTTACCACAAGAGTCTCCATCTGACATAAATGACCAACTTCCCCACTGTGAGCTGGCAATCCACACTGTCTTCACCACACAGATAGAGGGAGGAGTCTCTCTCTCTCTCTGTCTGTACCTCTCTGTTAAAGAACAAAGAAAAGTACAACACAAGAACAGGCCCTTCGGCCCTCCAAGCCTCTGCTAACCTAAAACCTTCTGCGCTTCCGGGATCCGTATCCCCCCATTCCCATTCTATTTATGTATTAATCAAGACGCCCCTTAAATGCACCTGCTTCCAACACCTCCTCTGGCAAAGAGTTCCAGGCACCGACTACCCTCTGTGTTAAAAACTTCCCTCGCACATCTGCTGTGATCTTTGTCTGTCTCTCTCTGTCTGTGTGCCTCTTTCTATCTCTCTGTTTGTCTCTCTGTCTCTCTGTCTGTCCCTCTGTCTGCCTGTCTCCCTGTCTCTCCGTCTCTCTCTGACTTTCTTTCTGCCTCTCCCTCTCTCTCTCTTCCTCTCTTTTTGTCCCCCTCTCTGCTTGTCTCTCTGCCTCCCTCTTTACCTCTCTCTCTCTATATCTGTCTCTCTGTCTATGTGTCTCCCTGTCTATGTGTCTCTCTGCCTATGTGTCTTTCTGTCTATGTCTCTCTCACTCTCTATGTCTCTCTATTTCACTCTCTAACTCACTGGGTGGGATTCTCCCACCCCCCCACCGGGTTGGAGAATCCCCGGGGGGAGCCGCGAATCCCACCCTGCCGCCCCCCCCCCCTCCCCCCGGCGATTCTACGGGCCCCGATGGTCCATTTTTGGCCAATCCCGCCAGCGTGAATTACTCAACTCACGTACCGGCAGGACCTGGCAGGTGAGTATGCATGGGTGAACCTCAGGGGATCCGACCCCGGGGGGGGGCCCACGGTGGCCTGGCCCACGATTGGGCCCACCGATCTGCAGGCGGGTTTGTTCCGTGGGGGCATTTCCACGCCGGGCCCCTGTAGGAATCCGCCATATTGTCCGGGGGACGGCACGGAGAAGAAAACGTGCGCATGCGTGGAATCACGCTGGCCGTTCCGCGCATGCACGAGATCATACTGGCCGTTCCGCGCATGCGCGAACTTGCGCCGTCCATTCGCCGCCGGCTGGAGTGGCGCCAATGACTCCGCCATCCACCTAGCCCCCTAGAAAGGTGAGGATTCCTCACCTGGGGGCCGTTGACGCCGGAGTCGTTGGCGCCGGTTTTCCCGCCGACGTGGGGACTTAGTCCCCAGAAGGGAGAATCCCGGCCACTCTCTTTTTCTCACTCCGTGTGTCTCTCCCTCTCTCTCTCTGCCTCTCTCTCTGCCCCCACTTTGCTCTGCTCCTCTCTATCTCTGTCTCTGTCTGTCTGTCTCTCTGTCTGTGTGTCTCTCTCGCTCTCTCTCTCTCTCTGTCTCTCTTTCTCGATTTTTCTGTCTGTCTGCCTGTCTCTGACTCTCTTTCTGTCACTCTGGGCTGGATTCTCCGATTCTGTAGCTATGTCCCCATGCCAGCGAGGGAACAGTGGCATTTTATGCCAGAAAAATGGTCCTGTCGGGGGTGGAGCATCGGGGGGTGGGCCTCAGGCAATATCCCGAGGCCATGGATACGTGGCTTTGGAGGGGGCAGGGCATCGAGAAAGCCCCCCCCCCGTTTTAGTCAGGAATTGTGATTCTCTGATCGATTGCCGAACGCGATTTAGTCGGCGACCAGAAAATCCAGCCCTCTGCCTCTCTCCCTCTCGCCCTGCCTCTCTCTCTCCCTCTCTGCCTGTCTATCTCTGCCTCTTTCTGTCTGTCTCTCTGACTCTTTCTGTCTGTCCTGTCTCTTTCCTTTTCTTGCCCTTTGACATTTGCATCTGATTCTCTGCCGGTCTTTTTACTTCTCTCTCCCTTTCTCAATTCCATTGTTTTTTTAACCTCTTTTCATCCCTAAATCCCACTGCCTTCTCTGACTCTTTACTCTTTCTCTTTCTGTCTAACCCTTTCTTTCCCTCTCTCCTCCTTTTATCTTCCACTTCCACTCTCTCTGGTTCACGCTCTCTCTCCCTTGCTCCCTCACTCTTACCCTCATGCTTGCCTTTTCGCTCTCATGCTCTTACCCTCATGCTCGCCCTTCACTCAGTCTCACTCTTTCTCAGCCTCCCACGCATGCTCTCTTTTCAGCTTTGCTCTCTTGTTTCCCCTCGCTTTCTCCCTTTCAACCTATTTCTCTCTTGCTCTCGCACTAGCTCTCTCACTCTTCCCCTTTTCTCATCCTAGCTTTTCTCTCTCACTCCCTCCTCTAATTTTTATTCTGTTTGTTTTCCAGGTCCTCCAGTGAATGTTACTTGCAATATTTTCATCAACAGTTTTGGCTCAGTGACTGAAACCACCATGGTGAGCATTGGGATTGGGTGATTGTGGTGGTATGTATTAGGGGTAATACGGTACACCATGAATGCCGAGGAGCTATTGGAGGACAGATGCTGGGTCCCGATTGGATCTGCCGCCTACTGGGCTCCACCCAGATAGGCGGGGTATAAGAACCCGGTTTACTCCCCGCAGCTGCATTCTGTGACTGAGCTGCTGGGGAACAAGTCTGAACAAGTCTGCTCAATAAAGCCTCGATTGAAGTTCTCTACGTCTCGCCTCGTGTGTGATCGATGGTGCTACAATTTATTGAGCAGACTTAAAAAGGAATATGGAGCTCCGGATCGCCCCAGAGTGCCTGCGAATCGGCCCCCAAGCAGCTAACGCAACATCGGCGTTTAAACACTGGCTGGCGTGCTTTGAGGGGTACCTCCGAACGGCCCCCGGCAGACCAACGGAAGACCAGAAGTTGCAGGTCCTGCATTCCTGAGTGAGTCCCGAAATCTACGCACTCATCGAGGACGCGGAACAATTCCCAGCGGCGATTAACTTGCTGAAACAGACCTACATTAGGCCCGTCAACCAGGTCTACGCACGCTACCAGCTCGCGACGAGACAACATATCCCCGGGGAATCGCTGGCCGAATTCTTCAATGCGCTGACGAGCCTGGGAAGAAACTGCGACTGCCCAGCGGTAACGGCGAATGAACATCCGGACCTCCTGATCAGAGACGCTTACGTAACAGGTTTGGCATCGTCGCAAATTCGCCAGAGACGTTTAGAGAAAGACTCACTCGGACTCACTCGACGTGGCCTCTGGTCGCCTATGCCCCCGACCGCACTACAACCCCTTAGGCTCCGTGGACCCCTGCCGTGACCGACCCCCCGGCACCCCCCACCCCTCCGCAAGCGTGCGCAGCCAGAATCCCAGACCACCCGGGGGGGGGGCCCGCTGCTACTTTTGCGGGCAGCCAAAACACCCCCGCCAGCGCTGGCCGGCCCGCTCGGCCACCTGTAAAAGCTGCGGCAAAAAGGGGCACTACGCAGCGGTGTGCCAGTCCCGTGAGGTCGCCGCTAACTCCGGGGAACAAACGGGACAACAGGCTCAACCCCCCCAGCGACCCACGGGCGGCCAACGGGTGCTGCCATTTTGGATCCCGGACACTACTAGGGGGGGACGGGCGCTGCCATCTTCCTACCCACGGGCCGCGTGCGATCCATCGGAGCGGCCATCTTGTCCACTCCCGGCCGCGTGCGACCCATGGGAGCGGCCATCTTGTCCACCCCCGGCAGCGTGCGATCCACGTCCGCCGCCATCTTGGCTGACATGCAAGGACCCCAGCGTGGACGGCTCCACACTGCCTGAAGACAACAATCTGATGCACCAACCACGTTTGGCATCGGTGACCCTCGACCAGTCGCGGCCCCGGACGCTCCAGACGACAATGACAAAGGTGCTGGTGAACGCGCACGAGATGCCGTGTTTGATCAACTCGGGGAGCACGGAGAGTTTTATTCATCCGGACATGGTAAGACGCTGTTCCCTGGTAATTCTGCCAAGCACCCAAAAAATTTTCCTGGCGGCAGGGTCCCACTCCGTTGAAATCAAAGGGTTCTGCATCGCAAACCTAACGGTGCAGGGGAGAGAGTTCAAAAATTACCGGCAGTATGTCTTCCCCCATCTCTGCGCTCCCACTCTCCTGGGGTTGGACTTCCAATGTAACCTCCAGAGCTTAACATTTAAATTTGGTGGCCCTATACCCCCACTGACTATCTGCGGCCTCGCGACAGTCAAGGTCGAACCGCCTTCCTTGTTTGCGAACCTCACCCCGGATTGCAAACCCGTCGCCACTAGGAGCAGACGGTACAGCACCCAGGACCGTACGTTTATCAGGTCCGAAGTCCAGCGGCTGCTGAAGGAAGGCATAATCCAGGCCAGCAATAGTCCCTGGAGAGCTCAGGTGGTAGTAGTGAAGACAGGGGAGAAGCAGAGGAAGGTCGTAGACTACAGTCAGGCCATCAACAGGTACACGCAGCTAGATGCGTACCCTCTTCCCCGCATATCCGACATGGTCAATCGGATTGCACAGTACAAGGTCTTCTCCACCGTGGACCTCTGGTCCGCCTACCACCAGCTCCCCATTCGCCCCGGTAACCGCAAGTACACTGCCTTCGAAGCAGACGGGCGGTTATACCACTTCTTAAGGGTTCCATTCGGCGTCACGAACGGAGTCTCAGTCTTCCAACGGGAGATGGACCGAATGGTTGACCAGCACGGTTTACGGGCCACGTTCCCGTACCTCGACAACGTCACCATCTGCGGCCACGACCAGCAGGACCACGACGCCAACATCCGCAAATTCCTCCAGACCACTAACGCCCTCAACCTCACCTACAACGAGGGAGAAATGCATGTTTAGCACCCACCGTCTAGCCATCTTGGGCTACGTAGTGCGTAATGGAGTGGTAGGCCCCGACCCTGAATGCATGCGCCCCCTCATGGAGTTCCCTCTTCCCCACTGTGCCAAAGCCCTGAAATGCTGCCTGGGCTTCTTTTCTTATTACGTCCAGTGGGTCCCCCACTATGCAGACAAGGCCCGCCCTCTAATACAGTCCACTACTTTTCCCCTGTCGACAGAGGCCCGCCAGGCCTTCAGCCGCATCAATGCGGATATCGCAAAGGCCATGATGCGCGCCATCGACGAGTCCCTCCCTTTCCAAGTCAAGAGCGACGCATCCGACATAGCTCTGGCGGCCACTCTCAACCAAGCGGGCAGACCCGTGGCCTTTTTCTCCCGGACCCTCCACGCTTCAGAAATTCACCACTCCTCAGAAGAAAAGGAGGCGCAAGCCATAGTGGAAGCTGTGCGACATTGGAGGCATTACCTGGCCGGTAGGAGATTCACTCTCCTCACTGACCAACGCTCGGTAGCCTTCATGTTCGATAATGCACAGCGGGGCAAAATTAAAAATGACAAGATCTTAAGGTGGAGGATCGAGCTCTCCACCTTCAACTATGAGATCTTGTACCGTCCCGGAAAGCTGAACGAGCCGTCCGATGCCCTATCTCGCGGCACATGTGCCAACGCACAAGTAGACTGCCTCCAAGCCCTCCACGAGGACCTCTGCCACCCGGGGGTCACTCGCTTCTACCACTTTATAAAGGCCCACAACCTCCCGTACTCCGTCGAGGAGGTCCGAACAGTCACCAGGAACTGCCAAATCTGTGCAGAATGCAAACCGCATTTTTTAAGGCCAGATAGAACTCACCTGATAAAGGCTTCCCGTCCCTTTGAACGCCTCAGTCTGGATTTCAAAGGCCCCCTCTCCTCCACCGATCGCAACACGTACTTTCTTAACGTTGTTGACGAATACTCCCGTTTCCCCTTCGCCATCCCCTGCCCCGACATGACCGCGGCCACGGTCATTAAAGCCCTCTGCACCATCTTTACCCTGTTCGGTTTCCCCGCCTACATCCATAGCGATAGGGGGTCCTCCTTCATGAGTGACGAGCTGCGTCAATTCCTGCTCAGCAAGGGCATAGCCTCGAGCAGGACGACCAGCTACAACCCCCGGGGGAACGGGCAGGTAGAGAGTGAGAACAGAACGGTCTGGAAGACCGTCCTACTGGCCCTGCGGTCTAGGAATCTCCCAACTTCCCGCTGGCAGGAAGTCCTCCCGGATGCCCTTCATTCTACCCGGTCCCTGCTGTGCACCACCACGAACCAAACGCCGCACGAGCGCCTCCTTGTCTTCCCTAGGAAGTCCGCTTCTGGAAAGTCACTACCGACCTGGCTGGCAGCCTCGGGACCCATCCTGCTCCGGAAACATGTGGGGGCGCACAAATCAGACCCACTGGTGGAAAAGGTACATCTACTCCACGCCAACCCGCAGTATGCCTACGTGGCGTTCCCAGACGGCCGACAGGACACGGTCTCTCTGCGGGACCTGGCACGCGCCGGAGCTCCCCACACCCCCCTAACACCAATCACCACCCCCTCACTCCCGTCGGTGCACCCCACAGCCACCCCCTTCCTGAGGGGATCGGTTCTCCTCCCAGGCCCGCCCAACGGTAGGGAAACAGAGAGGGACAGCACGATGCTCCCAGAGTCGACCGGACCCGAGCCAGCACCACCACCACCACCACCTGGGTTGCGACGATCGGAGAGGGCGACCAGAGCACCATCTCGACTCATCGAGTCAACTTAAGTTGTATATAATTCAGTGGCCCAGTAAAGCGGCATTGTTGTAAATAGTTAACGCCGCTAATCGGGTAAAATGTGAATAATTCGGTGGCCCAGTAAAAGCGGCATGGTTGTATATAGTTCAATGGTTAAGGCACCGACCCTGTAAACCCCTCCCACCATACCACCCACCACCCCGCCGGGTTCTTTTTTAACAAGGGGAGAATGTGGTGGTATGTATTAGGGGTAATACGGTACACCATGAATGCCGAGGAGCTATTGGAGGACAGATGCTGGGTCCCGATTGGATCTGCCGCCTACTGGGCTCCACCCAGATAGGCGGGGTATAAGAACCCGGTTTACTCCCCGCAGCTGCATTCTGTGACTGAGCTGCTGGGGAACAAGTCTGAACAAGTCTGCTCAATAAAGCCTCGATTGAAGTTCTCTACGTCTCGCCTCGTGTGTGATCGATGGTGCTACACTGGGTGAGATTGGCAGATAGTGACACTGATCACTTCATCAACCCTCACTCTCTGCTTTTTTTTCGATCACCTTTCCTGCAGTGAGGGGTTTTGGTTGAAGCTGACATTGTAGTTTGTGGGTTGTTGGCAGCTGCACTGTTCGAGGTGCTGGGCGCGAATTCACGGTACAGAAACAGAATCCAGTTTCGGGGTGTAGTGCCAAGAACGACACCGCTATTGAATAGCACTTTGACTTTTTTGGGGGCCTTGGTGAGGAATACCCAGTTAAGGCCGCATTACATAATTTCCTGCACTGGTGAGTTCAGTTTGCCAGTACAGGAAGTGTTTTTGCGGATCAGGGCGCCATTTTAAATGCTTCCCTGATCTTTTAACTTTCCCTCAGCCACCCCATCACGGCCTCCGAACCCCCCCCCCCCCCCCGCCCCTCCTGCTGCACACAACTTACCTCTTACGGGGTCCTCAAACCCCTCCTTCCCCCACCTCTTAAACGCAGGCCATTGCTGGGCATGGCCAACCTAGTACATGGGCAGCTTGGCACTGCCAGTTTGGCACCCTGCCAGTGCCACCCGAGCATCCTGGAAGTACCAGGATGGTACTGTAAAAGTGCCAGGATGGCGGCGGGTGTGTGAGGGTACCTCTGTGCCCAGAGCCCGACCACCCATGGGTCTCTAATGACTTGAGAGACTCCTCCATGTGCGGTTACGGTCAGTCCACATTTGTGGAAACTAGAGTCAAGTGGCACCCTGGTGAGGTCACCCTGGTACGGCTGTTAGGTCCCAGGGCCCGGGAGAATATGGCACAGTATATTTAAATGAGCCTAATGGCTCACTTAAATAAGTTAATCTGGATCGCGCGCAGTTAAATCTCGCAAGATGTTTCGAGCATCGTGAATCTCGCGAGAAGCCTCTCCCACATTTAATGGCCTTATCATGTCAACAAGTTGGGAGGGACGAGGCCATTGAATCTTGCCCACTATCTCTCAGATCAGACATTAAACTGCCTGCCCTCTCGGGTGGATATAGAGTACCCCGCTATGTTGAAGAAAAGCAGGTGAGCTCAGCCCAGTGCTAGCCAATATTTCTTCCTCCGAGAAAACTCTGAGAAAAAGCAGCATACTGACAATGTTACTGAGCTGACTTGACATTCAGGAGACAACTGGGGGAATTTAACTCCAATTAATTAATTAATCTGGATTTAAAAACCAGCTAGTTTCAGAAAAGCTGATTATGAGACGACAGATTGTCATTAAAAACCCATCCAGTTCACCAATGCCCTTTTAGCAAAGAAATGCACCGCCCTTCCAGAGTGTGATGTAGAGATGCCGGTGTTGGACTGGGGTGAGCACAGTAAGAAGTCTTACAACACCAGGTTAAAGTCCAACAGGTTTGTTTCAAACACTAGCTTTCGGAGCACTGTGAGGACTTTAACCTGGTATTGTAAGACTTCTTACCTTACAGAGTGTGGCTGTGACGGACTGAACTTGTGTTCTTTTACTCTGCCTCTTTTCAGTATGTTAATATGTAAGTGATCTGTGTTTAACTACCCGCTGAATGAGTGTGCGCGAATAAAACAATTATAGCAGCAAGATTTTTGTGAGTTTTAAATTAAAAGTTATTTATTATTATTTGGCTGGATCTTTGAACGCAATATCCCACTCACTCATCTCATGTACACTCTCGCTCACACAAAGGTTAGATACAGCTGACGGTAAAGCTTGCAACTTTGAACTATCTCAGTCTCTTTTGTGGCAAGCCTGTCGTTTTTCTTTTAGACAGAGGGGGCTTTAAAGTTGAAATCTGGGAAAGCAGAGGATTCTAAGTTTTCTTGCAGGTGAATTTCAATGGGGTTGGTTCCCAAGTGAACAGGTTGGGGAGTGTTCTTCTCCCACTTTCATGCTATTGCTGTTTATTGCTTTGGCTACATGGAGACTTGCACGTCGTTCAATGTCTTTTGACTGCCTGCCTGCTGCTGCTGCTGGGCTTTGAAATCACGCAACCAAAATAATTTCTCTTCATGTAACTTCCACAAGTTCAGAATTCTTTTTTCCGAACAAAGGGGTCTGCTGCTTCAGATGACCTGCGCTGTCGTTTTGAGAGTTCAGGATGGGTATTGCCTTTGGGCAGAATTTTCCCAAGAAATGGCCAAGATCTCCTGGGCGCAAATCCTGTTATAGCCCTCTCGCAGGAGTTTCCAGGCATAAAGGGATTTGCGCTGCGGTGTAACGGGACTGGAAAATCACCCCCCCCCGCAATGTGTTTGAATGACCCACTCAATTTTGAAACTAAGTGAGCTGAACCTCGGGCTGCCTATATGTGACTACATACCCACACCAATATGCTTCACTCATAACTCTCCTCCGAAATTCTATGAAATGCCTGAAAATGGCTACAGAAAAGTCACGAGTAATAAAATTGAATGGACCACCCTACATTTACTTCAGTACCAAAATGACAAGAGCCCAAAATGTTTACTCGACACTGGTGCTTCACAGCCCGGCTTGGGTCACTGTCTGTACGGAGTCTGCACGTAATCCCTGCGCCTGCGTGGGTTTCCGCCGGGTGCTCCAGATTTCTCCCACAGTCCAAAGATGTGCAGGTTAGGTGGATTGGCCATGCTAAATTGCCCTTAGTGTCCAAAAAAAGGTTAGGTGGGGCTACTGAGTTATGGGGATAGGGTGGAGGTGTGGGCTTGAATAGGGTGCTCTTTCCAAGGGCTGGTGCAGACTCGATGGGCCGAATGGCCTCCTGCACTGTAAATTCTATGATATCTGCCTCTCTATCAGGGATCACCCCTGGTTCAATGAAGAGTGCAGGAGGGCAGGTCAGGAGCAACACCAGGCATACCGAAAAATGAGGTGTCAAACTGATGAAGTTATAACACAAGGCTACTTGCCAAACACAGAAGCAGCAAGTAATAGTCAGATCTGAGCTCTGCAGTCCTGCCACATTCAGTTGAGAATGGCAGTGGACAGTTAAACAACTCACTGGAGGATGAGGCTCCACAAATATCCCCATTCTCATTGATGAAGGAGCACAGCACATCAGTGCAAATGATAAGGCTGAACCATTCGCTAAAACTCTTCAGCTAGAAGTGCCAGGTGGATGATCTATCTCGGTCTTCACCAGAGGTCCCCAGCCGACTGACAGATGTCAGCCTTCAGCCAATTCAATTTACTCCACATGATATCAAGAAACGGCTGACAGCACTGGATATTGCAAATGCTATGGGCCCTGACAATATTCAGGCAATAATATTGAAGACTTTGCTCCAGAACTTGTCACACCCCTAGCCAAGCTGTTCCAGTACAATGGCAACACTGGCATCTACCTGGCAATGTGGAAAATTGCCCAGGTCTGTCGTGTCCACAAAATACAGGACAAATCCAACCGGACCAATTACCACCCTATCGGTTTACTCTCAATCTTCAGTAAAGTTATAGAAGGGGTCATCAACGGTGCAATCAAGCGGCACGTACTCAGCAATAACCTGCTCGCGGACGCTCAGTTTAGGTTCTGCCAGGGTCACTCAGCTCCTAACCTCTTATCAGCTTTTTTGTTCAAACATGAACAAAAAATCTGAATCCAGAGATGAGGTGACAGTGACTGTCCTTGACATCAAGGCAGCATTTGACAGAGTATGGCATCAAGAGGCCCGAGTAAAACTGGAGTCAATGGGAATTGGGGTGTGGGTGCGGTGGGGGAAGGTGGGGGGTGCGGAATTGATGTCATACCTGGCACAGAAGTTTGTGGTGGTTGGAGGTCAATCATCTCAGCTCCAGGACATCACTGCAAGAGTTCCTCAGGGAAGTGTCCTAGGCCAAATCACCTTCAGCTGCTTCATCAATGACCTTCCTTCCATCATAAGGTCAGAAGTAGGAATGTTCGTTAATGACTGCACAATGTTCAGCACCATTCACAACTCTTCAAATACTGAAGTAGTCATAGAATCATACAATTTACAGTGCAGAAAGAGGCCATTCAGCCCATCGAGTCTGCGTCGGTCTTGGAAAGAGCACCCATGTTCATGTCCAAAAGCAAAAAGACCTGGTCAATATTCATGCTTGGGTGGATAAGTGACAAGTAACATTCCTGCCACCCAAATGCCAGGTAATGGCCATCTTCATCAAGAGAGAATCCAACCATCTCCCCTTGATATTCAATGGTAATACTATTAACTGAATTCCCCCACTATTAATATCTTGGTGGTTACCAGAAACTGAATTGCACTAGCCATCTAAATACTGTGGTTAGAAGAACAGGTCAGAGGCTCGGAATCCTGCGTACAATAACTCACCTCCTGACTCCCCAAAGCCTGCCCACCACAGACAAAGAAGTGTGATGGAATGCACCCACTTGCCTGGATGAGTGCCGCTCCAACAACACTCAAGAAACTCGACACCATCCAATAAAAACAACCCACTCGTTTGGCACCTCATCCTCACCATCTTCAACATCCACTGACTCCACTACTCGCGCATGGTAGCAGCCATCTGTACTATCTACAAGGGGCACTGCAGGAACTCACCACGGCTCCTTAGGCAGCACTGAATGGCATGCCAGGCCATTTCAGCGGGGCAGTTAAGAGTCAACCGCATTGCCGCGTGGGTCTGGAGTCACATGTGGCCAGACGAGGTAAGGACTGAAGATTTCCTTCCCTAAAGGACATTAGTGAGCCAGATGGGTATTTATGACAATTGACAATGGTTTCATGGTCATCACCATATTGTTGCGAGGCACACAGTGAGAAGGGGAGGAATACTGAAAACTCACTGAAGAACTCACACAGATTCATTGCTTCTCAGCCTTCCTTTGTAAAAGAGTGCTCTGTAACCTCCTGTCTCCCCAGTGACGGATTTGGGGGATACCATGAAGATGCACTGGGGAATCCCTTTCAGACGGTCCCAGGTAAGGGTTTACCCGGCAATTGCCTAGAAGCACTAACTTCCCTGGATAATTGCGTTGCGGTGGGAACCATCTGACAGAAGCGAGGCGCTGGCGTAATGGTATTGTCACTGGACTAGTAATCCAAAGACCCAGGGTAATGCTCTGGGAACCTGAGTTCAAAACCCACCACCGCAGATGGTTCAATGTGAATAACAAAACATAAAATAGAATCTTGAACTATAAGTCTAATAGAATTAAAATACCATGAAACGAATGTCATAAAAACCCAGCTAGTTCACTAATGTCCTTTAGGGAAGGAAGTCTGCTGTCCTTACTTGGTCCGGCCTACATGAGGCTCCACAACCACCGCAATGTGACTGACTCTTAAATGCCCTCAGGGATGGACAATAAATACAAGCCCAGCCAGCAATGCCCATCTAGGAGCATTTTCAGTGACTGAATATTGAGCTGGCTTTTAGATGGTGACCTTCCCGCTTAGTTATGGCTCAGCTAAACACAAAGATCCACAGAGACAGCAACTCTGGTTAAAATGGCTTTATTTTCCAAGCTTGGCCAATGTACAAGGGAGAGAGATTTGGATAAATGCCAATAACACTCTGCTTTACATTACTTCAGATTCAACAGTTATACAATTTCCAAAAATCAGTAGCCCAACCCAGTTGGACTCGATCCAAATCTTGCAGCTGTAGATTTTGCCTTGACCAATGAATTTTACTTGAGGAAGCATGGTGACTGCGTGATTAGCTCATGATTTAGCCGCATCCTGTTCCCTGGCCATCTGTTGTTTTTCAAGACCCTCGCATTCAATGTCTCTTGCTCCCCCCTACTCCCATTTCCCTTATCTCAGTGTGGTTCCTGCCCATACCATTGTCTGTCTGAACGCAGGATGCTGGAGCTACTGATAAGAACTGCTTATTGAGTTGGTTGTATTATTGCTGATCACATTATTTCAGTCCGATTCTATCTGTCTTAGGAATGTGGTCAAGTTAGCTAGCTTAATTCCTATCATACATTGCAGCCACTACTATTAGCAAGAGTTTAAGTGCCTTTTACTGCTATGTTCTAGCAATTCATGTTTAGTGGTTAATAATGATTACTGGATATACTTTATAAAATTATTTTTAATCCTCAATAAACTAGTTTGTAGAGCTATTCTAGTATTATCCTAGCTATCCGGTTTTAAGGGGTCTCATCTCAGAACCCCCCCTTCAGCCCACACACATGAATGAACTTTTAATAAATGGATTTAAATCATTAACTTCAAATGGTTCTTCCAGTTTTATCCAATAGTTATTCTGAAAGATTTGGAAGAAATAACACCACTTTTGCGTAACTATATTAAATACCCAGACTGATCTGCAAGGGATTCCCCCACAAACCCAACCCCCACTACCCAGGAGCAACCCACCCCCCCAAAATAATCACACACCCCCACCGTATTCCCGACCCCTAACCTGTCCCCTGCCTCCCATGGCTGGACCCCACCGACCCAACCTGACTGGCCCGGCCACCCCCCTGCCCCATGACCTGACTCCCCCAACTCGATGCAGCTGGACTAGCCAGACCCTTCCCTGAATCCCCACAGCCAGATGTCGAATCTTACCCCTCAGACATCCGACTGCCCCCCATTTCCCCTGACCTCCGACCCCAACCTCCAATCCAGCCACACACCAACCATGAACTCCGATATCCCCCTAACCCTCCCAAAATCCAAAGAGCCCCACCCATCTTCTTCCCCCCACCCCCGTCCAAACCCCCGACATCCAACGCTCTACCCACAACCCCGCCCCCCCCCTCCTCCCCGCTATCAGCTCCGGCCATTGGAGTTTTCAAAAGCAGGAAAATGCCCGTTAGAATCTTGTAATTCCAGTGGGCCATCGTTGGTTGAAAGTTATGGGCCAATGTGATGGACTGGAGGATCCATACGTCACGACACGAAAACCCCCTCATTAGTGATCTCTACGGCCGGCGATGGGAAAGCTAACCCTACACAGCCTCGTCCATCCCGTACCATGAAGGAGATCACCCACAGCCCCCAAATGAGAAAATCTCCACTGGATGTCAAGCCCGAACTCTGGTCTCCACTCCCCAGAGCGCTATCTAAACCCGGAACTTTCTCACTCAGAGTGGGAACTTTAAGACTCACTCTCAGGCGGGTTATTGGAGAGTGGAGCTGACCCAGATGAGGGGAGGAAGATAACTGTATTCATTCCTGTTTCTTTTCCATGTGGTGTGAGTTAAGGGGCCACGTTCAGTTTTGAAGGAGAGTTGTACTGGGTTTGAAGTGTTATCCACAGGGTGAGCCAGACCTGATGAGTTTTCCAGCATTTTCGGTTTTTATTTCATTGAAGGGGAAGCTGGAAAAACAAATGAGGGAGGAAGCAATGGAAGGCTGTGCTGACAGAGTGAGTTGAGTTAAGCTGGGAGGAGAATCATGTGGACAAAACTAGCACATGGTGTTGGGCAAAATGGCATGTTTTGTTAAAAATGTGACAATTATGTAATAGAGACTTGTTAGCGCCTCACACCATCTATCCACTTTAATCAGCTGATATGACGGCCTGTTATTTTTCCAAAGGATTACAGACTCAATGTCTTCTTACGGCAACAGTGGAATGACCCTCGACTGGCCTACAGTGAATACCCAGACGACTCCCTCGACCTCGACCCCTCCATGTTGGATTCCATCTGGAAACCCGACCTGTTTTTCGCCAATGAGAAAGGAGCCAACTTCCACGAGGTGACGACTGACAACAAACTCCTGCGGATCTTTAAAAACGGGAATGTATTGTACAGCATCAGGTGAGGGGTGACACCGGGAATTACCAGCAGGACCTATTCGGAGCAGTGTTAACCGTCACTGAATAATGAGCTGTTGTTATCAATAATAATCAGTAAGTAGAATTACAGAATTTTAGAATTACATAATCCCTTGAGTGCAGAAGTAGCCATTCGGCCCCTTGAGTCTACACCGACCCTCCGAAAAAGCACCCGGCTGAGACCCATTCACTCACCTAGGGCGGGATTCTCCCCTACCACGGGGCGGGGGGTCCCGGTGGGATGGAGTGGCGTGAACCACTCCGGCGTCGGGCCGCCCCAAAGGTGCCTAGGGGCCAAGCCCTCACCTTGAGGGGCTAGCCCCGCGCCGCCAGCCGGCGGGAAAGGCCAACCGGGGCCGAAAGGACTTCGCTGGGCAGCGGAAGTCCGCGCATGCGTGGGAGCGCCAGTGGCTGCTGATGTCATCTCCGCGCATGCGCAGGGGGGGGGGTCTCTTCCACGTCGGCCATGGTGAAGACTGTGGCCGAGGCGGAGGGAAAAGAGTGCACCCACGGCACAGGCCCGCCCGCCGATCGGTGGGCCCCGTTCGCGGGCCAGGCCACCGTGGGTGCACCCCCCGGGGGCCAGATCACCCCGCGCCTCCCCCAGGATGCCTAGTCCCGTCGGGAAGTGAGGTGATTTGATCCTCGCCAGCGGGACAGGCATTCCAGCAGCGGGACTTCGGCCCATCGCGGGATGGGCTCGCTGGGATTCACGCCAGCCCCCAGCGATTCTCCGACCCGACGGGGGGTCGGAGAATCCCGCCCCTATTCCTGTAAACCCATAACCCCACCTAGCCATTGGACATTAAGGGACAACTTATCAAGGCCAATCCACCTAACCTGCACATCTTTGGACTGTGGGAGAAAACCGGAGCACCCAAAGGAAATCCATGCAGACACGGGGAGAACTTGCAAACTCCACACAGACAGTCACCCAAGGTTAGAATCCAACCCAGGTTGTGGCCCTGTGAGGCAGCAGTACTAACCACTGTGCCACCATGTCACATCTAGACAATTAGAGGGGAGACTTTGGAGAATTGGGAATATTCTTACCGTAGAGAAGTCCGGCGTTCAATTTAATGGAGTTTCTCAAAACCATAAAAGATTTTACAGATTAAGTACAGTGAATCATAGAATTTACAGTGCAGAAGGAGGCCATTCAGCCCATCAAGTCCGCATCGGCCATTGGAAAGAGCACCCTACTTCAGTCCATGCCTCCACCCTATCCCCGTATCCCAGTAACCCTACCTAATCGTTTGGAGATGAAGGGGTAGTTTATTATGGCCAATCCACCTAACCTGCACATCTTTGGACCGTGGGAGGCAGAGAACTCGGAGGAAACCCCCTGCAGATATGGGAAGAAAGTGCAAACTCCACACAGACAGTGACCCGAGGCCGGAATTGAACTCAGATCCCTGGAGCTGTGAGGCAGCAGTGCTAGCCACTGTGCCACATGCTGCTCTAAAGGAGGAGGAGATTGGGTGGTGCAGTGGGCAGTCTTCCTGTCTCTGAGCCAGTAGTTCCAGGTTCACATCCCACTAGAGGACTTGATGGAAGGTGCATAACGCATAGGTCAAGAAGCAACATGCATGGGCGCAATTCTCCCATCGGGAGACTAAGTCCCGACGCCGGAGTGAAAATCGGAATGTTTCACTCCGGCATCAGAGGTCATTCCCAGCCCACTATTCTCCCGCCCCCGGGGGGCTTGGAGCGGCGCCGCGTCATTTACGCGCGCCGGGCCTTGGCGCCGCGTAAAAGCGGCGCTGCGTAAATGACGCGACCAGCGGCGCGTAAATGAGGTCCTCCTTCAGAGAGGCCGGCCCGTCGATCGGTGGGCACCGATTGCGGGCCAGACCCCTTTTGAGCCCCCCCGCCAGTACAGGAACCCCCTTCGCCCCCCCCAAAGGCCGCGCCCCCCAGCGTTCCTGCACTGTTCCCGCCGGCGGGAACCTGTCGTGTTGGGCAGGCCGCTCAGCCCATCCGGGCCAGAGAATCGCCGCTCGCCCATTAACAACGGCAAGCGGCGATTCTCCCAGCGGCCAGCCGTGATTCGCGCCGCGCCGGTTTGTGGCGGGGGGGGGTAGAATCGCATGCGGGCGTCGGGACGGCATGGCGGGACTCGTGCGGCGTCGGGCGATTCTCCCACCCGGCGTTGGGGGGGGGGGGGGGGGGGTGGAGAATTCCGCCCCATATCTTTGCAACACACACAATGTCAGCTAATGATGGAAAAATATTGGAGACTCTGCCATCACTATCCACAGCTTCTGACTACAACATGCTGTAAAAGTGGATGTTGCCATGGTAAATCATACTCTTGGGGACTGGTTGGCTCAGTTGGCCGGTCAGCTATTATGGATCATCAAGTTTGATCTCTGTTCTGACTAGTGTGACCTGCCTCCTTGTCCTCGGCGTGGTGGAATGGGGCATTGTTGTCAGTCCTGCATTAAAGCAGACTTGATGTGGAGATGCTGGCGTTGGACTGGGGTGAGCACTGTAAGAAGTTCACAACACCAGGTTAAATCCAACAGGTTTGTTTCGAATCACTAGCTTTCGGAGCACTGCTCCTTCCTCAGGTGAATGACGAGGTGGGTTCCAGAAACTACTCAAGAAGCAGAAAAAATACAGAGAAATTGTAACAGTGAGAGGGAACATGATTCTGTATCTAACGCTGTGCTTTCCCTGATCTGGGAGTGTCTGATGGGACAGTGTAAAGGGAGGTTTATTCTGTATCTAACGCTGTGCTATACCTGTCCTGGGAGTGTTTGATGAGGGCAGTGTAGAGAGAGCTTTACTCAGTATCGAACCCCATGCTGTATATTTCCTGCAGTGTTTGATGGGGACAATATAGACAGAGATTTACATTGTTTCTAATCCTGTGCTGGAACTGTCCTGGATGTGTTTGATGGGAACAATACAGAGGGAATATGAATCTGTATCTAACCCCATGCTGTACCTGTCCTGGGAGTGTTTGACGGGGACAGTGTAGAGAGAGCATTACTCTGTATCCAAGACAATGCTGTGATTGGCCTGGGAGTGTTTGATGGGGACAGTGTAGAGGGAGCTTTACTCTGTATCTAACTCCATGCTGTATCTGTCCCTGCGAGTGTTTGATGGGGACAGTGTAGAGGGAGCTTTGCTCTGTATCTAACTCTGTGCTGTACCTGTCCTGGGAGTGTTTGATGGGGACAGTGTAGAGGGAGCTTTACTCTGTACCTAACTCCGGGATGCTGTACCTGTCCTGGGAGTGTTTGATGGGGACAGTATAGAGGGAGCTTTACTCTGTATCTAACTCCGTGCTGTACCTGTCCTGGGGGTGTTTGATGGGGACAGTTTAGAGGGAGCTTTACTCTGTATCTAACTCCGTGCTGTACCTGACCCTGCGAGTGTTTGATGGGGACAATGTAGAGAGAGCTTTGCTCTGTATCTTGCCTTGTGCTGTAACTATCCTGGGAATGTGTGATTACATGTCTGCTGCATTACCAAAGATCCTGTCCTCCAGATATTAAACTAATTCCCTAGCTCCAAAATAGTGAATAGAAATCCCTTCTTGTTAATTGCACTCTAAGGCAATGGAGTCTTCCAGGTGCCTTAGTTGCGAACCATCTGTTAGGGCACTGGCCATTCATGATTTTGGGGTGTTTGTAATTCCTGATGTAATTTTCATTCTCTGGAGTGTGAAATATCATAATGTAAGAAACATATTACAATATTCTTGGGAAACATGAAAATATAAATGCAAGTCCCAGTTTTTCAAAACTAATCTTCCTGCAAATGGAGTTGTTAGAACATTGGTTCCATAAGACTATGGATTAGGACATACATTATCTTTTTAATTATTACAGCTACATTATTTAATGTTTTCCTTGCAGTGGAAGATTAATATCTAACAGTGTGCACAGCTCAGAGATATTAATGTTTAGCTTAAACTTCAGGTAACTAGAAGCTTCCATCCATCAATAACACTGAGTGCTGCCTCTCTGACATCAATCAGCAAAATATACCTGTAGCACAATCAATTAGTCACAAGACGAGAAGAGATGAAGTCAATCAAAGGCTTTATTCAGCAGACTTGTTCCCCAGCAGCTCAGTTACAGAATGCGCTGCTGGGAGAACCCGGGTTCTTATACTCCGCCTTACTGGGTGGAGCCAGCAGGCAGCAGATCCAATCAGGACCCAGTGTCTGTCTACCAATAGCCTCTCGGCATCACAGGTACCGTACTACCCCTAATACATACCACCACATTCACCCCTTGTTAAAAAAGAACCCGGCGGGGTGGTGGGTCACATGGTGGTAGGGGTTTACAAAGCTGGTACTGGAATTATCTCAACACAGTGTTGTGCATCGATCTCAACGGTGAACTATTTACACTGCCGCTTTACTGGGCTATTGAATTATTTACAGGTTTTGCTTTGTCACGCGGATTCCACGAGTTGAGTGGGTGCCCTGGTCATCCTTGTTGGATCGTCTCAGCCCCGGTGGTGGTGCAGGTGCTGGCTCGGGCACTGTCGTCTCTGGGAGCGTTGCGCTGTTTGTTCCTGTTTCACTACTCCTGGGCGGGCACGGGAGCGGCCTTGGGGTGCGCCTGCGGGAGGGAGGGGGTGATCGGTGTTGGGTGGGGGGGGTGGTTCCGGCGGGCGCCAGGCCCCGCAGGGAGACCGTGTCCTGTCGGCCATCGGGGTATGCCACGTAGGCGTATTGGGGGTTTGCATGGAGAAGATGAACCCTCTCGACCAACGGGTCCGATTTGTGCGCCCGCACATGCTTTCGGAGCAAGATGGGTCCTGGGGCTGCCAGCCAGGTCAGAAATGACGTTCCGGAGGAGGACTTCCTAGGGAAGACAAGGCGGCGCTCGTGAGGCGTTTGATTAGTTGTGGTACACAGCAGCGACCGGATGGAGTGGAGGGCATCCGGGAGGACTTCCTGCCCACGGGAAACTGGGAGACTTCTGGACCGTAGGGCCAGTAGGACGGTCTTCCAGACCGTACCGTTCTCCCCCTCTACCTGACCGTTCCCCCGGGGGTTGTAACTGGTCGTCCTGCTCGAGGCAATGCCTTTGCTGAGCAGGAATTGACGCAGTTCGGCGCTCATGAAGGAGGACCGCCTATCGCTATGGATGTATGCGGGGAAACCGAACAGTGTAAAGATGGTGCAGAGGGCTTTAATGACCATGGCCGCGGTCATGTTGGGACAGGGGATGGCAAAGGGAAACGGGAGTATTCGTCCACCATGTTTAGGAAGTACGTGTTGCGATCGGTGGAGGGGAGGGGGCCTTTGAATTCCAGACTGAGGCGCTCAAAGGGTCGGGAAGCCTTTATCAGGTGCGCTCTATCTGGCCTGAAAAAGTGCGGCTTGCACTCTGCAGATTTGGCAGTTCCTGATGGCTGTTCGGGCCTCCTCAACAGAGTTGGGGAGGTTGCGGGTCTTCACAAAGTGGTAGAACCGAGTGACCCCCCCCGGGTGGCAGAGGTCCTCGTGGAGGGCTTGGAGGCAGTCTACTTGTGCGTTGGCACATGTGCCGCGGGATAGGGCATCGGACGGCTCGTTCAGCTTTCCAGGACGGTACAAGATCTCATAGTTATAGTTATAGGTGGAGAGCTCGATCCTCCACCTCAAGATCTTGTCGTTCTTGATTTTGCCCCGCTGTGCATTATCGAACATAAAGGCTACCGACCATTGGTCAGTGAGGAGAGTGAATTTCCTGCTGGCCAGGTAATGCCTCCAATGTCGCACAGCTTCCACTATGGCTTGGGCTTCCTTTTCCACTGAGGAGTGGCAGATTTCTGAAGCGTGGAGGGTGCGTGAGAAAAAGGCCACGGGTCTGCCCGCTTGGTTGAGAGTGGCCGCCAGAGCTACGTCGGATGAGTCGCTCTCGACTTGGAAGGGGAGGGACTCGTCGATTGCGTGCATCGTGGCCTTTGCGATATCCGCTTTGATGCGGCTGAAGGCCTGGCGGGCCTCTGTCGACGGGGGAAGGTAGTGGACTGAATTAACGGGCGGGCCTTGTCCGCGTAGTGGGGGACCCACTGGGCGTAATAAGAGAAGAAGCCCAGGCAGCGTTTCAGGGCTTTGGAGCAGTGGGGGAGGGGGAATTCCATAAGGGGGCGCATGCGTTCAGGGTCGGGGCCTATCACTCCATTACGCACCACGTAGCCAAGGATGGCTAGACGGTCCGTGCTAAACACGCATTTTTCTTCGTTATAGGTGAGGTTCAGTGCGTTAGCGGTCTGGAGGAATTTGCAGAGGTTGGCGTCGTGGTCCTGCTGGTCATGGCCGCAGATGGTTACATTGTCGAGGTATGGGAACGTGGCCCGCAAACTGTGCTGGTCAACCATTCGGTTCATCTCCCGTTGGAATACCGAGACTCCGTTAGTGACGCCAAATGGGACCCTTAAAAAGTGGTAGAGCCGCCCGTCTGCCTCGAAGGCCGTGTACTTGCGGTAACTCGGGCGGATGGGGAGCTGATGGTATCCGGACTTAAGGTCCACGGTGGAAAAGACCTTGTATTGTGCAATCCGATTGACCATGTCGGATATGCGGGGGAGGGGGTATGCATCTAGCTGCGTGTACCTATTGATGGTTTGACTGTAGTCTACGACCATCCTCTGCTTCTCCCCGGTCTTTACAACTACCACCTGAGCTCTCCAGGGACTATTGCTGGCCTGGATTATGCCTTCCTTCAGCAGCCGCTGGACTTCAGACCGGATAAATGTTCGGTCCTGGGTGCTGTACCGTCTGCACCTAGCGGCAACGGGTTTGCAATCCCGGGTGAGGTTCGCAAACAAGGAAGGCGGTTCAACCTTGAGGGTCGCGAGGCTGCAGATAGTGAGTGGGGGTATAGGGCCGCCGAATTGGAACGTTAGGCTCTGGAGGTTATATTGGAAATCTAACCCTAGGACAGTGGGAGCGCAGAGGTGGGGGAGGACATAAAGCCAATAATTCTTAAACTCTCTCCCTTGCACTGTTAGGTTCGCGATGCAGAACCCTTTGATTTCTGCGGAATGGGATCCCGCTGCCAGGAAAATCTTTTGGGTACTCGGATAGATTGAAAGAAAACAGCGTCTTACCGTATCCGGATGGATAAAACTTTCTGTGCTCCCAGAATCGATCAGGCATGGCGTTTCGTACCCGTTAACCAGCACCGTCGTTGTTGCCGTTTGGAGCATCCGGGGCCGCGACTGATCCAGGGTCACCGAAGCCAGTCGTGGTTGCTGCATCGGGGCGTTTTCTTCAGACCCCGTGGAGCCGTCCATGCTGGGGTCCTTGGCTATCAGCCAAGATGGCGGCGTCCATGGATCGCACATGGTCGGGGGCGGACAAAATGGCCGCGCCCATGGATCGCACGTGTCGAGAGGGTCACAAGATGGTCACAAGATCCTCCCCGCGTGGAGTCCGGAACCCAAAATGGCGGCGCCCGTTGGCCTCACATGGATCGTTGGGGGGGGTTGAGTCTGCTGTAAGCGTTCTCCCCCAGAGATTGCGGCGACCCCCCAGGACTGGCACACCGCCAAATAGTGCCCCTTCTTGCCGCAACCTTTACAGATGGCCGAGCGGGCTGGGCAGCGCTGCCAGGGGTGTTTCGACTGCTCACAAAAATAGCAGCGGGGCCCCCCCCGGGTGGTCTAGTGTTCTGGCCGCGCAGGCCACCCTTGGGGGGTGCCGGGGTCGGTCACAGCGGGGGTCCACGGAGCCCAAGGGGCTTCCGCGCGGTCGGGGCCGTGCGGGCATTTTGTGAGGCCACCTTGAGGGAGGCCGCAAGGGCCCGTGCCTCTGTGAGCCCTAGTGAGTCTCTCTCCAGCAGTCGCTGGCGGATTTGGGATGAGGTCATACCTGCCACAAAAGCATCCCTGATTAGGAACTCCGTATGTTCGTTTGCGCTCACCGATGGGCAGTTGCAGTTCCTTCCCAATATTAGCAGCACGCTGTAGAACTCATCCAGCGATTCTCCGGGGATTTGCCGTCTCATCGCGAGTTGGTGGCGTGCGTAGACTTGTTTTAAGGGCCGAATGTAGACTCCTTTCAGCATGGTGAGCGCCGTCGGGAAATCCTCCGCGTCTTCGATGAGCGTGTAGATCTCCGGGCTCAGCCTGGAATGCAGGACCTGCATTTTCTGGTCTTCTGTGATCCGGCCGGGGGCAGTTCGGAGGTATCCCTCAAAACACGCTAGCCAGTGTTTAAATACGGCCGCTGAGTTTGCTGCATGGGGGCTGATTCGCAGACACTCCGGGGCGATCCGGAGCTCCATAGTCTTTTTAAGTCTGCTTAATAAATTGTAGCACAATCAATTACTCACGAGACGAGAAGAGATGAAGTCAATCAAAGCCTTTATTAAGCAGACTTATTCCCCAGCAGCTCAGTTACAGAATGCGGCTGCTGGGAGAACCCAGGTTCTTATACTCCGCCTTACTGGGTGGAGCCAGCAGGCGGCAGATCCAATCAGGACCCAGTGTCTGTCTACCAATAGCCTCTCGGCATCACAGGTACCGTATTACCCCTAATACATACCACCACAATACCATTTATTGATTTTTGGCAGTGGTTTATCGATGCAAGGTGGTTTCTTTTAATTGCCTGTTAAGTGTCACTGTGCACAATCTGCTCCTCTCCCTTTCACAAATGCCAATTAACATCTTCAGATGTAAGCCGCTCATCAGGAGACAGTTTGTACTTAATGTGGGATCAACTGTTTGAGAAGTGGACATAAAACAGCTTTGTGTCCCCTGTGCCTCACTCTGGGACACTCTCATTTGAGTCAGCAGGTCATGCAGGATCCAGTCCTACTACAGATAATAAACCAATTAATCTCACTGATTCTCCAACATTGGTACTGGCAGAGTGCCAAACTATCAGCGTGTCAGTACTGAGGGAGTGCAGCACTGTCAGAGGGTCAGTACTGCAGGAGTGCTGCACTGTCAGAGGGTCAGTACTGAGGGAGCCCTGTGCTGTCAGACGGTCAGTACTGAGGGAGTGCTGCACTGTCACAGGGTCAGTACTGAGGGAGTGCAGCACTGTCAGAGGGTCAGTACTGCGGGAGTGCTGCACTGTCAGAGGGTCAGTACTGAGGGAGTGCTGCACTGTCAGAGGGTCAGTACTGAGGGAGTGCTGCACTGTCACAGGGTCAGTACTGAGGGAGCGCTGCATTGTCAGAGGGTCAGTACTGAGGGAGTGCTGCACTGTCAGAGGGTCAGTACTGAGGGAGTGCTGCACTGTTAGAGATTCAGTACTGAGGGAGTGCTGCACTGTCAGAGGGTCAGTACTGAGGGAGTGCTGCACTGTTAGAGATTCAGTACTGAGGGAGTGCTGCACTGTCAGAGGGTCAGTACTGAGGGAGCCCTGTGCTGTCAGACGGTCAGCGCTGAGGGAGTGCTGCACTGTCAGAAGGTGTGTACTGAGGGAGTGCTGCACTGTCACAGGGTCAGTACTGAGGGAGTGCTGCACTGTTAGAGATTCAGTACTGAGGGAGCCCTGCTCTGTCAGAGGGTCAGTACTGAGGGAGCCCTGTGCTGTCAGACGGTCAGCACTGAGGGAGTGCTGCACTGTCAGAGGGTCAGTACTGAGGGAGTGCTGCACTGTCAGAGGGTCAGTACTTGGGAGCGCTGCACTGTCAGAGGGTCAGTACTGGGGGAGCGCTGCATTGTCAGAGGGTCAGTACTGAGGGAGCCCTGCGCTGTCAGAGGGTCAGTACTTGGGGAGCGCTGCACTGTCAGAGGGTCAGTACTGGGGGAGCCCTGCGCTGTCAGACGGTAAGTACTGAGGGAGAGCTGCATTGTCACAGAATCAGTACTGGGGGAGAACTGCACTGTCAGAGGGTCAGTACTGAGGGAGTGCTGCACTGTCGGAGCTGCTTCTTTTGGATGGGACTTTAAACCGAGGTCCCATCTGACTCTCAGTTGGCTTATAAGTCCTTGTTGCACTCTTTCCATAAGAGCAATGGTCTGCTTTCTTTTGCAATGAACACAAGATATTTATTTTTAAACATGTTCCTGCATCTTTACAAGATTCTTTACAGAAACCCAATGAAACTTGACATTTTGCCACCTGACCCTTGACCTGTGACACTAGTGTGGCTCAGTCTCTTGTTTGTTGAATTCTCAACAACTGTCTGATTGAGGTATCACCAGTGATGTTAAATTATAAACAATCCAAACCATATCATGCTATACCATCTTTTCTATTGCCCACAGGCTAACGTTAATCCTTTCATGTCCCATGGACCTGAAGAATTTCCCCATGGATGTTCAAACATGTGCAATGCAACTAGAAAGCTGTGAGTACTCGGGGTTCCAGTAAACCTTAGATATACCTTTGCATGAATCTCAGTCCTCATTGTGCTGACCATCCAAGCCCTCCTGTAGTGTTCAATGGTTCATTTGTTCTGTGTTTTAATATGTGAGTCCGAGAACTGATCTATGCTCACTGTACTTGATTGGTCAAGCCTGTATGCCAGCCTAAGCAATGTAAACGGACATCACAGAATCTACCAGAAGCTGAGCTGGAAGGATGCTGATGACATTTTAAAGCATTATATAACGCTGTGCATATAAAGTTCTGGCACATTTATAATCTGGTGTCATCTCTGCATAGCTCCGAGATATAAAATATACAACATCTCCCATTAAGCATTTCTGCCACTCACTGGGTCATTTTCTACAGGATAATTGCGTGTAATATTTTAATGACCTCTCTCTCTAGTTGGATACACGATGAATGATTTGGTATTCGAGTGGCTGGAGAAAGAGTCCGTCCAAGTAGCGGAGGGTTTAACACTTCCACAATTCATCCTGAATGATGAGAAAGACCTGGGATACTGCACCAAATACTACAACACAGGTAAGAGGATCATGACACTTAACCTGCCACTCGCTGCATGGAATTCCCATTTCCAGAGCTAGGCAGAGGCCTGAGCACACTGTGAAAAAATGTTCCCCATCTTACATACGGACAATGATGGACAGAGACCAGGACCCTCTGTTCCATTCAGCCTATTCATCACAACGGCAATGTCTTGTGAAGCGCAATAAAAATATGTTCCACCCCACCGAGACAATGGGCGGCATGATGGCACAGTGGTTAGCACTGCTGCCTCACAGCGCCAGAGACCTTGTGTTCAATTCCAGCCTTGGGTGACTGTCTGTGTGGAGTCTGCATGTTCTTCCTGTGTCTGCGTGGTTTTCCTCTGGGTGCTCGGGTTTCCTACCACAGTCCAAAGATGGGCAGGTTAGGTGGATTGGCCTTGCTAAATTGTCCCTTTTTGTCCACAGATGTGTAAGTTCGGTTACGGGATAGGGCGGGGGAAGGATCCAAGGTAGAGTGCTCTTTCGGAGGGTCGGTGATGATTTGATGGGTCAAATGGCCTCCTTCTGAACTGTATGGATTCTATGATTCTATGAATGTGATCTTTTGACAGAAATGAGAAACAAGATTAAAACTCATGGCCAGATCTGGGACATCCCTCTCCAACATCCAGCCCACTATTTAATAGCAATACGTAACACTGAGTACATCAGGAGCAGCTTGGTGGTGTGATATTAGCCCTCCAACCTTTAGTGGGTATTTCATAGAATTTTCAGTGCAAAAGGAGCCCATTCAGCCCATCGAGTCTGCACCACCTCTTAGAAAGAGCACCCAATATAAGCCCACACCTCCCCCTTATCCCCAAGACCAAGTAACCCCAGCTAACCTTTTTTTTGGACACTAAGGGCAATTTATTATCGCCAATCCACCTAACCTGCACGTCTTTGGACTGTGGGAGGAAACCGGAGGAAACCCATACAGACACGGGGAGAACATGCAGACTCCGCACAGACAGTGACCCAAGCCGGGATTCAAACCTGGGACTCTGGAGCTGTGAAGTAACTGTACTAACCACTTTGCTACTGTGCTGCCCTTACATGGAGTACATGGAGCTTCAGACCTGGGGCGAAATTCTCCCCAAACGGCGCGATGTCCGCCGACTGGCGCCCAAAACGGCGCCAATCAGACGGGCATCGCGCCGCCCCAAAGGTGCGGAATGCTCCGCCCGAGCCCCAACATTGAGGGGCTAGGCCGGCGCCGGAGGGATTTCCGCCCCGCCAGCTGGCGGAAACGGCCTTTGTTGCCCCGCCAGCTGGCGCGGAAATGACATGTCGGGGCGGCGCATGCGCGGGAGCGTCAGCGGCCGCTGACAGTTTCCCGCGCATGCGCAGTGGGGAGAGTCTCTTCCACCTCCGCCATTGTGGAGACCTTTGCGGAGGCGGAAGGGAAAGAGTGCCCCCACGGCACAGGCCCGCCCGCGGATCGGTGGGCCCCGATCGCGGGCCAGGCCACCGTGGGGGCACCCCCCGGGGTCAGATTGCCCCGCGCTCCCACCAGGACCCCGGAGCCCGCCCACGCCGCCTTGTCCCGCCGGTAAATAGGTACTCTAATTTACGCCGGCGGGACAGGCAATTTATCGGCGGGACTTCGGCCCATCCGGGCCGGAGAATTGAGCGGGGGGGGGCCCGCCAACCGGCGCGGCGCGATTCCCGCCCCCGCCGAATATCCGGTGCCGGAGACTTCGGCAACCGGCGGGGGCGGGATTCACGGCGGCCAACGGCCATTCTCTGACCCGCTGGGGGGTCGGAGAATGACGCCCCTGATCTCTGTCTTGTTTTAAGTTAATTGTTTTCTTTGTTCTGTCATGGTTAGCAGGCATCACTGACAAGGTCAGCATTTGTTGCCCACCCTTATTGCCCTTGAACTGAGTGGCTTGTTCGGCCATTTACATAGACTTACATAGAGTTTACAGTGCAGAAGGAGGTCATTTGGCCCATCGAGTCTGCACCGGCCCTTAGAAAGAGCATCCTACTTAAGCCCACACCTCCACCCTATCCCCGTAACCCCACCCAACATTTCTCAACACTAAGGGCAATTTAGCATGAAACCCACGCAGACACGGGGAGAACGTGCAGATTCCGAACAGACAGTGACCTCAGCCGGGAATCGAACCTGGGACCCTGGAGCTGGGAAGCAGTGCTATACACGGTGCTAACAGTGCTAACCAGTGTGTTAGTTCAGAGGGCAGTTAAGAGTCAACCACATTGTCGAGAGTTTTGAGTCATATATAGGCCAGACCAGGTAAGGATGCAAATAAACGAACATGTGAAATAGGAGCGGAAGTAGGCCATTCGGCCTTTGAGCTTTCTCTGCTATTCGCTAAGATCATGGATGGTCTGTTTGCATTGAGTTCCAAATTGCTAGCTACCCCTGATAACCTTTGATTCCCTTGCCCAACAAGGAACTCTCTACCTCCGCCTTAAAAATATTCAGTTGTCCTGCTTCCACTGCCTTGTGAGGCAGAGATTTCCAAAGTTGCTCTACCTTTTGACAGAAAATTGCCCTCATCTCTGCCACAGAGGCCTACAGCTCATGAAAATGAAAATGAACATCGCTTATTGTCACAAGTAGGCTTCAAATGAAGTTACTGTGAAAAGCCCCTAGTCGCCACATTCCAGCGCCTGTTCGGGGAGGCTGTTACGGGAATTGAACCGTGCTGCTGGCCTGCTTTGAAAGCCAGCGATTTAGCCCTGTGCTAAACAACCCCTGCTCATTGTGTCTGCACTACAAAAACAACCACCTAACTTTTCGAATCTAATTTCCCAGCACTTGGCCCATAGCCTTTTATGCTGTGACATTGCCAGGGCATATCTAAATACTTCTTAAATGTTATGAGGATCTCTGCCTCCACCACCCTTTCAGACCGTGAGTTCCAGACTCCCACCACCCTCTGGGTGAAAAGGTTTTTCATTAAATCCCCTCTAAACCTTCTGCCCTATGCCTTAAATCTATGTCCCCTGGACATTGACCCCTCCACCAAGGGGAAAGGTTTCTTCCTGTCTACTCTATCTATGCCCCTTATAATTTTATACACCTCAATCATGTCGCCCTCAGTCTCCTCTGCTACAAGGAAAACAGCGCCAGTCTATCCAATCTCTCTTCATAACTAACACTCTTGAACCCAGGCAACATCCTGGTAAATCTCCTCTGCACCCTTTCCAGTGCTGTCACATTCTTCCTATAATGTGGATTCCAGAACTGCACACAATACTTTAGCCTAATCAGCATTTTATACAGTTCTAGCATAGCCTCTCTGCTCTTAAACTCTATGTCTTAGCTAATAAAGGCATATAAACCATTTGTCTTCTTAATTACGGTATCCTCCTGCTCTGCTACCTTAAGGGACTGGTGTATATGCACACCAACATCCCTCTGATCCTCGGTGCTTCCCAGGGTCCTGTCGTTTACCATGTACTCTCTTGCCTTGTTTGTCCTGCCTCACCTCACAGTTATCTGGATTGAATTCCATTTGCCACTGATCAGCCCATCTGACCAGCCCATCTATATCCTCCTGTAATCTAAGGCTATCCTCCTCACTATTTACCACCCCACCAATTTTTGTACTACCTGCCAACTTACTGTCCTCTAAGGGCAACCCTAGTTTTAAAACAGTGCCCCCTTGTTCTGGACTGTTCCGCAGGGATCAGTGCTGGGACCTTTGCTGTTCATAGTATATAAAAATGATCTGGAGGAAAATGTAACTGGTCTGATTAGTAAGTTTGTGGACGACACAAAGGTTGGTGGAATTGCGGATAGCGATGAGGACTGTCAGAGGATACAGCAGGATTTAGATCGTTTGGAGGCTTGGGCGGTGAGATGGCAGATGGAGTTTAATCCGGACAAATGTGAGGTAATGCATTTTGGAAGGTCTAATACAGGTAGGGAAGAGAAAACATGGAAAAATATAGCACAGAACAGGACCTTCGGCCCACGATGTTGTGCCGAACGTTTGTCCTAGATTAAGAAATATACAGTGAATGGTAGAACCCTCAAGAGTATGGACAGTCAGAGCGATCTTGGTGTACAGGTCCACAGGTCACTGAAAGGGGAAACACAGATGGAGAAGGTAGTCAAGAAGGCATACGACATGCTTGCCTTCATTGGCTGGGGCATTGAGTATAAAAATTGGCAAGTCATGTTGCAGCTGTATAGAATCTTAGTTGGGCCACATTTGGAGTACAGTGTTCAATTCTGGTCGCCACACTACCAGAAGGATGTGGAGTCTTTAGAGAGGGTGCAGAAGAGATTTACCAGAATGTTGCCCGGTATGGAGGGCATTAGCTATGAGGAGAGGTTGAATAAACTTGGTTTGTTCTCACTGGAATGAAGGAGGTTGAGGGGCGACCTGATAGAGGTCTACAAAATTATGAGGGGCATAAACAGAGTGGATAGTCAGAGACTATTTCCCAGGGTAGAAGGGTCAATTACTAGGGGGCATAGGTTTAAGGTGTGAGGGGCAAGGTTTGGACAAGATGTCCGAGGTAAGTGTTTTACACAGAGGGTAGTGGGTGCCTGGAACTCGCTGCCGGAGGGGGTGGTAGAAGCAGGGACGATAGTGAAGTTTAAGGGGCATCTTGACAAATACATGAATAGGATGGGAATAGAGGGATACGGAACCCGGAAGTGTCGAAGATTTTAGTTTAGACGGGCAGCATGGTCGGTGCAGGCCTGGAGGGCCGAAGGGCCTGTTCCTGTGCTGTACTTTTCTTTGTTCTTTGTTGTTCTTTGAAACATCCTTTCCACGCACACCTTGTGGATACCGTTCAGGATCTTATGAACTTCAATCAATTCACCCCTCACTCTTCTAAACTCCAGTGGAAAAAAGCCCAGCCTTTACAACCTATCCTCATAAGACAACCCACTAATTCCAGGGATCAATCTAGTAAACGTCCTCTGAACCACCTCCAATGTATTTACATCCTTCCTGAAATAAGGAGATAAAAATTGCACACAGTCTCACCAATGCCGTGTGTGACTGGAACACAACACCCTTATTTTTAGGTTCAATTCCTCTCGTAATGAAGCATAGCATTCCATTAGCCTTTTTGATTACTTGCTGTACCAGCATACTAGCTTTTTGTGACTCATGCGCTAGAACACCTCGATCCCTCTGCACTCGACATTCAGCAGCCGTTCCCCATTTCATTAATATTCTGCTTTATTATTCTTCCTGCCAAAGTGAACAACTTCATATTTTCCCCACATTATATTCCATCTGCCAAATTTTTGCCGACTCACTCAACCTATCTCTATCTTTATGCCTTCTTCACAATATATTTTCCTACTTTTCTTTGTGTTGTCAGCAAATTTAGCTACCGTGCCGTCGCTCCCCACATCTCAGTCATTGGCAGATTTTCTTCCCGAAAAGAACATTAGTGGACAAGATGGGCTCTTAACAACAATCATTGATAGTTTTATGGTCAATATTACCGAGACGCGTGTCTGCATGGGTCTCACCCCCACAACCCAAAGATGGGCAGGGTAGGTAGATTGGCCGTGCTAAATTGCTCCTTAATTTGAATAACTTTACAAAGGAAGACAGAGAATGACTTTACAATCCAGATTTATTAATCAAATTCGCGTTCCACCAGCTGCCGTGGTGAGATTTGTTTGTAGACCTTTCCCCTGGGCCTCTGGATGGCTAGTTAGTGACATTGCCACTTCACCACCATCTCCTCATAAGTCAAAATGAAAAGAGAGCAGTCTCAAGATGGAAGCAGTCCATTCGGCCCGGCCCTGTTTGTGTCAGGGTTCATTCCGCTTCCTCAGAATCATGTTTACCAAATGCCTTTAACTCTTTTCTCCACAGACCCAATATCCAACAGAAAATGTCAACCTCGGGGTACCTTTTTACCACTGCTGCCTTGGATAAGATTTAACAAGTTAAATAACTCCCTCTACACCTCAATTCCATTCATTGTACTTCAGCAATGGAATATTCTTATCAAGGCATTGGTGGATACTGAGAAATGATCCTGCAGTGTCAATTCAGAGGAAGCGAGCCTAAATATTGAAGCTGGGAATGGCACAAATGAATGGACAGTTTATTCAGGCTACACACCTGGAGTGGAGTCGATTGGATGGGAGTCGAAGAGAAAGGGTTGGACCCATAATGTTATATGAGCAGATCCAACAATGCGGAGTTCCTGGGCTGGAGTGTTACACACAGGGAGAGCAGGTTGGAAAATGGAAAGGTTCTCATGCCAGTTACTGTCCGTTCATTGTAGTGGAAGGAAAATCAAGATGGGGCGGGATTCGCCGACCCCCCACCGGGTCGGAGAATCACCAGGGGTCGGCATGAATCCCACCCCCGCCGGCTGCCGAATTCTCCGGCCCCCCAAAAATCCCGCTGACCTGAATCGCGCCGCCCGCCTCGGAGAATGGCGAGGACCGGCACGACACTATGGGTCCCAGGGCCACCCGAATTCCACGGCCCGCGATGGGCCGAGCGGCCGCCCGTTTTAGGCCTCTCCCGCCGGCATAAATTAGAGCTGGTACTTACCGGCGGGACCTGGCTCTGCGGGCGGCGTCCAGGGTTTTCGGGGGGATCAGGCCCCGGGTCGCGCACCTAGGGTAGCCTGGCCCGCGATCAGGGCCCACCGATTGCGGGAGGGCCTGTGCCGTGGGGGCACTCTATTCCTCCGCGCCGGCTGGTATGCTGGTCCGCGATGGCTGGCGCGGAGATGAAACCCCCCCTGTGCATGCGCTGGGATGACACCAGCACACGCTGGCGGTCCCGCGCATGCGCCAACTCGCGCCGGCTGGTGGAGGCCCTTTGGCAACAGTTGGCGTGGCGCCAAGCCCCTTCTGCGCCGGCTGGCGCAGCGCAAACCACTACGGCGCCGGCCTAGCCCCTGAAGGTGCGGAGGATTCCGCACCTTCAGGGTGGCCCGACGTCGGAGTGGTTCACGCCACTCCTTCCCGCCGGAGTTGCCCGCCCCGCCGGTTTCCGAAGAATCCCACCTCATGAGATCTGGGCCTGAATTCCCAGCTGCTGCTCTCTGCTGGATGAGCTGCTTTCTTGATTCCACACTTAGAGTCACATTCCTATCCAGCGAGGCTCCACTCCTGGCGTTCCACCTTGTTAAACTTTCCCTTCAATTTCCGGCCAAATCTGTCACCCCCACTCTCTCCCTCAATGGGCACAATGTAGGCTATAAATAAAGAAGAAAATAATTGAATTGAAATGAAATGAAGTGAAATGAAAATCGCTTATTGTCACAAGTAGGCTTCAATGAAGTTACTGTGAAAAGCCCCTGTCATAATATCCATTCATGTATATAATGAGATGCAGACAGGCAGTGATTGACACAAAGGATGACCAGTAAGCACACAGCACAGTGCAGCCAATCACCAGACAGGGCACTACCACTATAAAGCCAGAGGGCACTAGGTTTCCCGCTCTCTCGGGACCCAGCCACTGAGACAGTCAGAGTCCACGAGCTAGCACAGTGCAAACACCACGCGGTAGCTAGTAAGTCTGGTCAGGCTAGTACAAGGTCTCCAGTCAGTTCAGTGTAGTGTCGACCCACAGTTAAATATGTATGTTAGTTCTATCGGTCAATAAAACTATGTTGGATCTTCTCCAGTGTTGGACGTCTGTTTCTCGCATCGCTGCATCAAGTGCAGTCCACACCGAACCGACCTGCCTAACACATCATGGTACCAGAGTGATACTGAAAATTGACGGACCGAACTCGAGTGAATCAGCATTGACCAGCAAGCAGCCATCCGGTGACATGGAAAACCTCCAGCCTCCTCCGCAGCTCCGCATCTCCGGCAACCTCGGTGCAAATTGGAAGCTCTTCAAGCAACAGTTCCTCTGGTACATCGAGGCCTCCGACCTCGAAGCAGCATCGGATGCCAGGAAGATCGCGCTATTTCTCTCCACCGCGGGGGATCACGCCGTCCACATCTACAACTCCCTCACGTTCGCTGACGGTGAAGACAAAATGAAATTCAAAACAGTCCTGCTGAAGTTTGACAGCCACTGCGACATTGAGGTGAATGAGAGCTTTGAACGGTACATTTTCCAGCAGAGGCTTCAGGGTAAGGATGAACCTTTTCAGTCCTTCGTCACCCATCTCCACATCCTAGCGCAGTCATGTAACTATGACTTGACGGCTGATTCCATGATCCGGGATCAGATCGTTTTCGGGGTCCACTCCGACTCCCTTCGGCAGCAGATCCTGAAAGTCAAACAGTTGACCCTCTCAGTCGCTATCGAGACGTGCGTTGTCCATGAGCATGCTAAGAATCGTTACTCCCACATCAGGGCGGCAGAAACTGCGAAGCTGGCCTCCCACGAGGCGGAACGGGTGCAGGCCATTGCACAAACGCAGGGCCTGAGCATCGAGGAAAGTGGCCATTTTGCGCACTTTTCCTGGGCCCCTGCGCACGCGCGCCACGACCAAGTGGACGACGAGCCCGATAATCCGACTGCACAGGTGCGTACGTCGACCGACCGAACTGCAGATGCGTGATGGCGCACGGAACGCGCTGACGTCGGCGTCATGACATGTCCGAATTGTGGCTCCGCCCACTTAAAGCGGCAATGTCCGGCAAAAGGACGCCGGTGTCTACAGTGTGGCAAGCTTGGTCACTACGCAGCCCTTTGCAGAGCTGCTCCACCGCTCAGCGGCCAGCGATCCCAGCTGCGGCACAGACGTGTCCGCTCAATACTGGGGCGGCTGCAGCAACAAGAGCTCCCGCCGGTGGCCGCGATCCGCGGCGATTTCGGGGAAATCTCCGAGTCTTCACGTAGCCCCCGACTATCGACGGCCCTCGGGGCCGTCACGAGCAGCCAGTGGGGCCAGTTTAAAAACCGGCGAAGAACCCCGCGTGGGTGTCGGGCGGCGGGGGCTGAGGCACTGGGCCCGGCACGGCGTCGAGGTCAGAGCAGCGGGGGCGGTGCTACGAGGAGGCCGAGGCGGCCGAGGCGGCAGGATCGAGGCCAGGGCACCATGTAGGGAGGCTGCTCCACGTCAGATGACTCCCTCTTAGGAGGAAGAAAGAAGGCTGAAGCCTTGTCCCAGGAGAGCTCTGGGTGAATGCAGAGGAGAAAGAAAGAAGGTTTAAGGAAGTTTGGTGAAAGTTTTTCTTTTCTCTCCCCTTTTTTTTTCCAAAAAAAGAATAAGTCAGATTGATGAAGGACAGGAGGGTGAAGGGGGAGAGAGGAGAAAAGAAAGAAGATAAAAAAGAATAAGCCGTTAAAGGATGCGAAGAGCAGCGTCGAAGAAAGGAGGAAACGCGGGTTCGCCGCCGAAGGAGAAGACGAGCAAAAGTGTTGACAGGATGGCGGAAGCCGAACTGCAAGGCGGGGCCACACTACTTACGGTGGAAAGGATGACCGAGGTGATGGCGGTGGAGCTGGAAAAACAGTTTGTGAGGCACATGGAGGCCTTGAGGAAAGAGACTGCGGTCGTGTTGAGGTCATTGGTGGAGGCAATCGGCCCGATGAGGGTGGAGGGGGCAAAGGCATCGGCCGAGGTGAGAGAGCAGGGCGAGAAGATGAAGGAGGTGGAGGAGGCCGTGTCACAACACAGCGACCAGCTCACCTCTATGGGAGACGAGCTACAGAGGGTGGTGGAGGTTAACAGAGGACTCCGAGCAAAGCTGGAAGACTTGGAAAACCGCTCAAGGCGGCACAATTTGAGAATTGTGGGCTTGCCCGAAGGGACAGAGGGCCCAAGGCCAACGCAATACTTCGCTAAGAAGTTGGCGGAGCTGATGGGGGAGGATGGGAGCCACACCCTGTACGAGCTAGACCGAGTTCATCGGTCATTAAGGCCGAAGCCCAAAGTGAACAAGCCGCCAAGGGCAGTAATTATCTGCTTCCATAAGTTTTGCATGAAGGAGAAAGTATTAAGCTGGGCGAAGCAGAAGCGTGAGGTGCAGTGGGATGGTACTGCGGTTCGGATCTCCCAGGACTTGACGGTGGAGTTGGCAAAAAGACGAGCGGCGTTTAGGCGAGTGAAGGCGGCTTTGTACAAGAAGGGGGTGCGATTTGGTGTGGTGTACCCGGCGAAGTTGAGAGTAACATATAAAGCCGAAGACTTTTATTTTGAGACAGCGGAGGCGGCTGAGGCGTTCGTGAGGGCAGAAGGCTTGGGACAGACGTGAAGAGCAGAACTGGAAGAGAGACTGTTTGAGCGGCTGGAAAATGTATAAATGCTACAATTTTCTTTTTACTGATTTGTATTGAAATTTACTTCTCTTTGCATTGTTACAGAGTTCAAGTTAATGGTATTCTGTGTTGCGACGGTTAAGTGTTATGTTAGTGAATTGTTGGGGTTGGATTATCATAGTTTATCATAGAACTTAAAGTGCAGAAGGAGGCCATTCGGCCCATCGAGTCTGCACCGGCTCTTGGAAAGAGCACCCTACCCAAGGTCAACACCTCCACCCTATCCCCATAACCCAGTAACCCCACCCAACACTAAGGGCAATTTTGGACACTAAGGGCAATTTATCATGGCCAATCCACCTAACCTTTGGACTGTGGGTGGAAACCGGAACACCCGGAGGAAACCCACGTACACACGGGGAGGATGTGCAGACTCCGCACAGACAGTGACCCAAGCCAGAATCGAACCTGGGACCCTGGAGCTGTGAAGCAATTGTGCTATCCACAATGCTACCGTGCTGTTGGGTTTGTTTTGGTGTTTCTTTCTCTGGGACTGGGTGGAAGGGGTGAGAGGTTTTGGCGGGGGGAGACACCCGCGCTAGCTAACTATATTCAGTTAGTGAAAGGGGGTGAGGTGAGAGGAGGGCTGCGGACGTTGGAACCTGGATAGCAGGCTTCAGTGGGCCTACGAGGCGAGCGAGAGGGGGTGGGGGGATGGACGTTGGGAGATGTTTTTGTAGGGGGGGTTCTTGGGAGGGGGGGGAAGGGGTTCGATGTTAACAATGGACAGGGGCGGGTCAGGCTTATGGGGCAGGGCCCGGTGGTATGGTGATGGTGGATAACAAAGGCGGGGGGAGGGTGAGAGACCCCCAGTAAGGATAGTCACGTGGAACGTGAGAGGGCTAGGAGGTCCGGTCAAGAGGTCAAGGGTGCTTGCACATCTTAAAAGTTTGAAAGCCGATGTAGCAATGCTGCAGGAGACTCACTTGAGGGTGAAGGACCAGGTAAGACTTAAAAAGGGCTGGGTTAGCCAAGTGTTTCACTCCGGATTTGATGGAAGGGCTCGAGGGGTAGCGGTGTTGGTCAGCAAAAGTGTACGCTTCCAGATGGAGAAGGTGGTGGCAGATCAGGGGGTAGATATGTGATTGTGGCAGGGGCGCTGGAGGGGAGATTAGTGGCGCTGTTAAGTGTATACGGTCCCAATTGGGACGATGTGGGATTCGCGAGGAAGGTGCTTGGGGCTATTCCAGACTTAGACACGCATGAGCTGATTGTGGGGGGGGGACTGGAACTTGGTGCAGGAGCCAAGGTTGGACAGATCACGGCCGCGCTTGCTGGTCCCATCAGGGGGGGCGAAGGCGCTGGCTGGGCTAATGGTGGAAATGGGAGGGGTGGACCCTTGGCGGTTCCTACACCCAAGGGAACGGGAGTACTCGTTTTTCTCAGCGGTCCATAAGGTATACTCGCGGATCGACTTTTTTGTGGTGGGGTAGGCTTTGCTGGCTGGAGTCAAGGGGTCGGAATACTCTGCAATTGCAGTGTCAGATCACGCTCCACATTGGGTGGATATGGTGCTGGAGAAGGGGGTAGTGCATAGACTGGGGTGGAAACTGGATGTGGGGCTTTTGGGGAACCAAGTGTTCTGTGAGAAAATTGAAAAGGTAATTAAGGAATATGTAGGTTTCAATTGTACGGGTGAGGTGTCGAAGGCAGTCATCTGGGAGGCTGGTGAGGGGTGAGGTAATTTTGTTTAAGGCCAGGGTGGACAAAGAGGAGAGGTTAGAGCGGCAGAGGGTAATAGATGAGATGCTGGAGGTAGATAGGAGGTATGCAGAGGATGGGGACCCGGCGAAGCTGGAAAAGAGGAAGGAACTACAGGCGAGCTTCGACCGACTGTCCACCAGGAAGGTGGTGCACCAACTGAGATGAGCAAGGGGTGCAAATCAAGAGGCGTATGTTAGCAGGTCAGCTCCAGAGGGAGGCAGCGGCAAGGGAAATTCTTCAGGTGAGGGATAGGGCAGGGAAGTTGGTGGTGGCTCCAGTGCTGATTAACAAGGTTTTTGAGGAGTTTTATGAGAGGTTGTACAAGTCAGAGCCACCCGGGGGAGACCATGAGATGCAGGAATTTCTAGATGGGTTGGAGTACCCGAGGCTAGGGGAGGGGGACAGGGCTACATTAGAAGGAGCAATAGTGGAGCAGGAGATAAAGGATGTGATTGGGAGGAAGCAGTCGGGGAAGGTGGCAGGGCCGGATGGGTTTCCGGTGGAATATTATGAAAAATTCAAGGACAGGTTGGCACTCCTGATGGTAGGGATGTTTGAGGAGGCGATAGGGTGTTGCCGCAAACCTTGGGGCAGGCATTGATTTCACTGTTGCTAAAAAAAGATAAGGATCCAACGGAGTGTGGGTCGTATCGGCCCATATCACGTCTGAATGTGGACGCAAAAGTGTTGGCGAAGGTACTGGCGGGTAGGCTGGAGGAGTGCCTCCCGAAGGCGATAGGGGACGATTAGACGAGGTTCGTGAAAGGGAGGCAGCTGTTTTCGAACATGAAGAGGGTTTTGAACGTCGTTATGGCACCGGCGGAAGGGAAGGAAACAGAGGTAGTTGTGGCATTGGACGCCGAGAAGGCGTTTGATCGGGTAGAATGGGGGTACCTGATGGCAGTGCTGGAGCGGTTTGGGATAGGGCCAAGGTTTGTGAACTGGGTAAAGCTATTATATAAGGAGCCGAAGGCGAGTGTCCGCACAAATAATATCAGTTCGAGATATTTCTCTCTCCACCGTGGGACTAGACAAGGATGTCCTATGTCCCCCCTGCTGTTTGCACTTGCGATTGAGCCGCTGGCCATCGCATTGAGAAGTTCGGGAGCATGGAAAGGAATAGTGCGGGGGGGATAGAGCATAGGGTGTCCTTATATGCTGACGACTTGCTGCTGTATGTGCCGGAACCGAGTGCGTCGATAGAAGGAATATTGGAGCTATTGCGGGTATTTGGGCCTTTCTCGGGGTACAAGCTCAACCTGGACAAGAGTGAGTATTTTCATAGTTTATCATAGAATTTACAGTGCAAACAAGAACAAAGACAAAGAACAAAGAAATGTACAGCACAGGAACAGGCCCTTCGGCCCTCCAAGCCCGTGCCGACCATACTGCCCGACTAAACTACAATCTTCTACACTTCCTGGGTCCGTATCCTTCTATTCCCATCCTATTCATATATTTGTCAAGATGCCCCTTAAATGTCCCTATCGTTCCTGCTTCCACTACCTCCTCCGGTAGCGAGTTCCAGGTACCCACTACCCTCTGCGTAAAAAACTTGCCTCGTACATCTACTCTAAACCTTGCCCCTCTCACCTTAAACCTATGCCCCCTAGTAATTGACCCCTCTACCCTGGGAAAAAGCCTCTGACTATCCACTCTGTCTATGCCCCTCATAATTTTGTATACCTCTATCAGGTCGCCCCTCAACCTCCTTCGTTCCAGTGAAAACAAACCGAGTTTATTCAATCGCTCCTCATAACTTATGCCCTCCATACCAGGCAACATTCTGGTAAATCTCTTCTGCACCCTCTCTAAAGCCTCCACATCCTTCTGGTAGTGTGACGACCAGAATTGAACACTATACTCCAAGTGTGGCCTAACTAAGGTTCTATACAGCTGCAACATGACTTGCCAATTCTTATACTCAATGCCCCGGCCAATGAAGGCAAGCATGCCGTATGCCTTCTTGACTACCTTCTCCACCTGTGTTGCCCCTTTCAATGACCTGTGGACCTGTACTCCTAGATCTCTTTGACTTTCAATACTCTTGAGGGTTCTACCATTCACTGTATATTCCCTACCTGCATTAGACCTTCCAAAATGCATTACCTCACATTTGTCCGGATTAAACTCCATCTGCCATCTCTCCGCCCAAGTCTCCAGACAATCTAAATCCTGCTGTATCCTCAGACAGTCCTCATCGCTATCCGCAATTCCACGAACCTTTGTGTCATCTGCAAACTTACTAATCAGACCAGTTACATTTTCCTCCAAATCATTTATATATACTACAAAGAGCAAAGGTCCCAGCACTGATCCCTGTGGAACACCACTGGTCACAGCCCTCCAATTAGAAAAGCATCTCTCCTTTGCTACCCTCTGCCTTCTATGGCCTAGCCAGTTCTGTATCCACCTTGCCAGTTCACCCCTGATCCCGTGTGACTTCACCTTTTGTACTAGTCTACCATGAGGGACCTTGTCAAAGGCCTTACTGAAGTCCATATAGACAACATCTACTGCCCTACCTGCATCAATCATCTTAGTGACCTCCTCGAAAAACTCTATCAAGTTAGTGAGACACGACCTTCCCTTCACAAAACCGTGCTGCCTCTCACTAATACGTCCATTTGCTTCCAAATGGGAGTAGATCCTGTCTCTAAGAATTCTCTCCAGTAATTTCCCTACCACTGAAGTAAGGCTCACCGGCCTGTAGTTCCCGGGATTATCCTTGCTACCCTTCTTAAACAGAGGAACAACATTGGCTATTCTCCAGTCCTCCGGGACATCCCCTGAAGACAGCGAGGATCCAAAGATTTCTGTCAAGGCCTCAGCAATTTCCTCTCCAGCCTCCTTCAGTATTCTGGGGTAGATCCCATCAGGCCCTGGGGACCTATCTACCTTAATATTTTTTAAGACACCCAACACCTCGTCTTTTTGGATCACAATGTGACCCAGGCTATCTACACCCCCTTCTCCAGACTCAACATCTACCAATTCCTTCTCTTTGGTGAATACTGATGCAAAGTATTCATTTAGTACCTCGCCCATTTCCTCTGGCTCCACACATAGATTCCCTTGCCTATCCTTCAGTGGGCCAACCCTTTCCCTGGCTACCCTCTTGCTTTTTATGTACGTGTAAAAAGCCTTGGGATTTTCCTTAACCCTATTTGCTAATGACTTTTCGTGACCCCTTCTAGCCCTCCTGACTCCTTGCTTAAGTTCCTTCCTACTTTCCTTATATGCCACACAGGCATCGTCTGTTCCCAGCCTCTTAGCCCTGACAAATGCCTCCTTTTTCTTTTTGACGAGGCCTACAATATCACTCATCATCCAAGGTTCCCGAAAATTGCCGTATTTATCTTTCTTCCTCACAGGAACATGCCGGTCCTGTATTCCTTTCAACTGACACTTGAAAGCCTCCCACTTGTCAGATGTTGATTTGCCCTCAAACATCCGCCCCCAATCTATGTTCTTCAGTTCCCGCCTAATATTGTTATAATTAGCCTTCCCCCAATTTAGCACATTCATCCTCGGACCACTCTTATCCTTGTCCACCAGTACTTTAAAACTTACTGAATTGTGGTCACTGTTACCGAAATGCTCCCCTACTGAAACATCTACCACCTGGCCGGGCTCATTCCCCAATACCAGGTCCAGTACCGCCCCTTCCCTAGTTGGACTGTTTACATATTGTTTTAAGAAGCCCTCCTGGATGCTCCTTACAAACTCCGCCCCGTCTAAGCCCCTGGCACTAAGTGAGTCCCAGTCAATATTGGGGAAGTTGAAGTCTCCCATCACCATAACCCTGTTGTTTTTACTCTTTTCCAAAATCTGTCTACCTATCTGCTCCTCTATCTCCCGCTGGCTGTTGGGAGGCCTGTAGTATACCCCCAACATTGTGACTGCACCCTTCTTATTCCTGATCTCTACCCATATAGCCTCACTGCCCTCTGAGGTGTCCTCTCGCAGTATAGCTGTGATATTCTCCCGAACAAGTAGCGCAACTCCACCTTCCCTTTTACATCCCCCTCTATCCCGCCTGAAACATCTAAATCCTGGAACGTTTAGCTGCCAATCCTGCCCTTCCCTCAACCAGGTCTCTGTAATGGCAACAACATCATAGTTCCAAGTAGTAATCCAAGCTCTAAGTTCATCTGCCTTACCCGTAATGCTCCTTGCATTAAAACATATGCACTTCAGGCCACCAGACCCGCTGTGTTCAGCAACTTCTCCCTGTCTGCTCTGCCTCAGAGCCACACTGTCCCTATTCCCTAGTTCTCCCTCAATGCTCTCACCTTCTGACCTATTGCTCCCGTGCCCACCTCCCGTGCAGAAGGAGGCCATTCGGCCCATCGAGTCTGCACCGTCTCTTGGAAAGAGCACCCTACCCAAGGTCAACACCTGAACCCTACCCCCATAACCCAGTAACCCCACCCAACACTAAGGGCAATTTTGGACACTAAGGGGAATTTATCATGGCCAATCCACCCAACCTGCACATCTTTGGACTGTGGGAGGAAACCAGAACACCCGGAGGAAACCCACGCACACACGGGGAGGATGTGCAGACTCCGCACAGACAGTGGCCCAAGCCAGAATCGAACCTGGGACCCTGGAGCTGTGAAGCAATTGTGCTATCCACAATACTACCGTGCTGCCCTTTTGTGGTGTCTCGGCCGGGGGTGGGGGCAGGGGTGGGGGGGCTGCCATTCCATAGGGCAGGGACTCATTTTAGGTATCTGGGGGTGCAGGTTGCCCGGGAGTGGGGGAGGCTTCGCAGGTACAACATCACTAGTTTGGTGGGGAGAGTGAAAGCTGATCTGGCAAGGTGGGATGGCCTCCCTCTGTCACTGGACACTGAATGTGTTGCCGCGATTCCTGTTTATATTTCAATGCCTACCGATTTTCCTGCCAAAGTCTTTTTTCAGGGAGATTGAGGGAAAGATTACCTCATTCATATGGGGCGGGAAGGTGGCCAGAGTGAGAAAAGTGCTGCTCCAGAGGGGAAGGTAGGCAGGGGGTTTGGGTCTCCCGAACCTGTTGTACTACTACTGGGCGGCGAATGTGGAGAAGGTGTGGAGCTGGGTCAGAGGGGTGGATTCTCAGTGGGTCAGAATGGAGGAGAGTTTGTGCAGGGGGTCGGGGTTGAAGGCACTAGCTACCGCGCCGCTCCCGATAGCTCCGGGGAGATAGTCAGGGAGTCCAGTAATAATAGCTTCATTGAAAATCTGGAGGCAGTTTCGCCAACACTTCGAGTTGGGGGTAGGGTCAAGGGAAATGCCGATTCGGGGGAACCACAGATTTGAGCCAGGGAGGTGGGATGGAAGTTTTCGGAAATGGGAAGAGAGGGGGAATAAAACGCTAAAAGATTTGTTTCTTCGGGGTCGGTTTGCAGGATTGAGGGAGCTGGAAGCGAAGTATGGGCTACAGCAGGGAGAAGTGTTTAGGTACATGCAGGTTTGGGATTTTGCCAGGAAGGAGATACAGAGCTTCCCAGAGGAACCGGCCTCCACATTGCTGGAGGAGGTGTTGACGACAAGGGGACTGGAGAAGGAGGCAGTGTCAGCGGTGTACGGAGCTATTTTGGAGGAGAAGGAGAATAAGGCACCACTGGAAGGGATCAAAGCAAAGTGGGAGGAAGAGCTGGGAGAGGTTATAGAGGAGGCAGTCTGGTGTGAGGTGCTCCGGAGAGTGAATGCCTCCACCTCTTGTGCGAGGTTGGGGCTGATACAGCTAAAGGTGGTATATAGAGCGCACCTCACGAGGGCGAGGATGAGCCAATTTTTTGAAAGAGTAGAGGATGTGTGTGAGTGTTGCGGGGGGGGGGGGGGGGGGGGGGGGGCGCGAATCACGTTCATATGTTTTGGTCCTGTCCAAAGCTAGAGGAGTACTGGAAGGAGGTGTTTCGGGTAATTTCCAAAGTGGTGCGTGTGAAACTGGACCCGGGTCCCCGGGAGGCCATATTCGGGGTGTCGGACCAGCCAGGGTTGGAATCAGGTGCGGAGGCAGATATCATAGCCTTCGCCTCGTTGATCGCCCGAAGGCGGATCCTGCTGGGATGGAGAGCAGCCTCTCCACCCAGTGCCCTGGCGTGGCGGGGGGACCTGTTGGAATACTTGACCCTTGAGAAGGTGAAGTTCGAACTGAGGGGAAGCTCGGAAGGGTTCTACAAATCATGGGCACTAGTTATTATGCACTTTCAAGAACTGGATAACATCGAACATTAGTTGGGGGAGGGGTGGGTGGGAGGGTTGAGGGGGGAGAGGGGTTGTGTAGATTAAGGGTGACTATGGGTAATCCCTGATTCCTTTTTGTCATTTGTTTATGTAAACATGCGGGCTGATGTTTGGGGGTTGGTGGGTGGATGGGATCGTTGTTATTATGGGGATTGACATATCTTGCTGATTAATGTTTATTGTTGATGGGTGTAAATGCGTGAGAAAATGTGAAAAAGGAGGAGAATAAAAATATTTTGAAAAAACAAGGCATGCCAGAGTACAATCCCGACAGCCCAACGGACCCTGATGCTGAGTGCTTCAAGTCCCCATACCGGGTGGGCATCAATACTACACATGCGCTGCCTTCCACCACAACGGCGAAACGCCTCTCGATCCTCAGTGTGGATCCCAACGACGAGTGGTGTGCTGTCCTCACAGTGAACAAGACTCGCATCCGGTTCAAACTGGACACCGGCGCATAGGCGAACCTCATCTCAAAATCCGACCTTGACACCATCCGCACCAGGCCAAGCATTCTTCCACCGACCTGCCAGCTCCTTGACTACAATGGCAACGCCATTGTCAACTGGGGTTATCCAATAAGGCGATCAAGGCGACGCTGCGGTTTGAAATCGTCGGGCCTGACAGAGCATCTCTGCTCGGTGCTTGTGCCACCCCTGTAATTCATGCACCTCGCCGGGTGCCGGCACCCCTCAAGGATCGTCTGAACAGCAATTACAGGGCCTCCAAGACCAGGGCACCATGTCAAAGGTTACAGAGCCCACAGATTGGGTCAGCTCCATGGGCTGCGTCAAGCAGCTGTCAGGGGAGCTTCGCATTTGCATTGACCCTAAGGATCTAAACCGAAACATCATGAGGGAGCATTACCTGATACCAAAACGAGAAGAGTTGACCAGTGAGATGGCTCATGCCAAATTCTTTACTAAGCTCGACGCCGCCAAGGGTTTTTGGCAAATACAGCTGGACGCGTCCAGTCGCAAGCTGTGCACGTTCAACACCCCGTTCAGTCGCTACTGCTGCAACCGGATGCCTTTTGGCATCATATCTGCCGCCGAAGTATTTCATCGCATCATGGAGCAGATGATGGAGGGCATCGAAGGGGTGTGAGTATACGTTGACGATGTCATTATCTGGTCCACAACGCCCCAGGAACACATCGCTTGCCTCAAGAAGGTATTCCAAAGAATCCATGAACATAGTCTTTAGCTCACCAGGGCCAAGTGCTCATTTGGTCAATCGGAGATCAAATTCCTAGGTGCCCACATCTCGCAGCAGGGCGTGCGGCCAGACGCCGAGAAAGTCTCGGCGATCAACGCCATGAAGACCCCATGAGGACAAAAAGTCGGTCCTCCGCTTTCTCGGAATGGTCAACTTCCACAGGAAATTCATTCCCAATATGGCATCCCACACCACGGCCCTCCGCCATCTCGTCAAAAAGTCGATGGAATTCCAGTGGCTGCCCACGCATGAAGAGAAATGGCGCGAGCTGAAAGCAAAACTCACGACAGCCCCGATCCTAGCGTTCTTCGACCCAACCAAGAAAATCAAGACATCAACTGATGCAAGCCAGGACGGCATTGGGGCGGTGCTCCTTCAGCAGGATGACTCCGCGTCCTGGGCTCCAGTGGCGTATGCCTCCAGGGCCATGACGCCCACTGAGCAACGCTACGCTCAGATTGAGAAGGAGTGTCTGGGCCTCCTAACAGGGATAGTCAAGTTCCACGACTCTGTTTATGGCCTGCCGAAATTCACGGTAGAGACGGACCACAGGCCTCTTGCCCACATAATCCAGAAGGATTTAAACGACATGACACCTCGGTTGCAGCTATTCTTCTAAAGCTACGCTGCTGTGACTTCGAACTGGTCTACACGCCAGGTGAAGAGCTGATCGTTGCAGATGCCCTGTCCAGGTCCATTACCACACTGTGTGAACAAAGTGACTTCATCTGCCACATAGAAGTGCAAGGGCAGTTGTGTGCCTCGAACCTTCCGGCCTCCGACGAACGGGTGGTCCAAATCCGTGAGGAGACAGCCAAGGATCCCCTGCTGCAGCGTGTGATGCAGCACCTCAGCAAGTGCTGGCAGAAGGGACAATGTCCCCAGTTCTATAATGTAAAAGACGACCTGACGGTGGTGGAGGGAATCATTCTGAAACTCGACAGGATCGTAATTCCTCAGAGTATGCGTGCTATGGTTCTGGGCCAACTCCATGAGGATCACCTTGGGATCGAGAAATGCCGACGCAGAGCTCGGGAGGCGATCTATTGGCCGGGCATCAGCCAGGACATTGCCGACACAGTCCTCAACTGCCCTACCTGTCAGAAGTTTCAGCCAGCTCAACCCAAGGAAACGCTGCAACAGCACGAGATCGTGACCTCTCCGTGGTCCAAAGTCGGTGTAGACCTTTTCCATGCCAAGGGGCGTGACTACGTACTCCTGGTAGAATACTTCTCCAGTTACCCAGAAGTGGTGAAACTGTCCGACCTCACGTCGAAGGCGGTAATCAAAGCCTACAAAGAAACGTCCGCCAGGCATGGGATACCGCTCACGGTAATGAGCGACAATGGTCCTTGCTTTTACAGTCAGGAATGGTCTGACTTCGCACAGTCCTACAACTTCCGTCACGTAACCTCCAGTCCCCACTACCCGCAGTCAAAAGGGAAGACCGAAAAAGGGGTCCACATTGGTTAAATAGTGAGTGTATGGACTGAGGAATAGATGGTTCAGTGTGTGACCTGGTTGACGATGAGGTGTTGTTGAGCTATATTGTACTATTGCTGAATGGTGTTTCTTTGTGCTCCACAGGCACATTCACCTGCATTCAGGTCAAATTCCACTTGGAGAGGCAGATGGGCTATTACCTTATCCAGATGTACATCCCCAGTCTCCTAATCGTCATTCTGTCCTGGGTCTCCTTCTGGATCAACATGGATGCTGCACCAGCACGGGTTGGCCTTGGGATCACCACTGTCCTCACCATGACGACACAGAGCTCAGGCTCCAGGGCCTCACTCCCAAAGGTCAGTACAAGATCAACCAATGATATTCCAAGGTGAAAACAACCGACTTGTTTTATTATTCAGCACGTTGTTGCTGTTGGAGCTTGCCACTCCCAAGGATATACCTTAGCTATGGTCTGTTGCATCTCTCAATGTGCACAAAGGCTGACTACACTCTGTATTTCTTTGTCTACCCCTGGCCACCAAATATAGCTCCCTATCAACATCTTCATCTTGGTTTGGCCAGGCTGCAACTGCTGGAGAAGTGGGTGACACTGTCACTTTGACCCCATCCCATACAAAAGGACCCATCTTCACAGCTAATTTCATCCCACTCTTTTCCTTCCGCCTTTGCCACGATCTCCACCATGGCGGAGGCGGAAGAGACTCCCTCCACTGCGCATGCGCAGGGATGCCGTGAGCGGCCGCTGACGCTCCCGCGCATGCGCCGCCCAGCAATGTCATTTCCGCGCAAGCTTGCGGGGCACCAAAGGCCTTTCCCGCCAGCTGGCGGGGCGGAAATCAGTCCGGCGCAGGCCTAGCCCTCATGGTTAGGGCTCGGCAGCTCAAGGGGCGGAGGATTCCGCACATTTGGGGCAGCGCGATGCTGGACTGATTTGCACCGTTTTTGGCGCCGGTCGGCGGACATCGCGCCGATTACGGAGAATTTCGCCCCCGGTGCCTGTAACTCATTGGGGCAGCCAAGGGTTAAAGATCTCTGGAAAATACATAAATTATTGGTTAATTCACTTGTGTTGGGACTCGAGGGTCTGTAGAGCTGTAAATTGACCATGCACTCGGCTCAGGGTGTGGTAACAATACATGACTGCCAAACCTTCTTCATCTATCTGTGAATTCTTCCTTTCGGTATCCGAAAGGTTCTGCACACAATGGTGACAGGTCATTTCACGCCACCTTATGTGAAAATACCGCCACTATGCCATAAGGTGATGGCATCACGCATCGCTATTATGGGTTTGTCTGGGTTAAAGTGGACAAGTATGGTCAATAATTCTAGGTTTTGTTTCACTTGGTCAAAAGATTTTCTCTGGGAATCTTCCCATTTTTATCATTGCTGCTTTTTCAAAATTTGGTGCAGGGGCGCCAGAATTGTTGACAAGTTGGATAGGAAAACAACCGTAATAGTTGACCATCCTGAACAAGGACGTCAACTCATTCACGTTTCATGGTGCTAACACACTTTTAATTATATTTGCCATGTCCTAGAGTGGATGTGAGCTTTTTACATCAACTTTCAAATCTAAATATGTGACCTTTTCGGTCTGAAACGTGCACTTCTCGCATTTTAGACATATACCAGCTTGTTTGAGACCTCCTGAGGACGTATTCCAGATTGACACTATGCACTTCGGGTGTTGCTCCCATTCATAGGACATCACGATAACCTTTTGGGATCCCCTGTAAAAGGCTCTCCGTCCTGCACTGAAATATAGCGCAGGCGCATGAAATACTGAAGGGAAAGCTGTGAAGAAGATGCAGAGATCCTTCTGTGTGATTTGGATAGGTTAGGTGAGTGGGCAATGGAATGGCAGATGCAGTATAACTTGGATAAATACAAGGCTCTCCACTTTGGGAGCAAAAATGGGAAGGTGCACTATTATCTGAATGGCCCAAAATTAGGAGACGGAACATGCAACGAGACCTGGGTGTTATAGACCAGTCACTGAAGGTAAGCATGCAGGTGTAACAGGCAGGAAAGAAGGCAAATGGTGTGCTGGACTTCACTGCGAGAGGATTCGAATACAGGAGCAGGGATGTCTTACAGCAATTATACAGGGCCTTGGTGAGGCCACATTTGGAATATTGGGTGCAGCTTTGGTCTACTTATCTGAGGAAGGATGTTCTAGCTATAGAGGGAGTGCAGCGAAGGTTTACCAGACTGATTCCTGGGATGGCAGGACTTGCGTACAAGGAGAGATTGAATCGGTTAGGATTGTATTCACTGGAGTTCAGAAGAATGAAGGGGGAATCTCATCGAAACCTATAAAATTCTAACAGGACTGGATAGGGTAGATGCAGGAAGGATGTTCCCGATGGTGGGTGTGTCAAGAATCAGGGCTCAGAGTCTGTGGATATGGGATAGACCATTTAGGACAGAGATAAGGAGAAAGTTCTTCAGCCAGAGAGTGATGAGCCTGTAGAATTCGTTACTGCAGGAAATGGTTGAGTCCAAATCATTGTATGGTTTCAAGAAGCAATTAGATATAGCACTTAGAGTGAAGGGGATTTGGGGAAAGTGGAATTAGGCTTTTGGATGATCAGCCATGATCATAATGAATGGCAGAGCGAGCTTGAAAGGTTGAATGGCTTCCTCCTGCACCTATTTTTTTCTGTTTCTACGAAACCTCGTATGTTGGAATCATAGAATCCCTACAGTGGAGAAGGAGGCATTCAACCCATAGAGTCTACACCAACCCTCTGAAAGAGCACCCCATATAGGGTTGGGCCCCCATCCTATTCCTGTAATCCAGTGACCCCACCTAACCTATGGACACTAAGGGGCAATTTATCATGACCAATCCACCTAACCTGCACATCTTTGGACTAAGCCTTGGAATAAGTCTTTGTCTGTGTTTATGGTGGTGAATTTCCTTGATTCTTCCTCCAACTCAAGCTGCTGGTATGCATGGCTTAGATCCAAGTTAGTGTAGCTGAGGCCTCCTGCCAATTTCACGTAGAGGTCCTCAATCCTCGGAATAAGATACCTACCTACTTTAGCAGTCCTGTTCACAGTCATCTTGTACCTGCCGCAAATCCTTACTATACGGTCAGGCTTTAACACTGAGACGATTGGTGCTGCACACTCAGAGAACTGTCCTGGAATGATTACCCCCAGGTCTTCCAGACATTTCAGCTGCACGTCAGCTTTTTGATGCAGGACATTGGGCACTGGTCAGGCTCTAAGAAATTTTGGTGTTGCATCAGGCTCTTATGTAGATTTTGGCTTCACCCCTTTTATGGACCCCAGCTCTGTCTGGAAAACTTCCTGGTACTTGCATAGAAGTTTCTGGAAAATCCCATCCAAGATGCTGATAATCTACAGCCAATGTAGCCTGATTTTCTTCAACCAATCTTGCCGTATGAGGCTTGGACTCTGTCCATTTACGATTAAAGGCAGCTGGGCAGACTTGTTGATATTGAAGCCGTGCCTATTATCTTCAGGGCCTCCCCAGTATAGGTGACTAAAGTCACCGTTGTACTGCTGAGGCTCATGGATTGCAACCCACCCTGGAGATACTTATATGACTGTTCTCCTCCCACCATGGCAGCAGCATCTGCATCGAACTCCATATTTAATATTCACGTTCACATTAAGGACAATTTCAATGGTGGGTCTCGTGCTTAACCCTACCATGTTAGGCTTATAAATTTCAGACTTCTCTTCCGGGTCTTCCACTGGCGTCGCTGACGGGTTTTTTGGGGGGACTAGTTTGTCTGATTATGGTCGGAATTCTCGGTCGTTGCGATTCTCTTTTCCTGCTGGCAGCATACCCCACAAATGGGTAACCTGGTGACGTGGGGTGGTTTCAATGGGAAATCCCATTGACAAGCGGCGTATAGGATCCCGCCACCAGCGAATGGCGCACCGCTGAGAATCATGCAGCTGAGGGACCGGAGGATACAGCCCTTTGCACCTGGTTTTTAAATAGCCTTTTCTATTACATCTGAACCAAATGAACTCTTTACATTTGTGCGAGTCTTGGGGATGGTCTCCCCCACAACGATAACAAGCCTCTAGACCTTGTGACTGACGGTTACTCTTCCTTTTTTTCAAGCTCCGCCTCACCATTGCTATGAGTACTTTGGGCGGCCGCCATCACTGATTTACCTGGCTTTGCATGCCCTGCAGTTGAGCGCTTTCAATTGCTGCAGCCAACTCAAACATTGTTCAAAGGGATATTCTAGTTTCTGCCAACAACTTCTTCTGAATATTCAAGTTATTGATACCACAGACCAAACGGTCACATAACATATCACTCAGAGACAGACTGAATTTGCAAAGTTCAGCCATCTGTTGAAGTCTGGCTAAATAAGTGATACGGTTTCTCCATAACCCCTAATGGCTGAATGCAATTTATAATACTGCATTATAATGAGGGCCAGGGATTGTAGTGGTTTCTCATAATTGTACGAGTTGTTCAAAGGACTTAGTGTCCGGGACCTCCGAGATGTTAGTCTTCTCATGAGGTTATATGTTTTTGGGCCGCAAGCTGTGAGTTATATGACTTTTTGATTGTCTTCTGCCATTATTTCATTGGCAGCGTAAATGTATTGGAGCCTTTTCACATGTTTGCCCCAACTGTCAATCTCTGAATCGAATGGATCAATTTTCCCAAATAGTAGCATAGCTATTCCATAAAACGATAGAATCCCTACAGTGCAGAAGGAAGCCACTTGGCCCATTGAGCATGCACAGGCTCTCCGAAAGAGCACTCTACCCGGGCCCTCTCCTCCTCTCCCCCCCCCCCCCCCCCCCCCCCCCCCCACCCCCATCCCCCTACCTATCCCCATTCCCCATAACCCCACCTAGGCTGCACACCTTTGGACTGTGGGAGGAAACCGGAGAACCCGGACGAAACCCACGCAGTCACAGGGTGAAAGTGCAAACTCCACACAGACAATTACCCAAGGCCAGAATTGAACCCGGGTCCCTGGTGCTGTGAGACAGCAGTGCTAACCACTGTGCCACCATTTGACTGTGGCAGATTCGGACCGCGGAGCCAGCCGCAAAAAATACCCCCCCGATCGGCCACTCGCCCGACCATCTAACTGCGCGGATCTAACCCCTGGCCGCCTATAAGGCGATGTCCTCAATGTCCGATACCCCCCACCAGCCGCCACGCCATCATCCCGACTGGTTAGTTCCACGCCGCCGGGAACTTGGCCGGTCGGGAGCGGAGGATCGCTGGGCAGGCCTCTGTCAATGGGCCCCCAGCCGCGCGGCGTACTCTGCGATCACGCCGATTTTCGGGCCCCGGAGAATAGCCGAACCGGCGGCGGGCCCGATTTCGGCATTAAAGTGCAGAGAATCCAGTCGCTGAACTATCAGAAAAGAGAGCAAGATCGAAACTCATTGTGCCAGAAAAGATACTAATATGCACCTCATCTCTCGCTCCTCAGGGAGACAAATGGAATTCTGGCCAGAAGCACAGAAACTGATTGTTAAGCTGCAATTAACCATTAATGTGACATGTCACATGACCCATGCCTCTGGCTTTTTTGGACGGTTTTGACATTACAGCTGTCTGCTGTTTAAAATCCATCTGGTGAACCACCAATAAGCAGCCCTTCAGGCAGAGCAACAGCCTGCTTCTCAAGTCTGTCTCTGCAGGGAGATGTCCTACCATTGCCTGCGGAACGGCCCCAGTATTTGTGTACCTACTTTATCATACGATATCAATGCCAACTGTAAAGCAAATTTTACAGCTCCAGTCTTCAGCCAGCTAAACTCAAATTTGTATGCATGTGTGTGTGTGTTGTGTGTGTGTGTGTGTGTGTGGTAGAGTGGGACTTTCGCAACACTCCTCTCCCAGGTTTTCAAACACCTAACTTTCTGCATACCTTCATAAGGCACAACCTCATAACAACTGAGCGGCATAAACTGACAGGTTTGTCTTGCTTTTGTGAACAGGACATAGCTGGGCAACTTTCCACATTGTCGAGTAGATGCCAGTGTTATAGCTGTACTAGAAAAGCTTGGCCAGGAGTAGGGCAAGCATAAGTCTTCAGCCCTGCTGTTGGAATGTTGTTGTTCTGTCCGGTGCCTTCAGCCATTTCTTGATATCATGCGGAATGAATTTAAGTGTCCAAAGTGATGTTGAGTGTCATAATGTACACACAAGTATATGATGGTGCAGAGACAGACACTGACTGACACACTGAAAGACCAATCAACACACAGCACACAGCAGCCAATCACCAGACAGGACAAGGGCACTATATAGCCAGAGGGCACTAGTTTTCCCGCTCATTCGGGATGCAGCCTCAGTAACACGAACATCTACCATGTGCTAGCAGTATAGTCTGGTCAGGTTAGCCTCAGGTCTCCAGTCAACCTAACATAGTGTCAACCCACAGTGCAAGTATGTTTAACAGCTCATAGCTAAATAAAATAGAGTTGTACTTCTACAAGTGTTGGTAGCCTGTCTCTCTCTCTCTGCTCTGGTAAACGCAGTCCTCACAGACCCAGCATACCCAACACATCATTGAGGAGATTGAGATTAATCATCTGCTCAGCATTTATGGCTACAAATTGCTGCAAACAATCTTTGTCTTTTGCACTGATGTCCTGAGTCACCACCACTGCGGATGGGAATATTCATGGAGCCTCTTCCTAAATTAATCATTCACAACTGGATATAGCAAAACTGCAGATCTTTGTTCGATCCATTGGTTATAGGGTCCCTCAGCTCTGCCTATTGCATGCTGCTTCCCATTGCTGAGCCTTTTTATGGTCCTTGAGTTATAAACTCACCGGGGGCAATTCTCCGATATGGAGGCCAAGGGTTTGCGCCGTCGTGAACGCCATCGCGTTTCACGACGGCGCGAACAGGGCCCGGGCACGGCCTATTATGGCCCCCACAGGGGGCCAGCACACTCCAGCCTCCTTGGGCCGCACCAAACTGCGCATGCGCGGGGGACTTCTTCCGCGCGCCGGCCCCGACCCAACATGGGGTCGGTGTTCAGGGGCCGGCCGTGCCAGGAAGTAGGTCGGGGTGGGGGGGGGGGAGAGGCCGGCCCGCTGATCGGTGGGCCCCAATCGTGGGGCAGACCCCATTGGAGGCCCTCCCCGGTGAAGGAGCCCCCTCTGCCCCTCACAGGCAACCCCCCCCCCCCACCACGAGCATTCCCGCCAGCAGCAACCAGAGGTGAATGGCGCCGGCGGGACTCTGTCGTGTCGGAGCAGCCGCTCGGCCCATCCGGACTGGAGAATCAGTGGCCCCTCCAATTCCAGCGGCCCGCGGCCAGCGGCGTGCGAAACGCGCCGGTTCAAATGGCGCCAATTCTCCGCACCTCGGAAAATCGCGCGCCGGCGTCGGGGTGTCGTGGCTCGGTTGCTCCAATTCTCCGGCCCGGCACGGGGCTCGGAGAATCGCCCTCCCATCTTTGAATCATCCTCAAACTCTGGAATACAGCAGGCATGCTCAGAGACCAATCATACAGATATTCATCCTTCCTCCTCCTTTCATAGAATCAGAGAAGCCATACAGTGCATAAGGAGGCCATTCGGCCATCGAGTCTGCACCGACCCTCTGAAAGAGCATCCGACCTAAGCCCACTCCCCCACCCTATCCCTGTAACCCCACCTAACCTGTACATCTCTGGACATTAAGGGGCAGTTTCAGCATGTCCAGTCCACCTAACCTGCACACCTATGGACTATGGGAGGAAACTGGAGCACCCGGAGGAAACCCATCCAGACATGGAGAGAACAGTCCACACAGACAGTCACCCAAAGCTGGAATTGAACCTGGGTCTCTGGCACTATGAGGTTTGTGAAGATTGGGTGGGCTCTGGTGCGATGCACGCTGTGGTCAATGATGAGCCTCACTGTCTTAGCTTATGTATACAAAATGGTCATTCTGGTCGAGGGGACATGGGGTGTTCGATAATGGGATGGCAAGCTGGGAAGCATTTTATACATTCTAGCAAAATTTCAATGGGCGGGACGATAGCACAGTAGTTTGCACTGTTGCTTCACAGTGCCAGGGATTGGGTTCGATTCCCGGCTTGGGACACTGTCTGTTCGGAGTCTGCATGTTCTCCCGGTGTCTGCATGGTTTCCTCCGGGTGCTCCACTTTCCTCCCACAAATCCTGAAAGACATACTTGTTAGGTGATTTGGACATTCGGATTTCTCCCTCAGTGTACCCGAACAGGCGCCGGAGTATGGCGGCTAGGGGACTTTCACAGTAACTTCATTGCAGTGTTAATGAAAGCCTACCTGTAACACTAATACAGATTAGTATTATAAGACAAAAACAAATGAGTTTGATCCATATTGTGATGAAATACTGAAGTCATAAATTTTGAACAATCCAACTGTGCTCAATCTCTCCTGTTTCCTTTCTCTTCAGTGCTTTCCCTTGTTAAGAACAGACTTACATACTTCCTTTTTATCACCCATGATCAATATGTTTATATGTAGATATTTGTATTTTCTTACCCTGGGCATGGTTTATTCAATTTTTAGTAACCCAGCAGCAAGCATTTGTATATTTAGAATGAGATATGTTATTTTATTTCATACAAGCTTTCCTTGAAGATTAACGAAAATGCAATGTCTCATTCACTCAATTTGTCCACACTATCACACAGACACAGAATTATATATTGATGAACATAAAAACAGTTGTTAGAAAAATGACATTTACCTTAGTCTCTCTTTTGTTGCAGGCTTGATGTTTCTTAGTTGAGTTGATGGTTTGGCTAGAGCATAGGTCAGATTTCTCAGCAGCTCCAAACATTCCTGTAGTTGATCTGCCAGGAGCTTGGTTTGTCAGGTGAACATCAAGTTCGAACAGGATATAGGAGAATCCTTCTTTCTCTTTCAAGGTATTGCTATTCGATACCATGGCTTCTTAATTGATGACATTGGCCCGATAATATTTGGTTTGTGGACTATCTGATGGAAATCTGCTGTAATGTTTTAAAAGCAGGCAGTAAAGATGACCACCTTAACAATGTAACTTTGTGTCAAGTGCCGAGGCATAGTCCAAATGAAAGGTGGTGTGTCAATTCGATAAGCATTCTGGACTGCTTTTCACACCTATGATTTCAGACAATCTTTCTGTGTGAAGGACAGACCATCATATTACAATGGGATGTCGATGGGTATCATTTACCTTTTTGTCTGAGCTACAATGGGTCTTATCAATCAATAATGGTTTCTTCTGCTTTTTCTGGAGACGAGGAGTAGGGTGGTACGGTGGTTAGCACTGCTGCCTCATAGCGCCAGGGTCCCGTGTTTGATTCCGTCCTCGGATGACTGTCTGTGTGGAGTTTGCATATTCTCCCCGTGTCTGGTTGGATTTCCTCCGGGTGCTCAGGTTTCTTCCCACAGCCAAAGATGTGCAGGTTAGGTGGATTGGCCATGCTAATTTGCCCCTAAGTGTCCAAAGATGTGCAGGTTAGATGGGGTTACGAGGTTACAGGGATAGGGCGGGAGTGGGCCTAAATGGGGTGTTCTTTCGGTGGGACAGTGCAGAGTCGATGGGCCGAATGGCCTCCTTCTGATTCTATGATTCAATCCATAAGAGAAGTCTGGTGATCCCTCCATCTTTTGCAAGCTTTAAAGATGTGGCTTTAAAAAATAGCTTCAACATTCTGTAATATCTACATGCCTGTATTTGGCATAACAATGTGCAAACCATTGTGAGCTGGGTGTAATGGTAGTCTTTGTCCTGACAGGTCTCCTACGTTAAAGCTATCGATATTTGGATGGCTGTCTGCCTTCTCTATGTCTTTGCTGCACTACTTGAATATGCAGCAGTCAACTTTGTGTCCCGGCAACACAAGGAATTCATACGGCTTCGAAAGAAACAGAAACGCCAACGGATTGTAAGTTGGAATCGTGCGATCCCAGACATTGATTGAGTTTGTCTTGTTGGTTCTCGATCTTAACTATTTGACCCTTGCAGCTTCATTTAATCCTCCGTAGTGTCTATTTGTTTAAGATATTAATAAACTTGCGGAATGAGTGCGTCTTTGGCAAGTAGGTGATGTGGTGCCTTTGTTGGGAAGAATACCGAGGCCATGTTCTGCTGAGATAAAATTGGTGAGACCGCATCAGGAGTATTGTGTGGACTTTCGGTCTCCTTACATTTGCCATAGAGGGAGTGCAGTTTATGTTCACCAGACTGATTCCTGCACAGCAGGATGGTCATATGAGGAGAGATGGGGTTGACTAGGCCTATGTTCATGGAGCTTCAAAGAATGAGAGGAAATCTGATTCAAATTCTGACGGGGCTGGGCAGATTGTATGCAGGGCTGATGTTTCCTCTGTCTGGGGGTTCACCGTCTACGATACGGGGTGGGCCATTTTGGCCTCAGGCAAGAGGAAATTTCTTCGCTCAGAGGATGGTGAACCTGTGGCATTCTCCACCACAGAAAACTGTGGAAGTAAAAATCACTGAATATATTTAAGAAGGAGATAGATAGATTTCTAGACTCTAAAGGTGTCAAGGGGTGTGAGGCGAGCAGGAGTATGGTGTTCAGACGGAGAAACAGCCATGATCGAATTGAATGACAGAACAGGCTTGATAGGCCAAATTACCTATTCCTGCTCCTATTTTCTCTGTTTCTGACATTTTCAGTTTCCTAAAGCCACTTAAAATTGGAGAATTGCCACTCCACAGTGGCAATTGTTCACTTTCTGAGCCAGATAGGCTGATTGTCTGCCATTAACAATTTTCACACAGTTAAGACTATCAACCACCAGATTGACCTTTCTGTGGAGGATGTATGGGGCAGTTAATGTACAAGTGCAGCGACTTTATGAAAATCACAGGGAGGTGAAGTAGAAGGTGCAATTTTCATGAAGTTAATTGCAGGACAGAGCCAAGCAGCTGAAACCCTCTGGCAATTCTCAACCTTGCTACACGTTGTTGCATAATTTGTTCATTATTAACGGTTGAGTCGTTCAAATACCATTATTTTATTTAGGAAAACCTGGCCCATTGTTTATATGATTTTCCACAATGTCAGACCACAAACTCCCCCTCAAGTGGGGTCTGCCTGATGGTCAAAGAACTCAGCCCCAGTAATATTTTGCCGAGAAATGTTCTACACAAACTGTCCCCTCCCATATTGCCATAAAGCAGCAGGTTAAACAAACGAAAGGTTCAAATGAGATGCATCAGTGCTAAAATCTCTCTTTATATGCCTAGGATTAAGAGGCAGTTTGGTCGGATATGTGCTTCCTTCGACAGTAATTGTGGTTTGGGAAGAGGTGTGAGATTACTGTTGTTCTAATTTGGGTTGTTCTATTTGGTTCCTTTAATTCCCACTTTCTCTAATTTTGTTTCCACTGGGCCATGTCTATGACAGGGACTGGTCAGCCGAACCGAAAGTGGTGATTCGCTGGGGCCTGAGTATGGCTTGAGGAGCAGGGATCCAGCATTTGGGACTCTAACTCAGTTCTGCAACCTAGGCTTCAGGGTAAACTTGTGATGTTGTGTCTGTGATATGTGCCTGTCACTGTGAAATCAATATTCTCCATTCCATGTGAAAAGGAAGGTGGCTGTATCGTGACAGTCGGGAAAACCTCCGGGAGCATCTTGGCATGCTGCGCATGTTATGAGATTGTCAACACCCTGGGACAATGCCACACTTCTTACATTAACCTAATCAATAGATTTGTCAGGTTTGGGAAGGATTTAAAAAGGGGCTTTTATAAGTTTTGTCAACTAATTATGTCTGTAACACTGAAATAGATAATGGGCAGCAGTTAATTACCTTCAAACTAATTCATCCAGTGTGAAGAATGTGGGAAAGTTCTGTGGCGAATACAAAGCCAAGACTAAGTGACCATCCTAGGAGAGAGGACACGTTCAGGGTATTGTGACCATCCTAGAGAGAGACGACAAGGCAGCGTATAGTGACCATCCATAGAGAGAGGACAAGTTCAGGGTGTAGTGATCATCCTAGAGAGAGACGACAAGGTCAGCGTATAGTGACCATCCATAGAGAGAGGACAAGTTCAGGGTGTAGTGATCATCCTAGAGAGAGACGACAAGGTCAGCGTATAGTGACCATCCATAGAGAGAGGACAAGGTCAGGGTGTAGTGACCATCCATAGAGAGAGGACAAGGTCGGGGTGTAGTGACCATCCTATAGAGAGAGACGACAGGGTCAGGATGTAGTGACCATCTAGAGAGAGAGGACATGTTCGGGGTGTAGTGATCATCCTAGAGACAGAGGACAAGGTCATGGTGGAGTGACCATTCTACAGAAAGAGGACAAGGTCAGGGTGTAGTGACAATCCAGAGAGAGGGGACAAGGTCAGGGTGTAGTGACCGTCCTAGAGAGAGACGACAAGGTCAGGGTCTAGTGACCATCCTAGAGAGGCAGGACAAGGTCAGGGTGTAGTGACCATCCTAGAGAGAGACAACAAGGTCAGGGTATAGTGACCATCCTACAGAGAGAGGACAAAGTCAGGGTGTAGTGACCATCCTAGAGAGAGACAACAAGGGCAGTGTATAGTGATCATCCAGAGAGAGAGGACAAGGTCAGGGTGTAGTGACAATCCAGAGAGAGAGAACAAGGTCAGGGTGAAGTGACAATCCAGAGAGAGGACAAGGTCAGGGTGTAGTGACCATCCCAGAGAGAGAGGACAAGGTCAGTGTATAGTGACCATCCAGAGAGAGGACAAGGTCAGGGTGTAGTGACCATCCCAGAGAGAGAGGATAAGGTCAGGGTGTCGTGACCATCCTATAGAGACAGGGCAAGGTCAGTGTGTAGTGACCTTCCTAGAGGGACAGGGCAAGGTCAGTGTGTAGTGACCATCCCAGAGAGAGACGACAGGTTCAGGGTGTAGTGACCATCCCAGAGAGACAGGACAAGTTCAGGGTGTAGTGACCATCCTAGAGAGAGACGACAAGGTCAGTGTGTAGTGACCGTCCTAGCGAGAGAGGACAAGGTCAGGGTATAGTTACCATCCGGAGAGAGAAGACCAGGCCAGGGTGGAGTAACCATCCTACAGAGAGACGACAAGGTCAGTGTGTAGTGACCATCCAGAGAGAGATGACAAAGTCAGGGTATAGTGTCCATCTGGAGAGAGAGGACCAGGCCAGGGTGTAGTGACCATCCTACAGAGAGACGAAAAGGTCAGGGTGCAGTGACCATCCAGAGAGAGAGGACAAGGTCAGGGTATAGTGACCATCTGGAGAGAGAGGACCAGGCCAGGGTGTAGTGACCATCCCAGAGAGAGACGACAAGGTCAGGGTGCAGTGACCATACAGAGAGATAGGACAAGGTCAGTGTGTAGTGACCATCCCAGAGAGTGCAGACAAGGTCAGGGTGTAGTGATCATCCCAGAGAGAGAGCACAAGGTCAGGTTGTAGTGACCATCCTAGAGGGACAGGGCAAGGTTAGGGTGTAGTGACCATCCAGAGAGACAGGGCAAGGTCAGGATGTAGTGACCATCCTAGAGGGATAGGACAAGGTCAGGGTGTAGTGACCGTCCTAGAGAGAGATGACAAGGTCAGGGTGTAGTGACCATCCTAGAGAGAGACGACAAGGTCAGGGTGTAGTGACCGTCCTAGAGAGAGACGGCAAGGTCAGGGAGTGTTTACAATTCTACAGAGAGATGACAAGGTCAGGGAGTGTTGACCAACTTAGAGAGACAGGACAAGGTCAGGGTGTAGTGACAGTCCAGAGAGAGAGAACAAGGTCACGGTGTAGTGACCATCCTAGAGAGACAGGACAAGGTCAGGGTGTAATGACAATCCTGAGAGAGAGAAAACAAGGTCACGGTGTACTGACCGTCCTACAGAGAGACGACAAGGTCAGTGTATAGTGACCATCCAGAGAGAGGACAAGCTCAGGGTGTAGTGACCATCCCAGAGAGAGAGGACAAGGTTAGGGTGTACTGACCATCCCAGAGAGAGAGGACAAGGTCAGGGTGACATAACCATCCTATAGAGATAGGGCAGGGTCAGTGTGTAGTGACCTTCCTAGAGGGACAGGGCAAGGTCAGTGTGTAATGACCATCCCAGAGAGAGACGTCAAGGTCAGGGTGTCATGACCATCCTATAGAGATAGGGCAAGGTCAGTGTGTAGTGACCTCCCTAGAGGAACAGGGCAAGGTCAGTGTGTAGTGACCATCCCAGAGAGAGACAACAAGGTCAGGGTATAGTGACCATCCAGAGAGAGAAGACCAGGCCAGGGTGTAGTAACCATCCTACAGAGAGACGACAAGGTCAGTGTGTAGTAACAATCCAGAGAGAGATGACAAAGTCAGGGTATAGTGACCATCTGGAGAGAGAGGCCGATGCCAGGGTGTAGTGACCATCCCAGAGAGAGACGACAAGGTCAGGTTGCAGTGACCATCCAGAGTGAGAGGGCAAGGTCAGGTTGTAGTGACCATCCTAGAGGGACAGGGCAAGGTCAGGGTGTAGTGACCATCCCAGAGAGAGAGAACAAGGTCAGGGTGTAGTGACCTTCCTAGTGGGACAGGGCAAGGTCAGGGTGTAGTGACCATCCCAGAGAGAGACGACAAGGTCAGGGTGTAGTGACCATCCAGAGAGAGACGACAAGGTCAGTGTGTAGTGACCATCCCAGAGAGAGACGACAAGGTCAGGGTGCAGTGACCATCCCAGAGAGAGACGACAAGGTCAGGGTGCAGTGACCATCCCAGAGAGAGACGACAAGGTCAGGGTGTAGTGACCATCCCAGAGAGAGACGACAAGGTCAGGGTGCAGTGACCATCCAGAGAGAGACGACAAGGTCAGTGTGTAGTGACCATCCGGAGAGAGAAGACCAGGCCAGGGTATAGTGACCATCCGGAGAGAGAAGACCAGGCCAGGGTTTAGTGACCATCCTAGAGAGAGAGGACAAGTTCGGGGTATAGTGATCATCCTACAGAGAGACGACAAGGTCAGGGTGCAGTGACCATCCAGAGTGAGAGGTCAAGGTCAGGGTATAGTGACCATCTGGAGAGAGAGGACCAGGCCAGGCTGTAGTGACCATCCCAGAGGGAGACGACAAGGTCAGGGTGTAGTGACCATCCTAGAGAGAGGACAAGGTCAGGGTGTAGTGACCATCCTTGAGGGAGACGACAAGGTCAGGGTGTAGTGACCATCCTAGAGAGAGACGTCAGGGTCAGGGTGTAGTGACCATCCTAGAGAGCGGACAAGGTCAGGGTGTAGTGACCATCCTACAGAGAGAGGACAAGGTCAGTGTATAGTGACCATCCTAGAGAGAGGAAAAGGTCAGGGTGTAGTGACCATCCTACAGAGAGAGGACAAGGTCAGGATGTAGTGACCATCCAGAGAGAGACGACAGGGTCAGGGTGTAGTGACCATCCTAGAGAAGATGGACAAGGTCAGGGTGTAGTGGCCGTCCCAGAGGGAGACGACAAGGTCAGGGTGTAGTGGCCATCCTAGAGAAGATGGACAAGGTCATGATGTAGTGGCCATCCCAGAGAGAGACGACAAGGTCAGTGTGTAGTGACCATCCTAGAGAGAGAGGACAAGATCAGGATGTAGTGGCCATCCCAGAGAGAGAGGACAAGGTCAGGGTTTAGTGACCATCCCAGTGAGAGACGACAAGATCAGGGTGTAGTGGCCATCCCAGAGAGAGACGACAAGGTCAGGGTGTAGTGACCATCCTAGAGAGAGAGGACAAGATCAGGATGTAGTGGCCATCCCAGAGAGAGGCGACAAGGTCAGGGTGTAGTGACCATCCCAGAGAGAGACGACAAGGTCAGGGTGTAGTGACCATCCTAGAGAGAGAGGACAAGGTCAGGGTGTAGTGGCCGTCCCAGAGAGAGACGACAAGGTCAGGGTGTAGTGACCATCCTAGAGAGAGACGACAAGGTCAGGGTGTAGTGGCCATCCCAGAGAGAGACGACAAGATCAGGGTGTAGTGACCATCCTAGAGAGAGAGGACAAGGTCAGGGTGTAGTGACCATCCTAGAGAGAGAGGACAAGGTCAGGGTGTAGTGGCCATCCTAGAGAGAGGACAAGGTCAGGGTGTAGTGGCCATCCCAGAGAGAGACGACAAGGTCAGGGTGTAGTGACCATCCTAGAGAGAGAGGACAAGGTCAGGGTGTAGTGGCCATCCTAGACAGAGACGACAAGGTCAGGGTGTAGTGGCCGTCCCAGAGAGAGACGACAAGGTCAGGGTGTAGTGACCATCCTAGAGAGAGACGACAAGGTCAGGGTGTAGTGGCCATCCTAGAGAGAGAGGACAAGATCAGGATGTAGTGGCCATCCCAGAGAGAGATGACAAGGTCAGGGTGTAGTGACCATCCTAGAGAGCGACGACAAGGTCAGGGTGTAGTGACCATCCTACAGAGAGAGGACAAGGTCAGTGTATAGTGACCATCCTAGAGAGAGGAAAAGGTCAGGGTGTAGTGACCATCCTACAGAGAGAGGACAATGTCAGGATGGATGTAGTGACCATCCAGAGAGAGACGACAGGGTCAGGGTGTTGTGACCATCCTAGAGAAGATGGACAAGGTCAGGGTGTAGTGGCCGTCCCAGAGGGAGACGACAAGGTCAGGGTGTAGTGGCCATCCTAGAGAAGATGGACAAGGTAATGATGTAGTGGCCATCCTAGAGAGAGACGACAAGGTCAGGGTGTAGTGGCCATCCTAGAGAGAGACGACAAGATCAGGGTGTAGTGACCATCCCAGAGAGAGACGACAAGGTCAGGGTGTAGTGACCATCCCAGAAAGAGACGACAAGGTCAGGGTGTAGTGACCATCCTAGAGAGAGAGGACAAGGTCAGGGTGTAGTGACCATCTTAGAGAGAGACGACAAGGTCAGGGTGTAGTGACCATCCCAGAGAGAGGACAAGGTCAGGGTGTAGTGGCCATCCCAGAGAGAGACGACAAGATCAGGGTGTAGTGACCGTCCTAGAGAGAGACGACAAGGTCAGGGTGTAGTGACCGTCCTAGAGAGAGACGACAAGGTCAGGGTGTAGTGACCATCCTAGAGAGAGAGGACAAGGTCAGGGTGTAGTGGGCATCCTAGAGAGAGGACAAGGTCAGGGTGTAGTGGCCATCCTAGAGAGAGAGGACAAGATCAGGATGTAGTGGCCATCCTAGAGAGAGGACAAGGTCAGGGTGTAGTGACCATCCTAGACAGAGACGACAAGGTCAGGGTGTAGTGGCCGTCCCAGAGAGAGACGACAAGATCAGGGTGTAGTGACCATCCTAGAGAGCGACGACAAGGTCAGGGTGTAGTGACCATCCTAGAGAGAGAGGACAAGGTCAGGGTGTAGTGGCCATCCTAGAGAGAGGACAAGGTCAGGGTGTAGTGGCCATCCTAGAGAGAGAGGACAAGGTCAGGGTGTAGTGGCCATCCCAGAGAGAGAAGACAAGGTCAGGGTGTAGTGACCATCCTAGAGAGAGAGGACAAGGTCAGGGTGTAGTGGCCATCCTAGACAGAGACGACAAGGTCAGGGTGTAGTGGCCGTCCCAGAGAGCGACGACAAGGTCAGGGTGTAGTGACCATCCTAGAGAGAGACGACAAGGTCAGGGTGTAGTGGCCATCCTAGAGAGAGAGGACAAGATCAGGATGTAGTGGCCATCCCAGAGATAGAGGACAAGGTCAGGGTGTAGTGACCATCCTAGAGAGAGAGGACAAGGTCAGGGTGTAGTGGCCATCCTAGACAGAGACGACAAGGTCAGGGTGTAGTGACCATCCTAGAGAGCGACGACAAGGTCAGTGTGTAGTGGCCATCCTGGAGAGATATGACAAGGTCAGGGTATAGTGACAGTCCAGAGAGAGAGAACAAGGTCAGGGTGTAATGACAATCCTGAGAGAGAGAAAACAAGGTCACGGTGTACTGACCGTCCTACAGAGAGACGACAAGGTCAGTGTATAGTGACCATCCAGAGAGAGGACAAGGTCAGGGTGTAGTGACCATCTGGAGAGAGAGGACAAGGTCAGTGTATAGTGACCATCCAGAGAGAGGACAAGGTCAGGGTGCAGTGACAATCCAGAGAGAGAGGACAAGGTCAGGGTGTAGTGGCCATCCTAGATAGAGACGGCAAGGTCAGGATGTAGTGACCACCCTAGAGAGAGACGACAAGGTCAAGGTGTAGTGGCCGTCCCAGAGGGAGACGACAAGTTCAGGGTGCAGTGGCCATCCTAGAGAGAGACGACAAGGTCAGGATGTAGTGACCATCCTAGATAGAGACTACAAGGTCAGTGTGTAGTGGCCGTCCCAGAAGGAGACGACAAGTTCAGGGTGTAGTGGCCATCCTAGATAGAGACGACAAGGTCAGGGTGTAGTGGCCGTCCCAGAAGGAGACGACAAGTTCAGGGTGTAGTGACCATCCTAGATAGAGACGACAAGGTCAGGGTGTAGTGGCCGTCCCAGAGGGAGACGACAAGTTCAGGGTGTAGTGGCCATCCTAGAGAGAGACGACAAGGTCAGGGTGTAGTGGCCGTCCCAGAGGGAGACGACAAGTTCAGGGTGTAGTGACCATCCTAGATAGAGACGACAAGGTCAGGGTGTAGTGGCCGTCCCAGAGGGAGACGACAAGTTCAGGGTGTAGTGACCATCCTAGAGAGAGACGACAAGTTCAGGGTGTAGTGGCCATCCTAGAGAGAGACGACAAGGTCAGGGTGCAGTGGGCATCCCAGAGGGAGACGACAAGCTCAGGGTTTAGTGGCCATCTTAGAGAGAGACGACAATTTCAGGGTGTAGTGGCCATCCAAGAGAGAGAGGACAAGGTTGTCGTGTTAAGCACAGTAAGATAAAACGGGCTGCAACTGGATGCAGCTTTACCTGAGAGACACTCCACACCTTGAAGTTAGTTCAATATGATTTATTGAACCTGTCACACAGATAGCTCAATCCTCTGTGAGTTCGACTCTCTGCTAACCTAGTGTGATTAATCTGTCTGACTGAACCAGACTAGCTCTTAGCCACGTGCTGTAGGAGTTATATGATATGTACACCCTGACTCACACTGTAGATGTCACCAGTGGAAAGAGGCAGAGTGTGAGTGCCTCATGCCTTTAATAGTGGGACACCAGCCCCAAGTGTTCTGCCTGCTGATTGGTTCTGTCCTGTTCTCTGTATTCATGAGCTGCCTGTTTGTATCTCATTATGTGCATGTCTGCATATCATGACAAAGATCAGGGTGTAGTGACCATCCTAGAGAGGGACGACAAGGTCAGGGTGTAGTGACCACCCTAGAGAGAGAGGACAAGGTCAGGGTGTAGTGACCATCCTAGAGAGAGAGGACAAGGTCAGGATGGAGTGACCATCCTAGAGAGAGAGGACAAGGTCAGGGTGGAGTGACCATCCTAGAGAGAGAGGACAAGGTCAGGGTTTAGTGACCATCCTAGAGAGAGACGACAAGGTCAGGGTGTAGTGACCATCCTAGAGAGAGACGACAAGGTCAGAGTATAGTGACCATCCAGAGAGAGAGGACAAGCCCAAAACGAGGGATCATCCTGGAGAGTGAGGAAAAGGCCAGGGTGAAGTAACCATCATAGTGAAACGGGACAAACCGAGGGTTGAGTGAACAGCGTGGGGAGGGATGCCAAGGCCAGGGCGGAATGACAATCCTAGAGAGAGAGGATGAGGATGAGAGTGACCATCCTAGAGATACAGGACAAGGTGAAAACAGAGGGATCATCCTAGAGAGAGCGGACAAGATCATGGTGAAGTGACCATCCTACAGAGAGATGACAAGGTCAGTGTGTAGTGACCATCCTCAAGAGAGATCGTAAGGTCCAAACTGAGTGACCATTCAAGAGAAAGAGGGAGGACAGGACCAAAAATGAGTGTCCAGCATGGAGAGCGAGGTTAACTCTAGTACACTGAGAGAGAGGATAAGTTCCGTACGAAGCATTCGCCCCAGTGAAAGGCCAGGATTGAATGTCCACCTTTGATCGAGGACAAAGCTGAGCCTGAGTGTCCACTTGAGAGAGAGTAGATATGACTGATAGTGAATGCCCAACTGAGTGAGAGAAAGGCCAGGACAGAGTGACCATCCTGAAGAGTGAGGTTAAGTCTAGTACACTCCAGTGAGAGAGGATATGATCCATGCTTGGTACAGAATGACGATGAGCGAACAGGAGTCACTCTCCTAATGGAATATTCTTCCTCTGTTTGCAAACAGCAAGAAGAGGAGCACCACAGGGACAGTCGCTTCTATTTCCATGGCTATGGCCTGGGGCATTGTGTTCAAGTGAAGGACAGCGCCGAGCTGGAGGGACCGAGCCCGTTTAACACTCCACACAGCCCACCTAGAGACACAGAGTCCATCCGGCAGAGATTTTTGGACAGAGCGAAACAGATTGACAGGATATCCCGTGCTGTCTTTCCCCTCACATTTCTTATGTTTAATATTTTTTACTGGCTCACATATAAAATCATCCGCCATCGGGATATTCATGAGGTTTAAATCAGCACCATTACAGCTATTATTAAAATAATATTGTGCACACAGGTATAGAGACACATAAGTACAGACACCCACAATTTATAGGCACACAAGCTCAGCGATACGCAAACACACATACACAGACTCCAATCAAGCAAGTATTGAATCCAGTGATGTGCCCCATTGGTCCATTATGCTGAATCCATTCAGTCTTACTGAGCTGTAGTTAAAAGGGAAGTCAAATATATTGGGCAAGATGTGGGTTCTGACCTACTGTGTGTACCCCATAACTATTATTACAGTCTGTCATCTGTATCAGTACATCCCTGTTCGTAGAATCATGGAATGATTACAGCACAGAGAGAGGTCTTTCAGACCATCAAGCCTCTTCTGACTCTCAGCAAGAGAAATCTTTAGCTAGTCCTACTCCCCGCCCTTTCACCTAGTGCTGCAATTGTTTTCTCTTCAGGGACTTATCCAATTCCCTTTTGAAAGACATGAACTAATCTGCCTTCCCCACACTCTTACACAGCATCTAATCGCCCACTGGTTAAAACAGCTCTTCCTCATTTTACCTTTGGTTCACTTGACAATCATCTCCAATCACGGTCCTCTGTTCTCCCAATCAATTCTGTTCAGACCCCTCAATACCTCTATCAAATGTCCTCCAAATCCTTTCATCTCTCAGGGGAATAACCCAAGCCTCTCCAATTCATCATCTAACTGATGCTCCTCATCCCTCGAGCCATTCTTGTTAATCGTCTCTGCATCCTCTCTAAAGTCTCCACACCTTTCTTAGAGTGTACTAAAAATGGACACAATTGCTTTGGGTTGAGGCTGAACCAGTGTTTTGCAAAGTTATATAACTTCCTCACTTTTGTACTCTCTGCCTCTATTTGCAAAGACTAGCATCCCATAAGGTTTTTTAGCCACTCTCTCAACTCACCTTTCCACCTTCAAAGAATTATCCTTCTGTTGCTGCACCCCACCCTTTAGAATTATATCCCTTTTTAATATTTTGTTCTTCATCTTCCTACCAAAATGTATCACTTCACATTTCTAACGTTAAATTTCATTTATCATTCATCCAACCATGTCACCAGGTCTCTTGAAATCTAACTCTATCCTCCTCACACTTCACAATACAGTGCTTCCGTGTTTTGCCACACCTACAACTTCTGAAATTCTGCCCTGTACATCCAATCCCAGGTCATTAACGCATTCAAGACAGCTGAAGTGGGCACTCAATATGGTGCAGACCTCTGCTAATATGCATTAGCTCAATGTTATTACAGTTACACAGCTGTTTCTTCAGGCTTTTCCCTCCCTGGTTGGTCTAAAAATAAAATCCTTTTATGAATAGCTTCCATTTTATTGAGAAGGTGTCAGATGAATCCAGATCCAACAACCTGCCCTGAAACCACTGTTCAAATTTTGATAGCTGTGACAAATTCCACTAAAGCAGCTGGGACAATCAATGACATTCTAAAACAATCAACAACATTGTTAAAAAAGGTTAATTTGCCCAATCTCCAAATGTTAATTGATGTTAATATGTCCTTTAAAAAAATATTTGGATCTGGATCTGGATCTGCATGTTCACCAAAACTAAACAGTTGTTCCTTAGGCCATACCCTAGCTGTGTACCAGGTTTTGTTGCAATCCATCCATTAGTTATTGAGGTATATTGAGTCTGAACGTCCTCGGAGTGACAATCAGAGTTGGATTGCCACGTCACTCCTAGTGTTTTACCTGACTTTTTAAAAATCTCATCTTGCTCGACCTTCCAACTCAAGTCGGGCAAGTTCTACGAAGTGCAGCACATCGGAACCTAGCGTTGAGTGCAGCTCAGTTGGTTGCGAGGGGGCCATGCCTGCTGCTGTAAACCTGGTAAGTTTAACAGTCCTATACAAGCTAGGGAAGGTAAGTGCCTAGATTTGGTGGAGGAGGGGGGAAGGGGGAGTGATTTTAGGGTTGGAGAGGTTGGATTGCTCCTGGGTTGGGGAGGGGAATGCAGGCCTTGATGGGATGGGGGGGGGTCGGGTCAAATTCCAGAGTGGATGGGTCAACTTGGGCCTCAGTGGTGGAGTGGGGAAGGGGGGACAGATTGGCTGTCAGAGAGGTATGTCGAATCCAGTTTCTTGGGGGTTGGGTTCATCGGGTCAAGTTGCACATGTGGGTAGTGGATCAGCTCTCAGGTGGGGTGAGGTGGGATGGGGGAGTGTTGGATCCAGTTGGGTCTTGGGGGATAGGGTGAGGTGGGGGCCGGAAGAGGATGGATGTCACTGAGAGTCAGGTTGGGCCTCGGGCTGGTCAGGTTGGATTTCGTTGGGCTTAGTGGGGTAGTTGTCGGTGAGTTGCGCTGACATGGGAGAGGGGGCAATGTCCTCGTGGGGGTTGGGAGAAATCCTCTGTATTAGGGAGTTCCATTTATGGATATATAGTGGTTGTCTCAGGGTGGTGGGATAGTCAGAGTGGCAGCGAGTGTGAGGAGACCCCTTGGGTGCCCATTGAGTGGAGGAGTCCCATGAGGGTTGGGGGTTAGTCGGGTGGACTGTGAGGAGTTTCCTGGTGGATCGGAGGTGCGAAGGGCAACCGTGAGTGGGCTGGTTGGCCATGGGACTGTGGAGAGTCTTCTGAGGGTTAGTAAGTGTGAAGGGGGTCCCCTGGGGCGGTCAGTGTGGGTTTGTGCAATAGTCTCCTGGAAGCTAGAAGTTGTTTAAATTCTTCTTACTTTACCCGATTAAATGCTGATGTAACCCAGTTGGAATCTTCAGAAGATTTTGATTTCAATCCCATTTTTGGATGGTTCCCAGTGCAGGAAATTGCCCAGAGTAAGTATGCACTTCCGGGTAATTACCATGCTAACCTTACCGGGTACTTCTGAGGGCAGGTTGTTCGCCATTGTATTCTTGGGATGCCGTCCCACTCCAAGCACCATGTCCTGGAATTTGGAGGCTATGGCCCTTTGTTTACAGACAAACAGATTAACAAATGGACAAAACCATTACTCCACCCACTTTCCATGGCAGAATTAAAAAGCAGTGATCCCTAGGGAGCCCGATTGTATACTTCCCTGAATCCAAAAATCCACACTCCTGTTTGTTTCCTCTCACTCAGCCAATTCCGTTCTGAAGGTTCCAAAGAAGAGTTAACTCTCAAAATGCCAACTCTGTTTCTCTTTCCCGAAATGTTTCCTGACCGACTGAGTTTTTCTAGCATTTTCTGTTTTATTTTAGTTCAACATGATTTGCCCTGAACAAGTCTCAGCTAGCTCTCCTTAATTAATCCACCCGTGTCCAAGTGACTGTTAATTTAATCCTGGGTTATTGTTTCTGAAAGCTTCTCCAACACTGAGGTCAAACTGTCTGGTCTGTAGTTGCTGGGTTTGTCCTTGCAACTTTTTTGGTCAAGGTGTAAAATTTGCAACTCTCCGGTCCTCTGGAGTTTCTTAGGGGGATTGGAAAATTAGATCTCCACAATTTCCACCTTTACTTCCCTCAACATTTCCTCTAGGTCCTGATGATTTAGCAACTTTCTATTACCTCTTTATCATGTTTTAACCCATCCAGTGTCTAAATTACCTCCTCCTTCACAATGACTTTTTCAGCATCTTCTTCCTTGGTAAAGGCAGATAACTCAACCATGCCCTCAGCTTCAGGCTCGGACCCCCTTTATGGTCTCAAATTGGCCCACACCACCAATCGGTGTTCCGTTACTATTCATATGCCGATAGACGACTTTAGATTCCATAAAATCCATCGAATCCTACAGTGGAGAAAGAGGCTCACTCAGCGGAGTACAGTGCTCCAACTGTGAGATGTGGCACATCTGTGACGCTTCCAGCGTTCCAGTCGACTATATCTGCAGCAAATGTAACCAATGGCAGCTCCTCACAGAGGAGTGGTTGGAGCAGAGTGGTTCGGTTGGAGCAGCAATTGGATGCACTTAGGAGCATGCAGGTGGTGGAAAGCGTCATAGATAGGAGTTACAGAGACGTGGTCACACCCAAGGTGCACGCTGAGGGATGGATGACCACCAGAAGAGGCAGGCAGTCAGTGCAGGAATCCCCTGTGGTTGTCCCCCTCTCGAACAGGTATACCCCTTTGGATACTGTTGGGGGGAATAGCCTATCAGGAGAAAACAGCAGCAGCCAGAGCAGTGGCACCACAGCTGACTTTAATGTTCAGCAGGGAAGGTCAAAGCGCAGAAGAGCAATAGTCATAGAGGACTCTATAGTCAGGGGCACAGATAGGCGCTTTTGTGGACGTGAAAGAGACTCCAGGATGGCATGTTGCCTCCCTGGTGCCAGGGTCCAGGATGTCTCAGAACGGGTAGCGGGCATCCTGAAGGGGGAGGGCAAACAGGCAGAGGTCATTGTCCATGTTGGTACTAATAACATAGGCAGAAAAGGGCATGAGGTCCTGCAGCAGGAGTTCAGGGAGTTGGCAGAAAATTAAAAGACAGGACCTCTAGGGTTGTAATCTCGGGATTACTCCCTGTACCACGTGCCAATGAGGCTAGCAATAGGAAGATAGAGTAACTAAACACGTGGCTAAAAAGCTGGTGTAGGAGAGAGGGTTTACGTTATCTGGACCACTGGGAGCTCCTCCGGGGCAGGTGTGACCTGTTTAAGAAGGACGGGTTGCATCTAAATTGGAGAGACATAAATAGCCTGGCCGCGAGGTTTGCTAGTGTCACACGGGAGGGTTTAAACTAGTATGGCGCGGGGTGGGTACCGGAGCAATAGGTCAGAAGGTGAAAACATTGAGGGAGAACTAGGGAATTGGCCCAGTATGGCTCTGAGGAAGAACAGACAGGGAGATGTTGCTGAAAACAGTGGGTCTGGTGGCCTGAAGTGCATATGTTTTAATGCAAGAAGTATTACAGATAAGGCAAATGAACTTAGAGCTTGGATTAGTACTTGCAACTATGATATTGTTGCCATTATAGAGACCTGGTTGAGGGAAGGACAGGATTGGCAGTTAAACATTCCAGGATTTAGATGTTTCAGGCGGGATAGAGGAGGATGTAAAAGGGGTGGCGGTGTTGCACTACTGGTTAGGGATAATATCACAGCTGTACTATGGGAGGACACCTCAGAGGGCAGCGAGGCTATATGGGTAGAGATCAGGAATAAGAAGGATGCAGTCACAATGTTGCGGTTTTACTACAGGCCTCCCAACAGCCAGCGGGAGATAGAGGAGCAGATAGATAGACAGATTTTGGAAAGGAGTAAAAGCAACAGGGTTGTTGTGATGGGAGACTTCAACTTCCCCAATATTGACTGGGACTCACTTAGTGCTAGGGGCTTGGACGGGGCAGAGCTTGTAAGGAGCATCCAGGAGGGCTTCTTAAAACAATATGTAGACAGTCCAACTAGGGAAGGGGATGTACTGGACCTGGTATTGGGGAATGAGCCCGGCCTGATGGTAGAAGTTTCAGTAGGGGAGCATTTCGGGAACAGTGACCACAATTCAGTAAGTTTTAACGTGCTGCTGGACAAGGATAATAGTGGTCCTAGGATGAATGTGCTAAATTGGGGGAAGGCTAATTATAACAAAATTAAGCGGGAACTGAAGAACCTAGATTGGGGCGGATGTTTTAGGGTAAATCAACATCTGACGTGTGGGCGGCTTTCAAATGTCAGTTGAAAGGAATTCAGGCCAGGCATGTTCCTGTGCGGAAGAAGGATAAATACGGCAAATTTTGTGAACCTTGGATAACGAGAACCTTGGTAGGCCTCGTCAAAAAGAAAAAGGAGGCATTTCTCAAGGCTAGAAGGCTGGGAACAGACGAAGCCTGTGTGAAATATAAGGAAAGTAGGAAGGAACTTAAACAAGGAGTCAGGTGGGCTAAAAGGAGTCACGAAAAGTCATTGGCAAATAGGTTAAGGAAAATCCCAAAGCTTTTTACACGTACATAAAAAGCAAGAGAGTAGGCAGGGAAAGGGTTGGTCCACTGAAGGATAGGCAAGGGAATCTATGTGTGGAGCCAGAGGAAATGGGCGAGGTACTAAATGAATATTTTGCATCAATATTCACCAAAGAGAAGGAATTGGTGGATGTTGAGTCTGGAGAAGGGTGTGTAGATAACCTGGGCCACATTGAGATCCAAAAAGACGAGGTGTTGGGCGTCTTGAAAAATATTAAGGTAGATAGGTCCCCAAGCCTGATGGGATCTACCCCAGAATACTGAAGGAGGCTATCTTTGGATCCTCACTGTCTTCAGGTGATGTCCCAGAGGACTGGAGAATAGCCAATTTTGTTCCTTTGTTTAAGAAGAGTAAATCCAGAAGGATAATCAAGGGAACTACAGGCCACTGAGCCTTATGTCAGTGGTAGGGAAATTACTGGAGAGAATTGTTCGAGACAGGATCTACTCCCATTTGGAAGCAAATGGATCTATCAGGGAGAGGCAGCACAGTTTTGTGAAGGGGAGGTCGGGTCTCACTAATTTCAATGAGTTTTTCGAGGAGGTCACAAAGATGATTGATGCAGGGAGGGCAGTGGATGTTGTCTGTATGGACTTCAGTAAGGCCTTTGACAAGGTCCCTCATGGTAGACTAGTACAAAAGGTGAAGTCACACGGGATCAGGGGTGAGCTGACAAGGTGGATACAGAACTGGCTAGGTCATAAAAGGCAGAGAGTAGCAATGGAAGGGTGCTTTTCTGATTGGAGGGCTGTGACTAGTGGTGTTCTGCAGGGATCAGTGCTGGGACCTTTGCTGTTCATAGTATATATAAATGATTTGGAGGAAAATGTAACTGGTCTGATTAGTAAGTTTGCAGACGACACAAATGTTGGTGGAATTGCGGATAGCAATGAGGACTGTCAGAGGATACAGCAGGATTGAGATCATTTGGAGACTTGGGCGGAGAGATGGCAGATGGAGTTTAATCAGGACAAATGTGAGGTAATGCATTTTGGAAGGTCAAATGCAGGTAGAGAATATATAGTGAATGGTAGAACCCTCAAGAGTCAGAGAGATCTAGGTGTACAGGTCCACAGGTCACTGAAAGGGGCAACACAGGTGGAGAAGGTAGTCAAGAAGGCATATGGCATGCTTGCCTTCATTTGCCGGGGCATTGAGTATAAGAATTGGCAAGTCATGTTGCAGCTGTATAGAACCTTACTTAGGCCCCACTTGGAGTACAGTGTTCAATTCTGGTCGCCACCCTACCAGAAGGATGTGGAGGCTTTAGAGAGAGTGCGGAAAAGATTTATCAGGATGTTGCCTGGTATGGAGGGCATTAGCTATGAGGAGCGGTTGAATAAACTCGGTTTGTTCTCACTGGAACGACGGAGGTTGAGGGGCGACCTGATAGAGGTCTACAAAATTATGTGGGGTATAGACAGAGTGGATAGTTAGAGGCTTTTTCCCAGGGTAGAGGGGTCAATTACTCGGGGGCATAGGTTTAAGGTGCGAGGGGCAAGGTCTAGAGGAGATGTACAAGGCAAGTTTTTTTTACACCAAGGGTAGTGGTTGCCTGGAACCCGCTGCCGGAGGAGGTGGTGGAAGCAGGGACGATAGTGACATTTAAGGGGCATCTTGACAAATACATGAATAGGATGGGAATAGAGGGACACGGACCCAGGAAGTGTAGAAGATTGTAATTTAGACGGGCAGCATGGTTGGCACGGGCTTGGAGGGCCGAAGGGCCTGTTCCTGTGCTGTACTTTTCTTTGTCCTTTGTTCTTTGAGACCATTCGACCCATTGAGCCTGCACCAACCCTCCAAAAGGGTGTTCTACCAAGGCTTACTCCCCTGCCCTAACCCCGTAACCTTGTGCATTGATCATGGCCAATCCATCTAACTTGCAAATGTTTGGAATCTTTAAGTTCGCTGCCAGTTTCTTTACCTTTGTTATTCACTTTTCCACTTGCCCTCTGAACATGCTTTATTCAGGTGCATTTTCACTTGTCTTATCAAGGGTAACCTGCCATGTGCACTTTCTTTTCTCCTCGATCTTATTCTCAATCCCTTTCATCATCCAGGGGCTCTGGTGTTGGTTCCCCCTCATTGGATTGTGTATTCACTATATGCAAACTATCCCCTCTTAACAGAAACCCATTGCTCTGTTACACACTTGCCCACGAACCTTTAATTCCAGCTTACTTGGGACAAGTCCGCTCTCAATATTCTGAAATTGCTCCTCACTCTGTTAAGTATCTACTCCAAAATACTTCTTGTCCTTTTCCATGTCTAATCTAATCCTTACTATACTATAAACACTGTTCCCTGAATATCCGCAGCTCACAGTTGATCAACTTGACCTCATTCCCCATAACCAGATGCAACAATGCTTCTTGAATCATTTGGAGGTCATGTGGCGCAATGGATAGTGCGCCTACCTATGAGCCAGAATGCCCAGGTTCAGGTCCCACTCCAGAACTTGACGGAAGGTGTGTTCGTAACATGGCCAAACAGGTTGATTATCAATCTGGAAATCCTTCCAACAAGCCTAGGGCTGATGGTAAGAGTGGGAGAGCCTCCTGGTTAGTCATGCTTGATGTGGTGTGCTACCCCTCGAGCTACAGCTGCTGGTGACCTGTTCTAAGAAAAACTGGCTATGGGAAGGAGGGTGGGATTTTGCATCCATGTTCGCTGCAAGCACAAATGGCGACATGGGCACAAAATCCCACGAAAGATGGAAAACAAGAACTTGCCAGTGAGATCCTGTTTTCTCATTGCCCATTGCCCATCCTCCCCATCAGTGACATAATGAGGTTCTCATCCAGGAAGGTCATATTATAATACATTAATATCCCATCAACCTTACCGTAACTTCTTCCCATATTACCCCCGCCCTCACTCCCCACATCGTTGATGTGACGAGATTCGGCAAGGTTTACAACTTTGTTTTTTAAAATGGGAAGCAGGTGAAGTGATACAACCAGGGGCGCACAGGTAAATCTGACACCCTGTGAGATGGGAACATTTGGAGAGTGGTTAAAAGTTCAAAGGCTCTCCAAATTTTTCAGCCCTGCCATGATGATGCACACTTGTGTCAGGGCTGGAAAATCCCACCCAGTCTTTAATCTCTATCAATGTGGATGTTCCCAGAAAGCAGCAGCGAATGATTGAGTTTCTTTTCACAAATACCTCTTGAAATGTGACAACCGATTTGGAACTGACGGTTCACTAAATATTTACAGATACTGGCTGTTTACACAGGAAATCAAGACCAAATTAATCTTCAGGTGAAGTAATGTTGGGTTGGAGTTCACAGAATCACAGAATAATACAGTGCCGAAGAGGCCATTTGGCCCATCGAGTCAGCACCCATTTGCCAGCACTTGGCCCGTAGCCTTGAATGTTGTGAGTTCATTGTATGAGGGCCAGAAATGGAATTCAGTCTAATCATTCAGTTATGCTTCACTCCTTTTATATTTCCCATGTCCAAATTTATAATAAGAATTTCTTTGTAAACTTGTTGCAATGTAATGATAAATGGTGAGGTGAGTATGACTGCTCCTCACATCAAGGCAGCATTTGGCCAAGTGTGATAAGGAGCTCTAACAAAATTGAAGGCATTGGGAATTGGGGGAAAACTCTCCATTAGTTGGAGTCATACCTAGAACAAAGGAATATGGTTGTGATTGGTGGAGGTCAACCATCTCAGCCCCAGGACATTGCTGCAGGATTTCCTCAGGGTAGTGTCCTTGGCTCAACCATCTTCAGCTGTTTTATCCATGACCTTCCCTCTACCATATGGTCAGGAAGGGGGATATTTACTGTGTTCAGATGCTGAACCAGACCGTGTCCAAGAGCTGGACAATATTCAGGCTTGAGCTGATGAGTGACAAGTAGCATTCGGGTCACACAAGTGCCAGGCAATAACCATCTCCAATAAAAAGAATCTAACCACTTTCCCTTCACATTCAATGGCATTGCCATTGCGGAATGCCCCACTATCAACATCCAGAATGTTACCATTAACTGGAAACGTACGAGTTAAAGCAGGGACAGGAATCGGCCGCTTGACCTCGTGTGCCTTCTCAGCCATTTGATAAGATCATGGTTGATCAAATTGCAACCTTAACTCTACCTCCTGCCTATACTGTATTCCGCCCCCCCCCCCCCCCCCCCACCACCCCCAATTGTCAATGAAGAATCAATCAGCCTTAAAATATTCAATGAATCTGACTCCAGTGCTCCCTGGGAAAGAGAATTCAACAGACTAACAACTTTCTGAGAGAAAAGTGGCAGGTTCACATTTTCCTACATTATAATCATTCTGCCAAATCTTTGCCCACTCACTTAAGCTATTTCTATCCCTTTGCAAACTCCTTCCATCCTCACAACTTATCTTTGTGTCATTAGCAAAATTAACAACGGTACATTTGGTCCCTGATCCAAGTCAAAGAACAAAGAACAATACAGCTCAGGAACAGGCCCTTCGGCCCTCCAAGCCTGCACCGACCATTGTACCTGCCTAAACTAAAACTGTATGCACTTTGCACTTACGGAGTCCGTAACCTTCCATTCCCACCCTATTCATATATTTGTCTAGATGCCCCTTAGATGCCGCTATCGTATCTGCTCCCACCACCTCCCCAGGCAGCGCGTTCCATATATTTACCACCCTCTGTGTAAAAAACCTACCTTGCACATCTGTTCTAAACTTTTCCCCATGCACATTAAACCTATGTCCCCTAGTACGTGACTCTCCTACCCTAGGAAAGAGCATCTGGCGATCCATTCTGTCCATCCCAACCCCATTCCCACACCGCAAGGACCCCAACCCCATTCCCACACCACAGGTACCCCATTCTCACACTGCAGGGACCTCAACCCCATTCCCACACCGCAAGGACCCCAACCCCATTCCCACTCCGCAAGGACCCCAACCCCATTCCCACACCGCAGGTACCCCATTCTCACACCGCAAGGACCCCAACCCCATTCCCAAACCGCAGGGACCCCATTCCCACACTGCAGGGACCCCAACCCCCAGACAGACCCATCCCAACCCCATTCCCACACTGCCCAGACCCCAACACTCAGACCCACCCCACAGACCTACCCCCTCACTACCCAGTCACAGCCGCCTATCGAATGTCCAGGGTTGGGGTCAGGCCACTTGGCCCGGCGGAGTGAGTGGGCAGTCTGTGCTCCCGCGAGGCCTCACTCGGGCCTCGGCCTCTCCAGCCAGGAAGAGGCGGCTTTCCCCTTCCTGGACCAGCGACCAAATCGCTTCCAGCTGGTGGGGGTGAAACCAAAGTCATTAACACAGATTGCCCTGTGACACTCCATTAGTTACAGCCATCCACAAAATCACACATTTAACCCAATTCTCTGTTTATCAGTTAACCAATCCTTTATCCATGCTGACATGTTACCACCCAACCCCCCACCCCGAAATATGTTGAGCTCTGATCTTGTGTACCTTTCATGTGGCACCTTAAAAGACCATAAGACATGGGAGCAGAATTAGGCCACCCGGCCCATCGAGTCTGCTCCGCTATTCAATCATGGCTGATATTTTCCCATCCCCTTTCTCCTGCCTTCTCCCCATAATCCCTGGTCCCCTTATTAATCAAGAACCTATCTATCTCTGCCTTAAAGACACTCAGTGATTTGGCCTCCACAGCCTTCTGCGGCAAAGAGTTCCACAGATTCATCACCCTCTGGCTGAAGAAATTCCTCCTCATCTGTTTTAAAGGATCATCCCTTTAGTCTGAGATGATGTCCTCTGGTTCTAGTTTTCCCCACAAGTGGAAACATCCTCTCCACATCCACTCTATCCAGGCCTCGCAGTATCTTGTAAGTTTCATTGTCAAATGTCTTTTGAAAATCCAAGCACACCAAACCTGCAGGTTGCGCTATATCCAGGTTCCTTGTGAGCACCTCAAATAAGTACAATAAATTAGAAACTGAACTGGACCAGCCATATACTATGGCTAGAAGAGAAGTTCAGAGATTAGGAACCCTACAGCAAGTAACTCACCTCTTGACTTCTTAAAGCCTGTCTCGTATCTACAAGGCACAAGTCAGGAGTGTGATGGAATACTCTCCACTTGCCTGGATGAGTGCAGCTCCAACAACACGCAAGACACCATCCAGGACAAAGCAGTGGGTTTGGAAGGTACTATCTAAGGAACCGTGGTGTGTTACTGCAGTGCATCTTGAAGATGGTACACATGGCTGCCACTGTTCGCGGTGGAGGAGGGTTTGAATGTTTGTGGAAGGGGGAGCAATCAAGCGGGCTGCTTTGTTCTAGATGGTGCCAACTCCCTCCCGACTGCATACCACTGAGTCGCCATCTCTTCTGGGTCTGTCCTGCTGATGGGACAGGACATACCCAGGAATGGTGAGAGTGGTGTCTGGGACGTTGTCTGAAAGGTTTGATTCTGTGAGTATGTGTATGTCAGGCTGTTGCTTCACTAGTCTATGAGACAGCTCTCCCAACTTTGGCACAAGCTCCCAGATGTTAGTATGGAGGACTTTGCAGGGTCGACAGGGCTGGGTTTGCTGTTGTCATTTTGTTTTGTTATGTTTCCTTTGTAACATAAGCGGCTTCCTTGTGTTGCATTGGTCAAGGAAGGTCGAGACGTGTAAATAACTTCAACTCATTTATTTACACTATGTACACTTTTATAACTTGAGTTCGACACTACTGCTAATCCTATTATAGCTACCTAACTGACGAACCATCTGCTGTCTTCCACGTGGTGAGTGTAATATTGAATCAAACCTGTGCCTCTCCTCACTGACTGTCTCCACTGGCCAAAGGGGCTGATCATGTGTGTGGTGTCCTTTATGTATGGATTGGTGTAATGCCCCCCTGTGGTCGTGTCACCTCCTTGTGTATCGTGAATGTCCATTGGTCGCCTCCTATCTAACTTATCTATTGATTGAGTGTGTGTGTGTGATGTTTCTGGTGCTCCCTCTAGTGTCTGTCTAGCTTACATGTATTTACAGTGATGCACATCACCACACCAGATGTTAGCCTGGAGGACTTTGCAGGGTCGACAGGGCTGGGTTTGCTGTTGTCATTTACAGTGCCTGGGTCGATGCCTTGTGGTCCGTCCGGTTCTATTCCTTTTTTGTGCTTTCATAGAGGTTGACTACAAATGAGTGTCTTGCTAGGCCATTTCAGAGGGCATTTAAGAATCAAACACATTGCTGTGGATATGGAGTCACAGTGGGCCAGACCAGATAAGGATGGCAGATTTCCTTCTCTAAAGGACATCAGGGACAAAAATACCCTCCCAGTCAGTGTCTCCACTGCAGGTAGGTGTAATTACATTGGGGCATGTTCACACAGAAGATTTCCATTCTCAATGTAGACAGAAATTGTCAAAGTAGCTTCTATGTGTGCCCTGGAGTAAGGTTCTGGAGTAAGGAAATTGAATATGAAGATGTGGATAGCAAGAGATGGAATAGATCTCTTTCCATTTAAAGTGAAAGTGTGTCCTTTAACCCTGCATCTGCTAGTTTAATGAAATGCAACCTGCATGAACTACCAGTAGCAGAAATGGTTGCACTAATTTGAGCAACAGGAAGAGACCATCCAACCCTTAGGACCTGGTCCTGCTTATGTCGCATCGTGGCTGATCTGGACCTCAACTCCATGGACCTTCTTTAGAACCATTTTCTTTGATTCCAATACCCAATAAAAATCTATCAATCTCAATCTTGAATGCCCCAATTGACCCCCAGTATTCACAGTTTGGGGGTCAGAGTTCGAGATATCTGCTTCTTGTGGAGAAACTTTTTCTGATCTGCTTTCTCAATGAGCTGGCTCTAATTTAAAATATTTTAAATTTAGAACAAGGCATCGACAATACAGTGCAGAAGGAGGCCATTCGGCCCATCGAGTCTGCACTGACCCACTTTAAGCCCTCACTTCTACCATACCCCGTAACCTAATAACCCCTCCTAATCTTTTGAGCACTAAGGGCAATTTAGCATGGCCAATCCACCTAAACTGCACATCTTTGGACTGTGGGAGGAAGCCAGAGCACCCGGAGGAAACCCACGCAGACAACGGGAGAACTCGCAGACCCCGCACAGACAGTGACCCAGCGGAGAATCGAACCTGGGACCCAGGTGCTGTGAAGCCACCATGCTAGCCAATGTGCTACCGTCCTGCCCCAAATTTAGAGTACTAATTGGTTTTTTTTCCAATTAAGGGGCAATTTAGCGTGGCCAATTCACCTACCCTCCACATCTTTGGGTTGTGGGCATGAGACCCATGCAGACACTGGGAGAATATGCAAACTCCACACGGCCAGTGACCCGGGGCCAGGATCGAACCCGGGTTCATGGCACCGTGAGGCAGCAGTGCTACCTACTGCCCCACCGTGATGCCCTAGCTGGATCTACTTTTGAGATTGTGAAATATGCAATGAATACAGCTGAAGACTTGAACAGTTCGACATGTCCTGGTTCCTGTCATGGTATTCAATGCTGTAGTCACAGGATGTAATCTGCTGGGTTCTATGTTTAAACCTTTTTATCTATACTACTGCACCTTACTATCTCTCTATCCACTTAATCAACCTCCTGAAAACCATCCCTTTGTCATATCTTCAAAGCTCTCTTCCAGTTCTTCTATCAGTACTTGGTGCCTGGAATTAACCCCTTTGTTAATCAACTTGGAACATTTACATGCGTTAAAGCTACATGTGAAAATGCACTGTACCATCTAATAATATTTAGTTTTAATTTGAAAATGTCTTTTTGGCACCTTTTCACAAAGAAAACCTTTGTTCAGAAATAAATAGATGCGAGGGTACTAAGAGGCACTAAAGGGTGACTAGGAGAGATTACAATGTCGCTTCTTTTTGAGAGAGTCTGGAATCATAAATCAAGAACACAATGTTTAGAATTGACAACTTTATCTCAAATCGAGCATCATGTCTTCTTATTCCTCCCAACCACATACAAAACTAATTAGGAATATTGCTGTAGTTATAAAACAGGAAACAGAATTTCCAGTGAGCATATGGGTTAGATGCAAAGTAAATCTCTCACTAGAGGTACACCAGGTGACTGAGAAATTCATCATGAAATCGGATTTTGGGGAGAGGGCACTGCACGTATCTGTGTCTTTGTGTGTGCATTTGGATGCACGTGCACATGGGTACATATGCATGCAGCTGTGTGCACGTGCATGTGTGTATGCATTCATCTGTAAGCATATGCTTATATGGCAGGGTGGCTCAGTGGGTAGCACTGCTGCCTCACAGCGCCAGATGCGTGTGTGGAGTTTGCACGTTCTCCCCGTGTCTACATGGGTTTCCTCTGGGTGCTCCGGTTTCCTCCCACAGTCCAAAGATGTGCAGTTTAGGTGGATTGGCCATGTTAAATTGCCCCTTAGTATGCAAAGATCTGCAGGTTAGGTGGGGTTATAGGCTTACGGATAGGGTGGGAGAGTGGGGCTAGGTAGGGTGCTCTTTCAGTGGGTCGGTGCAGGCCTGATGGGCCTCCTTCTACACTGTAGGAATCCTATGATTCTATGCACATGTACATTTGTACATGCGAGTGTTTACATGTGTGTATATGAATCCACGTTAGTGCATTGGTATGTGTGTGTACGTACATTTGCACAGATGTGTGTATGCATACTTGTGGGTGAACTATCATCAAAGCAGAGAACACTTCACCATCCATATCCATGGACTAAAAGCTAAATCCTAGCATCACCAGAGACCTGCTCCTTAGCCACCCAGCCGAATTCTATTGTTGATATTTATACTGTTTACCACACTGCCGAGTCTCACACAGAAACCAAACCTGTTTCCCCTCCCAGCACCAATACTCAACACTGACTTCAAGCTGTTCGGTACATGAATATCTTTCCAATTTTTCTGTGCCAAAATTTCTTGTACAATAAATTTTCAGATGAAACATACCTCTGCCGTAAATGTCTTTGTGCCTCTGATTAAAATGATCCGGTCACAATGGATCACTTCCACAATGTCCTGCAGGTGGAGATTTGGTTTAGAGTAGCTCATTTATTTTGATAGTGTATTTGTTATTTCTTTTTCTCATCAGTTTGGTCCATGAAGATGTATGCTACTCAGGACCAAGGAGGTGACATGAGCAGCTTGAGACAGGCTCAGCATCGCACCTGTGACAAAAAGAGGCATGTGACCCTATACCCCCAAAGCCCGCCTGTAAGTGGGCTTGAGGACTTCAAGGCCAGGGACTATTTTTAACGCCCAGGTTATGTTTGCATAGATTACACCCGAGTCCCTGTGAAACCTGACATGGATCAAGTGAGTGGGAGCAGATCCAGCACTGAAAGGATGGTGGAGGCAGAGACCCTCATGACATTTAAGAAGTATTTAGATGTGCACTTGCGATGCCAAGGCATAAAAGACGATGGGCCAAGTGCTGGAAAACGGGATTAGATTAGGTTGTTTTTGACTGGCGCAGACGAGATGGGCCAAATGGGTTTTTCTGTGCTGTTGACCTCTATGACTCCAAAGGAAAAACCAGTAAAACTGGAAAATTACTGGGATTTGAAAAATTTGAACTGTTTTTCCTCCTAGCTGCAAAAACAATCCCTACAGTGTTATAAAAGACACCATATTCCCAGAGGCTGCTATCCCCTTTGACAGGGAACTGACTGGTGGTGATTTATCCTGAGGGTCACCACACCACGGATGGGGCAAGGTTGAGAGGACAGGGCCTTCATGAACAACCTGGGCTTGTACAGGAATTGAACCCACACTGTTGGCATCACAAATCAGCTATGCAACCATCTGAGCTAACTGACCCCTGAAGTCTGAGGTTTATATACATATATATTTATACGGGTGTATACGAAAAGTATGTTCAGCCAATCTCCCAGGAAGAAATGGGAAGAAGATGGATCATAAAATGGTTCCAACAGCACAGGAGGAGGCCCTCAAGTGTGTGCTGTACAGTTTCATAACAATAATGGGCATGGTTGTTTGCTGTTCGATGAAGTAGCGACGGAAATTAAGGAAAATGGATTGGAGTTTTCCATCTCACAGTGCCCCCTCCCCCTCGAACCACCCACCATCCATTGTATCTCCACATGTTTTGCATGACTCCCTCCCTATCCAAATATTTCCTTTGCATGGCGTGGAATACGAGGGATTCCCGGGGGAATCTCGAGGTTGGGCCGCCATCTTCAGCAGGCAGTCCGAAAACGAGGTCCCGTGGCCTGCACCCCTGCACCCGCCCCGCACTGCAAACTGATCCGACTCCGCCCCCCCCCATAACCGCAAACCGCCCTGACCGCCCCCCCCCCACTGCAAGCAAATCAACCTTGACCCCATCCCCGCCCCCACCGCATGGCACATCCCCACCCCAAGTATGGGGATGACCCAGCTGCCCCACCCCCACAGAGACCCCTGTAATAGGGGGACCCACCACAACAACCCCTGTAATTGGTGGCCCCCATAGGGACCACCTGACTAAAGGTATCCCCATATGCAGAGGCTTCCCCCCCCCACCACATAGACCATCCTCTCACACACACACCTTTTCCCCCCCTCCGGAAAAGGGAGCCCTGTCTGGAAGGTAGAGAGCAGTCCAGATGGGCGACTGAGAAGCATTATAGCCCTAATATTTACCATGCCGCTCCAGGTGTCCATTCCTCGAAGGGCAGCAGCTGTGCCTGCATCTGGTTCCCACAGAATCACTGTCCACAGGCCATTCATAATTTTCGAGTAGTTATCTGTGATTGACAGCTCGCGAAGCATGGCAGCTGGCATGCAGTGTGGAACTCGTTCACGCTGCCAGCGAGGGGTTGGAGCATGGCATTCGGGTCGGCGCCTGGCGTCGATCCCGATATTGCGCGACGTCCGATTCTCCATCCCATTGGGGAAGGCATTCTGGGTGTCCCGGGGACTGAGAATCCCGCCCGAGATCATTCACAGTGAGGTAAACCTTTGGACAGATGTGCCTCCATCATCAGTGGTTAGTGATTAGGTGTTCCTGCGTCTTCCATGCATATGTCAGCACGGTATCTCAGATTCTCTTCTATGCCATGTCCCTCAGCTTGAAGGACTTAGTTAAAATGTCCTTGGATCAGGTGATCCCGGACATTCATGGCATCATCATCAGTCCTTCACACCCCAAGCTGGCCGGTTACTTGTGCAACTTGGGGTGCTTTTCTCTTCAGCATCATTTCTCTCCATCTCCATTTCCTCCTCCTCCTGACCCAATGTCTATAAAGTCCCAACCAACAAGCATCTGCTGGTCCTAGCCCTTATATTGGAGCTTTCTAAACCTGAATTGATAGATATTTGTTGGTTTAGGTTATTGAAGGATTTGGATTGGTGGATAGATTAGCCATGCTATAATTGAATAGCAGAGCAGGCCAAAGGGATTAATGCCTGGTTCTTAGGACAGACATAACCTTATCAAGGTCTGGATTCTACACATCCATAGGACAGAACCAGTGACACAAGGCTCAAGAATAACAGTCCCAGTTTCTTCAATTGATCCACATAATTGAAGTCCCTCATCCCCAGAATCATTCCCATACATTTTTACTGTACCCTCTCTAATTCCTTCTCATACTTCCTACAATTCCCAGAATCGGACACAATACACAATGGAGGTTGAAGCTTCAACATAACTTCTTTCATTTTATAGTTGATTCCTTTATTTATCAAATTCAGGATCCCTTATCCATTTTTCACCTGTTTCTGTCCAGCCACTTTCAATGATTTGTACTTATTCACCCCAGTGTCCCTCTCTTTCTGCAGCCCTGTAGAACTGTATTTTTTAAATTTATATTGTCTCTCTTTGTTCTTCCAACAAAAAGTGTCAATATGCACTTTGCTGTAGTAAATTGCATCTGCAACATCTCCACCCATTCCACCAGCCTGCCTATGTACTCATAAAGTTTTAATGTTTTGCTATTTCATTATATTTGCAGGTTTAGTATCATCTGCAAATTTAAAACATTAATATAGATCAAGGGATCATTAACCTGATTCCTAGTGAACATCATTGAATGCCTTTGTTCAGACTGGAAACAACCATTCACCAGGACTCTCTTTTTCCTATCAGTCAGTCAACTTCACATCCATGCTGATAAGCCTGTTATGTGGCACTTTATCAAACACCTTATGGAAGTCTATGTATACCATATCAACTTTATTACCCTCATCAACCCTTTCTGTTACCTCATCAAATAGCTGAATCCATGTTAGATTTTGTTAATTAATCCACGTTTTTCCAAGCGGCTGTTAATTGTTTCGAGATTACCATTTCCCAATGCTCTCCTGAAAACACTTCAGAAGCTCTTCTCCCTCTCTGTCCTTTACACAATTAATATCCTAGTCTGTAGCAGGATAATTAGAGTCCTTCATTATCACTGTTCTATATTCTTTACATTTCTCTGTAATTTGTCTTGAAGGTTGCTCCTCTATTTCAGTGTTCTTTCAAACTTTTCTTCCTGGGACTCAATTTCACCAACCGGCCAACCTTCGGGACCCATGCTGGCTGTCCTAAGGGATACTTGCTGGCCGACCTTCATGACCCATGCCAGCCAACCTTTGCTGGCTGATCTTCGTAATTCACCACAGCCAACCTTTGCGACATACCAATATTGCTTACCTTTAATGCGGACAAGTGGGCTTGCTTTGTCATTCAGTGTTACATTTCAGCTAAGGACACAGCTGCCGATTTATGTTCTCATTAATTCCTTTGAAAAAAATCAAGAGGTTTGTCCTCAAACTCGCCATGCTTAGACACCAAATGCCTTTGAAGTTTTGAGGGTTTTAAACTTTCATTTATTAGTACTTCCCTGCATATAACACACATGTGCTTTGCATCCTAATTTCCATTGGCAAAATTAACAATACCATACCTCAATAAATCATTTGCATACTGCTTTATTCCTGATTTCAGTTTCTTCTTTATTGTTTGTTTACCAGAGGCCCTGCAGCTCTGGATGCAACCCACACCAGCATTGTTTTGACCTGCTGTGGACTCACCTAAGCAGCTCTCTCCACAAGATTCAGTTGTGAGATCCTGGCCCTCTCTTCGTATTACAAAATGATCCATCTTCAGTCCTTTGCACCGTCCTGTTGCTTGCTTGTTTGCAGCTATAAAATGGAGGAATGTCTCCTCCTTAATTTCGCACCCAAAGCACAGACCTTCAGGGCCCATGACGTCAAGGTATGTGCCGGGCTTGTGTCCTGCTCTCTGCCGCCGCTTCTGCCAGGAAGACCCCATTTTTCACATTTAAAAGACAGTTGCGGGTGGCATTCTGAAAAGCCAGTCGCGGCCATTGGCCGCTTCTCCCGCGATTGGCAATGCCGTTACCAATCGCTCCGTGACCTTCCTCTCCCTGTGTCTGCTCTAGAAATTCCTGCTCCATATCTTTCCTAATAGTTAATAACCAACAAAGTGTATCCAGTAGTGTAATGGCACAAAAGAATTTAAGAAATAGAAGCAGGACAAGACCATACAGACACTTTCTGTATCCCTTGATTCCCTGAGAGACCCCAAATCTGTCAATCTCAGCCTTAACTTTATTCAACAATGGAGCATCCACAACCCTTTAGGGGTAGAGAATTCCAAAGATTCGCAACTCTTTGAGTGAAGTAATTTCTCCTCATCGCAGCCTGAAATGATTGCCCCCTTATCCTCAGGCAGGGGCCCCTGTGTTTTAAATTCCCCAACAAGAGAAAACAACCTTTCAGTATTACATTGTCAAGCCCCTTCATAATCTTGAATATTTCAATGAATCAACATCTTACTCTCCTAAACACCTTTTCTCCATTGTTTCTGAATTCTAACCAACTAGATTTTGTCCGTTACCCTTCCAGGATATTCCCTCTCTCCAGGACTGTATTATCCTCCTTAATTCAGATTGCCACTCTTCCTCCTTTCTATCATTCCTATCTTTAGCTGAACCCCTTGTATCCAGGAGTGGGCTGCAATCTGTCGAAGACAACATTGATGCAGAGAAAATAAACCATCCTGGAATTATGTCAATGGCTGCAGAAATGCTTGTCTCATCTCCTAACTATTATGTGGAGATGCCGGCGTTGGACTGGGGTGAGCACAGTACGAAGTCTTACAACACCAGGTTAAAGTCCAACAGGTTTGTTTCGATGTCACTAGCTTTCGGAGCGCTGCTCCTTCCTCAGGTGAATGAAGAGGTCTGTTCCAGAAGTCTCGCGGCAGACACGGAGGAATCAGTCTCGCGGCAGACACGGAGGAATCCATCAGGCGAATGAGGCTCCGGGAATTCTTCCACAGACCCCAAGAGGCCAACAGCGAACCCAAGCAGACTACCAATGAACCGGAACAGCAGACCGAGAGATCTGCGGTGCGGCAACCGAAGAGGAAAGAGTCGAATTGGACCCCTCCGGAAGGCCGCTGCCTTAGACCGACATGTATGCTCAAGCCGTCAGGAGTCGCGTCAATGCCAGATTCATCAGTCGCATTCACAAGACAGCCCCGTACGTCACCCAAGCACAACGCAATGCCATCCGCGCTCTCAAGACCAACCACAGCATCGTCATCAAACCAGCAGACAAAGGGGGGGCCACTGTCGTACTGAACAGAACGGACTACTGCAAAGAAGTATACCGACAACTGAACAACCAAGTGTAGAGGGTTCCATCTCTGCTACTCCACTACTGGGCCGATATCTGGGGTTTGAGTATCTGTGTGTGTCTCCCTCCAGCTGGCACTGAAACTTCAGAGGCCAGGGGATGCCGCACTGGGACACCTCCACGGGAGAGAGCACTGAATCAAGCCTGCAGTTTATCCCTAACCGGAAGCCTGAGGCTTATATCACACAGATATCCAGACCCCCACCAATGCCCAGGTGATTCTCTCTCTTGCCGGTGGTGCAACACCCACCCGGTTCCTACTTCGCTGGAGTAGCTTTCCCAAGAGAGAGAATAGGACACTGCTGTTTATTACCTAACCAGCAGCCTGTCCTGAATGAACGGGTTCGAATCGTTCAAGATGACCCTAGATTCTCGACCCCGGAATTAAGGTGAGGAATATCTTAACAATGACTTGGTCAGAGATTGCTGGTGAGAGATTGAAGAATTGAAACGACTCCAATTATCAGCAAATCGAGGTTTATTGCAAAACCCAGGTCAAAATCATCAAACAGAAGAAATTATAATAAAATCTTAAACTCTAACACAAACTAAGTCTATTCAAGAAGTACTATAACGGACACAACGTAAAACCTTATTGTTACACAAGTTTAGCAATGACACAAAACACAAATCAAGTCCCCTTCCCCAAAGCCTCAACCACTATCAAAGTCAAGGGAGTTTCGCAAGCTGCTGCAGGGTACTTACGGTCACAGGCTGCAGGAGGTCAAGTCAAAGGTGGAGAGGTCAAGCCAAGAGACCCTCAATCGAAACACAGCCCCTTTTATATCCGTTTTACCTGGCTTTTTCCTGTGTTCGGCCAGCCCCTTTTGCATTGAATCCATAAGGTTTAAAGTTCCCGCTGGTCCTGCCCCCTTTGAGCCGGTCAGACCTGTCAAGATAGGAGTACCTCCCCTAGGTCCGCCTCCAGTCTGCTTTTTTAGATAACGAGGTTGAGCTCCCTTGTGAAGATTTTCAAAGTCTTCCATCTGCTCTGGAGATCGCTGCTATGTTGATGGGGTGTTGATTGGATTCTGCTCTGGTGGAGGCAAAGTCATTTACATCTGCATGGGGCTATGACCATCCCATTGTCCTGCTTGCAGGCAGGCCCCTTCCAGCATTACCATGCCCCTTTGTCTCTGTGTTTAATCTTATCTAGTTGTCTGGCTCCTTCTTCCTTGTAGCTCCTGGGGGGGGGTTTGTAAATACCTATATCCCTACTCAGCTCAGCGGACCAAGCCTGCTGGGAAATTTGGTTACGTTCCTTTGGCTGAAAAGTGTCCAGTTTACAGTCTCTGGGTTTTATTCTTGGGCAGTCCAAAAAGGGCTGGATTGCCCGAAAACCTTACACCAAGAACACTACAGACAGTTACCCGCCGATCCGACCAAGGAACACATCCGCCAACTTAACAGACTGAGCAAGACCTTGGATCCAGATCTTCAGAGCACCCTACGTGCTCTCATCCCACGTACTTCCCGCATTGGAGATCTCTACTGCCTCCCGAAAATACATAAGGCCAACACACCAGGCCGCCCTATCGTTTCAGGCAATGGGACCCTGTGTGAGAACCTCTCTGGCTACATCGAGGGCATCTTGAAACCCATCGTACAAGGTACACCAGCTTCTGTCGCGACACAACGGACTTCCTACAGAAACTCAGCACCCATGGACCAGTTGAACCAGGAACATTCCTCGTCACAATGGACGTCTCGGCACTCTACACCAGCATCCCCCATGACGACGGCATTGCTGCAACAGCCTCAGCACTCAACACCGACAACTGCCAATCTCCAGACGCAATTCTGCAACTCATCCGCTTCATTCTGGATCACAACGTCTTCACCTTCGACAACAAGTTCTTCATCCAGATGCACGGAACAGCCATGGGGACGAAATTCGCACCCCAATACGCCAACATCTTCATGCACAAGTTTGAACAGGACCTACTCACCGCACAGGACCTTCAACCGATGTTATACACCAGATACATCGATTACATTTTTTTTCCTTTGGACCCACGGCGAAGAATCACTGAAACGACTGCACGATGACATTAATAAGTTCCATCCAACCATCAGACTCACCATGGACTACTCTCCAAAATCAGTTGCATTCTTGGACACACTCGTCTCCATCAAGGACGGTCACCTCAGCACTTCGCTTTACCGCAAACCCACGGATAACCTCATGATGCTCCACTTCTCCAGCTTCCACCCTAAACACATTAAAGAAGCCATCCCCTATGGACAAGCGCTCCGTATACACAGGATCTGCTCAGACGAGGAGGAGCGTAACAGACATCTACAGACGTTGAAAGATGCCCTCGTACAAACGGGATATGGCACTCGACTCATCGATCGATAGTTCCAACGCGCCACAGCGAAAAACCGGACCGACCTCCTCAGAAGACAAACATGGGACACAACCGACAGAATACCCTTCGTCGTCCAGTACTTCCCCGGAGCGGAGAAACTACGTCATCTTCTTCACAGCCTTCAACACGTCATTGATGACGATGAACATCTTGCCAAGGTCATCCCCACACCCCCACTACTTGCCTTCAAACAACCGCGCAACCTCAAACGAACCATTGTTTGCAGCAAACTACCCAGTCTTCAGAACAGTGACCACGACACCACACAACCCTGACATGGCAATCTCTGCAAGACGTGCCAGATCATCGACATGGATACCACTATTACACGTGAGAACACCACCCACCAGGTACGCGGTACATACTCGTGCGAATCGGCCAACGTTGTCTACCTCATACGCTGCAGGAAAGGATGTCCCGAAGCGTGGTACATTGGCGAGACCATGCAGACGCTGCGACAACGAATGAACGGACATCGCGCAACAATCACCAGGCAGGAATGTTCCCTTCCAGTCGGGGAACACTTCAGCAGTCAAGGGCATTCAGCCTCTGATCTCCGGGTAAGCGTTCTCCAAGGCAGCCTTCAGGACCCGCGACAACGCAGAATCGCCGAGCAGAGTTCCGCACACATGAGTGCAGCCTCAACCGGGACCTGGGATTCATGTCGCATTACATTCATCCCCCACCATCTGGCCTGCAAAATCCTACCAACTGTCCTGGCTTGGTACAATTCACACCTCTTTAACCTGGGGTTACCCCATCTCTGGATCTGTAAAGATTTAATCACCTGCTAATGCTCGCATTCCAAGCATTGTTTGGCATCTTTGAATTTGTCTATATATGTGTTTCTGGAACAGACCTCTTCATTCACCTGAGGAAGGAGCAGCGCTCCGAAAGCTAGTGACATCGAAACAAACCTGTTGGACTTTAACCTGGTGTTGTAAGACTTCGTACTGTGCTCCTAACTATTGAAACACCTATCACTATTACTTTCCCATTCTTCCTCAAACCCGTCTGCATTCCTCCCCCCCCCATTCTTCCTCAAACCCGTCTGCATTACTCCCCCCGCATTCTTCCTCACACCCGTCTGCATTCCGCCCTCCCCCTCCTCCCTCCCTCCTCACCCCCCTCCACCCTCTTCCTCCCCGTGCTCCCCCTCCTCACCCCCCTCCCTCTGCTCCCCCTCCTCACCCCCCCCACACTCACCCCACTCCCTCCCTCCACTCCCTCTCCCTCCCCACTCCCCCCCTCCTTCCCTCCCCCCCCACCCCCTCTCCCTACACCCCCCTCTCCCTCCACCCCCCCTCTCCCTCCACCCCCCTCTCCCTCCACCCCCCTCTCCCTCCACCCCCCCTCTCCCTCCACCCCCCTCTCCCTCCAACCCCCTCTCCCTCCAACCCCCTCTCCCTCTACCTCTACCCCCCGCTCCCTCCACCCCCCCTCTCCCACCACCCCCCCTCTCCCTCCACCCCCTCCCCCTCCACCCCCTCCCTCCACCCCCCCCTCCCTCCACCCCCCTCTCCCTCCCCCCCCTCTCCCTCCACCCCCCTCTCCCTCCACCGCCCCTCTCCCTCCACCCCCCCTCTCCCTCCACCCCCCTCTCCCTCCACCGCCCCTCTCCCTCCACCCCCCCTCTCCCTCCACCCCTCCTCTCCCTACACCCCACTCTCCCTCCACCCCCCCTCCACCCCCCCCTCCACCCCCCCTCTCCCTCCACCCCCCCTCTCCCTCCACCCCCCCTCTCCCTCCACCCCCTCTTCCTCCACCCCCTCTCCCTCCACCCTACCCCCTCTCCCTCCACCCTCCCCCCACTCCCTCTCCCTCTCCCCCAACCCCCTCTCCCTCCACCCCCTCTCCACCCCCCTCTCCCTCCACCCCCCTCTCCCTCCAACCCCCCCTCTCCCTCCAACCCCCTCTCCCTCCACCCCACCCCCTCTCCCTCCACCACCCCCCTCTCCCTCCACCCCCACCTCCCCTCTCCCTCCACCCCCTCTCCCTCAACCCCCCCACCGCCCCTCTCCCTCCACCCCCCACCCCCCCTCTCCCTCCACCCCCACCTCCCTCTCCCTCCACCCCCCACATGAATTTGACTAATTCATTTTACATTGATTGTATATTGTATAATGTATCATATAATTACAATGTATTAAATATGATTGATTAATGTTTATGTATTCTATCAATTTGGCTTACTTTTAATTTTTAATACTAATTTATACTTAAATTATGATTAAATTCTGTGATGTCACTGCACCAATATTTTTGAGCCATGCCTTTTACTAATTCATAGAGAGGGAAGAGGAGACAGAGAGAGTGAGAGAGGAGAAAAAGAGACAGACATGCAGAGAGGATGAGAGAGAGAGTGAGAAAAAGAGACAGAAAGGCAGTGAGAGTGTATGTGTGACACGGAAAAAGAGCAGTCTGTGTGTATGTATGAGAGAGAGAGAGAGCGAGAGAATCATAGGATTTTCTGTCGTAGAATTTACAGTACAGAAGGAGGCCACTCGGCCCATTGAGTTTGCACCAGCCCCTACAAAGAGCACCCCACTGAAGCCCACGTATCTACTCTATCCCCGTAACCCAGTAACCCCCACTTAATATGTGTTGGACATTAAGGGCAATTTATCATGGCCAATCCACCTGACACGCACATCTTTGGACTGTGGAAGGAAACCAGAGCACTCGGAGGAAACCCACGCAGACACGGGTAGAACGTGCAAACTCCGCACAGACAGTGACACAGCCGGGAATCGAACCTGGGACCCTGGAGCTGTGAAGCAACTGTGCTAACCATTGTGCTACTGTGATGCCAACAGAGGCCAGAATTTCATGACGATGGATGTGGGGCCAGAAAACGCGGCGAGCTGTCCAAAAGTCCATTAACTTCAGTGGGACTTGAAGATCCTGCTAGCTGGAGGAAACTGACAATTCTACCCTGTGACTGCAAGAGAGAAAGTTCTGTATGTGAGAGAAGAGAGTACATAAGAGAGAGAGTGAATGGAGAGAGAGAAAAAGAAAGAAAGTGAGAGATCGTGAGATCGTCCTCTGTGATGTGACCACTGCACTCTGGGAGGCTGGTATGCTTGGTAAGATGGGACGTGTCTGCCTCTTCTACTGCCCCTCAGACGATTACGTCTCTCCAGGCCTGACACGCGGCACAACCACTTTTCGATAAACATTACTTAATCGTGTCTAAATTCACAAAAAAGACCTGCATTTATATAGCACCTTTCACAGCCTCTGGCTGTCTTGTTTGTAGTCCTGTTTACTGTCATAATGCAGAAAATGTGGCAGTTAACAGCAAGATCCCATAAACAGCACCAAAGAAAGGAACTCACTGTTGCATTGTATGAATAGGTGGAACAAAAGAGCAAAAATAGAAAATGCTGGAAATAATCCTCCCCCCAGGGTCAGGTTACTAAGGACAATGAGAATCATCTGTATTCACTGAACTTCAGCAGCTGCTCTCCAATTACATTGTAATCAATGTTGATTATTTGACAAAGTTAATATTCCAACTGTTGCACAGTGTCCTCAGGGAGCACGTCCCATCTTTAAAAAAAAAGCCAAATTAAAACATTTGTAATTATGAGATTATCAATCTTCCTCCACCCTGATTAAAAGAGCCAGTGAGTAGATTAACCCAATGGCTAACAGAAAGCAAGCAAACAAACTTCCTTGCAATCTCCAATCAGCTCATTGAGCGATGGGTCTAATTGACATGGATATAATGTTGGGGAAATGTCAAACATGGGAATGGAATGTGCAAAACTCTTAATGAATGGGGTCAGGAAGAGCCATTCTCTGATGGATTGCAATATTTATACCATCTGATGTTCTTTAAATTGTATTTCTGCAGACACTCGCTGCTTATTAGATTTCTCCCATGCTGGCCAATGGTTTAATGCCTTGGTAATTAGAACTACTGAAGCTTCTGTTTCAGCCTCTATTATCTGTCAGCCACACTACCAGGTGTGTCTGCAATCCCTCCTGATTTACGCTGTCGTCTACCTTGCAGTAAACCTCCTTACATAACTCTTTGATCAATTACAAGCCGTAAATATCTTAAACAGGGCCCTCAGATCATAGAAACAGAAAATAGGAGCAGGAGGAGGCCATTTGGCCCGTCAAGCCTGCTCCGCCATTCAATACGATCATGGCCGATTGTCCAACTCAATAACCTAACCCCGCTTTCCTCCATTTCCTTTGATATGGGGCAGCACGGTAGCATAATGGTTAGCACCGTTGTTTCACAGCTCCAGGGTCCCAGGTTCGATTCCCGGCTTGGGTCACTGTCTGTGTGGAGTCTGCATGTCATCCCCGTGTCTGCGTGGGCTTGGGTAGTATGCTCTTTCCAAGGGCCGGTTCAGACTCGATGGGCTGAATGACCTCCTTCTGCACTGTAAGTTCTATGTAATTCTATGATTCCCCATGACCCCCCAAGTGCTATATCTAGCTGTTTCTTAAAAACATACAAAGAAAAGTACAGCACAGGAACAGGCCCTTCGGCCCTCCATGCCTGTGCCGACCATGATGCCCTAACTATATAAAAACCTTCTGCCCTTACTCGGTGTGTATCCCTCTATTTCCTCCCTATTCATGTATCCATCCAGATGCCTCTTAAATGTTGCTAATGTGCCCGCTTCCACCACATTCTCTGTCAGCGCGTTCCAGACACCCACCACTCTCTGTGTGTAAAACTTACCCCGCACATCTCCCTTTAACTTTCCCCCTTCACCTTGAACCTGTGCCCCGTTGTTCCAGCTTTGGAAAAAGCCTGTGATTGTCCATCCTGTCAAAGCCTCTCATCATTTTGTAGACCTCTATCAGGTCTCCCCTCAGCCTCCGTCTTTCCAGTGAGAACAGGGCGGGATTCTCCGTCCCGCCAGCCCCGTTTTATGGCACGGCGCATCCCTGCCGGCAGCGGAAGTCTTGCTGTATATGCATGCTAACCTTCTGTGATTCATGTACAAGGATGCCCAGATCCCTCTGCGCCACAGCATTCTGCAGTCTCCATCCATTTAAACCCCATATATACTCATGTAAAAGTCACATTATTGAGACCCATTCTTCAGGTAAAATATTAACTGGTCATCTTTTACACAGGTTTACAAGGGGGTTAATTTCTGCAAGTGATGCTCACAGCTCACACAGCCAGCTGGTGTCTCATATCTCCTGGGTTTGGCGCACACACACCCTTCAGCTTGTTCTAATCTTACATCTGCCATTTCCATGAGAATTTGAACGTTTACTGAAGTTCCCCATTATCTCCGTGGGCAGATGACACTCTGGGATCCAGCATCGATGCAGAAAAATCAGAAATTCCTGCCTCAAATCCTGGTCTCTGTTATGCTCTGCTTCAGGCAAAGTGGAGCAGGGAACTCAGTCAGAGCCATGGTTCCTTGGAAAATCAGTGGTCGACTTTTATATGACATCTACTATTACTTAAATATATCCGAAGACACGCTGCTTTTCTAAATTTCCTGTCAAAATGGACAACCTCATATTTTCTCATTGTAGACCGGTGGTGACATGATGCAGTCAAGAAAGATGGCAAGGCCAAGATTTGCATTGACCCATTTCACTTAAACAAGGCACTGCTCAGACCTCATCACCATATGAAGACAGTGGAACAGAAAATGGCAGACATGATCAACACCAAGGTTTTCAGCTGGATGTGAAATGCAGGTTCTGGCAAAACCCGCTCAATGAAGAATCATTGAAACTCACTACATTTATGCCTCCAGTAGACAGATTCCATTTCCTCTTAATGCCTGATGGACTCTCCACTGTCAGTGAGGTCTTCCAGTGGTGAATGGAGCAACTCTTTGCAGGCCAATGCTGCAAATCATTGTTGGTGACAGACCTGTTGAGTATTTCCAGCATTATATTTCCAGCATAACGTGGTGCATGTCTTTGGCTCGACCTCAACAGAATCAGGACCACACAGCTAAAGCTCAACCCTACTAAATGCAGATTCAGGGTCAACCTAAGTGAGTCACTTTCAGCTGATGGTGCAAAGTCAGATCCAGACAAGACAATGGCCATTCAACACATGGCCATTCCATGGACATGCAAGCTTTACAGTGCTGCCTTGGTATAACAAATTATATTTCTTCAGGCAAGTTCATTCCTTGTTACAGTAAGGTCATTTAAGCTCTTTGTCAGCTCCTCCACCGGGATGCCGAATGGTGTTGGCAGGATAGGGGTCTTCAACGCACTCACACACTTTTACGTGGCACTGTATCAAATGTCTTTTAGAAATCCAAACACACTACAAACACTGGTTCCCATTCATCTACCCTGCTTGTGATATTGCCAAATAATTCTAATAAATTTGTCAAATAAAATTTCCCTTTCACAAAACCATGTTAACTGTGCCTGATTGTGTTATGATTATGATATGGTTTGCCAGGAATTTTTCTCCCATTATTGTGATTATTCTAAGTTCTTCCCTCCCTATTCCCTCTTGATTTCCTACTATTTCTTGGAATGTTTCTTGGGCTTTCTGCTGTGAAGACAGAAACAAAATATTTGTTCCAAGTCTCTGCTAGTTCCTTGTTTCCCATTATTAATTCCACATCCCAACTACTAAGGCACCAATGGGACTATATACTTGCAGAAGCTTTTACTGGTTGTTTTTATATTTCATGTTCTCATTTCCCAGTTTCTGCCGGTTTATTATATTTTTAGTCATCCTTTGCTGGTTTTGAATTTTTTTCCAAACCTTTTGACCGAACATTAATCTTTGCAATGTGCATATTTTCTAAACAAATTGATACTGTTAAGATCTGAACATTTGTTGGGATACTGGACAAGAACTCCAAACATTTTTTCAAAATTTGTAAACCTGTGAGGAAAGGATACTTCTCTCCAGGAGTGATTCCATGCTCAAATAGGGATATGTATATTAAGACAAACTTTATTATTAACACAGGATTAAACTACATTAACATCACATAAGTAGCTTACAAGTTACTCTTAAACAATTCTTAACAATAAAAGGAAAAACTTCAAACTGATATCTTCTCTTTTTCCAATTAAGCAAAGTCCATCACAGATCAAAGGCCACTTATAAATAAAGTTAGCAACTGCAGGGATACTTGCTCTCCTCTGGATAGAGATTTCTTAGAAAAGAGTATGTGGGGTAGAGAGAAACATTTCAGACAACAGCTGCAAGTCTTGCTGTCTTTGGGTGCCTAAAACTAAACTGCCTGCTACAGATCTGGCTTGTCCCATCAATTCCATCATCTTTATCCCACTCAGGTCCCCTGACCTGCTTACCTTAGTCTAAACACAATGTCTCAAAGTATCCACTTCCCCAGATATTGTGACAAAATTCCATTAGGCCTGACATAGGGAAATATATACATGGTTGGAATGAATGATGATCTCACTTTTATGACATCTTAATTGCAACCGCAGAGTCTGGATATCTTAACCTAAATTATTAGTGACATTAATGCAACAGATATATATAAAGAAACTCACACTCGTCAGAGTGCCATACTTAACTTCCTTAGTTAGCCTTGGATGGTGCATCCTTCTCATAGTCACTCCTTCTCAATGGATATCTTTGTTGAGAGTTATAAAATATCTCCTTAAATATCTGCAATGCTTCTCCACTGTCTTACCTTTTAATCTATTTTCACATTCCACTTTAGCCAACGCTATAATAATAATAATCTTTATTAGTGTCATAAGTAGGCTTAAATTAACACTGTGAAAATCCCCTAGTCGCCACACTCCAGCGCCTATTCGGATACACTGAGGGAGAATTTACCGAACAAGTACATCTTTCGGGACTTGTGGGAGGAAACCATAGCACCCGGAGGAAACCCACTTTGACACAGGGAGAACGTGCAGCCAGTGACCCAAGCCGGGAATCAAACCCGGGTCCCTGTTGCTGTGAAGCAACCGTTCGAACCACTGTGCTAACGTGCCACAATCATCATAAACTTGTAATTGCATTTATTTAATTCACTAGTTTCAGAAAAAAGTTTTCAGCCTCAAAGTGAATGTGAAATCCTATCATGTTATGATCACACTTATGTAGATGATCCTTTACTATGGGGTGATTAATTAATCATGTTTTATTGGATATTACCAGATCTGAAATAGCCAGTTCCTCGGTTAGTTCCAAAATGCATATATGTAAATTAACAAAGTGTGATGAATAGGGTTGCTAAGCTACAGGCAGAAACAGCTGTGTGTGACTATTACGTAATGGCAAGAATTGAAACATGGTTTAAAAAATGGTGAGGATTGGACTTTGGCGATCGCTCGCTAATGGGTACGATTGTCCACCTTAGAAATTCGGTGTTACTGATAATGTGTTCTATGGATGCGTGCCTGGCTGATGACCCTTATCCTAGAGCCACATCTTCGACTGAACTCTTGGCAGTTATTTCTGGGAGGTGGGATCGGCCCTTGGACTTCACACCATAGGTATTCCTGGCATTTCTCTTGAAGTTGCCAAGCAGTGAAAATCATGACTGATGTTCCATGATTTAGTTGGAAACCACACTAGCTTTCTGGAAGGATTCCTTCAGAGTCTGGGAGAAGACGGATAACGAGGACTTGAAAGATGATCTTCCCAGCGATGGACAGCAGGGAGGTTCGTCGGTGGATACCGCAGTCCACTTTGTCTCCTTTCTTGAAGATGGTGGCGATGACAGCATCACTGAGGTCGGCAGGAATTTCTTCTCTGTCCCAAATGTTTGGAACAGCTGATGGAGATGACGGCTGATCTCTTCAAATTTGAAAATCTCCGATAGTATCCTGTCCACTCCTGTGGCTTTTCCATTTTCACTTAACAGCGGCTTCAACTTCATCCACACTTAGTGGGAGTCCAAGATATTATTTGACGGGGAGTTGGGGGAGTTCCTCAAACACGTCCCCAGCTATGATTGTATCACAGATTAGGACGTCTTTGAAGAGTTCTCTCCATCTAAGTCTGATGTTTTCTCTGCCTCCTCAAGTGGACTCTGTCCCTACTCTGCAATGGGTTGTGACCTGGGGTACTAGGCCCATATATTGCCTTGGTGGCACTGAAGAAACCCCAGGTTTTGTCCTTGCCAGCGAGGAGGTGCAATTCCTTAGCTTCCTCAGTCCAACATTGATTGTTGATTTCCCGAATTCTTCTTTGTACCACCACCTTAGTTAATGTATGAGCTCACCTCTTCGCCTTGCTGGTTATGCCATTTTGCCAGGTGCAGAGAGCTTTCCTCTTCTTGACAATGAGGCCTTGGAAGTTGTGGTCATTCAACATTGAGATTTTTTCTTCATCTTCAGCTTCTCCTGGTGGAGTTGGGTGGACAGAAAATGAGCAGGTGGTCTGTTCAACAATTATCTGCACTGGACATAACTTTTGTCTTGGGATTAGAGAATTTGAAGGCTCCTTCCTTCTTGTTCTTGTTTATTCCCTGCTTATCCAGAAGACCATAAGACATAGGAGCGGAAGTAAGGCCATTCGGCCCATCGAGTCCACTCCACCATTCAATCATGGCTGATTTCAACTCCATTTACCCGCTCTCTCTCCATAGCCCTTAATTCCTCGAGAAATCAAGAATTTATCAACTTCTGTCTTAAAGACACTCAACGTCCCGGCCTCCACCGCCCTCTGTGGCAATGAATTCCACAGACCCACCACTCTCTGGCTGAAGACATTTCTCCTCATCTCTGTTCTAAAGTGACTCCCTTTTATTCTAAGGCTGTGTCCCCGGGTCCTAGTCTCCCCTGCTAATGGAAACAACTTCCCTACATCCACCCTATCTAAGCCATTCATTATCTTGTAAGTTTCTATTAGATCTCCACTCAACCTCCTCAACTCCAATGAATGTAATCCCAGGATTCTCAGACGTTCATCGTATGTTAGGCCTACCATTCCTGGGATCATCCATGTGAATCTCCGCTGGACCCGCTCCAGTGCCAGTATGTCCTTCCTGAGGTGTGGGGCCCAAAATTGCTCACAGTATTCTAAATGGGGCCTAACTAATGCTTTATAAAGCTTCAGAAGTACATCCCTGCTTTTATATTCCAAGCCTCTTGAGATGAATGACAACATTGCATTTGCTTTCTTAATTACGGACTCAACCTGCAAGTTTACCTTTAGAGAATCCTGGACTAGGACTCCCAAGTCCCTTTGCACTTCAGCATTATGAATTTTGTCACCGTTTAGAAAATAGTCCACGCCTCTATTCTTTTTTCCAAAGTGCAAGACCTCGCACTTGCCCACGTTGAATTTCATCAGCCATTTCTTGGACCACTCTCCTAAACTGTCTAAAACTTTCTGCAGCCTCCCCACCTCCTCCATGCTACCTGCCCCTCCACCTATCTTTGTATCATCGGCAAACTTAGCCAGAATGCCCTCAGTCCCGTCATCTAGATCGTTAATATACAAAGAGAACAGCTGTGGCCCCAACACTGAACCCTGCGGGACACCACTCGTCACCGGTTGCCATTCCGACAAAGAACCTTTTATCCCAACTCTCTGCCTTCTGGCTGACAGCCAATCGTCAAGCCATGTTAGTACCTTGCCTCGAATACCATGGGCCCTTATTTTACTCAGCAGTCTCCCGTGAGGCACCTTATCAAAGGCCTTTTGGAAGTCAAGATAGATAACATCCATTGGCTCTCCTTGGTCTAACCTATTTGTTATCTCTTCAAAGAACTCTAACAGGTTTGTCAGGCACGACCTCCCCTTACTAAATCCATGCTGACTTGTCCTAATCCGCCCCTGCACTTCCAAGAATTTAGAAATCTCATCCTTAACAATGGATTCTAGAATCTTGCCAACAACCGAGGTTAGGCTAATTGGCCTATAATTTTCCATCTTTTTCCTTGTTCCCTTCTTGAACAGGGGGGTTACAACAGCGATTTTGCAGTCCTCTGGGACTTTCCCTGACTCCAGTGACTTTTGAAAGATCATAACTAACGCCTCCACTATTTCTTCAGCTATCTGCTTTAGAACTCTAGGATGTAGTCCATCTGGGCCCGGAGATTTATCAATTTTTAGACCTCTTAGTTTCTCTAGCACTTTCTCCTTTGTGATGGCTACCATATTCAACTCTGCCCCCTGACTCTCCGGAATTGTTGGGATAATACTCATGTCTTCTACTGTGAAGACTGACGCAAAGTACTTATTCAGTTCCTCAGCTATTTCCTTGTCTCCCATCACTAAATTACCAGCGTCATTTTGGAGTGGCCCAATGTCAACTTTTGCCTCCCGTTTGTTTTTAATGTATTTAAAGAAACTTTTACTATCATTCCTAATGTTACTGGCTAGCCTACCTTCAAATTTGATCCTCTCTTTCCTTATCTCTCTCTTTGTTATCCTCTGTTTGTTTTTGTAGCCTACCCAATCTTCTGACTTCCCACTACTCTTTGCCACATTATAGGCTTTCTCTTTTGCTTTGATGCATTCCCTAACTTCCTTTGTCAGCCATGGCTGCCTAATCCCCCCTCTGATAACCTTTCTTTTCTTTGGGATGAACCTCTGTACTGTGTCCTCAATTACTCCCAGAAACTCCTGCCATTGCTGTTCTACTGTCTTTCCCACTAGGCTCTGCTCCCAGTCGATTTTCGTCAGTTCCTCCCTCATGCCCCTGTAGTTACCTTTATTTAACTGTAACACCTTTACATCTGATTCTACCTTCTTTCTTTCAAATTGGAGATTGAATTCTACCATATTGTGATCACTGCCTCCTAAATGCTCCCTTACTTTAAGATCTTTAATCAAGTCTGGCTCATTACATAACACTAAGTCCAGAATGGCCTGTTCCCTCGTGGGCTCCATCACAAGCTGTTCCAAAAAGCCCTCCTGTAAACATTCAATGAATTCCCTTTCCTTGGGTCCACTGGCAGCATTATTTACCCAGTCCACCTGCATATTGAAGTCCCCCATGATCACTGTGACCTTGCCTTTCTGACATGCACTTTCTATTTCGTGGTGCATTTTGTGCCCCTGGTCCTGACCACTGTTAGGAGGCCTGTACATAACTCCCATTATGGTTTTTTTGCCTTTGTGGTTCCTCAACTCTACCCACACAGACTCCACATCATCTGACCCTATGTCATTTAGTGCTATTGATTTAATTTAATTCCTAATTAACAAGGCAACCCCGCCCCCTCTGCCCAGCTCTCTGTCTTTTTGATAGGTTGTGAATCCCTGGATGTTTAAATGCCAGTCCTGAACCCCCTGCAACCATGTCTCTGTGATGCCTACCACATCATACCTGCCAGTCACAATCTGGGCCACAAGCTCATCTACCTTGTTCCGTACACTGTGGGATGGAGACAATCGTAACCACTCTTGAGTTTTGTCTGTTCGTGTTTTTTTGTATTCCTCAGCAGCTATGCTCCCCGCTGATTACTTCACCTCTTGGTTCCCTGACTTTCCCTTCCCCCCCCCAATCTTTACTTTAAAGTCCTATTGACCACCCTATTTACTCTTTTCGCCAGAACACTGGTCCCAGCTCGGTTCAGTTGGAGACTATCCCAACGGTATAGGTCCCCCCTGTCCCAAAACTGATGCCAGTGTCCCATGAAAAGGAACCCTTCATTCCCACACCACTCTTTTAGCCATGTGTTAACTTCCCTTATTCTTGCATCCCTATGCCAATTTGCATGTGGCTCGGGCAGTAATCCGGAGATTATGACCCTTGAGGGCCTGTTTTTTAATTTGAATCCTAGCTCTTTATAATCTCTAAACAGGTCCTCTTTCCTAGACTTGCCTATGTTGTTGGTACCGACATGGACCACAACAACTGGATCCTCCCCCTCCCTCTCCAGTATCCTTTCAAGCCGGTCAGAGATGTCCCGCACCCTAGCACCGGGCAGGCAACATACCATGCGGATCTCTTTATCCTGCTCACAAAGGATACTATCTATCCCCCTGATAATAGAATCCCCTACAACTACAACTTGCCTATTTACTCCCTGACTCATCCTTCCTGCAACCCTGTTCGCCATCCACACAGGGAGCAAGTGCCTCATACCTGTTGGACAGAGTCAAGGGCTGAGGCTCCTGAGTTCCTGACTGCTGGTTCCCTTTACCTGCCTGACATGCAGTCACACCCTCTGTCCCTGGCCACTGGCAGGATTTAAACTACTTACTCTGACAGGTGTGACTGCCTCCTGAAACACAGTGTCCAGGTAAGTCTCCCCCTCCCGGATGTGCCTCAGTGTTTGAAGCTCAGACTCCAGCTCATCAACTCTGAGCCGGAGCTCATCGAGCAGCCAACGCTTACTGCAGATGTGGTCGCTGCAGCTCGCAATGGGATCTGCCAGCTCCCACATCAAGCAGCTCAAGCACATCACCTGACCAGCCATCACTAATTAATTAGTTTAATTTAAGTTTGTGGTGGGGGCAGCTTCAGCCAATCAGACGCTACCCTGCACTTTTAACTGAAAAACAGCACTATTAGATTAACCACTTACCTTTCCTGGTTACCTCACTGCACCAAACTACCAAATTCTCACTGTCTGTATCTCTCTCACTCCGGCTGTGTCTCCTTGACCTGCGCAATGCTCCCAGAAATGCCTTGCGCACCGCTCCCGCCGAAATCCAACGGCCTGCTCCTGTGAAGGTAAGTGTTTTTTTTCTTTTTTTTTCTTTTTTTTTTAATCCTTTTATTTCCCCTTTTATTTTTGCTGTTATATTTTTGATCCATGGATGATTTATGGACTTTAAGGCAGCCTGCATCTTTAATTCAAGCAGAAGGAAGCAGCGGCCTGTGCCTTTATTTCAAACAGAAAATTTCAGAGGGCTGTGTTGTTTTAGACTGGTTTTTGCAGAATGGCCAGTGTCCATGATGACTCGGTTTGATTTATTTGACTGATGGCCAATGAATTGGCCAAAAGGCTGTGCTCTGCCAGGTTGCAGGTAGTGATTGATCCCACTGGAATGTTTCAGAGTCACGAGGATCCAGTCTGGTTGTGCTTTTGATTCTCCAGCCTGGATGGGGGGATCTAAGTCATTCTCTCCAAAAAGATATAACTAATCCAGTTCAGAGGGCCACTGTGAGGGCTGACTCTCTTTCCAGCAAGCCTGGGTGTAATTATTTTGAAACTGCAGAGACCTGTAGTCAAACCACAAGCTGAAAGCAATGTTTGATGTGAAATAAAGTGTCTCTCCAGAAAGATAGAAGCCTGAATGTGAACATCGAGCTGAAGGCCCAGTCTGATAAAGAAAATAAAGTGTCTCTCCAGAAAGCCTGCTGCTGGTAAATATTGCAATTTCCAACCTGCGGGGACCCTGAATGAATGACTCTGCGAGGAAGACCATTACCAGCTGTAAACCAGTTTTGATCAACCAGCGTGCTGTGAGGAAAGGGTGCTAAAGAACACCATTTGAAGTAAAAACTCTTTTCCTTTGACCTTCATTATTATTATTTGTACCCATTTCCACCCCTCTGAGTTTGTCTGTCTTGTGTTTCTGGGGAGAGGGTGGGCAGTTAAGGGAGTCGTAGGTATTAGCTTCTTCTTATCCAGTTATATTTACTGAATATTTCATGATAGTTCTTGGTATAAGTAAACAGTAATTGTGTTTCAACTTACAAACCTGGTGACTGTAATTATTGGGCAGCCAAGTGGCAAAGACTTCAGGAAAGTTTATAAGAATTATTGGTTAATTCACTTGTGTTGTGCCTCCAGGACCTGTGAGGCTGGGATTGACCCTGCACTAGCCCAAGGTGGGGGTAACACAATGACAAATTTGATCATGTGCAGCGCTTTGTCGTGGATGTCACCAGAAAGTCTTGAACATGTCTTTTTTGGCAGAACCGTGTGTTAGGGATGACAAAATGGTATTCTGCACAATTGGTGAGCAGGAGAACCACATTGGAATGGCAATTTCTAACTTATTCTTTTCCAATAGTTCTTTTCCAGATTTGTGAGTCTTTCCAACCCTGGATTTGATGTTGCAGAGTATGGTGTCCAGCGTGGAGTAGAAGCTTTCTTTGGGCTCATCTTTGATATCACGGGTTGGGGCATAGGCATTCATGACCATTGCCAGAGGCACTCGTAGATGTTGACAGAGAACTCCACGAGTCAATTAACGAGATTATTCTTGATGGCAAATCCAATTCCATGCATTTTGGGCTGTTCCTCAGGTCTCCATCTCCAGATGAAGGTGCAACAACTGCCATCTTTCCTCAGCTGACTTTCGCCTGCTCATCGGGACTCTCGCAGGTCAGCGACATCTGTGTTGAAATGCCTGGGGCAGCACGGTGGTGCAGTGGTTAGCACTGCTGCCATGGTACCAGGTTTCACTCTCCGTGTGGAATTTACACATTCTCTCCGTGTTTGCGTGGGTTTCGCCCCCACAACCCAAAGATGTGCAGGTTAGGTGGATTGGCCACGCTAAATTGCCCCCTAATTGGAAAAAATGATTGGGTACTCTAAAAAAAAGTGCCTGAGTTCAAGGGTAACAAGGACAGTTCTCTATTCCAGTCAACTGTTTTCCTCATTGTCCATGAGGGTTCGTACGTTCCAGGTTCTGAAATTGAGTTTAACTTTGATTTTCTGACACGCAGGTAGATGAGCTGCTGGATGTGGTTTTCCAGTCAGATCGGGGATGGAACAGTCTACTTTTAGGGCACCTTTTTGAGCCCTTTCCCCATGCTGGGTGAGCAGAGTGGATAGTGAAGAGGGATGCTCAGTCATGAAGAAACCTCCGATACGCTCTCCGTTTCCTATTCCAAGAGCGAGACGACTGAATCAAACTCCACCACCTGCATGCCGGTCAGAAGCTAGGGACTTCCAGATATCACAGTCCTGTTGCCGTCACTTCTTGTTGATTATTGCAGGGCTTGTCTGTGTGGGGTGGATGTTGATTTCCTCTTTATAGATGCTTGGTATGGGACATCTTTAAACGTGGGTATGACGTTGCACATCAGCAGACACACGATCCGTGACAGAGGGTAGGTCTAGCTCCATAGAATCTCTACAGTACAGAAGGAGACCATCTAGTCTGCACTGATTCCCCCCCTCCACCGAAAGAGCACCTCATATAGTAATTTCTTACGGTAGTAAGTGACAGGATGAGGGACAAAGAGGGTGAAGTATTTTTAGAGGCATGAGGTGTGGCTAGAATACTTCATGAGTACTTTTTATTGTTGTTTATTAATGAAGAGGATACTGACAAAATGTCAGTGGAATTGGAGACAGGAGGGATATTCGATGGGGTGAAAACTGAATGATGTAATGGAAAAGCTTTCTCTGCTTAGAGTGGACATGTCGCCTGGTCCAAATTGCTTGTACTCCAGGTTATTCAAGGAAGTGGGAATTGAGATAACACAATCTTCTAATTTTCACTGGATATAAGAGAGGTGCTCAAGAATTGGAGTTTGACAAATGATTGACAAATATTCAAGCAAGTGTGTATGGACATTCCTAATCAATTCAGGCTTGTCAGTTTAACATCACTGGTGGGTTAGAAACACTAAACAGAGAGAAAAAATCAACAGACACTTGGAGAGATGAGTTAATTCAGGAAAGCCAACACAGATTTGTAAAAAGCACATTGTCCTTGTTTAATCTAATTGAATAGCAGGTGAGTCCTCCCTGATAGGCTAATAATAATAATAATCTTTATTATTGTCAGAAGTAGGCTTACATTAACACTGCAACTAAGTTACTGTGAAAATAATAATAATAATAATGATAATAATAATCGCTTACTGTCACAAGTAGGCTTCAATGAAGTTACTGTGAAAAGCCCCTAGTCGCCACATTCTGGTGCCTGTTCGGGGAGGCCGGTATGGGAATTGAACCCGCGCTGCTGGCATTGTTCTGCATTACAAGCCAGCTGTTTAGCCCACTGTGCTAAACCAGCCCTCAGTTGCCACATTCCGGCACCTGTTCGGGTACACTGAGGGAGAATTCAGAATGTCCAAATTACCTAACAGCACGTCTTTCGGGACTTGTGGGAGGAAACCCACGCAGACACAGGGAGAATGTGCAGACTCCGCACAGCTGGGAATCGAACCCAGGTCCCTGGCGCTGTGACGCAACAGTACTAACCACTGTGCTACGCTGCCACCCCACTGGTCAACATGCATCTATTTACTCACATTGCTGACACCAATTACAAAGAACAAAGAACAAAGAAATGTACAGCACAGGAACAGGCCCTTCGGCCCTCCAAGCCCGTGCCGACCATGCTGCCTGACTAAATTACAATCTTCTACACTTCCTGGGTCCGTATCCCTCTATTCCCATCCTATTCATGTATTTGTCAAGATGCCCCTTAAATGTCACTATCGTCCCTGCTTCCACCACCTCCTCCGGTAGCGAGTTCCAGGCACCCACTACCCTCTGTGTAAAAAAACTTGCCTCGTACATCTACTCTAAACCTTGCCCCTCTCACCTTAAACCTATGCCGCCTAGTAATTGACCCCTCTACCCCGGGGAAAAGCCGTTGACTATCCACTCTGTCTATGCCCCTCAGAGTTTTGTAGACCTCTATCAGGTCGCCCATCAACCTCCTTCGTTCCAGTGAGAACAAACCGAGTTTATTCAACCGCTCCTCATAGCTAATGCCCTCCATACCAGGCAACATTCTGGTAACGCTCTTCTGCACCCTCTCTAAAGCCTCCACATCCTTCTGGTAGTGTGGCGACCAGAATTGAACACTATACTCCAAGTGTGGCCTAACTAAGGTTCTATACAGTTGCAACATGACTTGCCAATTCTTATACTCAATGCCCCGGCCAATGAAGGCAAGCATGCCGTATGCCTTCTTGACTACCTTCTCCACCTGTGTTGCCCCTTTCAGTGACCTGTGGACCTGTACTCCTAGATCTCTCTGACTTTCAATACTCTTGAGGGTTCTACCATTCACTGTATATTCCCTACCTGCATTAGACCTTCCAAAATGCATTATCTCACATTTGTCCGGATTAAACTCCATCTGCCATCTCTCCGCCCAAGTCTCCAAACAATCTAAATCCTGCTGTATCCTCTGACAGTCCTCATCGCTATCCGCAATTCCACCAACCTTTGTGTCGTCTGCAAATTTACTAATCAGACCAGTTACATTTTCCTCCAAATCATTTATATATACTACAAACAGCAAAGGTCCCAGCACTGATCCCTGTGGAACACCACTGGTCACAGCTCTCCAATTAGAAAAGCATCCTTCCATTGCTACTCTCTGCCTTCTATGACCTAGCCAGTTCTGTATCCACCTTGCCAGCTCACCCCTGATCCCGTGTGACTTTACCTTTTGTACTAGTCTACCATGAGAGACCTTGTCAAAGGCCTTACTGAAGTCCATATAGACAACATCCACTGCCCTACCTGCATCAATCATCTTTGTGACCTCCTCGAAAAACTCTATCAAGTTAGTGAGACACAACCTCCCCTTCACAAAACCATGCTGCCTGGTCATTGTCTGGTCATTGATGATATAGCCGTTTGTGTGAGCCTGCGTTGAAAATACTCCCCTGGCCATAAACTACTTTGGGACTTAAGTTGTGAAAGATGCTATAAACATCCAAGTTATTTCTCTCTTCCTTTCTGAGTAGAGATTCCTCCACCACTCATAGGATGTGAGGACTAATTTCCATCGCACCCTCCCTATCCCACCTTGTTTAACTTCTTCCTATGAATGTATTATGGAAAAACATAAGAGAATTTTATTTGATTTAAAGTATAAGCTGTCCTGAAAGTCCAAATGTTTACAAAACTGAAAGAGGAATGCTTTTACTTGTAAGAAATAAGTGGCTTGTGTTTGTACAGAAGCGAAAAGGAAATTTAACCCTGCGCTTGCAGATTGAGTGCCATCCTGGGCAATTTGTGTCAGTCAATTTTATTAAAATAAGGTGGCACTGCTATAAAACACTAATATTACAGAAATAAATCTCAAACAGGAAGAGATTTACTGCTGGATATTAAGTCTAAACAGGCAAGAATATTGCTGTCATAAATCTATGCAAACCCCAGGGATCGATTTAATACGAGACATTAAATCTAAACAAGCAGTAATATTACAGTAATAAATCTATGTAAACATTGCGGATAGATTTATTACTGAATGCTAACAATAATATTGCAAATACCAATCTATTCAAACAATGATTGAGTCTTATATCTTATTAGATAGTAACTCCGAACTATTAAAATACACGTTAAACGTACATTGAAAATTGAAATAAGCTATTTAACTACTTTAGATTGGCAAGCACTATCTCCATCCCCCCATTCAATCCTGTTCCTCTCCTCACTCTAATTTTAATCATAGGAATTTACAGCACGGAGAAAGGTCATTCAGTCCATTGTATCCATGCCAATCCCAACCTATTCCCAGTCTCCAACTCTTGGTCTTGGAGGTAATGGCATTTCCAAAGTAGATTCCAAGTAGATTCATGGAATCATAGAATCCCTGATTTATATTAATTTAATATTTTAATGTAATTTTTGAATTCATCTTGAAGGGTCTCAATAAAACCAATATAGGCTCAAGAAACAGAAACATGTAACAAGTACAAAGTCCATGAGCTGACTAACTGCAGCACATGTGTGTGTGTGAAGGAATGGAAAAGCTGGAGGAATTTCTCCTGCGAATGTGCACTTGACAATCGATTGAGTTTCAGATATGTGCAGTTGGGAGTCTGGGAAAGAATGTGCTGGTTTTGGAAAGAGCGAAATGAGCCATGATGCCAATGGAATCAAAGTCTGTAAAGTGGAAGATTTGAATCTTCAGGAGATCAAGAAAAGAGCGTCGGAAAGTGCAGCGACCAGAGGCCTATCAGTCTAATGTCAATGGTGGGAAAACAACTCGAGACCATTGTCAAGCCAAAAATAATCCTCACTTCAAGAAGTATGAGATATTAAAGGGACGGTCTGGACAAATTTCTTAAAGGCAAATTGTGTCTGACTAACCTGGTTGAGTTTTAGATGTGATAATAGGCAAGGGTTGATGAAGATAATGCAACTGATGTTGTATAAATGGACTTTCACACTATGGGGGAATTCGCCACCACCGGTAGCTGAGTTCCCACTGCGACGGAGAATCTCTTGTCGGGCAAAAAAACGGATTCAGCCCTGGTTCCAGTCCCCCACGGGTGGCAACATTGTGATTTGCGCCCCGCTCTAGCGGTTCAAATGACCCAATTGAATCCTATTAACGGGCTGGACATCAGATTCTCCATGCCTCCATGATGCCCAGGCCGCTGGGCATGGATTGGTGCAAGTATTTACAAGCATGGCCCTGACACGGTGGATCTCACGGTGGCCAAGTCGGTAAGTAAAGTCATCAGGGTCCCAGCTGACAATAGGTTGAGTTCCTATTTGAGGGGGAGAGCTGAGTGGTGGTGACTTAACCTGAGGATTACCACACCTCAGGCAAGGGACGAGGTTGAGAAGGCAGCACATTCATAAATAACCTAAGCTGGTACAAGAATTGAACACACACTGCTGGCCTTGCTCTTCAGCCAATTGAGCTAAACCGGGTAGGTATTCAATGTAGATGCCTAAGGTCCATTGCAGAGCCCTCTCACCCCCCCAAAATGCAAATCCAGCCCACCCCAACCCCTGCCCCCAATCAGACACCCGCACCAGTGACCTCATATCAGACACCCCCCACCAGAGACCCCATCATAACCCCACACCAGCTCCTCTTATCAGAAACCCCCCACAACAGTCACCCCTGCCTGGAAGTTACAGAATGCATACAATGCAGAAGGAGGTCATTCGGCCCATCGAGTCTGCACCAACCCTCCAAAAGAGCACACTACCTAGGCCCACTCCCCCAAGCTAGCCCTGCAATCTGTATGTACACATGACCATAAGATATAGGAGCACAATTGGGCATTTCGGCCCATCAAGTCTGCTCTGTCATGCAATCGTGGCTGATATGTTTCTCATTCCCATTCTCCTGCCTTCTCCCCATAACCTCTGATGCCTTAATTAATCAAGAACTTATCTATCTCAGTGACATGGCGTCCACAGCCTTCTGCGTCAATGAGTTCCACAGACTCACGGGCCTCTAGTTGAAGAAATTCCTCCTCATCTCTGTTTTAAAGGATCGTCCCTTCAGTCTGAGGCTGTGTCCTCGGTGATAGTTTCTCCTACGAGTGGGAGCATCTGCTCCACATCTATTCTACCTAGGCCTTTCAGTATTCTGTAAGTTCAGTAAGACCCCCTCTCCTCCTTCTAAACTCCAAATAATACAGACACAGAGCCCCCAGCCACTCCTCATATGACAAGTTCTTCATTCCAGGGATCATTCTTGTGAACCTTCTCTTAACCATCTCCAAGGCCAGAACATCCTTCGTTAGGTACTGGGGCCCAAAAGTGCTCACAATATTCCAAATGACGTCTGACCAGAGCTTTATACAGCCAAAACAGTACATCCCTATTGTATTCTATCCCTCTCGACATGAATGCCAGCATTGCACTTGCCTTCCTAACTGCCAACTGAACCTGCAGTTAACCTTAAGAGAATCCTGAACTAGTACTCCTAAATCCCTTTGTGCTTCCGATTTCCGAAGCCGTTTCCAACCTAACCTAACCTTTGGCCACCATGGGGCAATTTGGCATGACCAATCCACTGAAAAGGCACATCTTTGGTCAGTAAGGGGCAATTTAGCATGGTCAATCCACCTAGCCTGCACAATTAATTTAATTTACAAATTAATTTACGAATTAATTAACGCAATGTCAATTCGAGGGGTGCAGTGCTCTGACTGCTGGCAGGTTCGGGAGGCTTCCAGCGTCCCGGATGGCTTCATCTGCAGAAAGTGCACCCAACTGGGGCTCCACACAGACCGCATGGTTCGGTTGGAGCAGCAGTTGGATGCACTTAGGAGCATGCAGGTGGCGGAAAGCGTCATAGATAGCAGTTATATAAATGTGGTCACACCCGAGGTGCAGGCAGAGAGATGGGTGACCACCAGAAGGGGCAGGCAGTCAGTGCAGGAATCTCCTGTGGTTGTCCTCCCCTCGAACAGGGATACCCCTTTGGATACTGTCGGGGGGAATAGCCTATCAGGGGAAAACAGCAGCAGCCAGAGCAGTGGCACCATGGCTGGTGTTCAGCAGGGAGGGTCAAAGTGCAGAAGAGCAATAGTCATAGGAGACTCTATAGACAGGGGCACAGATAGGTGCTTCTGTGGATGTGAAAGAGACTCCAGGATGGTATGTTGCCTCCCTGGTGCCAGGGTCCAGGATATCTCTGAACGGGTAGATGGCATCCTGAAGGGGGAGGGCAAACGCTATAGTTCGAGTACTTTAGATGGGTCTGTTTTTGTCCAATGTGTGCAGGACGGTTTCCTGACACAGTATGTAGATAGGCCAACAAGAGGCGAGACAATATTGGATTTGGTACTGGGTAATGAACCAGGACATTGCGCTGGTCAAGGAGACACAGGCTGAGTGAGTGAGACACAGACAGAGTGAGAATTTGGTAATTTGGTGCAGTGAGGTAACCAGGAAAGGTAAGTGGTTAATCTAATTGTGCTGTTTTTCAGTTAAAAGTGCAGTGTAGATTAGTGTCTGATTGGCTGAAGCTGCCCCCACCCTAATTGCTGAGAGGCAGTTATCTGGCAATCACCTGAGGCCTGTTAAGGGGCACAAAGGTACACATTGTTTTCTTCTCCTTGAAGTTTTAGTGTGAGTCATCCTCAAGTCTGTATAAAAGACAGACAGAAAGCACACTTAGTAAGCATTGCGCTGGTCAAGGAGACACAGTCTGAGTGAGTGAGACACAGGCAGAGTGAGAATTTGGTAATTTGGTGCAGTGAGGTAATTCGGTGAAGAGTGGGACAAAGTGCTTTTGCCCGACTGTTTTCTTCTCGCTCTTTCTTCGGGCCTAATTTTGGGAGCCGTTCAGAGGAGGGGGAGCAGTCTCTGTGAGTATAAAAACCTAACCGTAACTTCCTGTTTTCCAGTTTTTTCCCCCAAAAGTGATGTCAGAGGGAAGCTGTGATCTGATTGGTTGATAGCAAATCTGCCCCAAATCTTAAAAAAAACACAGCTAAACTCGTAAACTTAAATTAAACTAATTAATTAATTAATGATGGCTGGTCAGGTGATGTGCTTGAGCTGCTTGATGTGGGAGCTGGCAGATCCCATTGCGAGCTGCAGCGACCACATCTGCAGTAAGTGTTGGCTGCTCGATGAGCTCCGGCTCAGAGTTGATGAGCTGGAGTCTGAGCTTCAAACACTGAGGCACATCCGGGAGGGGGAGACTTACCTGGACACTGTGTTTCAGGAGGCAGTCACACCTGTCAGAGTAAGTAGTTTAAATCCTGCCAGTGGCCAGGGACAGCAGGGTGTGACTGCAAGTCAGGTAGGTAAAGGGAACCAGCGGTCAGGAACTCAGGAGCCTCAGCCCTTGACCCTGTCCAACAGGTATGAGGCACTTGCTCCCTGTGTGGATGGCGAACAGGGCTGCAGGAAGGATGAGTCAGCTGACCAAGGCACCATGGTTCAGCAGGCTATACAAGGGGAGGGAGTAAATAGGCAAGTTGTAGTTGTAGGGGATTCTATTATCAGGGGGATAGATAGTATCCTTTGTGAGCAGGATAAAGAGTCCCGCATGGTATGTTGCCTGCCCGGTGCTAGGGTGCGGGACATCTCTGACCGGCTTGAAAGGATACTGGAGAGGGAGGGGGAGGATCCAGTTGTTGTGGTCCATGTCGGTACCAACAACATAGGCAAGTCTAGGAGAGAGGACCTGTTTAGAGATTATAAAGAGCGAGGATTCAAATTAAAAAACAGGTCCTCAAGGGTTATAATCTCCGGATTACTGCCCGAGCCACGTGCAAATTGGCATAGGGATGCAAGAATAAGGGAAGTTAACACGTGGCTGAAAGAGTGGCGTGGGAATGAAGGGTTCCTTTTCATGGGACACTGGCATCAGTTTTGGGAAAGGGGGGACCTATACCGTTGGGATGGTCTCCACCTGAACCGAGCTGGGACCAGTGTTCTGGCGAAAAGAGTAAATAGGGTGGTCAATAGGACTTTAAACTAAAGATTGGGGGGGAACACGAACAGACAAAACTCAAGAGTGGTTACGATTGTCCCCATCCCACAGTGTACGGAACAAGGTAGATGAGCTTGTGGCCCAGATTGTGACTGGCAGGTATGATGTGGTAGGCATCACAGAGACGTGGTTGCAGGGGGTTCAGGACTGGCATATCAACATCCAGGGATTCGCAACCTATCAAAAAGACAGAGAGCTGGGCAGAGGGGGCGGGGTTGCCTTGTTAATTAGGAATGAAATTAAATCAATAGCACTAAATGACATAGGGTCAGATGATGTGGAGTCTGTGTGGGTAGAGTTGAGGAACCACAAAGGCAAACAAACCATAATGGGAGTTATGTACAGGCCTCCTAACAGTGGTCAGGACCAGGGGCACAAAATGCACCACAAAATAGAAAGTGCATGTCAGAAAGGCAAGGTCACAGTGATCATGGGGGACTTCAACATGCAGGTGGAATGGGTAAATAATGCTGCCAGTGGACCCAAGGAAAGGGAATTCATTGAATATTTACAGGAGGGCTTTTTGGAACAGCTTGTGATGGAGCCCACGAGGGGACAGGCCATTCTGGACTTAGTGTTATGTAATGAGCCAGACTTGATTAAAGATCTTAAAGTAAGGGAGCACTTAGGAGGCAGTGATCATAATATGGTAGAATTCAATCTCCAATTTGACAGAAAGAAGGTAGAATCAGATGTAAAGGTGTTACAGTTAAATAAAGGTAACTACAGAGGCATGGAGGGAGGAACTGACGAAAATCGACTGGGAGCAGAGCCTAGTGGGAAAGACATTAGAACAGTAATGGCAGGAGTTTCTGGGAGTAATTGAGGACATAGTACAGAGGTTCATACCAAAGAAAAGAAAGGTTATCAGAGGGGGGATTAGGCAGCCATGGCTGACAAAGGAAGTTAGGGAATGCATCAAAGCAAAAGAGAAAGCCTACAATGTGGCAAAGAGTAGTGGGAAGTCAGAAGATTGGGAAGGCTACAAAAACAAACAGAGGATAACAAAGAGAGAAATAAGGAAATAGAGGATCAATTATGAAGGTAGGCTAGCCAGTAACATTAGGAATGATAGTAAAAGTTTCTTTAAATACATTAAAAACAAACGGGAGGCAAAAGTAGACATTGGGCCACTCCAAAATGACGCTGGTAATTTAGTGATGGGAGACAAGGAAATAGCTGAGGAACTAAATAAGTACTTTGCGTCAGTCTTCACAGTAGAAGACATGAGTAATATCCCAACAATTCCGGAGGGTCAGGGGGCAGAGTTGAATATGGTAGCCATCACAAAGGAGAAAGTGCTAGAGAAACTAAGAGGTCTAAAAATTGATAAATCTCCGGGCCCAGATGGGCTACATACTAGAATTCTAAAGGAATAGAAGAAATAGTGGAGGCGTTAGTTATGATCTTTCAAAAGACACTGGAGTCAGGGAAAGTCCCAGAGGATTGGAAAATCGCTGTTGTAACCCCCCTGTTCAAGAAGGGAACAAGGAAAAAGATGGAAAATTATAGGCCAATTAGCCTAACCTCAGTTGTTAGCAAGATTCTAGAATCCATTGTTAAGGATGAGATTTCAAATTCTTGGAAGTGCAGGGTCGGATTAGGACAAGTCAGCATGGATTTAGTAAGGGGAGGTCGTGCCTGACAAACCTGTTAGAGTTCTTTGAAGAGATAACAAATAGGTTAGACCAAGGAGAGCCAATGGATGTTATCTATCTTGACTTCCAAAAGGCCTTTGATAAGGTGCCTCACGGGAGACTGCTGAGTAAAATAAGGGCCCATGGTATTCGAGGCAAGGTACTAACATGGATTGACGATTGGCTGTCAGCCAGAAGGCAGAGAGTTGGGATAAAAGGTTCTTTTTCAGAATGGCAACCGGTGACGAGTGGTGTCCTGCAGGGTTCAGTGTTGGGGCCACAGCTGTTCTCTTTATATATTAACGATCTAGATGACGGGACTGGGGGCATTCTGGCTAAGTTTGCCGATGATACAAAGATAGGTGGAGGGGCAGGTAGTATGGAGGAGGTGGGGAGGCTGCAGAAAGATTTAGACAGTTTAGGAGAGTGGTCCAAGAAATGGCTGATGAAATTCAACGTGGGCAAGTGCAAGGTCTTGCACTTTGGAAAAAAGAATAGAGGCATGGACTATTTTCGAAACGGTGACAAAATTCATAATGCTGAAGTGCAAAGGGACTTGGGCGTCCTAGTCCAGGATTATCTAAAGGTAAACTTGCAGGTTGAGTCCGTAATTAAGAAAGCAAATGCAATGTTGTCATTCATCTCATGAGGCTTGGAATATAAAAGCAGGGATGTACTTCTGAAGCTTTATAAAGCATTAGTTAGGCCCCATTTAGAATACTGTGAGCAATTTTGGGCCCCACACCTCAGGAAGGACATACTGGCACTGGAGCGGGTCCAGCGGAGATTCACATGGATGATCCCAGGAATGGTAGGCCTTTCATACGATGAACGTCTGAGGATCCTGGGATTATATTCATTGGAGTTTAGGAGGTTGAGGGGAGATCTAATAGAAACTTACAAGATAATGAATGGCTTAGATAGGGTGGATGTAGGGAAGTTGTTTCCATTAGCAGGGGAGACTAGGACCCGGGGGCACAGCCTTAGAATAAAAGGGAGTCACTTTAGGACAGAGGTGAGGAGAAATTTCTTCAGCCAGAGAGTGGTGGGTATGTGGAATTCATTGCCACAGAGGGCGGTGGAGGCCGGGACGTTGAGTGTCTTTAAGACAGAAGTTGATAAATTCTTGATTTCTCGAGGAATTAAGGGCTATGGAGAGAGAGCGGGTAAATGGAGTTGAAATCAGCCATGATTGAATGGTGGAGTGGACTCGATGGGCCGAATGGCCTTACTTCCGCTCCTATGTCTTATGGTCTTATGGACAGGATAGGTGAGCACTTTGGTGATAGTGACCACAATTCGGTTACGTTTACTTTAGCGATGGAAAGGGATAGGTATATACCACAGGGCAAAAGTTACAGCTGGGGGAAAGGCAATTATGATGCGATGAGGCAAGACCTAAGATGCATAGGATGTGGAAGGAAACTGCAGGGGATGGGCACAATTGAAATGTGGAGCTTGTTCAAGGAACAGCTACTGTGTGTCCTTGATAAGTATGTACCTGTCAGGCAGTGAGGAAATGGTCAAGTAAGGAACCATGGTTTACTAAAGTAGTTGAATCACTTGTCAAGAGGAAGAAGGAGGCTTATGTAAAGATAAGACGGGAAGGTTCAGTTAGGGCGCTCGAGAGTTACAAGTTAGCTAGGAAGGACCTAAAGAGTGAGCTAAGAAGAGCCAGGAGGGGACAGAAGATGTCTTTGGCAGGTAGGATCAAGGAAAACCCTAAAGCTTTCTATAGATATGTCAGGAATACAAGAATGACAAGGGTAAGAGTAGGGCCAGTCAGGGACAGTAGTGGGAAGTTGTGCGTGGAGTCCGAGGAGATAGGAGAGGTGCTAAATGAATATTTTTCGTCAGTGTTCACACAGGAAAAAGACAATGCTGTCGAGGAGAACACAGAGATACAGGCTACTAGACTCGAAGGGCTTGAGGTTCATAAGGTGTTAGCAATTCTGGAAAATGTGAAAATAGATAAGTCCCCTGGGCCGGATGGGATTTACCGTAGGTTTCTCTGGGAAGCTAGGGAGGAGATTGCTGAGCCTTTGGCTTTGATCTTTATGTCGTCATTGTCTACAGGAATAGTGCCAGAAGACTGGAGGATAGCAAATGTTGTCCCCTTGTTCAAGAAGGGGAGTAGACCAGTGAGCCTTACTTCTGTTGTGGGCAAAGTCTTGGAAAGGTTTATAAGAGATAGGATTTATAATCATTTTGAAAGGAATAATTTGATTAGGGATAGTCAACACGGTTTTGCGAAGGGTAGGTCGTGCCTCACAAATCTTATTGAGTTCTTTGAAAGGGTGACCAAACAGATGGACGAGGGTAAAGCAGTTGATGTGGTGTATATGGATTTCAGTAAAGTATTTGATAAAGTTCCCCATGGTAGGCAGAAAATACGGAGGCATGGAATTCAGGGTGATTTAGCAGTTTGGATCAGTAATTGGCTAGCTGTAAGAAGACAGAGGGTGGTGGTTGATGGGAAATGTTCAGCCTGGAGTTCAGTTACTAGTGGTGTACCACAAGGAACTGTTTTTGGGCCGCTGCTGTTTGTCATTTTTATAATTGACCTGGAGGAGGGCGTAGAAGGATGGGTGAGTAAACTTGCAGATGTCATTGGAGTTGTGGACAGTGCGGAAGGATGTTGTAGGTTACAGAGGGACATAGATAAGCTGCAGAGCTGGGCTGGGAGGTGGCAAATGGAGTTTAATGCAGAAAAGTATGAGGTGATTCATTTTGGAAGGAGTAACAGGAATACAGAGTACTGGATTCTTGGTAGTGTGGATGAGCAGAGAGATCTCAGTGTCCATGTACATAGATCCCTGAAAGTTGCCACCCAGGTTGATAGGGTTGTTAAGAAGGCATACGGTGTGTTAGCTTTTATTGGTATAGGGATTGAGTTTCGGAGCCATGAGGTCATGTTGCAGCTGTACAAAACACTGGTGCGGCCGCACTTAGAGTATTACATGCAGTTCTGGTCGCTGTATTATAGGAAGGATGTGGAAGCATTGGAAAGGGTGCAGAGGAGATTTACCAGAATGTTGCCTGGTATGGAGGGAAGATCTAATGAGGAAAGGCTGAGGGGCTTAAGGCTTTTCGTTAGAGAGAAGGTTAAGAGGAGACTTAATTGAGGCATACAAGATGATCAGAGGTTTGGATAGGGTGGACAGTGAGAGCCTTTTTCCTCGGATGGTGATGGCTAGCACGAGGAAACATAGCTTTAAATTGAGGGGAGATAGATATAGGACAGATGTCAGAGGTAGGTTCTTTACTCAGAGAGTAGTAAGGGCGTGGAATGCCCTGCCTGCAACAGTTGTGGACTCGCCAACATTAAGGGCATTTAAATGGTCATTGGATAAACATATGGATGATAAGGGAATAGTGTAGATGGGCTTTAGATTGGTTTCACAGGTCGGCGCAACATCGAGGGCCGAAGGGCCTGTACTGCGCTGTAATGTTCAATGTTCTATGTTCAGACAGGCAGAGGTCGTGGTACATATTGGTCCTAATGACATAGGCAGGAAGGGGGATGGGGTCCTGCAGCAGGAGTTTAGGGAGCTAGGCAGAAAGTTAAAAGACAGGACCTCAAGGATTGTAATCTCCCTGTGCCACGTGCCAGTGAGGCTAGAAATAGGAAGATAGAGCAGCTAAACACGTGGCTAAACAGCTGGTGTAGGAGGGAGGGTTTCAGTTATCTGGACCACTGGGAGCTCTTCCAGGGCAGGTGTGACATGTATAAGAAGGACGGGTTGCATCTAAACTGGAGAGGTATAAATATCCTGGCTGCGAGGTTTGAGAGTGTCACACGGGAGGGTTTAAACTAGTATGGCAGGGGGTTGGGTACTGGAGCAATAGGTCAGAAGGTGAAAACATTGAGGGAGAACTAGGGAATAGGGCCAGTATGGCTCTGAGGAAGAGCAGACAGGGAGATGTTGCTGAAAACGGCAGGACTAGTGGCCTGAAGTGCATATGTTTCAATGCAAGGAGTATAACAGGTAAGGTAGATGAATTGAGAGCTTGGATTAGTACTTGGACCTATGAAGTTGTTGCCATTACAGAGACCTGGTTGAGGGAAGGACAGGATTGGCAGCTAAACATTCCAGGATTTAGATGTTTCAGGCGGGATAGAGGGGGATGTAAAACGGGTGGAGGAGTTGCGCTACTGGTTAGGGAGAATATCACAGCTGTACTGTGGAGGACACCTCAGAGGGCAGCGAGGCTATATGGGTAGGAATCAGGAATAAGAAGGGTGCAGTCACAATGTTGGGGGTTACTACAGGCCTCCCAACAACCAGCGGGAGATAGAGGAGCAGATAGGTAGACAGATGTTGGAAAGTAGTAAAAGCAACATGGTTGTTGTGATGGGAGACTTTAACTTCCCCAATATTGACTGAGACTCACTTAGTGCCAGGGGCTTGGACGGGGTAGAGTTTGGAAGGAGCATCCAGGAGGGTTTCTTCAAACAATATGTAGATAGTCCAACTAGGGAAGGGGCTGTACTGGACCTGGTGTTGGGGAATGAGCCCGGCCAGGTGGTAGAAGTTTCAGGGGAACATTTCGGGAACAGTGACCACAATTCAGTAAGTTTTAAAGTGCTGCTGGACAAGGATAAGAGTGGTAAATGTGCTAAATTGGGGGAAGGCTAATTATAACAATATTAGGTAGGAACTGAAGAACATAGATTAGGGGCGGATGCTTGAGGGTAAATCAACATCTAACATGTGGGAGGCTTTCAAATGTCAGTTGAATGGAATTCAAGACCAGCATGTTCCTGTGAGGAAGAAGGCTAAATATGACAAATTTTGCGATCCTTGGATAACGAGAGATATTGTAGGCCTCAATATCAAAAAGAAAATGGAGGCATTTGTCAAGGCTAGAAGTCTGGGAACAGCCGAAGCCCGTGTGGAATATAAGGAAAGTAGGAAGGAACGTAAGCAAGAAGTCAGGAGGGCTAAAAGGGGTCACGAAAAGTCATTGGCAAATAGGGTTAAGGAAAATCCAAAGGCTTTTTACACGTGCATAAAAAGCAAGAGGGTAGCCAGGGAAAGGGTTGGCCCACTGAAGGACAGGGGAGGGAATTTATGTGTGGAGCCAGAGGAAATGGGTAGGGTACTAAATTAATACTTTGCATCAGTATTCGCCAAAGAGAAGGAATTGGTGGATGTTGAGTCTGGAGAAGGGTGTGTAGATAGCCTGGGTCACATTGAGATCCAAAAAGACAAGGTGTTGGGCGTCTTGAATAATATTAAGGTGGATAAGTCTCCAGGGCCTGATGGGATCTACCCCAGAATACTGAAGGAGGCTAGAGAGGAAATTGCTGAGGCTTTGACAGGAATCGTTGGATCCTCACTGTCTTCAGGTGATGTCCCAGAGGACTGGAGAATAGCCAATGTTGTTCCTTTGTTTAAAAGGTGTAGCAAGGATAATCCAGGGAACCACAGGCCAGTGAGCCTTACGTCAGTGGTAGGGAAATTACTGGAGAGAATTGTTCGAGACAGGATCTACTCCCATTTGGAAGCAAGGGGTCGTATTAGCGACAGGCAGCACTGCTTTGTGAAGAGGAGGCCGTGTCTCACTAACTTGATAGAGTTTTTCGAGGAGGTCACAAAGATGATTGAAGCATGTAGGGTAGTGGATGTTGTTTATGTGGACTTCAGTAAGGCCTTTGACTAGGTCCCTCAAGGCAGACTGGTACAAAAGGTGAAGTCACACGGGATCAGAGGTAAGCTGGCAAGATGGATACAGAACTGGTTAGGTCATAGAAGGCAGAGAGTAGCAATGGAAGGGTGCTTTTCTAATTGGAGGGCTGTGACTAGTGGTGTTCCGCAGGGATCAGTGCTGGGGCCTTTGCTGTTCGTAGTATATATAAACGATTTGGAGGAAAATGTAACTGGTCTGATTAGTAAGTTTGTGGACGACGCAATGGTTGGTGGAATTGCGGATAGCGATGAGGACTGTCAGAGGATACAGCAGGATTTAGATTGTTTGGAGACTTGGGCGGAGAGATGGCAGGTGGAGTTTAATCCGGAAAAATGTGAGGTTATGTATTTTGGAAGGTCTAATACAGGTAGGGAATATACAGTGAATGGTAGAACCCTCAAGAGTATTGACAGTCAGAGAGATCTTGGTGTACAGGTCCACAGGTCACTGAAAGGGGCAACACAGGTGGAGAAGGCAGTCAAGAAAGCATCCGGCATACTTGCCTTCATTGGCCCGGTCATTGACTCTAGAAATTGGCAAGTCATGTTGCAGCTCTATATAACCTTAGTTAGGCCACACTTGGAGTATAGTGTTCAATTCTGGTCGCCACACTATCAGAAGGATGTGGAGGCTTTAGAGAGGGTGCAGAAGAGATTCACCAGAATGTTGCCTGGTATGGAGGGCATTAGCTGTAAGGAGAGGTTGAATAAACTTGGTTTGTTCTTACTGGAATGAAGGAGGTTGAGGGGTGACCTGATAGAGGTCTACAAAATAATAAGGGGCATAGACAGAGTGGATAGTCAGAGGCTTTTCCCCAGGGTAGAGGGGTCAATTATGAGGGGGCATAAGTTTAAGGTGTGAGGGGCAAGGTTTAGAGCTGTTGCTCTCTTTATTTGGTTCTAAATATGGCGGTCAATATGGTTGCCTTCCTTAATTCTAATTACATTTGCTTTAGAGTCGCCAGGTATCTTTCGCTACCACCATAAGGTTCAAACCCGAATACTGATCAAAGCCGGTACACCAGTTAGTTAGTTCAAAGTCAATACTATTCATTTACACACACAGCAATATCTACTCATGCACAAAATACTACAGACTAAACTATAACTACTGCTAAAGCCTATACTTAGCTTCGGGGTCCCAATCAGTCAGAGGAACAATGGCCATTGTTCGGATCTGAGGCTGCTGGGGTCGAAGTGGTGGAGAGGAACAGCTCAGGTCGTCCGTCTGGTAGCGAGCGTTGACCTTGGATTTACTTGCTTATTGTGCAGCTGGTGGAAGGGTCTCTCCGCTTTGAGAGCCGAGTCCAAGAGAGCGAATCTCTCTTGGGGCCTTATTCTTACACCCGAAGGGGCTTCGCGCGCTTTTGGGTGGGCCTTGAACTTGGCCCCAATCAATTGGGCCGTTTCTTGATCACTCGTTTTGATCTTGACCAATAAAGTGGTGGGTGCCCTGATGGCTGGGCGTGTCCTAGGTGGCCGTTGGCCTGGATTTGTTTGTGCTTTCGGTTTAGGGAACAGGCGCCGTAAGGTCTGGAGCCAGATCGGTTACTTGAGTATCTCCCTTTGTTCCCGGAGATGGGCCATCAATATGCTAATGGACCTACAGTTTCAGTCTCGTCTGGGAGCTGCGGTTCTAATACACGTACAGGCTCTGTGCCTGCCTGCTTTCTTAGCATTGTCCATAGTTCCCTGCAATCTTTGCAAACATCCATTTTGTATTCTGGAAGTGGCCATCCCAGATGGCTACAGAGGAGATGTACGAGGCAAGTTTTTTACACCGAGGGTAGTGGGTGCCTGGAACTCGCTGCCGTAGGAAGTGGTGGAAGCAGGGACAATAGTGACGTTTAAGGGGCTTCTTGACAAATATATGAATCGAATGGGAATAGAGGGATACGGACCCCGGAAGTGTAGAGGATTTTAGTTTAGACGGGCAGCATGGTCGGCACAGGCTTGGAGGGCTGAAGGGCCTGTTCCTGTGCTGTACTTTTCTTTGTTCTTGTTCTTTGGACTGTGGGAGGAAACTGCAGCACCCAAAGGAAACCCACGCAGACACAGAAAGAACTTGCAAACTCCACACAGATAGTCACCTAAGGATGGAATCAAACTCAGGTACCTGGCGCTGTGAGGCAGCAGTGCTGACCACTGTGTCACCGTGTCGCCCATAACATCTAGGAGTTAAGTGTTTTTGCTTCCAGTTTTTCTCATCAGAAAGCAGTTAACTGCTTTTTGGATGGTCAAGAGCTGTCAATCATAGCAAGATGTTTATAAATATTGAGGTTAGGTTCAAAATACGCTATGTGGGATGTGTTCAAGTGTGAAAGGAAATTAAAATAACCAATCTAGCCACCTGGCTATCTGGAAGCTATTACCCTGTCAATTGCAGCCTACTAATAGTTGTATCTCTTTGAAAGTGAATAGAAGCCTTGCAGATCAAAGGACCTCAGGGGGTTTAAACATTTGTGATGTGGTTTTGACTTTCTATGCAGTAACAGCTCCTGCTTTCTAAATCTCTGTTTGAGGCAGCAGGTTTAAGGGACAGGTAAGTAAAAAGGCAGTGATTTTTCACTGCATCTGCCTGGACTGCTCTTCAGTTTCCAGGCAGGGGTGACTGATTTGAGGAAGGGTCTCTGATATGGGGGAGGGGGGGGGGTTCTGACATGGTGTGGTCTTTGATGGGGGGTTTCTGATGGGGGTAATTCATGTGGGCTCTCTGATGGGAGTCTTGGATATGGAGCAGTCTCTGATGGGGAAGTCTCTAACTGGGGGCTCTCTGATGTGGAGGTGTCTGATTGGGGGGCATCGGGTCAACCTCATACGTGCAAGGTGTGACCCAGATATTCCTGTGGTGGGGGGCTGAGAGTATACAACTACTTGTCAGAGAGGAGAGAGGCAGAATTTACACTGTGGAGGGGGGGGGGGAGGGTTGCCATCCGCCATCGAGCCACCCGCTCAGAACGGAATCGCCCCTAGTGCCAGCACAAACCAGAAGTGATTCAGCGCCGGGGGGAGAACAGAGCCTTATATTTGATAAGGTATTGCGCAACAGACTTATTTTTTAAAAAAACATATCAAAGGATGGTGCAATATGTGTATGTAATTGGCAAAACAATAGTAATGCTGACTGGTTGTTTTTCCTACCGCAGAAAGGTCTGCAGTGGGGTTGTCATTAGGATTATTTTTTTTGTTACAATTAAATATAGGGAATAAAATCTTGATGTTTGCAGATGATACCGAAATTGGCCATGCAGTGAATAGTGAGTAGGATAGTAGCAGACTTTGGGAGGTTATAAACAGTGCTGCGAAATAGGAAGACACATGACAGTTGCAATATAATCCCATTAAGTGTGAAATAATGCTATTAATATCCTAACTGCACCAAGTCCTATCCATCCGTCAGCCTTGCGTTCACTGATCTGTTGTCTCCTCGTCCAGCAATGCCTCAACCTTCAAATCCTTTTCCATTCCCTCCCTGACTCCCAGTTTAACCTCACACTTTGCTTAAACTACCTTGGGATAGTTAAAGTCACCCACTATCATGCTCCTGTTGTCCTCCCACATCCCTCTGAATTTGCCAAATCTCTCCCTCTACCTTGTGCCTGATGTTTGCTGACCCTGTGATACAGCTTGAGAACTACACCATTTCCCTTCCTATGTCTTAACTCTTAACAGGGTGGCACAATGGAACACTGGTTAGCACTGCTGCTCACAGCACCAGGAACCCAGGTTCAATTGCGGCCTTGGGTGACTGTGGAGTTTCCTCCGGGTGCTCCGGTTTCCTCCCACAGTCCAATGATATGCAGGTTGGGTGGATTGTTCAAGCTAAATTGCCCCCTCGTGTCCAGGGATGTGTAGGTCAGGTGGGGTTATGGGTTAGTGCGGGGGAGCAGGCCTAGGTACGGTGCTGTTTCAGAGGGCTGCTGCAGATTCAATGAGCCAAATCACCTCCTTCTGCAGGGATTCCATGATTCTATTCAGATAGATTTTGTCTCAAAGCACTGCTGGGAGATTCTTAACTTTCACCATGATAATTGAATCCTTTATCAGCTCCAACACCCCAACTGTACTATTCCAAAAATATTATAATCAGGAATAACAAACCTGAATTTGCTGCCATTGTAATCTTGCATCTTTATTGCAGGTTTAAAGTAATATATACAGATATTTACATCAAGAATTAATCCTCAGTACCTTTTTTCCATCACTCTGCTACCTTCCTTGCTAAATTATCATAACTCTGTCTAGTTTACAATCAATAACAACTGGAAATTCCTCAATCACACTATTTTTATTGCCTCTGATATAGATTGTTAAACAATGGCAGTGAGCCCTTTGTGAGGGAATAAGATCCTGATTTATTAATTTAAAAGATCCAACAGCAGCTCAAATGATTATTTATTCATATTAAACTGCAAATTACCTACTGGGAGATTTATAGGAATTGTGTTATTTTGGTGATTAGGCTCCATTTTATTATGGTGTTATGATTTAATAAACACATTTAAAATGTGGTTTGCGGCTGTAACATTTCAAAATATGAAATCATTTTTGCATCTGGGTTGGAAGGGATTGGCGGCAGATGGACTGCTTCGATGCTGTGTCATTCTGTAGATCTGTTAATATTCCACAGTCCACAGCCTTGGCAGAAAAGGAATTGGTCCTGTATAAAATGTGAGTGTCATATTGCGCTGTTTAGCACAGGGCTAAATCGCTGGCTTTGAAAGCAGACCCACCGTGCAGGCCAGCAACATGGTTCGATTCCCGTACAGGCGCCGGAATGTGGCGACTAGGGGCTTTTCACAGTAACTTCATTTGAAGCCTACTTGTGACAAAAAGCAATTTTCATTTCATTTTCATTTCATATTGCAGTTGTTGTGCTATTGATTGATAATCAGGGGTCTAGACTAATGACTCAGAAGATACTGAAGCTGCAAGACCTGGATTCAGGCTGGCTGACAAGTGGCAAGTAACATTCGTACCACACAAGTGCCAGACAATGACCATCTCCAACAAGAGACAATCTAACCATTGTCCCTTGACATTACCCGTACTGAATCCTCCATTATCAACATTCCTGGGGGGCTGACTGGAAACTGAACTGGCCCAGCCATATAGCCGTATGAATATTGTGGCTACAAGAGCTGGCCAGAGGCTGGGAATCCTGTGGAGAATAACTCACCTCCTATCCACAATCTACAAGGCACAAGTCAGGAGTATGATGGAATAATCTATACTTATCTGGGTGAGTAAAACTGCAACAACACTCAAGAAGCTCAAAACCATCCAGAACAAAGCAGTCCCCTTGATTGCCTCCTCAGCCACCAACTTAAACATTCACTCCCTCCACCAATAATGCACAGTATCAGCAGTGTGTACCATAGAACATAGAACATAGAAAATACAGCACAGAACAGGCCCTTCGGCCCACGATGTTGTGCCGAACCTTTGTCCTAGATTAATCATAGATTATCATTGAATTTACAGTGCAGAAGGAGGCCATTCGGCCCTTTGAGTCTGCACCGGCTCTTGGAAAGAGCACCCTACCCAAACTCAACACCTCCACCCAACACCAAGGGCAATTTGGACATTAAGGGCAATTTATCATTGGCCAATTCACCTAACCCGCACATCTTTGGACTGTGGGAGGAAACCGGAGCACCCGGAGGAAACCCACGCAGACACGGGGAGGACGTGCAGACTCCGCACAGACAATGACCCAAGCCAGGAATCGAACCTGGGACCCTGGAGCTGGGAAGCAATTGCGCTATCCACAATGCTACCGTGCTGCCCTTAAGAACAAATAAATCTACACTATATCATTTTCCCGTAATCCATGTACCTATCCAACAGCTGCTTGAAGGTCCCTAATGTTTCCGACTCAACTACTTCCACAGGCAGTGCATTCCATGTCCCCACTACTCTCTGGGTAAAGAACCTACCTCTGATATCCCTCCTATATCTTCCACCTTTCACCTTAAATTTATGTCCCCTTGTAATGGTGTGTTCCACCTGGGGAAAAAGTCTCTGACTGTCTACTCTATCTATTCCCCTGATCATCTTATAAACCTCTATCAAGTCGCCCCTCATCCTTCTCCGCTCTAATGAGAAAAGGCCTAGCACCCTCAACCTTTCCTCGTAAGACCTACTCTCCATTCCAGACAATATCCTGGTAAATCTTCTTTGCACCTTTTCCAGAGCTTCCACATCCTTCCTAAAATGAGGCGACCAGAACTGTACACAGTACTCCAAATGTGGCCTTACCAAAGTTTTGTACAGCTGCATCATCACCTCACGGCTCTTAAATTCAATCCCTCTGTTAATGAACGCGAGCACACCATAGGCCTTCTTCACAGCTCTATCCACTTGAGTGGCAACTTTCAAAGATGTATGAACATAGACCCCAAGATCTCTCTGCTCCTCCACATTGCCAAGAACTCTACCGTTAACCCTGTATTCCGCATTCATATTTGTCCTTCCAAAATGGACAACCTCACACTTTTCAGGGTTAAACTCCATCTGCCACTTCTCAGCCCAGTTCTGCATCCTATCTATGTCTCTTTGCAGCCGACAACAGCCCTCCTTACTATCCACAACTCCACCAATCTTCGTATCGTCTGCAAATTTACTGACCCACCCTTCAACTCCCTCATCCAAGTCATTAATGAAAATCACAAACAGCAGAGGACCCAGAACTGATCCCTGCGGTACGCCACTGGTAACTGGGATCCAGGCTGAATATTTGCCATCCACCACCACTCTCTGACTTCTATCGGTTAGCCAGTTTGTTATCCAACTGGCCAAATTTCCCACTATCCCATGCCTCCTTACTTTCTGCATAAGCCTACCATGGGGAACTTTATCAAATGCCTTACTAAAATCCATGTACACTACATCCACTGCTTTACCTTCATCCACATGCTTGGTCACCTCCTCAAAGAATTCAATAAGATTTGTTAGGCAAGACCTACCCCTCACAAATCCGTGCTGACTATCCCTAATCAAGCAGTGTCTTTCCAGATGCTCAGAAATCCTATCCTTCAGTACCCTTTCCATTACTTTGCCTACCACCGAAGTAAGACTAACTGGCCTGTAATTCCCAGGGTTATCCCTAGTTCCTTTTTTGAACAGGGGCACGACATTCGCCACTCTCCAATCCCCTGGTACCACCCCTGTTGACAGTGAGGATGAAAAGATAATTGCCAACGGCTCTGCAATTTCATCTCTTGCTTCCTATAGAATCCTTGGATATATCCCGTCAGGCCCGGGGGACTTGTCTATCCTCAAGTTTTTCAAAATGCCCAACACATCTTCCTTCCTAACAAGTATTTCCTCGAGCTTACCAATCTGTTTCACACTGTCCTCTCCAACAATATCGCCCCTCTCATTTGTAAATACAGAAGAAAAGTACTCATTCAAGACCTCTCCTATCTCTTCAGACTCAATACACAATCTCCCGCTACTGTCCTTGATTGGACCTACCCTCGCTCTAGTCATTCTCATATTTCTCACATATGTATAAAAGGCCTTGGGGTTTTCCTTGATCCTACCCGCCAAAGATTGTTCATGCCCTCTCTTAGCTCTCCTAATCCCTTTCTTCAGTTCCCTCCTGGCTATCTTGTATCCCTCCAATGCCCTGTCTGAACCTTGTTTCCTCAGCCTTACATAAGTCACCTTTTTCCTCTTAACAAGACATTCAACCTCTCTTGTCAACCATGGTTCCCTCACTCGACCATCTCTTCCCTGCCTGACAGGGACATACATATCAAGGACACGTAGCACCTGTTCCTTGAACAAGTTCCACATTTCATTTGTGTCCTTCCCTGCCAGCCTATGTTCCCAACTTATGCACTTCAATTCTTGTCTGACAACATCGTATTTACCCTTCTCCCAATTGTAAACCTTGCCCTGTTGCACGTACCTATCCCTCCCCATTACTAAAGTGAAAGTCACAGAATTGTGGTCACTATCTCCAAAATGCTCCCCCACTAACAAATCTATCACTTGCCCTGGTTCATTACCAAGTACTAAATCCAATATTGCCCCTCCTCTGGTCGTGACAATCTACATACTGTGTTAGAAAAGCTTCCTGGACACACTGCACAAACACCACCCCATCCAAACTATTTGATCTAAACAGGGACCTCCAACAACCATTTCTGCCCCTCTTCTATCCAAGTTTCCGTGATGGCCACCACATCGTAGTCCCAAGTACCGATCCATGCCTTAAATTCACCCACCTTATTCCTGATGCTTCTTGCTTTGAAGTATACACACTTCAACCCATCTCCGTGCCTGCACATACTCTCCTTTGTCAGTGTTCCCTTCCCCACTGCCTCATTACACGCTTTGGCGTCCTGAATATCGGCTACCTTAGTTGCTGGACTACAAATCCGGTTCCCATTCCCCTGCCAAATTAGTTTAAACCCTCCCGAAGAGTACTAGCAAACCTCCCTCCCAGGATATTGGTGCCCCTCTGGTTCAGATGCAACCCGTCCTGCTTGTACAGGTCCCACCTTCCCCAGAATGCGCTCCAATTATCCAAATACCTGAAGCCCTCCCTCCTACACCATTCCTGCAGCCACGTGTTCAACTGCACTCTCTCCCTATTCCTAGCCTCGCTATCACGTGGCACCGGCAACAAACCAGAGATGACAACTCTGTCTGTCCTGGCTTTCAACTTCCAGCCTAACTCCCTAAACTTGTTTATTACCTCCACACCCCTTTTCCTACCTATGTCGTTGGTACCAATGTGCACCACGACTTCTAGCTGCTCACCCTCCCCCTTAAGGATCCTGAAGACACGATCCGAGACATCCCTGGCCCTGGCACCCGGGAGGCAACATACCTTCCGGGAGTCTCGCTCGCGACCACAGAATCTCCTATCTATTCCCCTAACCATTGAAACTCCTACAACTATTGCTTTTCTATTCTCCCCCCTTCCCTTCTGAGCCCCAGAGCCAGACTCCGTGCCAGAGACCTGACCGCTAGGGCCTTCCCCCGGTAGGTCATCCCCCCCAACAGCATCCAAAACGGTATACTTGTTTTGAAGGGGAACGGCCACGAGGGATCCCTGCACTGTCTGCCTGTTTGTTTTTTTCCCCCTGACTGTAACCCAGCTATTCTTGTCCTGTACCTTGGGTGTGGTTACCTCCCTGTAACTCTTCTCAATCACCCCCTCTGCCTCCCGGATGATCCGAAGTTCATCCAGCTTCAGCTCCAGTTCCCTAACACGGTCTTTGAGGAGCTGAAGTTGGGTGCACTTCCCGCAGGTATAGTCAGTGGGGACACCGGTGGTATCCCTCACCACCCACATCCTACAGGAGGAGCATGTAACTGGCCTAGCCTCCATCCCCTCTTACCTTACAGAATATAGCTGCTGTGTGGACTAACTAGATCTCCGCCCTCCGACTCAGTCAGCTACACTTCCTGTAAACTCCTGGCTCTCTTCGCACTCTTTGCGGAAATGTCGGAAACAAAATGAAAGGAGCACCTTACTCCCTCCTCACCTAACTCCCTCGGTCACCAAACTCTCACTATCGCACTCAAAAAGCACAAAATACAGCACTCCCTCGGTCACCAAACTCTCACTATCGTACTCAAAAAGCACCAAATTCAGCACTCCCTCGGTCACCAAACTCTCACTATCGCACTCAAAAAGCACCAAATTCAGCACTCAGTGCAAACCATCTACAACTCAACAAGGTTCCATCAACAGCACCTTCCAAACCCATGACCTCTACGAGGTAGGTGGACAAGGACAACAGATGCATGAGAACACCACCACCTGCAAGTTCCTCTCCAAGCCACGCACCATCCTGACTTAGAAATATATCGTTGTTCCTTCACTGTCACTGGCGCAAAATCCTGGAACTCTTTTCCGAACAGCACTGTGGTGAACCTACACCGCATGGACTGCAGAAGTTCAAGATGACGGCTCATTATCACTGTTTAAATGGCAATTAGGAATGGGCAATAGATGTTGACCTGGCCAACAATGCACGCATCCTGTGAACAAATAAAGAAATGGAAGAACCTGGGCGTGATTCTCCGACCCCCCACCGGAGAATTCTCCGCCACCGGGGATTCGGCGGGGGCGGGAATCGCACCGCACCGGTCGGCGCGAATCCCCCTGCGATTCTCCGGTTCGCGATGGGCCGAAGTCCCGCCGCTGTCAACCCACGCCGGCCGCCGTGGATTGAACCACCTTTGGGACGGCGGGACACGGCGGTGCGGGCGCGCTCCGGGGTCCTGGGGGGGGCGCGATGGGCCGAAGTCCCACTGCTGGAATGCCTGTCCCGCCGGCGAGAATCAAACCACCTCTCTTACCGGGGGTACAAGGCGGCGCGGGCAGGCTCCAGGGTCCTGGGGGGGGCGCGGGGCGATCTGGCCCCGGGGGGTGCCCCCACGGTGGCCTGGCCCGCGATCGGGGCCCACCGATCCGCGGGCGGGCCTGTGCCGTGGGGGCACTCTTTTCCTTCCGCCTTCGCCATGGTCTCCACCATGGCGGAGGCGGAAGAGACCCCCTCCACTGCGCATGCGCGGGGATGCCGTGAGCGGCCGCTGACGCTCCCGTGCTTGCGCCGCCCGGCAAAGTAATTTCCGCGCCAGCTGGCGGGGCACCAAAGGCCTTTCCCGCCAGCTGGCGGGGCGGAATTCAGTCCGGCGCGAGCCTAGCCCCTCAAGGTGAGGGCTCGGCCCCTCAAGATGCGGAGACTTCCTCACCTTTGGGGCGGCGCAATGCCGGACTGATTCGTGACGTTTTTGGCGCCAGTCGGCGGACATCGCGCCGATATCGGAGAATCCCGCTCCCTGTGTTCAAATCCCAACATGGTTGTCTGAGAACTAGAATTAAATTTAATTACTTTGAAATAAAATGTGAGCATGAAGCAGTTGTACTGGTCCGAGCTGGTTCTTTTAGGGAAGGAAACTGAACGTCCTCACAAAGTCTGGTTTCATTCAGTCCTACACCAACACTTCTGAAGAGGCCTAACAAGCCATTTAATTGTATGAAGAAACTCACCTTCTCACAGAAACTAAAATAGGCCATGAGAGCTCGCATCTCTCAGACACTGAGATTGGTTTTAATGAAAAGCAGAGTCTAAATCAAGTGTAATCTTAGAATCATAGAATCCCTACAATGCAGAAGAAGGCCATTCAGCCCATTGAGTCTACACTGACCCTTCGAAAGAGCACTCTACCCATTTACACTCCCTGTCCACCCCGCCCTATCCCCGTAACTCAGAGCCTAATCTGCACATCCCTGGACATTAAGGGACAATTTAGCATGGCCAATCTACCAAACCTCCACCTCTTTGGACTGTGGGAGGAAACCGGAGCACCCGGAGGAAACCCACGCAGACATGGGGAGAACGTACAAACTCTTCACAGACAGAGGCCGGAATTGTACTCCGGTCCCTGGCACTGTGAGATAGCAGTGCTAACCACTGTGCCACCGTGCCGCTGATCAGAAAGATAATTACAGGCATAAAAGGCAACTTTTCAAGTTCTGTCACAGGCTTAAGCCCAAAGCTGTGGAAACCATCTTTATCAGTTGAATAGGCATTGGAACTCTTTGCGATAGTATACACTGTGGTATCCCCCTCATCCTCCTTCCTCACAATTGTGCTTTGGGCATTTGGCTCCAATTTCTATCAGCTGGCTTTGCATCTTTGCATCTTCAGTCGCATTTTCCACAATAAAGATAAGATCAATAAACTATTAATTAAAGACAGTTTCAAACAGCAACATTGTCAAGCAAAGCTATGGAAAATATTAATGACCAACAGAGTTCTCAGAGAATAGAACTAGGGCATGTAAAATAAGCCACATTTTTTACAGTCAGTGCTGCCTTGAAGCTCGAATTGCACCAAGCATATGAGACCTCAGTTATGTGGACAGATTATAAAACATAGAACATAGAACAGTACAGTACAGGCCCTTCGGCCCACGATGTTGTGCTGACCATTTATCCTAGCCTAACCTACACCCCTTCAATTTACTGCTGTCCATGTGCCTGTCCAAGAGTTGCTTAAATTTCACTAATGACTCTGCTGGCAATGCATTCCACACACCCACCACTCTCTGTGTAAAGAACCTACCTCTGACATCCCCCCTATACCTTCCTCCAATCACCTTAAAACTATGTCCCTTTGTGACAGCCATTTCCGCCCTTGGGAAAAGTCTCTGGCTATCCACTCTATCCATGCCTCTCATCACCTTGTATACCTCTATCAAGTCACCTCTCTTCCTTCTTCGCTCCAGTGAGAAAAGCCCTAGCTCCCTCAATATTTCTTCATAAGACATGCCCTGCATTCCAGGCAGCATGCTGGTAAATCTCCTCTGTACCCTCTCCAAAGCATTCACATCCTTCCTATAATGAGGCGACCAGAACTGGACACAATATACCAAGTGTGATCTAACTAGAGTTTTATAAAGCTGCAGCAAAATCTTGCGGCTCTTAAACTCAATCCCCCTGTTAATGAAAGCCAACACACCATACGCCTTCTCAACAACCCTATCAATCTGGGTGGCAACTTTGAGGGATCTATGTATGTGGACCCCAAGATCCCTCTGTTCCTCCAGACTTCCAAGAATTCTGCCTTTAATCCTGTATTCAGCATTCAAATTCGACCTTCCAAAATGAGTCACTTCACATTTATCTGCCACTTCTTAGCCCAGCTCTGCATCCTGTCAATGTTCTGTTGTAACCTGCAACAGCCCTCAACGCTATCTACAACTCCACCAACCTTCAAGTCATCGGCAAACTTACTAACCCACCCTTCCACTTCCTCATCCATGTCATTCATAAAAACCACAAAGAGGAGAGGTCCCAGAACAGATCACTGCGGGACACCACTGGTCACTGACCTTCAGGCGGAATACTTTCCATCCACTACCACTCGCTGTCTTCTTTCGGCCAGCCAATTCTGTATTCAGACAGACAAATTTCCCTGTATCCCATGCCCCCTAACTTTCTGAATGAGCCTACCATGGGGAACCTTATCAAATGCCGTATTGAAATCCATATACACCACATCTACTGCCTGACCTTCATCAATGTGTCTTGTCACATCCTCAAAGAATTCAATGAGGTTTGTGAGGCATGACCTGCCCCTCACTGCTGATGATCTTTAATCAAACTATGTTTTTCTAAATAATCATAAATCCTATCTCTCAGAATCCTTTCCAATATTTTGCTCACCAGAGATGTAAGACTAATGGGTCTGTAATACCCAGGGATTTCCCTATACCCTTTCTTGAACAGGGGAACATCATTCGCCTGCCTCCAATCATCAGGTACTACTCCACTGGAGAGTGAGGACACAATGATCATCGCCAACGGTGCAGCAATCTCCTCCCTCGCTTCCCATAATAACCTTGGGTATATCCCATCAGGTCCAGGGGACTTATCTATCCTGATGCTTTTCAAAATTTCCAGCACATTCTCCTTCTTAATATCAATCTGTCCGAGTCTATTAACCTGGTTCACACTGTTCTCATGAGCAACAAGGTCCCTCTCTCTAGTGAATACTGAAGCAAAATATTCATTTAGGGCCTCCCCCATCTCCTCAGACTCTAGGCACAAGTTCCCTCCACTATCCCTGATCGGCCCTACTCTCACTCTGATCATCCTCTTATTTCTCACATAAGTGTAGAATGCCTTGGGTTTTCCCTAATCCTTCCCACCAGGGCTTTTCATGCCCCCTTCTAGCTCTCCTTAGTCAATTTTTGAGTTCCTTCCTGGCTACCTTGTAACCCTCTAGAGCTGTGCCAGATCCTTGCTTCCTCAACCTTACGCAAGCTTTCTTCTTCCTCTTGACTAGAAGCTCTACTTCTCTTGTCATGTAAGGTTCCTTCACCTTACCATTCCTTCCTCGTCACAGTGGGACAAAACTATCCGGCACTCGCAGCAAGTGCTCCTTAAACACCTACATTACTGTTGTGCATTTCCCCAAGAACAATTGTTCCCACTTTATGCTCCTCAGCTCCTGTCTAATAGCAGTATAATTTCCCCTCCCCCAATTACATACCTTCCCATACTGTCTGTTCCTATCCCTCTCCATAACTACGATAAAGGTCAAGGAGTTGTGGTCACTGTCACCGAAATGCTCTGCCACCGAAACATCTGACACCTGACCTGGTTCGTTGCCGAGCACCAAGTCCAATATGGCCTCCCTCCTAGTCGGCCTATCTACATATTGAGTCAGGAAACCTTCCTGTACACACCTGACAAAATATGCTCCATCCAAACCATTTGCAGTAAGAAGGTTCCAGTCAATATTAGGGAAGTTGAAGTCACCCATGACAACAACTCTGTTACTTCTGCACCTTTCCAAGATCTGCCACCCAATCTGTTCCTCTATCTCTCTGCTGCTATTGGGGGGTCTATAGAAATCTCCCAATAAAGTGAATGCTCCTTTCTTGTTTCTGACTTCAACCCATACTCAGTAGACAAACCCTCCTCAAGTACCTCCTTTTCAGTAGCTGTGATGCACTCCCTAATTAACAGTGCCACGCCCCCTCCTCTTTTACCTCCCTCCCTATTCTTCTGAAAACATCTAAACCCCGAAACATCTAAGAACCATTCCTGCCCCTGTGAAATCCATGTCTCCGTAATGGCCACCACATCGTAGTTCCAAGTACTGATCATCTCCCTAAGTTCGTCTCCCTTATTCCTGACACTCCTTGCATTGAAACAGACTCACATTAACCCATCCACTGAGTGCAACTTTGCCCTATCAACTATCTATGCTTCCTCACAGACTCATTGCATACTATTTCTACCTGTTCAATAGCTGCTCTGTCCTCTGATCCATAGCTGTGGTTCCCATACCCCTGCCAAACTAGTTTAAACCCTCCCGAAGAGCTCTAGCAAGCCTCCCACCCAGGATATTGATGCCCCTCGAGATTAGGTGCAATCCGTCCTTCATGTACAGGTCCCACCTTCCCCAGAAGATATCCCAATGATCCAGATATCTGAAGCCTTCCCTCGGCACCAGCCCTGTAGCCATGTGTTCAGCTGCATTCGCTCTCTGTTCCTTGCCTCACTTGCACGTGGCACCGGTAGCAATCCTGAGATCACTACTCTGCTTGTCCTGCTCTTTAGCTTCCACTCTAACTCCCTGAAAACACTTTTTAGATCCTCATCCCTTTTCTTAGCTATGTCGTTGGTGCCTATGTGGACCACGACATCTGGTTGCTCCCCCTCCCCCTTAAGAATCCTTTAGACTCGATCCGAGACATCCCTCGCCTTGGGACCCGGGAGGCAACATACCTTCCGGGAGTCACGTTCACGACCACAGAATCTCCTATTCATTCCCCTAACCATTGACTCTCCTATCACTATTGCCTTTCTATTCTCCCCCCTTCCATTCTGAGCCACAGAGCTAGACTCAATGCCAGAAGCCTTGCCGCTAGGGCCTTCTCCCGGTAGGTCATCCCCCCCGCCCCAACAGCATCCAAAGCGGCATACTTGTTTTGAAGCGTGGTGTTTTTCTTGTAACAGCAGATATGATCAATGAGAGACTTGACAAAGGTATGTAAAATTATGAAGGGTTTTGATGGAAACAAAGGAAAAACCTCATCCTCACCTGTCACAGAGGCATCTGTCCATGATAGTATTGGTATGTGTGACACAAAGGGCAGCCCCGTTTTCAGGCGGGGTGAACCCCCCCCCCCCCAGGAGCGAGATTCTTCATTCCCGCAGCTGGCCAATGGGATTTCCCATTGTGGGCCATCCGATGCCGTCGGGAAACATGCGGGCATTGCCGGCGGGGCAGAGGATCCCGCCGACGGAGAATCCTGCAGATTGTCTTTATGGAGACAACGTCCCCTTTTCACATTTAGGACAGGCGCCATTTTGTTTTATGGCACACCACTGTGTTAAATGGATAGATTCAGAATAGTTCTTGCAGCTCAAAGCTGGGCACCCATGATGTGCTGCAGCCCATCAGCAGCAGAAGAATTGTTTTCAAACACAATCTGCAACCTTATGTCCCGGCATACCCCTTAGCCTACCATGGCCATCAAGCTGGGGGATTAACCCTGGTTCAATTAAGACCAGGAGCTGCTCCTTGCATCCTTAAAAATGATGAAGCCACAATACAGGACTAAATTAATGTTAAACAAAGGAAGCTGTACGTATTAGAAAAAACAAAATGATCCTGCAACTGCTTTTAAGCACTGGGCACTCACTATATCAAGACCCCTGTTAATGTGCACAACTTAGTGAACAGAACAGGGGTGATGGCTGCACACAGAAACCACTCAAAACCCCCTAATGCGGTACATAATGCAGGTTTTATGAGGATCTTAATGGTTCAAAGGGAGACAGAGAGGGGATTCTGCCATAGAGACAAGAGAGTCTTGCATCCAAACTGATGGATGCTTGTGAAGTTGTGTCACATTTAAGAACACATTAAGTGTGTTCTAACAATCTGAGAGAAGAGTTAGGCCTAATGGTCTTAACTGCTGGTGAGTCAGATTCTGGAGATGACAGGATGCTGCTTTTACACAGGTTATACTGTGACAAATATAGAATTGTTCATATTTGTGGCAGTAATATTATTCAAAACACTGGTTTAAATACATATAGGCAATGTGTTGCCTAAAGCTGTAATTAAGGTATCATAAAAGGTGGGGTAATTATTGATTGTAACCATTTACTTGTTTACAGAGAGGTGGCTAATGTAATATTGTTTTGATTGCAGGGGATTTTCTGGAGAGTAAATAATTTGTGATGGTTCGTATTTAGTCCTAGCTAAGCATCTGAGATGCAACATCTTAGTGAGATACAGATGATGTAATTAATGGGAAGAGCCAGGTCTGCCTGTATTTTTGAAGTCTGTTATAAGATTTACTTAAGAAACTAAAGAGCAGTTTGCCAAAGGATTACAGTCTGACAAGGCAGAAGGATTTTCCGGTTGTTCTCTCTCTCCAAACGTCTGCACAAGTAAACAAGTAACCTGTTTTGTTCAATGATTTATAAGTGGCATTTGAACTGTATTGCGTTGCTTAAATCAGAATTAGTGGCAGGTGTAGATAGTAATGTTTTTCCTTTTTTTTTAAGAACTGTTAACCGGACAATTGCAAAACTATTTCTTTGGTGTTAATGTGGTTAATTCTTTGTTTGAATTAAAGTTTGTTTTAATGTAAAAGATACCTATTGGTCAAATTCATCACTCCTCGGGGTCAAGTATCCTTTTCTCACAGTTTTACAAATGGAAAAATTGTTTGGGGTTCTCGCACAGTTCCCTATCAAAAATTATGGTCTGGACATGCATCCTAACAATGCCTGCAGGCTAGGTCCAACCGTTGTCTTAGAAACCTGCACAGTTCATTCTTTTTAGTGGCCAGCCATTTATTCCAAATGGAATCTTGAGATTTTAAAATATCAAAATGAAAACTTAAGCTGAAAAAACTTAAGGCAGCAATGGTAACCACTGCACCACCGTGATGCCAGCAGTTAGGGAACAGTCAATGCAAGTTTATATCTCCTAAGGAAAGCAAAACAGCTGTTTATATGTTCTATTATATATAGACACCATAATAACAAGGAGCAGCGAAGAAGGGCCCTCGTTAATATTTGCTAATACTAGTTAATATTATTTGATGTCAAAGGATTAATTTAACTTAAAGGGGTAAGACATGGCAGCAGAGCTCCAAGCCATGGTCTGCTCTTCTTGCTCCATGTGGGAGACCAGGAATGTTTCCAGTTCCCAAGGCCACCATGTGTGCGGGAAGTGTCTCCGGCTGCAGCTCCTCCAAGCCTAAGTTTCGGAGCAGGAGAGGCATCTGGGATACTGCTGACCATCCGCAAAGCGGTGAGTATTGTGGATAGCACTTATAGAGCGGTGATCACATGGCTCAGACTTCACAGGCAGGAAGGGAATGGGTGACCACCAGGCTATTCCCCTGCAAAACAGAAATACAGTTTTGGATACCATTGGAGGGCTGACCTTTACAGTGTTCATCAAATTTTCTGAGTATTACTTCTAATTTGGTGTTGTCTTCACCTTCTAAGTAATTAAAGCAATCATAGATTTCTCTAGCTTCATGTCTTCCTGTTGAGTGTAGAAGCGATATTTTTGTTGCATCAGAGGCCTTGCTCAAATCATTAGCTGTGATGCATATTTGGAACATCTGTTCAAACATTTTCCAGTTATAACTTAAATTACGAGTTGTTTCCAGCTACCATGCAGCTCCAATGAGTTCCATCGAATCAGTTAGTCGTCGAGGATCCATATACTGCAAAGTCTTCCACAGTCAAATATCCAGTTTGAATTTTCTTCTTTTTGTCTAACCTAATCTAACTAGTTCTTTTAAGATGTGGAGATGCCAGCGTTGGACTGGGGTGAGCACAGTACAAAGTCTTACAACACCAGGTTAAAGTCCAACAGGTTTGTTTCGATGTCACTAGCTTTCAGAGCGCTGCTCCTTCCTCAGGTGAATGAAGAGGTATGTTCCAGAAACACATATATAGACAAATTCAAAGATGCCAAACAATGCTAGGAATGCGACCATTAGCAGGTGATTAAATCTTTACAGATCCAGAGATGGGGTAACCCCAGGTTAAAGAGGTGTGAATTGTATCAAGCCAGGACAGTTGGTAGGATTTTGCAGGCCAGGTGGTGGGGGATGAATGTAATGCGACATGAATCCCAGGTCCCGGTTGAGGCCGCACTCATGTGTGCGGTGCGGTACACTCATGTAGTTCTTTTAAAGCCAACACGCCTGGTACCATCTTTTATTACACTCCTGTATTATCTTTTATTACACTTCTCTGTGTGTCTTGATATACTGCGGAGTGTAATATGTGTTACTCAAACCTTGGTTACTGATGAGGTCTTCTGAATCTCGATGAAGAAGACTCAAACTCTGCCAGTAGTAACAAAAGGTTTATTGAGTAACTATACAATAATTGCATGAGTTCTTTACTTTAACATTGATACCAGTTATAAGGTTGACAAGATATAACTACAGTAACTACACTAACCATCTGAGCTAATCTGATACTCCTGTCCTGATCACAGTCCATCCAAAAGAGCGAGAGACAAACAATGTGGTTGCTTTTTATATCCCTGTTGGTCCAGCCCTCTAGTGATCATGTGGTGCTACTGATTACACATTAACCCCTTATGTACATGCACATACAGAGATTACTACAGAGAGGTGGTCACGTGGCAGGCTCAGACTTCACAAGCAGGAAGGGAATGGGTGACCACCAGGCAAAGCAAGAACGCTGGGCAGGCAGTTCAGGAATCTCCCGTGGCTATTCCCCTGCAAAACAGAAATACAGTTTTGGATACTGTTGGGGGGACTGTCCTCACAGGAGAAAGCAACAGCAGCAGCCAAGTCTGTAGCACCACAATTGGCCCTGCTAGACATCAGAGGAGGAAAAGGACAAATGACCTATAGTGGTGGGATATTCAATAGTACCAAGGGCACATATGTGGTGACTACCTGGGCCATCCTTAGGAAGTCATGCAGCGTCTTTCAGTACTGCTAGTCGGTCCTGACAGTGGGTCCATTGCGCTCACCACCTCTGCCCAGGCCGGTTGACCTCAGTGCGTGACAGCCTTCTGCCCACCCGGGGAACAGGGTGTTCCACCTCTCCGCCATGGTATCCAGCAAGATGTCCAGCTCTGCATCTGCTTATATGCAGCTCCAGCTTGTCAAGCTCTCCAGTTCCAATCCCAACCCCAGTGAATCCCATAAAGCCGTGGAATTGCACTAGTTCCATGTGGTGAGAGTGCTGCACCATTAGCATGTCCTGAATGGCTCTGGGACTGGTGCCTCCATCGGGACCGGGAAACACTCCCGATTCAGCCCCGGCATTAGCATTTAGTTTCTCAAATGGAGAATTCTACCCTTTGCCTTTGAATGACCCATTCAATTTGATAATACCTTTTTGGATTGTTTTCAGGAAGGGGCATTGATTGAACATCAGCCTTGACTGTTCCTTTTATTTCTTCTTGAGTCAGGGGAGTGGTTTCAATCCACAAAAGCAGTTAGGTGACTATTAGATGGCCACCTTTTCAGCCTTCCGTGTTCAGTTTTCAAATATAAAAATTAGTTTGAAGGTGAGAATTGGACATGACATTATGCAAAAAATAACAAAACTGAAAAGTCCTATACACAGGGTCAGAGGCCGTGACCTATGGTAGAACATAAGAAATAGGAGCAGGAATAGGGCGTATGACCCTTTGAGCCTGCTCCGTCACTCAGAATGATCATGGCTGATCTTTTGCTTCAACTCTACTTTCCTGCCTCTATTCCTCAATTCCTGGGAGACCAAAATGTTGTTAATCCCAGTCGTAAAGGTATTCAACAATGAAGCATCCATAACCCTTTGGGGTAGGCAAATTCTGAAGATTCACAACCCTTTGAGAGAAGAAATCTCTCCTGATCTCAGTCCTGAATGACCAATCGGCCCATTATCCTGGGTCTGGGCCCCCCAGTATTCTAGGTTCCCTGACCAGCAGACACAAGCTCTCAGTTTCCACCCTGTGCTGTCCCTTCAGAATTGTGAATGTTTCCATAACATCACCACTCATTCTTCCAAATTGCAGAGAATAAAAGCTCAATTTACTCAGCTTCTCATCCGAAGGACCAATCTAGTGATTTACTCTCCCATCTCCAATGAGTGTATACCTCTATTCACTTGTATTCAAGGCAGCATGGTAGCACAGTTGTTAACACAGTTGCTTCACAGCTCCAGGGTCCCAGGTTTGATTCCGGCTTGGGTCACTGTTGGTGCGGAGTCTGCACTTTCTCCCTGTGTCTGCATGGATTTCCTCCAGGTGCTCCGGTTTCCTCCCACAGTCCAAAGATGTGCAGGTTAGGTGGATTGGCCATGATAAATTGCTCTTAGTGTCCAAAAAGATTAGGTGGGGGTACTGGGTTACGGGAATAGGGTGGAGGCATGGGCTTCAGTAAGGTGCTCTTTCCAGGAGCCAGTGCAGACTCGATGGGCTGAATGGCCTCCTTCTGCACTGTAAGTTCTGTGGTAATGTCATTTGAAGCAATGAGATTCTCCCATTGTATTGGTGCCCTCACTACACACCGCAGGCCCAACCTGGTAGCGATGCCCCTTAGGATGCAGCTGGCTCGTGGTGGCAGAGGTGATGTTACCCAGCAACTCTTGGTGATGAACCTTGTAATTCCCCATCTAGAGTACATTTTGCACCCTTGTCATCTTGGGCTCCAAGTGTTGTTCAACATGAAGGAGTACTCATTCGTCAGCTGAGGGGGTGGAGGGGTGGAGGCACCTGCATTAGGCGGTGATAAGCAGGTTTATGTTTTTATAATGCTATAAAGGCATCAATAAATGGTTGGGGAAACACATTGCGGGTTCACTTATTTAGACTCGCCACATATGAACGATACAAAGACAGAAAACCTGAAGACATCAGCAACAGAGCTTTGTGTGTTGTGTTCTGCTCACAGGCCACAGTGAAACTAAGACTGGAGTACATGATATACTTCCCTTATGGTGACGTTACACTGCTACCCGTTAAAGGCATATACCAACAGCTTCCTTGTCTGTTTTTGACCTGATGCCATGAGACTTCAATGGACCAAGATTCAATGTTGAGGACTCCCAGGACAATTCCTTCCCAATGACACAGAGGTCAGCTCTGCTGCCTCACAGTGCCAGGGATTTGGGTTAGATTCCAAACTTGGGTGACTGTGCGCAGCTTGAATGTTTGCCCCGTGTCTGCGTGGGTTTCCTCCAGGTGCTCAAGGTCCCTCCCACAGTCCAAAGATTTGCAAGTTAGGTGGATGGCCATGCTAGTGTCCAAGATATTAGGTGGCGTTATGGGAAATGGAAGGGGCTTAGGTAGGGTGCTCTTTCGGAGGGTCGGTGCAGACTCAATGGGCCAAATGGCCTCTTTCTGCACTGTAGGGATTCTATGATTCTATGAACTGTATACGACTGTGTCGCCACAACCTCTAGTTGGGTTTGTACTGCTGTTGGGACAGGATCTACCCAGGGATGGTGATGGTGATGCCTAGGACATAGGCTGATGCTTGACTGGTCTGTGGGATAACCCTCCCAATCTGGCACAAATTTCCAGTGATGAAGAATATGTAGGGTCAACTGGGCTAGATGTATCTTTGTCATCTCAGGGTGGTCCAGTCAGTTTAATTCTTATTGAACGTTCCTCTAGCAGTTTGATACAACTGAATGGTTTGCTTGGCCATTGCAGAGCGCAGTTAAGAACAAATCTCACAGCTGTGGGTCTGGAGTCACATGTGGGTCAGACCAAGTAAGGATGGCAGATTTCCTTTCCAGAAGGACATAATTGAACCAGATGGGTTTTTGCAGCAATCAATGCATCATTGCTGAGACTAGCTTTTTATTCCAAATTTATTCATTCATTGAATTTAAATTCTACAGCTTCTAGCGTGGGATTTGAACCCAAGACTCTGAATGACGAGTCCCACCATATAACCACAATGCTGTTCATGCTGGGTAATGTATTGCAAAAACTGAGCCTGAGCTGTTTATACAGAAAGTTTAAACTGAGCTGATTCCAATGAGATTTTATCTTTCATTTTTTTTTCCCTTTTGCAAACCGTTCTGATTTCCTCAGCAGGTTTTGGTTTTCTGCTTTTCCAGCTGATTGATTTTCCTTTTCACTTTCAAGGCAATGGTTAAAGTCTGGGTCTGAGGCAGGCCGGTGGCATCTCACATACATATCCTGCCTCGGTGATGTTTTAACAGAAATTTTTTAAAACATTGACCGTATTTTTAAAAATACCTCATGGCGGATTGAACTGTGTGGGTATTAAGCTCAGAGACATTTGATCTCAGTGGAGAATGACTGATACTTGAAGAGTGAGCTGTGTTATGGTGGGAATCAGCGGTTTTGTAGTTCTGGAATACATTTTTGATGTTGTCATGCATATTCCTGAGTGCTAAAACGTTTCCCTGCTTTGTAACATTTTTACAATCAGCATCAAGCAGCTAAAGGAATATTATTTTGCCTGTGGGAGCTCTGTGAGACTTTATTCAAACACATTCATCCCTGAGACAGAACAAGAACAAAAAACAGGTTATTCAGCGTAATATTGATTCACATCATCTGGAGGTCAACCAGAGCTTTGAAAACAATACAGTCTGTGATCATTTTAATTCTATGATGATAATCAAAAGCCCAGTGGAGGCTCTGTTGGCTGAAAGATACCTTTGGCTAGATGTCTAATTAAAATGGTAATGGAACAGGTACTTTGCATTGGAGTGAAGACTCCGCAACGGCGTGTTATCATTCAGTTGTCCTGTCAGTAATTTTTCTGTTACATTGTTGAGTGTAATATCCTCTCTCCACCAAGTCATTGTTTACAGTCAACATTGTGTCACAGTTTTAGCTTCCAAGATTTGCAGTGTTCAGAGTTTGGGACATATTCCCACTGCCGTCTCACCAATATAATTGATTCTGGTGTACTGTTCTGGTCGCTATGTTACTGGTGAAGGTCAAAATGGATGATAAACGATGATATCACACAAGTGCGAGATTACGATTATCAGGAAAGATGTGCAGCTCATTTAGAAACATTAAAGAAACTGAACCTGAATCTTAGGAAAAGAGCGCTGACCTTCTCTCTATTCTATATTCCTCGGAGACATAGTCAATGAACAAAGAGGCTACTGGTAAACTGAATGCTTTTGCGACATGGACATGTTGGAGGGTGTTCCGCATATCCTAAGGCTAATGAGGAAGGGCTGGAAATGGCTGGAGTAAAGGGGAAATCAATGCACAACAAAGAGAGAAAGATACAGGGCGGGATTCTTCGTCCCACCAGCCCAGCTTTCCGGTGCCGCGCGCCCCTCAGACAGCGGGATTGTCCATTCCCGTAGCCGACCAATGGGGTTTCACATTGTGGCCACCCCGCGCCGTCGGCAAACCCGCGGGTGTGGGTGTGCTGCCGGTGAAGCAGAGGATCCCGCCGACGGAGAATCCTGTGGACAATGTTTTGGTCACATCCTGAGAGAAGACGGTAGGTAGAGACAGGGAGGGGAGGATTGATGGAAAACGTAGGACAGGGAACGAGAAGAAAAGGGATGACGGATATAATGGATGGATGTAGTTGACATGTGTGGAATGTGTAAGGGATAAAGAGAAGAGACATGTAGTAGAAGGGTCTGTCATTAAAAGGATTCATCTTTTTAAATTAAAGTGCAGTCCATCTGAAAGGCTTAAGACCCAGCAACTGTCCGGGCACAAAGGAATACCAGAAAATGAAGGGAATACATCGGGTCGGAGAATCGCCAGGGGTCGGCGTGAATCGCGCCGCCCGCCTTGGAGAATGGCGGGTACCGTCGCGACGCAATGGGCCCCGTGGCCGCCTGAATTCTCCGGGCCGCGATGAGCCGAAGTCCCGCCCGTTTAAGGAGGGTTCGGCCGGTGTAAATCAAGGTTGGTCCTTACCGGGGCGGGACCAAGCTCTGTGGGCGGCCTCCGGGGTCCTCGGGGGGGGGGGGGGGTGCGGGGCGATCTGGCCTGGGGGGGTGCCCCATGGTGGCCTGGTCCGCGATCTGGGCCCACCGATCCGCGGGCGGGCCTGTGCCGTGGGGTCACACTATTCCTCCGCGTCAGCTTTGTACCGATCCGTGATGGCCGACGCCGAGATGGACCTTCTATGCGCATGCGCGGGGATGACACCAGCAGACGCTGGCGCTCCCGCACATGTGCCACTCGCGCCGGCCGGCGGAGGCCTTTCGCCGCCGGTTGCCGTGGCGCCAAACCCCTTCCCGCCGGCTGGCGCGATGCAAACCATTCCGGCGCCGTCCTAGCCCCTGAAAGTGCAGAGGATTCCGCACCTTTGGGGCGGCTCGACGCCAGAGTGGTTCCCGCCAGGGTTTCCACCGTTTTTCCCCGCCCCGACGACTTGCGCAGAATCCCGCCTCAGGTTTGACTGGAGGACAGCAAATGTTGTCCCCTTGTTCAAGAATGGGAGTAGAGACAACCCCGGTAACTATAGACCAGTGAGCATTACTTCTGTTGTGGTCAAAATCTTGGAAAGGTTTATAAGAGATAGGGTGTATAATCATCTGGAAAGGAATAATTTGATTAGACATAGTCAACACGGTTTTGTGAAGGGTAGGTCGTGCCTCACAAAGCTTATTGAGTTCTTTGAGAAGGTGACCATACAGGTGGATGAGGGTAAAGCAGTTGATGTGGTGTATATGGATTTCAGTAAAGCGTTTGATAAGGTTTCCCACGGTAGGCTACTGCAGAAAATACGGAAGCATAGGATTCAGGGAAATTTAGCAGTTTGGATCAGAAATTGGCTAGCTGGAAGAAGACAAAGGGTGGTGGTTGATGGGAAGTGTTCAGACTGGAGTCCAGTTACTAGTGGTGTACCACAAGGACCTGTTTTGGGGCCACTGCTGTTTGTCATTTTTATAAATGACCTGGAGGAGGGCGTAGAAGGATGGGTGAGTAAATTTGCAGATGCCACTAAAGTCGGTGGAGTTGTGGGCAGTGCGGAAGGATGTTACAAGTTACAGAGGGACATAGATAAGCTGCAGCGCTGGGCTGAGAGGTGGCAAATGGAGTTTAATGCAGAAAAGTATGAGGTGATTCATTTTGGAAGGAATAACAGGAAGACAGAGTACTGGGCTAATGGTAAGATTCTTGGCAGTGTGGATGAGCAGAGAGATGTTGCAGCTGTACAAAACTCTGGTGCGGCTGCATTTGGAGTATTGCGTGCAATTCTGGTCGCCACATTATAGGAACGACGTGGAAGCATTGGAAAGGGTGCAGAGGAGATTTACCAGAATGTTGCCTGGTATGGAGGGAAGATCTTATGAGGAAAGGCTGAGGGACTTGAGGCTGTTTTTGTTAGAGAGAAGAAGGTTAAGAGGTGACTTAATTGAGGCTTACAAGATGATCAGAGGATTGGATAAGGTGGACAGTGAGGTGAGAGCATTTTTCCTCAGATGGTGATGTCTAGCACGAGGGGACATAGCTTGAAATTGAGGGGAGATAGATATAAGACAGATGTCAGAGGTAGGTTCTTTACTCAGAGAGTAGTAAGGGTGTGGAATGCCCTGCTTGCAACAGTAGTGGACTCGCCAACACTAAGGGTATTAAAATGGTCATTGGATAGACATATGGACGATAAGGGAATAGTGTAGATGGGCTTTAGAGTGGTTTCACAGGTCGGCGCAACATCGAAGGCCGAAGGGCCTGTACTGCGCTGTAATGTTCTATGTTCTATGTTCTAGGTTTAAACAATAGAGGAGTTGCCGTCCATTTTTACCTGGTTTACTAGAGGAACTTGGATTAAATAATAGCCCTCCATTTTGTTCTGCCCATATAACATAAAGCAGAATCATACCAAATAAACATTCCATGTCGTCCAGCAGCAAATGGGGTGGCTGATAAATCTTTTACAGTCAAAGAAGCGCTGAGGAAACAAATATTGCATCGGTGTTCATGGTTTACTATAACATAGCAGCTGGCTATTTATCCACTGAAGTGCAGAACAACACCACACTCAACTACAGGGTACATATTATAACCATCCCCAAAGGAAAGAATCCACATCGGCTGGCAGGATAAACAGGAGGTTTATTGGAGTTTGTTGCAGAAACCTTTGAGCAAGCTACTCCTCCACATGAGTGCCAGCTAGTTCTGAGCTGGCCTGATTTATACCAGAAGTCCTCGGAAGCTCCACCCTCTTTCAGTGGGGGAGCGCGTGTTCCCTGAGGGCTTCTTTGAAAACCAGTACCACGACTCCATAGGCTTTTGTCGGGCCAAGGATATGACATCCCAACCCCCCCAAACTCCAAAAACCCTCTCTAACCTGTTGACTAGATGGACGAGGAAAGAACAAGGGAGAAGAGGGCCGACAAGCCCTCTTCGGTGCCGGAGATCGGGGCGGTGGTGACCCTGGTGGAGTTTACCACGCCAGAGAACGCATCTTACAATTAGAATGTTGTGGCAGGACACTGGCGGGTGGATCCTGTACCTCCAGTTCCCCCCCGGGTGTTCGGACTCCATCTCTGAATCCGAAGAGGACACTGCCATTGGGACTTCTTAGGCGGGTGGATGACCTCACGGGCCCACAGGACCCTGGCCCTAGATCCTCAGAAAGGGGATTTGCCACTGGTTCTGGACACAAAGGGAGTCGATGCGCCTGTAGATGATTTAAATGCTGCCATGACTGGTGGGACCCTACCTGAACCCGATTGGACACCAGACCAGTCTGTAGCAGCATAGTGCCAAGGGCGTCATTTTGGATGAAAATCTTGTCTCCCGGGGCAAAGTGACGGGCCGGATGTCGTGGAGCAGGGGCACACACCTGCTGATCTTGGGCACATTGTACCTTCACCCCGATGTCCAAGAGTAACAACCCTAAGCGTGTGCGGAGGCTTCGGCCCATGACCAGTTCCCCTGGAGCCATCCCAGCCACGGTATGTAGTGTGGTCCGGTATGCGAACAAGAATCGGGCCAGTGGTGTGTCCAAGGATCCCATCAGCTATTTGCGGAGGCCCTGCATGAAGGTCTGGAGGGCCCTCTCTGCCAACCTGTTGGAGGCCGGATGATAGGGGCCTGGCCTCACATGCCGGATGCCATTTGTCCGAAGAAATTCCAAAACATCCACACCGCTGAAGCACGCCCCATTGTCCATCACAAGGACCTCCGGGATGCCATGTGTGGAGGAGAGGGGCATCTTCTCCACCATTGTGTGAGATGTGGTCGTCGCCGCCCGATGGACCTCGAACCATTTAGAATGGGCATCCACTAAAAGTAGGAACATTCAGCCCATACATGAGCCAGCAAAGTCTGCGTGGACCCGGACCCATGGGCGGTCCAGCCACTCCCAGGAGTGGAAGGGAGCAGTGGCAAGGAGCCGCTGGTGTTCCTAAACGATGGAGCATTGCTGCTGTTACGACACCCTGGGTGAGTGCACGGTCAATTCCAGCCCCCCAGAGTCCCAACGTCCATGTACTAACCAATAATTTTCGATGATCTTTAACCCTTGACTGCTCCAATAAGTTACAGACACCAGATTTCAGTGGTTAGCATTGTTGCTTCACAGCTCCAGGGTCCCAGGTTCGATTCCCGGCTTGGGTCACTGTCTGTGCGGAGTCTGCACGTTTTCCCTGTGTCTGTGTGTGTTTCCTCCGGGTGCTCCGGTTTCCTCCCACAAGTTCCAAAAGATGTTGGACATTCTGAATTCTCCCTCTGTGTACCCGAACGGGTGACTAGGGGCTTTTCACAGTAACTTCATTGCAGTGTTAATATAAGCCTACTTGTAACAAATAAGATTATTTTTTAAAAAAACATTAACACACTGTTTATTAACAACAAGAGGGAAAGATGAATATATAAAGAAATAACAGTACAATGGTCTACCAGTCTATCTAATCCCCAAAACCCCATCCCACCCTCCAACCAGACACACATAAGACAGACACAAGTTAAGACCTGGAGAAGGTTAAAAAAATGGGGGGTTAAAGGAAAAAGTTTGATGTTGAGTCTTCACTGCTGTGGTTGCAGCTTCTGGGAATAGATTTTACTCAAGAAACTCAGGTCGGCACAATTGTGTCTTTCTGCCACCAGATGGAGCTAGGTACAGGATGTTCAGGTCAATGCAATTCCCATCGCTGGCCACCAGATGGTATTGTACACGGGATGGTCAGATCAGTGCAATTCTGCTTTTCTACCACCAGACAGAGCTTTCATCTCCCTCTGAAGTTACTGGGTTTGACTGTGGAAATAGCAGTCTTTCATTGGCCTGAATTCTGTACAAAATTATCACAAATGGTCTCACCTTAAGCTTCAATTTGGAGCTCTTCCCAGCCCCAGAGACATGGAGTTAAAGGAGTTACCGACCGGTGGGAAAACGGATTCCACTTTCACATTCAAAAGATCTCCTTCCCAGTTCTGACTGCTGTCTGTGCCTTTTAAACAAGAAAGTCTCCACAGATTCAGTTAGAATGCCTCTTAAAATCATCTGGCCAAGAGAGAGAGAGAGGGAGATTCTCCACCACCTTCTAGCTGAGCTTCCTTCACAGAACTGAAGACAAAAATGGAACTCTTCAGAAGACCTGCTTTCTTTCTGGAAGTTTATGACAGGCTCCACCAATCACAGGCAACAACAGGAGACGGTCGAGAACTCTACATTGACTGATTGGCTTCTTGCCAAGTCAATCAAATCGACTTGGCCTGGTCCTCTGAACAGGGGTTTTCAGTGTGCAAAGACTACAATTTGAGCAGAAATCCCAAAGGGTGCCATAATATTATAGCAGTTAACCAGAAGACTGTGGATCAAAACAGGTTGCAGGATGGGGATAAAATAGAACACAGGACAAACAAAAGGTTTTACAATAATGTCCTAACACTGCACTAACTTCTCAATGACAACGTCGAGGCATGACCAGCATCTTCATCCTGTGCCCGTTACATAGGTCCTGAACACAAGTATCTGGCCCTCATTCAGGATCACGTCCCATGTACCCCAGAGAAGAACACCATCTTTGATACTTAGTTCTGACATCCAGGTAGAAAAATCCCACAGCTCCCCGGGCAATCGGTGATGCTGACCATCCCGGAGGACGAGATGTCACACACGAGCAAGGATGGGATCCACCCGGATCCAGTCGCGGATAGGAGATTTGGTAACCAGCAAGGTGTCCATAAAGTTCAACACAGTCGCTATCCCATTCTCCAGAGGGGGAGATGAGGCCGTGGCCGGCAGGGGCAGCTGGCTAGTGTAGACTCGATGGGCCGAATGGTCTCCTTCTGCACTGTAAATTCTATGACTCTATCTTTGGTGCGTACTAAACCAAAACGATAATCCAAAGCCTTACTCTACACTAAAAATGTGTCAGAAGACCAGGAAGTAAACCAGTAAATAAGTTTGATTTGTAGATGTAATTTTTTTTTAAATGCCAGTTTGTCAATTATGCGCCTTCACAAAGATTTGTTGAATTGTTTTTCACTGTTGACGTTGCAGAGATAGTAAAACAGCAGATGGTTTATTGAAAGTAGATTTTTTCAAAGAGGGCAGCAGTATAATGTTACGAGCATGCACACTGTGCAATGGTGACATGCTAGTGTCGGCCTTTCTTTACTAAAGCATCTCCCAATATGTAAAAACCTCTCTTTATGTCGCCAAGAACCAACTCAGTGCTTCCAACCCCCAGGGATGTCCTGGAGCCTCCAAATATTAAAGGTTAATCGAATGGACTCCACTGCAACCAACCTTAAAGAGGCTTTGCGGGTGTATTTATAAAAATAGTCTTTTTTCTTAATTTTCTTTGTCTGATTTTGTTTATTACTTCTGAAAATATGGAAGCTATTTGGTGGAAAAGGACTTTTTGACTGGAGTGCGGGGAGGGGGTGCAGGCGGTGGGGGGCGGGGGAGGGGGTGGGGTGTGTGTGATGGAGGCAGACGGTTGTGTGCTTGGACCCCACAGAAGGAAGTCTAATCAAACTTGGCAATCCTATGCTGGCTGTCTCTATCCAGCAAATCTAAGGCACAGAGCAACAAGGGGTGGCTGAGGGAGACGAACGAGCGGACAGATGTTGCTCCTTATTGCAACTCGAATTATGAGCCAATTCCGCAGGGTCTATTTGCCTTTAAACGACACTGTTGGGAGCTCATTTGCACAACCTTTTGAAATGTGCTGAGTGCCAGCTGATGGTGCAGACGTGACGTGACCGGCAATATAACTGATTGCAGAACAGATCCGACGCCACATCACTAATAAGCCTGTGCTCAGGCAGTAAGTTGACTCGGTGCCACAGGTACCTGAGATGAGCCAGTAACAGATTAGGAGGATATTAGTGCAGTTGGCTGAATGACAACAAACACAAAACACAGGGGAAACTGAAGTGTTTATCAAGAAGATCACTTCAGGGTGCAGAAAAAAAAAATCAGGAGCTGATTGGAGGACTGTAACTGTGAACCATGTCGACAGATTAATTCCACCATTTTCGCAAAGTGATGCTTAGAATAGTGAAATGGGGTTGAAATCCAGTTAGTTATGTTGTTGTTTCGTGCATCAATTTGAGATGGAATTCTCATACATTTGCCAATCCCACCGTCTTCAAACAGCGTCACTTGCTCCACATGAATGATTGGCAGTACACAGAACAAGGATAACACTGCCACACAGGGCCCGTAGGGAGAGAACCCTGTTAACACCCAAGTCGAACCTGCCTCTCCACGTTCAGGGAGCTTTCCCGAGAAGCTGGGGAATTTCTTTGTGGAGGTGAGGTGAGGTGGGGTGGGGTGGGGTGAGGGGGGGAATTTTCTGACTTCCCTGTTTCCGACTGCGCCACCGATGGTGGAATAATGCAAACTGAGCAGGCCCCAAAGGCCGGAACTGAGGAAGTTAGAGATCTCGGAGAGTTGTCGGTCTCGACGAGTTTACTGTAAGGATCCCCATGTTTAAACCTTGCTCTCCCTGCTTAAATCTTGCTTTCCCTGTGTGATCCCCTTTCTGTTCTGTAAAGCTGGCTGCTACAATTCTGCAGACTGTGCTTTTAAACTGGACTAACCCAGTCTAATGTGTTATTTGGACTGTTCCAAGGACTCGCCTCAGTACAGTGTGCAATTTGGCATGTCCAGTGATGTCACATTTTGATGGACTTGGCTAGCAGCCAATCAACTCTTTTGGAATCCCGGGACTTGGCAATTACTTGATGCAGATTGGTCTGGATTGTTCCAGAAGGGTCCTGGCTGTGTGACTCCATCTGTGTGGGTTTCAGTTTGATCTTAACCTAGGAGCTGATCAGAACTCTGTTAAATATCTCTCCCAGGAAGGATGGATCTGTCTCTGATATCTCGGCTGGAACTCAGTCCAGGTAAACAGAGCAGCCAGTGTTTTCTCTCTATCGAGCTAGTGAATATTTCAAGTCTGAAGGCAGAGCTGGGTGAGGGGGCCAGATCTTTACGGATTCCTCTCCCTGTAAGGCTACCAGGTTACTCTAAGGCTTTGTGAAAGCTGCTGCTCTGATACTCTGTTAAACTGAGACAAGCTGTTGGTCAGTCTTCTTCAACTGACAACAGATAAGCAACTGAACAGTCCTGAAGTGCATCGTCCATGGTAAGGCTTAGATCACCACAAGTTAAAGTGTTACCCTAGATGGGTTCCCACAGCCTGAGAATCCAGCCTGGTTGTTCCAGCTAGTAGATCCAAGCCAACTACAGAGACTACAACCTCAGCAGCGAAGATACTCATCGCTCATCCCCATGTAATTCACCTATTATTTTAATCATAGAATTTACAGTGCAGAAGGAGACCATTCGGCCCATCGGGTCTGCATCGGCTCTTGGAAAGAGCACCCTACCCAAGCCCACACCTCCACCCTATCCCCATAACTCAGTGACCCCACCCAACACTAAGGGCAATTTTGGACACTAAGGGCAATTTAGCATGGCCAATCCACCTAACCTGCACATCTTTGGACTGTGGGATGAAACTGGAGCACCCGGAGGAAACCCACGCACACACGGGGAGAACGTGCAGACTCCACATAGACAGTGACCCAAGCCGGGAATCGAACCTGGGACCCTGGAGCTGTGAAGCAATTGTGCTAAGCACTATGCTACCATGCTGCCCACGTGCTTACCTACCTGTGTGCCTTTCCTCTTAATGTGTATGTAGATAGAGGGTGGGATGGGGAAGGAGGGCAATAATTAGATTATTGTTCTATTATTGCCATTAGATGATTATCTTTTCTCTTGTTGTAAATAAACATTTTTTTTTGTGTGTTTTACTTGCTAATATGTCTGTAAGTCATTGCAGCATTCGAGGGACAAAGATTACAAAGGTTTTATGCTAACTATTGATTGATTCACTTATGTTGGGAGTCCCAGGGCTTGTGGGGCTGGAATTGACCGTGCATTCATCAAGTGTGTTGTAACATTACAGAAACATCTCTTCACAGCACCTTCTCATCCAAGGACAGAAGCAGGATTACGACGCAAGACATGAAAGGTTGAGTTGATTATTATTACTATTTATAAATTTAGAGTGCCCAATTCATTTTTTCCAATGAAGGGACAATTTAACTTGGCCAATCCACCTACCCTGCACATCTTTGGGTAGTGGGGGCAAAACCCACGCAAACAAGGGGCGAATGTGCAAACTCCACACGGACAGTGACCCAGAGCCGGGATCGAACCTGGGACCTCAGCGCCACGAGGCAGCAGTGCTAGCCACTGCACCACCGTGCTGCCCTGAGTTGATTATTTTGCGAATTTATTAAGCACTAATAGAAGCAAACAATAACACATGAAAAAGTGTTACAGTAAATGTTAACTTCAGCTGGTTCCCCATGCAGTAAAAGAAGATTTAAAAAATTGCAACTGTTGTTTAAAACTACAACTGAGGTTATTATAGAACCATAGAAACCCTACAGTGCAGAAAGAGGCCATTTGGCCCATTGGGTCTCCAATGACCCTCTGAAAGAGCACCCTACCTAGGGCCACTCCCCCACCCTATCTCCGTAACCCTAACTAACCTGCACATCTTTGGACTGTGGGAGGAAACCGGAGCATCCGAAGAAAACCCACACAGGCACGCAGCGATGCTTTATAATTCTCACTAATGATAGAAGTTATCTTGTCTGGCTTACTCTCTGTGGAGGTTTCAGACAGTCTCATTGAGTTGAAAATGATGAGCTGGTAAATACCTTCAGAGAAAGTCACGACAACGCAGTCAATTTAAATAACTGACTGCATTGAACTTCAAGGGGAACAGTCAGCTTTAATGAGGAGAGTGGTGAGAATATGGAATTTGTGAGCCCAGAGCATCATTGAGGTGGATCACATAGATACATTTAAAAGGAAGCTGGATAAATAGATGAGGGAGGGAGGAATGTGGGATGGGAGAAGGTATATGTGGAATATAAATAATGACATAGCCCAGGTAGGCTGAATGGCCTGTGCTGTGAATATTATGTGATTTTAAGGATTGACGGTGATCTTTGCAGGAATCTCATGTGTGCTCAGGGGTCTGTCAGATGGATCATGGGAAAAGTGCCCTGGTAGCATTTTTAGGATGTGCCACATCTGTTTACATCTAATGCCCACTCGTGTGGGTGTGGAATACAGCATCAAGCTTTGATGCTGCCTCCAGTTAGGCTTGCGACCCTGTTACCTACTAGAGGTGGGGGTGGTGGTGTGCAAGGTGGGGTGGGGGATTCAGGCCGACAGACAATCTACAACCTGCCATCTTGCGCAGCAGCAGTCCACCATGTTAGCCATTGGACAGGGGATCGGTGCTGCCCTACAGGTGCTCCACATTCACTGCTGCAGTCACAGGCTACATTCCAAAGCCCAAAAACCACTTGCAAAATAGCAAAATTCTGCTTCTGATAATTTACCCGACTGCTATTTGTGGGATCTCGCTGTGCACCAATCGATTTTTAGTTTTCCGGATGTAACATCATTGTCTACATGTCAAACAGACCCAAATAAACTTTGGTTCTGCCAAACATTCTCACACTCACTGACACACACACACTCACTGACACACACACATACACACACACACTCAGAAAAACTCACACACGTACACACCAACACACACACTCCTCACACACTGACTCACACACACACACACCAACACACAGACACACAGACACACACTCACTCACACTCACTGACACACACAAACACACACACACATACACACCAATCAGATCATTTGGGAGGCAGAGGTGGTAATAGATAGAATCTTCAGGGATGTAGTTACTCCGAAGAATAAAGATAGATGGGTGACGGTGAGAGGGGCTGGGAGGAAGCATTCAGTCCAGGGATCCCCTGTGGTCGTTCCCCTTAGTAACAAGTATACCGCTTTGGATACTGTTGTGGGGGATGACTTACCACGGGTAAGTCATGGGATACAGGTCTCTGGCACAGAGTCTGTCCCTGTTGCTCAGAAGGGAAGGGGGGAGAGGAGTAGAGCATTAGTCATTGAAGACTCCATAGTTAGGGTGATAGATAGGAGATTCTGTGGGAACGAGAGGGACTCACGGTGGTATGTTGCCTCCCAGGTGCCAGGGTGCGTGATGTCTCGAATCGTGTTTTCGGGATCCTTAAGGGGGAGGGGGAGCAGCCCCAAGTCGTGGTCCACATAGGTACCAACGACAATGGTAGGAAAAGGGATAGGGATGTAAGGCAGGAATTCAGGGAGCTTGGGTGGAAACTTAGATCTAGGACAAAAAGAGTTATTATCTCTGGGTTGTTACCCGTGCCACATGATAGCGAGACGAGGAATAGGGAGAGAGAGGAGTTGAACACGTGGCTACAGGGATGGTGCAGGAGGGAGGGTTTCAGATTTCTGGATAATTGGGGCTCATTCTGGGATCGGTGGGACCTCTACAAATGGGATGGTCTACACCTGGACCAGAGGGATATCAATATCTTGGGGGGGGGGGGCGGGATTTGCTAATGCTCTTCAGGAGGGTTTAAACTAGTTCAGCAGGGGATTGGGAACCTGAATTGTAGCTCCAGTATACAGGAGGTTGAGAGTAGTGAGGTCATGAGTAAGGTTTTAAAGTTGTAGGAGTGTACCGGCAGGCAGGAAGGTGGTTTACAGTGTGTCTTCTTCAATGCCAGGAGCATCCGGAATATGATGGGTGAACCTGTGGCATGGGTTGGTACCTGGGACTTCGATGTTGTGGCCATTTCGGAGACATGGATAGAGCAGGGACAGGAATGGTTGTTGCAGGTGCCAGGGTTTAGATGTTTCAGTAAGCTCAGGGAAGGTGGTAAAAGAGGGCGAGGGCTAAATTGTTAGTCAAGGACAGTATTACGGTGGCAGAAAGGACGCTTGATGAGAAGTCGTCTACTGAGGTACTATGGGCTGAGGGTAGAAACAGGAAAGGAGAGGTCACCCTGTTCGGGGTTTTCCATAGGCCTCCAAAAAGTTCCAGAGATGTAGAGGAAAGGATTGCAAAGATGATTCTGGATAGGAGCGAAAGCAACAGGGTAGTTGTTATGGGGGACTTTAACTTTCCAAATATTGACTGGAAACGCTATAGTTTGAGTACTTTAGATGGGTCCGTTTTCATCCAATGTGTGCAGGAGGGTTTCCTGGCACAGTATGTAGATAGGCCAACGAGAGGCGAGGCCATATTGGATTTGGTACTGGGTAATGAACAAGGACAGGTGTTAGATTTGGAGGTAGGTCAGCACTTTGGTGATAGTGACCATAATTTTTGATTACGTTTACTTTAGTGATGGAAAGGGATAGGTTATATACTGCAGGGCAAGAGTTATCTCTGGGGGAAAGGCAATTATGATGCGATGAGGCAAGACTTAGGATGCATCGGGTGGAGTGGAAAACTGCAGCGGGTGGGCACTATGGAAATGTGGAGCTTGTTCAAGGAACAGCTACTGCGTGTCCTTGATAAGTATGTACCTGTCAGGCAGGAGGAAGTGGTCGAGCAAGGGAACCGTGATTTACTAAAGCAGTCGAAACACTTGTCAAGTGGAAGAAGGAGGCTTATGGAAAGATGAGACATGAAGGTTCAGTTAGGGCGCTCGAGAGTTACAAGTTAGCTAGGAAGGACCTAAAGAGAGAGCTAAGAAGAGCCAGGAGGGGACATGAGAAATCTTTGGCAGGTAGGATCAAGGATAACCCTAAAGCTTTCTATAGATACAACAGGAATAAAAGAATGACTAGAGTAAGAGTAGGGCCAGTCAAGGACAGTAGTCAGAAGTTGTGCTTGGAGTCCGAGGAGATAGGAGAGGTGCTAAATGAATATTTTTCGTCAGTAATCACACAGGAAAAAGACAATGTTGTCGATGAGAATACTGAGATTCGGGCTACTAGACTAGAAGGGCTTGAGGTTCATAAGGAGGAGGTGTTAGCAATTCTGGAAAGTGTGAAAATAGTCACCTGGGCAGGATGGGATTTATCCTAGGATTCTCTGGGAAGCTAGGGAGGAGATTGCTGAGCCTTTGGCTTTGATCTTTAAGTCATCTTTGTCTACAGGAATAGTGCCAGAAGACTGGAGGATAGCAAATGTTGTCCCCTTGATCAAGAAGGGGAGTAGAGACAACCCCGGTAACTATAGACCAGTCAGCATTACTTCTGTTGTGGGCAAAATCTTGGAAAGGTTTATAAGACATAGGATGTATAATCATCTGGAAAGGAATAATTTGATTAGAGATAGTCAACACGGTTTTGTGAAGGGTAGGTCGTGCCTCACAAACCTTATTGAGTTCTTTGAGAAGGTGACCAAACAGGTGGATGAGGGTAAAGCAGTTGATGTGGTGTATATGGATTTCAGTAAAGCGTTTGATAAGGTTCCCCACGGTAGGCTACTGCAGAAAATACGGAGGCATGGGATTCAGGGTGATTTAGCAGTTTGGATCAGAAATTGGCTAGCTGGAAGAAGACAAAGGGTGGTGGTTGATGGGAAATGTTCAGACTGGAGTCCAGTTACTAGTGGTGTACCACAAGGATATGTTTTGGGGCCACTGCTGTTTGTAATTTTTTTAAATGAGGGCGTAGAAGGATGGGTGTGTAAATTTGCAGATGACACGAAAGTCGGTGGAGTTGTGGACAGTGCGGAAGGATGTTACAAGTTACAGAGGGACATAGATAAGCTGCAGCGCTGGGCTGAGAGGTGGCAAATGGAGTTTAATGCAGAAAAGTGTGAGGTGATTCATTTTGGAAGAATAACAGGACAGAGTACTGGGCTAATGGTAAGATTCTTGGCAGTGTGGATGAGCAGAGAGAACTCGGTGTCCATGTGCATAGATCCCTGAAAGTTGCCACCCAGGTTGAGAGAGTTGTTAAGAAGGCGTACGGTGTGTTAGCTTTTATTGGTAGAAGGGTTGAGTTTCGGAGCCATGAGGTCATGTTGCAACAGTACAAAATTCTGGTGCGGCCGCATTTGGAGTATTGCGTGCAATTCTGGTCGCCGCATTATAGGAAGGATGTGGAAGCATTGGAAAGGGTGCAGAGGAGATTTAGCAGAATGTTGCCTGGTATGGAGGGAAGATCTTATGAGGAAAGGCTGAGGGACTTGAGGCTGTTTTCGTTGGAGAGAAGAAGGTTAAGAGGTGACTTAATTGAGGCATACAAGATGATCAGAGGATTGGATAGGGTGGACAGTGAGAGCCTTTTTCCTCGGATGGTGATGTCTAGCACGAGGGGACATAGCTTTAAATTGTGGGGAGATAGATAT